>NC_085141.1:68923480-69523480 GCF_024139115.2 Armigeres subalbatus
CTGATAATTTTCAATGAGAAACAATGGTTTCCTCCATCGAATAGGGTTACAGCTATTTCCGTCTTATATGCCAGTAGGAAGTATTCGTCATACTTCACCCTAAATCACTAAATACTCAAGAATCGTAAACTAAAATAATGAACCAACCATCTGGCGAGATAGGGCAAAAAAGTACAATTGGGATGATCTGTATTCATTTAAATTACATTCTGGTGTTACTTTTACTTGAAATATGTTAAATTTAACTTTGTGGTGCGACTTCTTCACACTTTCCTGACATTACCCGTGCAAAGGACGAAGGAAAATCCAGTTCGTTCATCACATAGAAGACGCGCAACACCGCAGGAGGCGGAAATAGCCGTCAAACCACATAGGATAAACTCCATTCCACCTCACATCGCATTGAATTTCGCTCGTTCTGGTACCCAGTTTTGGTTAGTTCACCCAGTAATAAATGAAGTATAATAGAGTAAACGAGTTCTCTGACCTAAGTGCCTATTTTCGATAATTAATAAATTATCCACCATGATTTCGATAAAAAACATGCAGAATTACAAGGATTTTTTGTTCAGTAAACATTAGTATAGATTAGCTAAATGATCGATTCCATCAAAAGAGATAATAAATCATCGAGGAAGACAGTCGGTGCCATGGAATAGTCGGTGTTGGCGGAATACCTGTTATAGAGAAAGACATATTGGGTACCACTTTCAACGCAAAACATGAACTGTTTGACAATTAAGAGTGACTAGAAATGTTTGCGAATGAAAATGAAAGGTCCAATTCCAGCAGTAAAATACGGAATGAGTTAATTTCATTTACTATTGTTATTTGAAACAAAAGACAGTGACTTATGTTGCATATGTGAATCCCTCAGCCGAATGGTAATAAAAAGTACAGTTTTTTAACTAGTGCAATATCATTCCGATAATATTTATTCAATGATTTTGTTCGTATAAAAAATATATACATATAAAAAAACAATCATAGTCTCTCTTCAATCTGTCATTTTAGGTATTATAATATTCAATGTCCTTCCTTCAAAACAAAATGAGCTTGGTTAGCTTGCTGCGAATAGTAGGTTTCTTGAAGGGTAAAAACAGACTTGGCATAGTACGACAAATCTTATGTCTACAAATAATAATCAACAGTTATCTTTAACAGATCAATCTGATGATTGCCGTTAGGTTCATTATCTTCCACTATATGGGACGCGTCAAACATCAAATACTTCATTAAATTCATTTTAATTCTTTGTAACGTACAGCCGTTTAAAAACAAAGTACGCTCATATAGTACTTAGTAAGGTTGAAGTTTTTCTCATCTCCACAAGGATTTTAATTCAATCTCGGTGGATTTTGCAAATTGTGTGTAAAATGCTTTTGCTCACGAGGCCCATTTGTCTTATCATAGCGTTGTGCCATCTACACATTTCTTACAGCGAACCGAATTCGAGAAGTTTTTTGTACTGCCTGAGAATTCTGCTGAATCGCTGCTCCAATGTACAAATCGTCCATGGCAAATGTATCTAAATAAAGAATTTCGTCAAGTAAACTTCCTCTTCACAGCTTCAAAAGTTCTCAAATTCGCATAAACTGTCAATAAAACTACGATTATTATTCACCCTGTCCAAGCAATGCCTTGTTTTCTCCTCAGCAACCAGTATGTCCGATTCATTAAAATCTAAAATTAGCTCGCAGTGTACTTTGTATGTTATTATGTAATTAACCTTTTATAAGCCGCCTTGAATTGCGATACAGTGGGGTTATGAACTTCCCTTTGGCACGTAAGCAGCTGCAAATGCAAATGTTTCTGACATGATCCTGAACAACGATGATATGTTTGGAATACGAGAGAGTGGATTTTTCTCACGGACGTATTCACAAACACTTCTCGAAACTTCGTATGTTGTAGCTTTCAAAAATCCGACGTATCCTGGTTTTAAAGATACTTCATGTAAAATATTTTCGCCAGAAGGAAGCTGTTAACGGCCTCTGGAAATGAAGTATTCGGCATTTGTCATAACAGTAATCAACTCTCCTCAAAGTTTTCCTTCTAAGCACATCGGTATTTTCTAATCCTTTCTGAAAAACTGTTTTTGGAATTCATTACATCGAAGAGATCGTTAAAACCCCTGTTGTTGAAAACCACCGTTGCATCCACTTTCTGGAGAATTTAGAATCATTCGTTTTTAAGGACTTCTGGAAGTGCGTGCTGGGCATACACTTCCACTCAACGTCTGAGCTGCCAGCAGTACGTATCCACTTTTTTTGATTCTGGAAATGCACATGTCGATCGGATAAATTTTGAGCTAGCTTGATGCCTGTCAATGTATAATAAAATTGATTTAGGTTTTTATTGTAAAATTAAAAATTATTTTGACCTGACATGTCTGTGTGTGTGAAATGTGTGTATTAGATTCCTTCGGAACAACTTGTTTGAAAGAAATCCCTAACGTGCAAATTCTATGACAAATGTTCAGCTTCTGATTTTTTTAGAATTTAATTGATAAATCGTAGAGTAACATTTATATTACTCTGCAAATTTTTAGAGAAAAAGATGAAATAATAATATAATAAAATTAGCAAATCATTTGTCATAAATTCAAAAATTTTGGTAGAACAACGACTTTTGTGGGAAACAGCATTTTGTGCAAATTTCTAAAAGCTTGAAAACTCACTTTAACATGGGACAAAACATACGAACGGAACGAATCAGAAATGTTCATAAGACTTGTAGAGCACACCCAAAGCTTCCGTATAGAGGTTACAGTTGCGATAGTTTTCGACGTTTATATCTCTTGTTAGTTTTTTCCCAAAATTGAAAACAGCCCAAAAATACTTAATAATTAATGATTGAGCCACTTCGAAAATTTCATCCGAATTAGCTGCAAAATTTGACATACAAGACTTATTTTAGAATAAGAATTGTGATTCTGGGCATGACTGATTGAATTTCCTTTTGGATACTTTTGAAAACATGAAGAGGTCTAGTGGTGTATGTATGCAAAAAAACTCACTTATTTTTTAGCACTTATACTTAACTGATTTTCTCGGAACAAGTTGCATTCGAAGTGGAGTCATATCCTTTTGTTTTGTAATAAAAATTGGCCAGATCGCACAATGGGTCTAAAAGCTGTGGCAAAAATACTATTTTTGCATATGCACTAGAAAGGCATAAACACCGCTAGGTGGATTTATCAGGTTTATTTTCGTTTATTATTTTCACAATAACAAGCATCTTCTCACCCACGCATCTTCCTCGAGAAATGTAAATTGAACGTTGTTGATTAGATTTTTGCAAATAATATTGAAATCGGCTCCGTAAAGTATGATAATGACTGAGCCTACCAAATAATTAAAAATAGGCTGTTTAACCCGAAAAATAATGAAAGTACCCCATTTTGCTGTATAATTTCCAATTTATATTTATGACCGCCCTTCTAGGGAATGGAACCACTGTGCGATGTATTCATATTCAAAAAGGAAGGTGATTCAAATATGACATCCACTACTTATTGAGATTTCTAGACCCGCTCCCCTCTGTCACGCTTTTTGTATACCTAGTACATGTACTGACACAAATTCTTAGACCCCTCCCCCTATAATCTGTGACATCATTGCTGAACGAACCCAAACGGTGGTTGTCAACCAGGCGGAAAAATAGTTTTCAAAAGAAATCCGAAATGGCGGCCAAATTCAGTATGGCTGCTCTATTTTTACTATCGAAAATTGAGGATACACTTTTTCTCTTTCCAACGATATGCTGATCTCTATGATCGGTGGAGAAATGTTGGAGTTATGACAGTTTTGGTGAGTCAAGAATTGACAAAATCAAAGGGTCCATTTAAATGATTTCGTGTATAACTAACGACTACTCCTTCTTTCCTGTCGGGTACAATATCCACTGCGACCAGATATTTGATCTATTTGATAAAACTAACGACTAACTAATCTATGCTTTGTGAACGAATTTGATATTGCTCCTTTCATTTCAAAATGCACCTGAACCGTTAGTAAAGTTAGGTCCACAGCAACCCCACTCAAGGTTTATGGTCGTCTTGAAGCCTTCATTGCATTGTTGTACAGAAGCTGTGTTGTCTAATTTGAAAGTATATTATGGATCCAGACGACGTCAATCTCTGCTGCAGAAAATTTCTCGCGAGTCTTGGCTTATATTATAGATAGCATGTCCTGAAGAAGATCATTCGCGATACCTTCGATGTTCCTTGGATGACAAATGAATTATGTACGCTGAAAAGAAACGAAGAAGCCTGCCCTCAAAAGATTCACCAAATATCGCTCAAACAACGCAATCTAGACAAAAATATTTTAAGCTCTTTTTCTGTTCTCTATCAAGTTCGTCAGCGTTTTCTCAAACGAAGAGCTCCCTGCCGATTTAATCTCATTGGCTGCACTGAATGTTCCGGTCACAATTAAAACGCTAAGCAGCGTGGATGTTTCTGATTTCTGATGATGCCGCATCAATTACTCAATTACTCAAGACACACATAGTAAAGGTATGCGATAACACACTTTGTGCTAGCGAAACGAAACGAAACGAAATTTGAAATGTTTATGTTGATTCGAAACGAAACGAAACGAAATATAGATTTACTTTCGAGACTTCGAAACGATATGAAATCGAGGTCCGTTTTATTCGAAATTTTACGAAACGGAACGAAATTTTAATTTTTTTCGCGGAATTTTTATTATATTGGTTTAACATTATGTACGGAATTTGGATTTCACTTTTCAAAAACAAATAACTATTTGCGATAAATAGAGAAGATCAATAAGAGAAGAAGTAGTCTGTTGTAAATCACCTCGCTCCTGTTTATATACCATTGGCGATAAGGCAAGTCTTATTTCACTCAAGAATTATGTGGATTATGCAGAAGTATACTCATATTGACTTATCAGCGTGGTTTTATGGTATAGAGCTAATTAGAAATTAGAAAATAAATGCATAGATTTTATTTTTTATCCAGTGGGATACTCCGCCGTGCGTATACGCAGATAGAGAATTGATAATAGCATACATTTACTTACTAGAAGAAAAATCAGACCTTTCTAAAAGCACGCTCCATAGTCTTATATACAATTAGCTCGACGAACTGAGCTAGTGTCTGTTTGTCCTTGTATATGTGTTTGTTCATATTATAATCAATGCAAAAATTGTTGCTAAATTTTCATCTTCAACCGACTTCAATTAAGTGCAAGAAACAGCTGTTATGGTCAGTATGCGTTAAAAGCAATAATAAGTAAAGAACTCAGCAATTTGAATGATCTTCCAACCTGTTCTGGAGCACGCGCAGTTTGAAGTTTGTATGGAAATTACTATAGAATCGTCCCTTAGTGAAAAACTGTACTGTGTTGCGACCCATAAACTATTCAAATGTAATCCACACAATGACTTCATAGAATACTTCCTAAGCTAGAGGACAGCTGTTGTTACGAAACGATCTGACTTTTGGTAAGTAATTTTCATACAAACTTGAAACTGCGCGTGCTCAGTCTAGTAACATCCAAATTAGTTGAAAATTAAGGAGGATTAATAAAACAGCAAATGTCATCGTTTAAGCATAGAGGAGCGAAAAAGTCAAAAATTGAATCACTCTATTGCACAGCTCATCAATTATATGATCTACTTTTGATAAAAAAAAAGTTATTCTCATTGTACATGCTTCGGAGTTTTCAATTCATGACCAATAATGATGCCGGTCACGTGCTTACAGTCAATTTATCCCTTTAGGGCAGTGATCCCCAAAGTACGGCCCTCCAAGAATTTTCTCTGCGGCCCATGAAGGATTTCTGAGAATACACTACATGTGGCCCATTGATAAGCATTATATGACAGGAAAAGATTTTATCATTTTCAACATTTCGGTGCACTGGAGCCTGCCAAGTTCACATCATTATTATGTATAAGTGCATGATTTATATATCGTGAATAGTTTTATCATTATGACAGTAAATGTACTTTGATGTTATTAAAGTGCTATTATGAAGAGTGGCAAATTCGGAAGGAATTATACAAATAATGAAGCAAATTTAAAGGAACTGAAGGTTGATCCAAAGGTGAAAATAATTTTGTCATACACTGCTTCGTAATAAGAACGCTTTTATTTCTCAAAATAAGTTGGGTTTTGACGAAATTGAACTGAAGTTTGACTTGAACTATGGATTCTTGTTTATAATACCATTTGAATTCTTTTCAGAATCGCAAACAGAATAATAAATGGAAATAATAAACCCAAAAGGATTCTGCCCTGAATCTCGACCGGATTTCTGTTCAGAATCTCTTTCAAATCCAAAACGGATTCTTGTTTAAAATTCCGAACGGATTCTGTTCAGAGTCCCTAACGGATTCCTTTCTGTAATCTCAAACGTTTTTAGAAACCCAAACGGATTCAATTAAAAATTCCAGACGGATTCTGTTTGTAACGTCTGAATTTGCTCACATTCCCAATAAGGTTTTTCTCAGAACCTCTTCGTTATTTTTGCTACGACAAGTCATAGTGCCGTCAAAATACACTAGGTTATTTGTATGAATGTTGAATTTACTACGGAAAGAAGTCTACGAAGTCAATATTTGAAACAAAAATAGCGTCATTTATGACTATATTGCTCTTTTTTCCACGAAATACATGTTCATGATTATAATCGAAAAACTCGGATTTTCTACCTAGCGGTAACATTACTTGAACGAATAATATTGTTGACTACCGTTTCATAAAAAAAATTAGGCACTTTTGACTGACACATCAGATGATCATCTTCGCCTCTTCCCCCATATGACGGTACGTATTTGTCAACCCAGAAAGGGGTTATATAGTAAACGTCTCAAATAGCCATACGAGCTAAGGCGTAGGATTGCAAATACGGAGATGGCGAGTTCGATTCTAGGTCAGGTCTAGGATGTTTTCGGGTGGAAACTTTCTCGACACTCCTGGGCATAGTGTATCCATTGTCTTACCACACAAGATACACATACTCACTCATACAATGACGGACATAGAAAAGTTTTCAATTAATAACCGAGGAAATGCTAATAGAATTTTAAGTGGAAAAGCAGGCCAAGTTGGAACCTAAAACCATTGAAAAATAAGAAGTAAGCGTTAAAAAAAATGTGTATAACATAAAGTTTAGAAAATAGTTTTATGATTTCAGCGGCGCAGCCAAAATTTTGATAACACAAAGTATAATTTGTTTAAATTTGTTTCAAAATTCCGCGAAATTCCGTTAAATTTCGTGAGGTTGGTTTTTTCTAGCGAATTTTTTGTAATTTTACGAAACGAAACGAAATCAAGAAATCAGATTTCACCATGCTCAAATTTCGCGAATTCCGCGGAATTTCGTTTCGAACCACCTGAAACGAAATTTTCGAAATACCGCATATGCTTAACACATCGTCTCCCTATTTTCTCCGCTTAGAGGCATTTTCCAGCTTTCTCTATCAACCGGTTTGATTACATCATGCTGTAAAGAGGTGCAAATGTTCCCAGTCTACAAAAAGGCAGCAAGCGTGACGTCAATAACTACCGAGGCATCAATTCCATTAGTGCAGTTTCAATACAATTTGAACTAGTTGTCATGGATTCGATGCTGTTCCATTGTAAGCAGTACCTGAGCGATCATTAATTACTGTGCCTAACGTCGTATGTTACCAACAGCTCATTAGAATGAAATCAACGGATGTTATTTACATCGATCTCTGCTGCTTTGATAAGGTAAAGCATGAGATTGCAATCGCTAAGCATGAGAGGATTGAATTACGGCGATCTTCAAAGCTGGTTCCGTTCCTATCTTACGGATCGGCAAGTAACAGTTGCTTTAGAAGACGCTTTCCGGGTTAGAAGGACATCACCAGAGCATTGACTCTCGCTGATGTCCTACAAGGGTTGATTCACAGATTCTTCTTGAGCTTATCAACCTGAACGCCCGTTCGAGAGCTCTACGTAACAATGTAATGTTAAGGTCAAGACACCATCATACAAATTACGGTCATGAAGGAGCTTTAGGCGCTTTGCTAGACGCATTCCATGCCGAATTACACATAAATAACGAAATTTTAACACCATCGTCTTTAATTGGGATGAAATTTTGCACATATCTTCATAAAAACAGACTGATCGTTTTCCACAAATTAAAATCGACCAGCGAGTAATTTATAAAAAGATCGAATGTGTTTTCGAACAAAGTATTATAAAATATTGTAAGAAACAGAAACAGAAACGATCAATCCCAACTCAATTCTGAGACAGGATAATAATAACATGGCTTCGGAATGTGGAAAGTGTTGTAAACCATTTCCCAGTACACGATGCTCAAAAAATGTCCGTATAGTGACTGAAAAAGTTATTGATAAATTGAAATCAATGGGATGCAATATTCCTTTGGACACGTCTTTGTTCATTTGTGATTCGTGTAGACTGCTAAAACAAGTGACTGTAAATATTTATGGTGATGTGCAATCAGTGGAGGAACAACAACCACCGTTATCCGAAGCACACCCACCAGTAGCTGAACCAAACCCACCAGTAGCTGAGCCACAGCCTTCTGGTCCAAATAACTGTACCGTCAGCAACATCAGCTTCATCTCAGGAAAGCGTTACACCGGAGTACTCCATTGCGTATAGTGTTGAGATGTTGAACACTGGAATAGGTATCTATAAGGAACTTAAAAATGCAGGTTACCCCAAACGGAAATATTTGGACATACAAAAGGGGTATGAAAGCTTTTCTTCGATTTTGAAGCAGATGAAGATCTTGACCAATTGAAGCGCAAGGCTGCCAATTTCGATGAGATGATATCGCAGCTTCAAGAAAAGTTCACCGAAGCAGGATGTTCGAGAGACGACAAATTAAGAGTCTTGTCAGTGATAAAGAAATCATGGAGCCATCAAGAAGTGATGCGGTTTTTTATGCACCACAAGAAGATAATGAACAAGGAGTAACATAGTGGAGCAATATATTTCAACAGACAATGATGATTACTGGTACTCAAAATAATGTATATAATGTATATATGTATATAAAAATAAAATAAAAAAAACAGTAAAATACTTTGATAAATAAAGTGATGTTGTTTTAGCCTTTCTCGTACAACAAAGATGTACCGAAAAAAATGATTTATCCAGCATTTCGCGCACACTAATGGCTGCTAATGGGGGGCAGCAGGGACTATGTCCAAGGGCTTGATGATGCCTCCCCAGGCCATCTGCGAGTTGTGGCGCCTGTCTAGGATGTGATGAAGTTTGACTGTTAAACCTCTATAAAAAGCTGCATGTATCCGCAAGTAGGCTCCGCCAAAGCGACCGTGTGCCGCTCAAAGCGCACAAGCCCAAGTCCTGGTGTTAGGTGGGACGCTGAACAGCCCTGACACGACGGCCCTCCGACGAGACAGGAGGTTTGCGCAGACCCAATAAGCCGCCTCTAAAACAACTATTACGAACGACAGAAGATAATACGACCTGATACAATCGGCAACGACCCAGGCGACGAATAAAGGATCACGATTGGAAGCTTGGAACATGGAACTGTAAGTCGCTAGGCTTCGCAGGTTGCGACAGGATAATCTACGATGAACTACATCCCGCAACTTCTGATGTCGTAGCGCTGCAGGCGAAATCTGCTGGACAGGACAGAAAGTGTGGAAAAGCGGGCATCGAGCGGCTACCTTCACCAAAGCTGTGGCACCACCAACGAGCTAAACCGGTTTCATAGTGCTGGGAAGATGCGTCAACGCGTGATTGGGTGGCAGCCAATCAACGCAAGAATGTGCAAGCTGATGATAAAAGGCCGTTTCTTCAACTATAGCATCATCAACGTGCACTGCCCACACGAAGGGAGATCCGACGACGAGAAAGGCGTTCTATGCGCATCTGGAGCAGACATACAATGGATGCCCACTGCGGGACGTCAAATCGTCATCGGTGACATGAACGCACAGGTAGGGAAGGAGGAAATGTATAGACCGGTCATCGGACCGATAGTCTGCATACCGTATCGAACGACAACGGCCAACGATGCATAAACTTTGCAGCCTCCCGCGGAATGGTAGTCCGGAAGCACTTTCTTCCCCAAGAATATCCACAAGGCCACATGGAGATCACCTAATCAAGTAAACGGAAACCAAATCGACCACGTTCTAATCGACGGTAAATTCTTCTCCGACATCACGAACGTCCGCACTTACTGCAGTATTGACCGCAAATTTGAATCCGACCACCACCTCGTTGCAGCATGTCTGCGCTCAAAATTCTCGACGGTGTGCAACACGCGTCGGAGTCGTCCACCGCGGCATAACATTGGGCGGCTACGAGACGGAAGACTAGTCCAAGACTACGCGCAGCAGCTGGAAGTAGCACTTCTAACGGAAGAGAAGCTAGGCGCAGCATCTCTTGATGATGGCTGGAGAGATATTCGATCCACATTGAAGCACCGCAAACCGCTGCATCTAGGCACGGTGGCTCCGGATCAGAGAAACGACTGGTATGGACGGCGAATGTGAGCAGTTAGTTGAGGAGAAGAATGCAGCATGGGCGAGATTGCTGCAACACCGCATGAGGGCGAACGAGGCACGATACAAACGGGCGCGGAACAGACAAAACTCGATTTTCCGGAGGTAAAAGCGCCATCAGGAAGATCGAGACCGGGAAGAGACGGAGGAGCTGTATCGCGCTAATAACGCACTAAAGTTCTATGAGAAGTTAAACCGTTCACGGGGCCACGTGCCATAGCCCGATATGTGTAATGAACCCAGGAGCACCCGCGCAGGACATGCGAATTCTGGCGTCGAATCTCCAGGAAATCCAGGAGGAGATTGGCCGGCTGAAAACAACAAAGTCCCTGGAGCTGACCAACTACCAGGAGAGCTGTTTAAACAAGGTGGTGAAGTACCGACCAGAGCGCTGCACTGGGTGATAACCAAGGTTTGGGAGGATGAAGTTCTGCCGCAGGAGGATGGAAGGTGTCGTGTCCCATCTACAAAAAGCGGCGATAAGCTGGATTGTAGCAACTACTGCGCAATCACATTGCTGAACGCCGCCTACAAGGTACTCTACCAAATTTTATGCCGCCGGCTAACACCAATTGCAAGAGAGTTCGTGGGCAGTACCAGGCGGGACTAATGGGAGAACGCTCTACCACAGACCATGTGTTCGCCATACGTCAGGTATTGCAGAAATGCCGCGAATACAACGTGCCCACATATCATCTATTTATCGACTTCAAAGCCGCATATGATACAATCGATCGGCACCAGCTATGGCAGCTTAATGCACGAAAACGGATTTCCGGATAAACTGATAGGTTGATCAAGGCGACGATGGATCGGGTGATGCGTAATTTGAGTTTCAGGGTTATTCTCGAGTCCTTCGAAACCCGTAGAGGGTTACGGCAAGGTGATGGTCTTTCGTGTCTGCTATTCAACATCGCTTTGGAAGGGGTAATACAAAGAGCAAGGATTAACACGAGTGGAACTATTTTCAATAAGTCCGTCCAGTTATTTGGTTTTGCTGACGACATTGATATTATGGCAAGTTTGAGAGGATGGCGGAAGCCTACATCAGACTGAAAAGCGAAGCTAAGCGGATTGGACTAGTCATCAACACGTCAAAGTCGAAGTATATGATAGGAAGAGGATCAACAGAGGACATCAGGGTCACCCACCACGAGTTTCTATCGGTGGTGACGAAATCGAGGTGGTTGAAGAATTCGTGTACTTGGGCTCGCTGGTGACCGCTGATAACGATACCAGCAGAGAAATTCGGAGGCGCATAGTGGCTGAAAATCATACGTACTTTGACTCCGCAAGACGCTCCGATCGAATAGAGTTCGCCGCCGTACCAAAACTGACTCATCTACAAAACGCTTATAAGACCGGTAGTTCTCTACGGACACGAGACCTGGACGATGCTCAGGAGGACCAACGCGCACTTGAGTTTTCGAAAGGAAAGTGCTGCGTACCATCTATGGTGGGTGCAGATGGCGGACGGCACGAGGAGGAGGCGAATGAACCACGAGTTGCATCAGCTGTTGGGAGAACTATCCATCGTTCACACCGCGAAAGTCGGACGACTGCGGTGGGCCGGGCACATAGCCTGAATGTCGGACAATAATCCGGTGAAAATGGTTCGACAACGATCCAACGGGAACAAGAAGGCGAGGTGCACAGCGGGCAAGGTGGATCGATCATGCGTAGACGATTTTCGGACCCTCGTCAGACTGCGTGGTTGGCGAAGTGCAGCCATGACCGAGCTGAATGGAGAAGTCTTTATGTGCAGCACAGGCCACCCGGCCTTTAGTTTGATAAACAAATAAATGGCTGCTATTTTCTGACACTTGGCTGCCCAGAAAGGTGTCAAAAACGGCAGTTATTACCGCGCGCGAAATGCTGGATTCATTTCACTGATTCATTTTTTTGAATATGAGGTTTATGTTTGCAAGACAATCCTATGTGGAAGCTATGTGTGTGCACAACTGTCTTGATGTTCATGTATAAATTTTTGAAATTCCATGTACGAATCGGGAAACTTTGTGTTGGTGATGGAGAATCGCGAGTAAGTTTTAAAAAGGGTGGAAAACAAACTTTTTCTCAGTTTGCGAAAATTAAATTTGATATATCTCAAAAACGGTAATACTTGGGAAGAAAATTAACAACGGGTTTTTTGTTCAAAATTTTCCCATGAATCATAATTCGGCGTCAAATATATGTGTTTTCTTGTAAATAGTCAATGTTTCAAAAATGAGCCAATAGTTTCACTTAAAACTTTTAATTTTTAACTTCCATTGATCTGATGTCGTTAAAATTAAGCAAATGCGGTATTTCGAAAAAATTTAGTTTCAGTTGGTTCGAAACGAAATTCCGCGGAATTTCGCGGAAATTGAGCATGGCGAAATCTGATTTCTTGATTTCTCGTTTTCGTTTCTCAAAATTACAAAAATTCGCAAAAAAAAACTTTGAACGAAATTTAACGGAATTCCGCGAATTTCGAAACAAATTTAAACTTTAATCATGTCGTATATTATCGTAAATTATCAAAATTTTTGGCTGCGCCACGGAAAAAAATCATAAGTTGTTTTCAAAACTTAATGTTATGCAATTTTTTCTATTAACGCCTATTATATAATCTCATTCTGAGTAGACAAATACGTATTTAGTTTTCTTCTATAAAACGTCTTCAGTATGTCTAACAGAAAACAGAAATATCTTTAACTATTTTATCCTTTTTTTCAAAATTGATCCGACTCAATATTTAAGGCGATAGACTTTGAGCGTAATTGTAATTAGATAGATATGAATCAGATCAGTTTAACTTTATCAAACAGGCAAAGCTATGACATGGATAGGATCCTTGGCCTTGTGAAGTCTTTTAGAGCGCTTCATTCTTATTAAAAGTCGATTTCTTCACCTCCGGATGGTCTTCAAACCAGGCTTAAGCGCATGGGTAAGCACCGTTTAAGAGTAAAGAAGGCCCTAAGGAAAACAAAATGCAACATTTTACATTCAAACGCAACAGTCAATATTCGACGAATCGTCGAAATATTCATACAGTCCTCAATAAAATTTAAATTTTGTGATATTCTTTGACTATTTACACAATATGAGCATAACAGCTGTTTCTTGCAATCAATTGAAGCTGGTTGAGGATGAAAATTTGGCAATTTTTTTTAGATGCCTCACATGCACAAACACGTATACACGGACAAACAGTCAATAACTCGGTTCGTTGAGCTGATTGTATATAAGATTATGCTTGCCGTGAATCTCATATCCGACCCACCTTTGCTGTGTTTCGTATTCATATGGGACAAATATGCGATTCATGGCAGTATGGGTCTCCGAACATCCTAAGAAAGTTTGATTTGAAAGAAATGATAGCCTTTTAGTACAACTTTTTAGCCATATCGCCAATGGTATATAAACATTAACACGGCCATTTACCTATCACAGATTGCTTCTTCTGTTAGTATAAAAACAGAAAAAAAACTAATTTCGTTTCGTTTCGTAAAATTTTGAATTAAATTAACCTTGATTTCTTATCGTTTCGAAGTCTCGAAAGTAAATCTATATTTCGTTTCGTTTCGCACCGAATCTACATAGACATTTTAAATTTCGTTTCGTTTCGTTTCGTTAGGAAAAAGTGTGTTACTGCATACCCTTAGTTAAAATATGTATTTTAAAGTCTTTTGTTTTTGTGGTAAAATATTTGGTGACAATATAAATATGAGTTTTAGAGGTATTTCAATTTTTTAATTTCAATATCGATTTTTCAGTGTAAAATATTTTTTATCAGTGTAATATTGCGGATCTTTTTCAAATTTTTCCATTTTGAGGATTCCATAAAGTTCTTCCGCAGCTGGTAAAGTTCTACCGCAAGTTTGAAAATATTCAATACACTGAAACAAATATCTGATATTTGGCGTTGTCATCGTAGAATGCCATGCCAAACAGCATAGAAATGTATGAACTGAAAGCTGCGGTAAAAATTGAACCGGAAAGAGGAAAGTTTTCAGAAGAGCAATAATTCTCCATAGAGCCCTATTGGCCTCCTATAGTTCGTTTTCAGACAGTTTTTTCGTACAATGAACGGCTTCTGAGATGCATTTTTTTAAAATTAATTTGCTCGAAAACACATTTGACTTTTTCATAAATTCTCGAGTATTTTTTTTAAAATTAGTTTAAAATAGTCTATCTCCAATACCGAAAATATGTGACAAGTTTCAATCGAATCAACGATCATCAAGTTTGGTCGATATGTCATTCTGCGTTGAATCCGTCAGTTGATATTTAATCGAGTTTCCTCAGTGTTCTATTTCCATTTGTCCTGGGAGGTTTTCCGGCGTAAATTTTAAAGTTTTTTTAATGATCAAGCTAATTAGCTACATTAATTTGAGTTACCTTGACTTGACAAACTGTATTTTTTTCGACTATTGTATTTTTCCTCACTCATAACATCATTGGGGCAGTAATAAGCCTGTTGATGTATAAAAATAATAAATAATACATAATAAATAATAAATTATAAATAATAAATAATAAATAAAGGAAATGCAAACTCATTTATATATATATATATATATATATATATATATATATATATATCGATAGATAGAAATGTCAGAACAAACTCATTTGAATATTTCAGAAACTTTTCCAAATCATGCTAAATTTGTATTTAATTCTGCGCACATTAGAGTATTAAAGTTAACTGATTTGAGGTCATTATAACTGTCCAACAACGAAAACTCGGCGAACTTATGCATTTGACGTGGGTTTGTCCTATTCAGAATTACAGATATGTATAATTTGGCTGAAAAAATTATTCAATTTATCAATATAGATCAATATATTATAATCATCAAGTATTTGTCTTTATGATCTTTTTTTACGACTCCAAATTAAACAATTTATTTATTGAAATACGTTTATTAATCTGTTTGAACCTTTAAAGCCAACAGTTTGCATGAGTGCTGGTAATATAAATAAAATAGAGTTCCGCTCCAATTTAAGTAGAAGATTGTTTGAATTAAAAAAATTGCCGTGATTCAGAAATGATTGTTAGAATTCTTTTGACATCAATAGAACAAAATCTCCCAAAACCGTATTTCCCTACACATCAAGGGATAATATGGTCATTACGGAAAATAGCGTCTAGAAGAAATCATCAGGGCATTACTAATCGTACTCTCCAGTCAGAGCTGGTGCTAATACCTACTTCGACAACCGTTACTATAACATGTATCAAACGTTTTGAGAAGGAGTTAACAGTTTTAAAACTTAATGGGAAACTTTTCCAGAGTGTTCCACACCTCTTTGATCATATTATGATAATGGGATCATAATTCCATTACAAGTTATTTTTCTCCCAGATTGTATTTCACGAATAAATATTTAGAAAACCCAGATTAATCCACCTAGCGGTGATAGTGCCTTTCTCGTTTCTTGCGAGGGAGTAATTTCTTCGCACTTTTTATATGAAAAAAAGTATTTTGACCATAACTTCTGAGCCAATAGTCCGATCCGGCCAATTTTTAATAGGAAACAATGGGACATGATTCTGCGTCGAATGTTGCGAGCAAATCGGCCGAGAGTAAGACTTACTAGTGCCTAAATAAAGAGTAAGATTTTTTTTTGTAAAAACTGGCCATAACTCCGAAGCCCATAGTCCGATTGGGCCGGTTTTTGATACGAAACAATGGGACAAGATTTAGATAGAGATTAAGGATAAGTGAGTGTCAGTCAGTGAGTGCGAGAGATTATTTTGCGCACACGCATACACACTCAGACATCACTTCAATTCGTCGAGCTGACTCGATCGGTATATAACACTATTGGCCTACGCTGCCGCTAACCGCAAGTCGAGCACATCTGTATATGGAGGCCCATATACAGATGTGCTCGACTTGCGGTTAGCGGCAGTACGGGGGTCCTATAAAAAGTTCGTTTTTGGAGCGAACATATAGCCTTTAAGTATACTTTGTATACGAGAAAGGCAAAAAGAATTTTGGTCATAACTTCTAAGCCCATAGTCTGATCGGGTCAATTTTCAACAAATAATGGGATAGGACTCTGCGTCGAATGCAACTTGTTGCGAGCAAATCGGTTAAGGATAAGTGCTTGAAAAATGAGCTAGACTTTTTCGCACACACACACACACACACACATACACACACACACACACACACACACATACACACACAGACATCACTCCAATTCGTCGAGCTGAGTCGATTGGTATATAACACTATGGGTCTCCGGGTCTCCTATAAGCGAACATATAGCCTTTACGTATACTTTGTATACGAGAAAGGCAAAAAGTATTTTGGCCATAGCTTCTAAGCCCATAGTCCGATCGGGTCAACTTTCAATAGGAAACAATGGGACAGGATTCAGTGTCAAATGCAACTTGTTGCGAGCAAATCGGTTAAGGATAAGTGCCTAAAAAATGAGCTAGACTTTTTAACGTGCTTTAATATGAAAAAAGTATTTTGGCCATAACTTCTAGCCCATAGTCCGATCGGGTCAATTTTCAATAGGAAACAATGGGACTGGATTCTGTGTCGAATGCAACTTGTTGCGAGCAAATCGGTTAGGGATAAGTGCCTGAAAAATGAGCTAGACTTTTGCGCACACACATACACACACACACACATACACACACACACATACACACACACACACACATACACACACACAGACATCACTCCAATTCGTCGAGCTGAGTCGATCGGTATATAACACTATGGGTCTCCGGGTCTCTTATAAAAAGTTCGTTTTTGGAGCGAACATATAGCCTTTACGTATACTTTGTATACGAGAAAGGCAAAAACGATTTTTAATTAGTTTCGTACATTTTTTCATTTCTCTGGATCCCGGGAAATTCCTGTTTTATATCCCGTCTTCCGGGATAATTGGAACCCCTACTAATCCTTCGGAGTCGAACCAATCAGGTGATGCTGATAGCTGATGTCCAAATGGAGTTCATGTGCACTGAAGCAGATGATAAGGCTTCGGCATACGAGCTACTGATGCGATGGTTATGGTATACGGTACAAAGTCCACGCCATATCTGGCTACATGTTCTTTGTTCATCAGACTGAAGAGGGAAGCCAAGCGGATCGGACTAGTCATCAACAAGTCGAAGACGAAGTACATGATAGGAAGAGGCTCAAGAGAGGTCAATGTGGAGCCACCCACCACGAGTTTGCATCGGTGGTGACGAAATCGAAGTGGTAGAAGAATTTGTGTACTTGGGCTCACTGGTGACTGCCAAAATGATACCAGCAGAGAAATTTGAGATGCATAGTGGCTGGAAATCGTACATACTTTGACTCCGCAAGACTCTCCGATCGAATGGAGTTCGCCGCCGTACCAAACTGACAATCTACAAAACGCTCATTAGACCGGTAGTCCTCTACGGACACGAGACCTGGACGCTGCTCGTGGAGGACCAACGCGCACTTGGAGTTTTCAAAAGTAAAGTGCTGGGTGGGGTGCAGATGGCGGACGGTACGTGGAGGAGACGAATGAACCACGAGTTGCATCAGCTGTTGGGAGAACCATCCATCGTTCACACCGCGAAAATCGGACGACTGCGGTGGGCCGGGCAGGTAGCCAGATTGTCGGACAGTAGCCCGGTGAAAATGGTTCTCGACAACGATCCGACGGGCACAAGAAGGCGAGGTGCGCAGCGGGCAAGGTGGATCGATCAGGTGGAAGATGACTTGCGGACCCTCCGTAGACTGCGTGGTTGGCGACGTGTAGCCATGGACCGAGTCGAATGGAGAAGACTCTTATATACCGCACAGGCCACTTCGGCCTTAGTCTGAAAGAAAAGTTCTTTGAAGAACTGACATCCTACAAGCGGAAACAGTTTCTTTGGCACCACTGACGATCGAAGAGAACGTATGCATGGATGTCGTCATTCCCGGAACAGACGTTGTCAGATGCAAGCGATCTTGATTGGGTCGCGGAGATGGAAGCATTGGAGTTCCTAACGTCGATCGTTTTTGGTTCAAGTTCGAGATTCCTCCTATCACGGTAAACCGCATTTTTTTGCGAATTGACAACTAGTGCTGGCTTGGTTTAGGTGCATCTGTTGACCTCGTAATTAAGAGTGGCGCCACTCAAGATGGAATCTCTACAACGGGCATTGTTTGCAATACAGCTTTGGGGAAAAATGGAAAATTCGTGCTAAGTTGTTACTTCTAGTGCGCTATACATGCAAACTGTTAAAAAGGGCATGCTCCAGGAAATCTCAGATATCTTTTTCAGTGATTTGGTAACATTTTTCATGAATTAATTTGAATGGCGCAATCAACAGAATAACATTAAAGCTATTGATTGCAGTATTCAAATTAATTGATGAAAAAAATGTTACTTTGGTCCTTTTGAAAAGTTAAGCGAGAAATGTTTAAGGGATAGTTTTGAACCATGCCTGGTCCACAACGTTCACGGAGTAGAGTCGGTTGCGCCTCATTTTAAAACTACCACACACCACCAGTTCAAAATAGATCGCCGTGCATCTCCTGTGCTAACACGCTGCTCTATTCAATGTAGGCGTCATAGGTAAAACAAAATCAAAACCGAAACACTCGCTAATGCGTACTAAACATCATCCTAGGGTTAACCTTTTTTTTTAGTTTTATTATTGATAAAAGCTTATTCACAGATATAAATATTGAGTGTGAATTAACGTTCAATTTGACCCTTAGCTTCGGCGCACCCCATTTCACTCTAAACTTTGGCACAGCCCGTTCGAACAGTACCGATTAATATAACGATTGATGACGGCTCCCGGGCAATCAATTTGGTCCTTGTAACGAATGGAATGAACAAGTTTCAATTTATTTTTTTCATGTTCTCTCTCTCGTTTTCGGAAATGCGGAAATCGATTGTGATATTTTTCTGCACAAATTACAGTCCGGATCAAAAAAGCCCTGTGAAACTGTGAGGCTCACTTAATTTGCTTGACGTTTTCGACGGTTGATGCAAGTAGATAACACCGGGTGTCGTCTACAGTACGCTACACGGTTCGCGGCAGTCAATGCATAAATAACGTTTTCACTACGACAGTCAATCTACCGTAGCTCAATAGGTGGCAGTTTAATGCTGGGTAAAGTATGTACCTCAGGTGTGAACTAGCAGCCTGATCTCACGTACGCAATTATCTTAATGCTTCAGTCTCGCTCTTGGTCCAAGGCTGTTTCGTCTATGTACCGTGCTGATTAGAGTTCGGTACTCCAATCATATTTCCACATTGCTTATCTGTTCTATACGAAAGATGATGTCTTCTGGCTCTGATTCATCAAAAGCATTACACCAGTAAGTAAATTTAAAACTTGGATACATATCCACCCTGAAGCTTTGTATAAAAAGGATTTTCCGAAGTTCTAACTTGGCGTACAGCGTTGAAAAAAGTTGCGTGGGCATCGAGCCATCTTCTTGAAATATTTGTCAATAGTAAGCATGTGTTGGACCCTCCTTGGCCGTGCGGTAAGACGCGCGGCTACAAAGCAAGACCATACTGAGGGTGGCCGTGTTCGATTCCCGACAGTTAGTGCGAAACTTCCGAAGCGATCAGTCGATTTCTCTCGAGCAAGCGTGTTTCGGAAGACACACATAGACTATTTCCTACGTTTATATATCGGTTTGTCTCTCGTTATAGTAAGTGCTATCTCGATCATCAAAACACGTTTCGCGTTGACTACTCGCAGTTTCCAAAGTTGCTTTCCCATGAGGACATTCACAAATTTGTCGTGAAGGAACTTGGTCTTACACGAGAAAATGTGCTCTTGTTGCAACCAAGCAGGCGGCTTGGTTGTACCTTCGTCGAGGTTAATACCCTTCAACTAGCCGAAACGATTGTATCGCAACACGACAACAAACATGAATTTGTATTTGACGGGAAGAGCTTCAAGCTTCGTATTACGATGGAAGACGGAGCCGTAGAGGTTCGGCTATTCGACCTTTCAAATGACGTTTCAAACGATCAAATCTCGGAGTACCTCTCAGAATACGGTGATGTTCTCTCCGTTTGTGATCTCCTATGGGACGAACGATCAGCTTTCGGCGGAGTCAAGACTGGTGTGCGTATTGCAGGAATGGTTGTAAAGAAAAACATTCCTTCTCTCGTTTCTATCCTTGGAGAAGAGACGGCGGTTAGTTACAAGGGGCAGCGGCAGACGTGTTTACACTGCCAAGAATTTGTACATGTGGGTATTCCATGTGTACAAAACAAAAAACTGCTCGTGCAAAAATTGGCAGCCGATCAATCATACGCAAGCGTTGCGAAACAGCTAGCTATGGCGAAACAATCGGCAAAGCCGAACCTCCCTCCACCACCGGAGCGAAACGAACATCCAAACACGTCGCGTCGCCCAGATGCGAAACAAATCTTAGAGACAAAAACTGTTCCAGCAATACAGCAAAAAAAGGTGATGGCTCCTCCGGCTATCCTTCCTGGCTATCAGAAAACGACAGCACCTCAAGCTACCATCCACCTGTCTTCGCTTCCTATCTCGATTGGTGACAAGACTGACGGTAACGATACCGATAACTCTCTAGCATCGCAACACTCGCATACCAACCGACGAACTCGTAGCCAGCGCTCACCTCCTGGAAAGAAAATCCGTCACAATGAAACAAGCATCAACAACAGCCGAGCCTCCGGGGAAGAGACAAAACAGTAATGGAGTACACCAGCATCAATATCGCAACAATCAACATCAACACAATCACCAATACAACGAAAATAAATGCCCTCAACACGTTCGCTAGAACCGCCGATCTGGACATCATCTTTCTGCAAGAAGTGGAAAACGACCGGCTAACGCTCGCTGGATACAATGTTATTTGCAACGTGGACCAAACAAGAAGAGGAACTGCCATTGCTCTCAAAGAGCACATCAAATATTCTCATGTGGAGAGAAGCCTCGACGGAAGACTAATTGCTCTACGAATCCACAACACCACGCTTTGTGCAATGTATATGCACCTTCAGGTTCGGTTCACCGTGCCGCACGAGAACTCTTTTTCAACAATACCATTGCATATTATCTACGCCATCAAACCGATCACATTATCATGGGCGGTGACTTCAATTGCGTTATTCGGCAATGCGATGCAACCGGGAACAACTCCAGCCCCGCTCTCAAAGCCACCGTTCAGCAACTACGGCTGCTTGATGTGTGGCCCCTGCTACGATCGAGAGAAAATGGTTTCACCTACATCAGTCACAATTCATCGTCCAGACTTGATCGGCTCTATGTGAGTACCGGGCTTCGCGAACAACTGAGAGAAACAGCTGTTCATGTCAGCTGCTTCTCGGATCACAAGGCTCTTACGGTGAGGATGTGTATTCCCTTCCCGAAAGAGCCCTGGCCGAGGATTCTGGTCGCTTCGTCCCCACGTTCTCACTGACGAGAATATAAACGAGTTCCAAACACGATGGCAATATTGGACACGATATCGTCGCAACTACCAATCTTGGATGGAATGGTGGTTATACTTTGCTAAAGCAAAAATCAAATCCTTCTTTAGATGGAAATCGAATGCTGTCTTCGAAAACTTCCATCGTGAACATCAGCGACTATACACCCAACTGCGGCAAGCGTACGATGAATACCACAACAATCGTGCCATGCTAACCACCATCAACCGAGTGAAAGCTCAAATGCTCTCGCATCAGCGGAGATTTTCCGAAATGTTCGTCCGGATAAACGAAACGTTCGTAGCCGGAGAACCCCTATCGACATACCAGCTGGGAGAACGGACCCGGAAAAGAACGATCATCGATAAAGTTCGAAATGAGAGGGACGAGATAATCGACGACAACGACGAGATCCGAAACCACATGGTGCAATACTACAAAAATCTGTACGCTCGGGAGGAAGTAGCGGAAGAAGAAGACGGCGAAGGTGTATTTCAATGCGAGAGGGTTATTCCTGAAAACGACGCCACCAACGAGGCCTGTATGGATGAAATTACAACAACCGAAATTCTATCAGCCATCCGAACCAGCTCATCGAGGAAGTCCCCGGGCCCCGACGGGCTTCCGAAAGAGTTTTATATGCGTTTATTGGACACAATTCATCGTGAACTCAATCTCATTATGAATGACGCTATTCGTTCAAACTTTCCAGCAGAATTTACTGATGGAGTGATTGTTTTGGTCAAAAAACAAGGACCGGGTGACACGGCCCGCTCCTATAGACCGATAAGCTTAGTCAATTTCGACTACAAAATTCTAGCACGCATAATGAAGCAAAGGATGGAAAATGTGCTCCGAGCCCACAGTGTCCTGACCAACACACAAAAATGTTCCAATTCGGGACACAATATATTTCAAGCCACGCTTGCTCTGAAGGACAGAATTGCGCAGTTAAAAGCAAACAGACGAAATGCAAAACTGGTCTCTTTTGATCTCGATAGTGCTTTTGATCGTGTGGATCAAAATTTTTATTCCATACCATGAGATCTCTCGGCTTCAACTCAGGGATGGTGGATTTGTTCGCACGAATAGCAGCAGCTTCGTCCTCCCGATTGCTGATCAACGGACACCTGTCTCTCCCTTTTCCTATCCAACGCTCGGTGCGCCAAGGAGACCCTCTATCGATGCACCTCTTCGTGTTTCACCTACACCCGCTTCTAAAGCGGTTAGAACAAGTGTGTGGTGTTGACCTAATCGTCGCCTATGCGGACGACATCAGTGCAATCATTACCGACGGCAACAAGCTGAACACAATGCGGAATTTGTTCAATGACTTTGGACGAATATCAGGCGCTCGTTTGAATGAATTCAAAACGACCGCTATCGATATTGGTGAGCAAAATGCTCTGGCTATACCGTGGATACGCACCGAAAACAAAATAAAAATACTGGTGTCTTCTTTTCCAATTCAATTCGTAATATGACGAATTTGAACTGGGACTCTCTCGTAGCAAAATTCGGTCACCAAATCTGGTTACACTCCATGCGAAGCCTATCACTGCACCAGAAAGCAACACTGCTGAACACATTTCTGCTATCCAGAATTTGGTACATTGCTGCTAATCTAGCTCCAACGGCAGCACACGTAGCAAAGCTGACAGCCAACATGCGGAACTACCTATTTCGTGGAATGAGTGCGACTGTCCCAATGCCTCAACTAGCGCGTCGCAAGGAAGACGGTGGAATAAATCTGCATCTTCCGATATTCAAATGCCGCGCCCTTCTACTAAACTCACATCTTCGGGAACACAATGTTATGCCGTTTTACAGCTCCTACCTCAGCCGAGGCAATCCTACTCCAGCGAATACCACTGCAGATCTCCCGTGCCTGAAACAAATTTTAAGTAATTTAGCAATCCTCCCTTTTCAAATTCGCCAGCATCCTACGGCAGATGCCATCTATCGTCTCTACGTAAGAGGTACAGACAAACCGAAAGTGGAAACAGCAAACAATAACACCAACTGGAAACGTGTGTGGAGGAATATCGCCGACCGTAATCTATCACCCCAACAGCGTAGTGATTTATATATGTGGGTTAATCAGAAGATGCCACATCGACGGCTTCTGTTTATCATGAGGCGGACGGACGGAGAACAATGCATTCACTGTGGCATACCCATAGAAACGCTTCAACACAAATTTTTTGAATGCTCCAGAGTACGTGATGCGTACGGACTTCTACAACAAACTCTTCATGCGTTGATTGGTGGTCAGCGCACGCTCCAGTATGCTGATCTTCTGCGACCTTCCCTTGATCGAATCACTACACCGACACGACGAAGAATTCTCAAAATTTTAATTGAATACATTATATTCATTGAGAAGTGCAATGGAGTAATTGATGTTAATGAACTAAATTTCAACTTAGGAGTCATAGTTTAACCAATTATGTAAATAATTTTTAACAAGACAAAACGACAAATAAACGTTAAAAAAAAAAAAATTCCCGTTGCCGGTCTAGGCAATTTTCGGATAGGAAGTTGTCTCGGGCATAAGGGACGATTCAAATATGACGTCCACTACTTTTTGAGATTTCTAAACCTCACCCCTCCCCCCTCTGTCACGCTTTTTTGTATACCTAGTATATGCAGTGTCACAAAATCTTAAACCCCCTCCCCCCTAAAACCTGTGACATCATTGTTGAACGACCCCTAAAAGGGCATATGCCCGGGCAGTTGGGCATAAAAATATCATCATGTTAGCCTCATGATATATGAATGCACAAATGGTAACCTGGCTTAGAAACCTCACAGTTAATAACTGTGGAAGTGCTTAATGAACACTAAGCTGCGAGGCGGCTTTGTCCCAGTATGGGGATGTAATGCCAATAAGAAGAAGAAGAAGAAGAAGAAGAGGAAGCAGAAGCATGTGCATTTTCATTAAATATATTGTCCTTGGTTCTTCTTCATTGACTTGTTTTTGTTGAAATGTTAGGAGACTTATGATTGTTATGTTTAATGTCCGTCGGCGTTGCATTATTTTACATTATGCAGACTCGGTCTAATTAAAAGGATGGGAATTAAACCCATGATTATCTGGTACAGAATCAAAGCTGTGACAACTACTCTACTCCCAAACTACCAGCACTAAATACGGGTCCCTAAAAATATTTAAAATCGGCGAGTTACAGAAGAATGAAAAATGAAAACGAAACTTACGGCATAAGACTCAGAACGGTAAGCACGATGAAAGTGATTCCGAATGGTTTACGTGAATTGTGACATAGAGTTTCTAGCATTAAGGCTTTGATGAAAAACACAAACTCAAAGACTCTGAGCTGTTATATCCTTTCTTATTTCCCACTGATTCTTCAATTTCAGGTTAAGTTGACTCAACTGATGATTCAAATTGAAATCACTTAATGAAAAGTCTCAGACAATCGTAGACATACGAAGCGTCAATGGTTCATACTTCTGGTAACCTTGCTGGAAGCTTCAGCTCATTCGCACTCCAGCTAGGAATAACTCAACCAACTAAAGCTCACGCAGAGAAGAGGCAGAGGAGCAGAAGCTTGAAACCAGTCAGCCGTGTACCAGCGAGCGAGCACTTATTGCATGGCAATAAATTTTGCATCAGAACCATTGCTTCACATCTCGATAAGTGTCTGTAAATTTAGTGCCGCTTAATAGATTTCCCCCCTTGTAGGACATGTCTTTGGAGAAGGGAGGCTTCCGTGCAGCCCAGAGAAGGTCGCAACCGGAGGCGAAAGGTTCCCACGAGGAGCGTTCGCAACTCGGTGAAGACGAATGAATTGCAATCATCTTGCTTTCGAATCGCTACTGCCGTCGGGAACACTGAAGTGAGTTGATTTATTTGGAAATTCCATGTACGTACACGGATCGGGCATGCAAATGAGCTTCCGACTGTTTCTGGTGGGGGTGTTTGAATTCCGTTATTGAGATGAAAAACAGCACTCAATTAGGATGCTGCTCTTATAAAAGAAGTGTTTTATAATTCTTGCTTGAGAAGCTACTCGATTGAAAGAGAAGCTCGTTTGCAAGAAAACGATGATACAGAGTGAGTAAATCATTCGTGATTTACACATACGATCTGAGACAATTTTTAACGTCAAATATTAGATCCATTATTCACTGTTCAAGTTCACTATGTTCATCTTAAAAAAAGGCAGAATGGAACGCAAGTTGTTTTTCTGAGTTTTAAACAGTTAGCACGTTTACAAATCGATCCAACGAAATCGATGCTTCATTATTGTATTTAGCGACGAGAAGAATTTGCTACAGTAAAATGGAACATGAAACTGTTACCCTATAGGGAAACTGCTCCTGGATTTCATCCCATGGCCCCTATATTCATCTCATCAAGAACTAAGAAATAAAAAAATGGTATTTGTTTTGTTTCTGATTTTTGTGTTTTTTTTTCAGCAGCATCTTGATAAAAAGAAGAAACGAAATTGGTGTAGATTTTCTTCGTTTCGCGATGAGATGAATATATGTTCAGTGAAATGGAGATCGGAACAGTTCCCCTCGTAATAATATTCTCATTTTTCTTTAAAAAGTGATTTTTAAAATTTACTTTTTGGCTCAGCTTAACGGAACTTTTATTTTTCCACTGAATTTTTGATGAATCGTTTTCGTTGGGTTTGTACAAAATTTTGTGATACTTTACTCATGAAAAGAAAACAAAGCAATATTCTTATCTATTTATGCCCTCATTTAGTAAATAATATCCTCGATTACTCAGCCGAGAAATGTTCAATACGGCTTGTCAATAATAGGAACCTTCTTCTTCTTCTTCTTCTTATTGGCATTACATCCCCATACTACTGGGATAAAGCCGCCTCGCAGCTTAGTGTTCATTAAGCACATCCACAGTTATTAAAACTGCGAGGTTTCTAAGCCAGGTTACCATTTTTGCATTCGTATATCATGAGGCTAGCACGATGATACTTTTATGCCCAGGGAAGTCGAGACAATTTCCAATCCGAAAATTGCCTAGACCGGCACCGGGAATCGAACCCAGCCACCCTCAGCATGGTCTTGCTTTGTAGCCGCGCGTCTTACCGCATGGCTAAGGAGGGCCCCCTAGAGGAACCGCTAGACGTTATTTTGTGCGTAAAATTTAATGAGTTTTATAGGCGATTGGATTGAAAGAACTCCAACAATATCTGAGAAATATTAGTATGGATTTTTTTGACGTAGGACTACGTCTGTCTTTTTTATATTGGGGTACACTTAACGATTGCGGAAATCAATTCCGTCAGCCAATTCTTGATGGATTTCCATTTTTTTGACCATTCGATTGAGAAAGAATCAACGCTTCTTTGTATTTATATGAAAATACTGTTTTAAACTATTTATAATAGATACATAGTTTAGAAATAGGAAAACCAATATTCCACTACATGCATCGCATGTACAGACATCAACTTGCAACAGTTCCAACCAGATTTCACGCAGAGCGGACGCGGCGGAATGGACACAGCAGCTTGCGATCCCACACAACCAGTGGCGATGTTGAAAACTTATTCCAAATGGTGGCGAAAAGTCATCGAGTGGCCGTCGGACAACAGCAGCACGAAGTTAAATTTCAACGGAAGATTCCGACAAGCGTTTAGTTGCAGTTAGTTAGTGGACATGCTCATTGAGGAAAGAAAATTGGTTCTTCTCAGGATCAGCAATTCTGAACAGAAATATGTAGTTGATTGCAAAAATGGACTGTTCTGGTGCC
The DNA here is from genome assembly GCF_024139115.2 of Armigeres subalbatus. Classification (NCBI taxonomy): domain Eukaryota; kingdom Metazoa; phylum Arthropoda; class Insecta; order Diptera; family Culicidae; genus Armigeres; species Armigeres subalbatus. Next base: position 68,951,170 of record NC_085141.1, read on the forward strand.
ATCGGCGTTTAGCGTGGTAGTTTTGTTGCTGTTAGTGATTCCGTCCATTCGAACAATTTAATTGCTTCATCTACCTCGACTTTTACATACTCAGTGACTGAGTAAAATTGTATTGCTCTCTTTTTCTATCCCACGAAAATTTCACTCAATTTCCGTCAAAAGCAGGACAACTGAAAACTATGAGTAAACCTTATTTTTGAGGGAAATTGAGTAACATTTCCATGGGAAGAAAGAGACGGCAATAAAATTTTACTCAGCCACTGAGAAGGTGAAAGCTAGAATGTTGCGATTGTGCTACCGAAGGTCAATTTTCGGTCCTCGCCAAACAATTAAGTTTTGCACTTTGATGAAAATTTATCTCGGATCAACCTTCTTTGGTATAAAATGGTGGCCTTAAAAAAAAAACGATTTCATTTCCAATAACTAATAGAAACAAAACGACATAATCTTAAACCGTCTAAGACGAATTAAGTACTGTCCATTTAATTCCACCAGTTAATTTTTGTTATCTTTGCAGATACGTATTTCGACCACAACTGTGTGGTCGTCTTCAGTGTCTTGTACTTGACTCGACTTACAAGTACAAGTACAAGTACAAGTACAAGACACTGAAGACGACCACACATGACAGGTACTTCGAACTTTTGCATTAATTGAGGTACCCACTTTTTTTGCTGTAGATACAAATAAGCGTTACTTATAAGATATGTCCCGTATTCTGTTCAACAGATTTAGACCGCTTGAAGAGTCCTTCGTCGGCGAATACCTAGCAAAAAGCCTTCCAGGCCTTTTGAAATGATACTTCAAGCTGCTTGGAAGATGGCTTCCACGAAGTGTAGGAAGATGCTTCTTGCAACGAAACAACCGAGCTTTTCAGAAAAAAGCTGTCATGCCTCTTAAACGAAGGCTTCCGAAACTTTAAATTCTAGAACTTAGCTCAGAACCATATTCTTAACATATTCTCCAACATTTTTATATGAGGAAGACGATTTTTTTATAATTTGTTCATTCGTTCGATTAGCCCTGGGTTGGGCAGGATTCAATTGTCTTTGATTTACTGATCACAGTGCATATTTTGTACAAGACAAAGTTTTGAAATAAAAAAATACACAATTATCAAAACTTTATCAAAAATTTGATTTACATTGTTATACGTCCACCATTACGCATTTTTGTCCGAGATACCCCCTGAGGCAAGCGAAGGTACCCCCAGAGGTACATGTACCCCAGGTTGAGAACCGCTGCTGTACATGACACATTTGGTGCGGTGGTGAATCTTTTTTGACCGCAGTTTCTTCGGGAGCCCATAGTAGGCCCGACTTCCACAGATGATGCACATTATTGTCAGCCGTTCGCAAGGATCCAAGGTTAGCAAATTCATCGACCACCTCGAAGGTATCCCCGTTTACCGTAACACTGCTTCCCAGGCAGGCCGCCCACAAGAATGTACTTTGTCTTCGACGCATTCACCACCAGTCCAACTTTTGTTGCTTCACGTTCCAGGCGGGTGTACAGTTCCTCCTCCTTGTTCGGCCGACCATGTCCATGTCATCCGCGAAACAAATAAACTGACTGGATCTGTTGAAAATCGTACCCTGGCTGTTACACCCGGCTCTCCGCATGACACCTTCTAGCGCAATGTTGAACAACAGGCACGAAAGTCCATCACCTAGTCTTAGACCTCAGCGTGATTCGAACAAACTGGAGTGTCCGCCCGAAATCTTCACACAGTTTTGCACACCATCCACCGTTACTTTGATCAGTCTGGTAAGCTTCCCAGGGAAGCTGTTTTCGTCAATAATTTTCCATAGCTCAACGCGGTCCTTACTGTCGTAAGCCGCCTTGAAATCGATGAACAGATGGTGCTTTGGAACCTGGTATTCACGGCATTTTTTTAAGATTTGCCGTAAAGTAAAGACCTGGTCCGATGCCGAGCGACTGTCAACGACAAATTCCCATGAACTGATTTACTAATGGTGACAGATGACGAAATATGATCTGGGATATCACTTTGCAGGCGGCTTTAAGGATGGTAATTGCTCAAAAATTCTCACACTCCAGCTTGTCGCCTTTCTTGTAGATGGGGCATATTACCACTTCCTTCCACTCCTCCGGTCGCTGTTCAATTTCTCAGGTTCTGACAACTAGTTTCTGCAGGCAAGTGACCAGCTTTTCCGGTCCCATCTAGATGAAATCAGCTCCAGCACCATCCTTACCAGCTGCTTTATTGGTCTTTGTTTTATGGCATCCTTAAATTCCCTAAAGGGAGAGTGGGCTGGATGACTTCCATCGTCCGCTGAACTGATGTAGTCATCTCTTCCGCTGCCTTGACTTTCACTGGCTGTACTCTCAGGGCCATTCAAATGTTCCTCGTAGTGCTGCTTCCACCTTTAGATAACCACACGTTCGTCCGTCAAGATGCTACCATCCTTATCTCTGCACATCTCAGCTCGGGGCACAAAGCCTTTGCTGGACGCGTTGACCTTCTGATAGAACTTGCGTGTTTCTTGAGAACGACACAGCTTCTCCTGAAAAATGCGGGAGTTCTGCTGGGTCCTTTGCTGCAGTGCAATCGCCCACGCTGCGTCCTTCTACTCAAGAATCTGTGTGCACTCTTCGTCGAACAAATCGTTAGGTCGACTTAGTCCCACATACCCGACGTTGTTCTCCGCTGAGTTGTTAATGGCTGCTTTGACTATATTTCAGCAGACCTCAAGAGAGGCCCCATCGAGCTTACTGTCTTCTGACAACGCTGCCTCGAGATGCAGTGCCGACTTCCGGTTGCTTCAGTCGCTCTAGGTCGTACCGCGGCGGTCTTCGGTACCGAACATTGTTGATAACGGATAGTTTTGGGCGCAGTTTAACCATCACTAGATAGTGGTCAGAGTCGATGTTAGCGCCACGATATGTCCTGACGTCGATAATGTCGGAGAAGTGCCGTCCATCAATCAGAATGTGGTCGATTTGTGATTCTGTCTGCAGTGATGATTTCCAGCTGTACCGATACCGAAGGCTATGTTGGAAGTAGATGCTGCGAATGGCCGCATTCAAGGAGGCAGCACAATCAATTAGACGTGGGCCGTTTTCGTTCGTCAGCCGGTGAGCGCTGAACTTCCCAATAGTCACTCTAAACTCCTCTTCTTTGCCAACCTGAGCGTTTAAATCTCCCATGATGATTTTGGCTTGGGTAACTGTCGTACTCACGTTTCATTTAGGAATAAATTCTTCACTTGTCAGGTAAAAACCGAAAACCTGACAAAAAGGATGTGCGGATGCAGAAATGGTAATTTTACGATACTTTCTATTGATGACCATTAAAATGCTTCCAAGTGAAATAGATCACCCTGGATCGAAAGCTGGATAAAGGCTATAGGTTTCATAAGACAATGCCTTAAGAGTATTTGAAACCTCATCAAGTCTCCAAACATCGTTATTCTCTGTTACATCCAGTTAGCGAAAACTGCCGGTAACCTTGCTCCATGTACAAACGTTTCAATCAATCTTCACATTTTCCAGCAGTAACTCAGATTTTGGAATAAATGTCACCAACACTCATGCGTATGTATTTAACTTTCCATCGGAAAGCCACGTACTATTATTGACGACCAGCATGTATCCAACTCATCGCAATAGTCACCGAAACACAATTCGACAGCGAAATGATTGATGCGTCTTCGGCACAGACCACACCACTTGAAACCCAATGGTTATCATCGATGTTGTCGTCGTCATATCACCGTAAAAAGCTTGTCATCGTTAAGGCAAATCGATTCGTTTGATGCAAGCCAGAATAAGACTGGTTCCAATGTGAGAGAGGCATTTTTTCCAGTTAGTGCTGCGATAATTTTATTATTTTTACGGTCGAAAAAGTTTTGTCTTCATTGCAAAGAACGGAATGGCGTAGCGGCATTGTCTAGCGAATATGTTTATTTACCTATTTTGTTTTTTTGTAGGCTAAGATCTATTGGAATTGAATTTAATGCTGATTAAATGCACCTTCATTGTTATAACCGGCCTGGTAGTCATATGGCTACTGCTTGTCAATCAAGACGAAACTCTGCCCCTCGAACCTAACCCAAAAATTCCAGCAAATTCCGCATTAACTCGTGGCAGGCGCCAGTGTCACCTAACAAATGAGGTCGTCAATCAAACTCAAGCTAAGAGCTATTGGCATTTAATTCATTGCTGATTAGATGCACCATCATTGTTAGTAATTTAGAGCATTTGATACTTTTTCTGGAAGAGATTTGCATCTGTTTACAATCGACTACGCTCCATATTAAGTAAAAACTGCGGACTTCATTGTTCCATTATATCAACCAAGAGAGGCTCGATGCCTATTCTGCGTGCACGTTTTATTGAAAAGACGCAGGTGGGCATCGGAAAATGCAGTAACGCAGCGTCGATGCACCGACGCACTCCTGCTGACCTGCGATATTATCACTTGGCGTTGGTGAAACGCTCCGTGGGCATTTCTTAAGCATCACTGCTGGAATCAAGTTTGGATATTTAAATAGTTTGAAGGAAATGTGAAGTGCATCTGAAAGACATCGCAAAGATCATCTGAAATGAAGTGGGAAGATCTTGCCAGCACTGGTTGAGACACAAAAAGTCCACGACTGAGATTTTATCGGACCAGTCTGGCCAACATGCATCGTCCGTAGGAGGACATCGACTTGCTCTGCCCGGTCAAATCGGTGCCCCTGTGATGGGCGAATAAAAAGGTAAGTTTTCCGTTGCATTCGATTAAACGATCGATCGATGCCGATGACAATGATTGGTCGGGAGAAGAAATTTCCATGTCACAATTGCTCTCGACTTTTTCGGTCCATTTTGGGTGTTTTCTGTATCCGCAATTTTATTTGATGGATGGTGCGGTAGCGTTGATTAGAGCGGAAGTTTTCTCAGATGTCTGAAAAAAAGCATCATGTATTTATGAGATGCATTTTGGTTCAGGGAAGATTGATGGCATGTGGCCGGATGTGCGATGGGGCATTACTGTCGTTTCATGATATGAAGATAATGGCCAATCACAATTGATTTCATAATTTCAGGAATTCATTTGCATTGTGCGTTGTCGTTTTTCGAGATATGTAGTTCGTTAGGAAACAACACGATTATTGGTTACTGATTGGACAAATTGATAAGGGCAGGAACATCATTCATATGAGAAAAACCTTTGACTGGAAGTTTTTGTTTTTGCGGTGGTTATAAAAATAAAGAATTGGTAGATATTATTCTTAAAACAATTTCATTTTAGATAGCCGGATCGCTTGTTTACCTCAATGAATTCTTATTAAAATTCGTAAATGCATGAAATAAGTTAAAATGAGAAAACATGTGAACAATATTTGCATTTTTAACTTAGCTTAGCTTGATTGACTTTACACATCGTAGTTGCTAGTCGTAATTGGCTGAGAAACAACAAATATGCACAGCTCACCAATTAAATAGTCTTCTTGAGATTAGAGAACTGTTCTCACTGTACATGCTTTGGAGTTTCATTAATTCAATACCAATGACGATGCCGGTCACATCCTCACAGTCAATTTAGGACTAGGAAAGGAAAATTAGCTCGACATTGCTACAAGAGACCAAGAAATCCTCTGCATTTCCGTGAGCGACACGGGAAAGGAATAGTTGGTTAGTTGAGAATGTAGTTCGTGGGAAATCACTTTGGTAAACGACTAAATATTTATTGTGAGCGAAGCTATTTTCAACAATATTCGCCTTTCTAATTGAAAAAGAATGTTATCATCTCAACACACTACCCGAGTAGACGAAAATAGCTCAATGATATCAAATGTTGATAAGATAGCAAAATGAGATATGGACATGATTGATATAAGAGATAAAAGATCAGACGACAATATCAATATTTTGCACTACAATATCATAAGAATATCAAGATATGTTATTTGTAATAAGTGATCGATATCACGTGTCATTAGTTTGTTCTTATCCCTAGCATATCTTGATATTTAAATGATATTTCGGCTCATTTTTTTGATATTGTTGCCTGCTCTTTTATCTCTTATATCAATCAAGTCCATATCATGTTTTGTTTTTCTGTTCATGGCTTCTGCCCGGGTAAAGCGACCATGTGCCGCTCAGAGCCCCCTAGCCAAAGTCCTGGTGTTAGATGGGACTTTAAACAGACCTGACGATGCGCCCGGCTAGATATGAGCCTTGAGTAGGCCCAATTAGCCCCCAATCAACGATGTCGTGGTGCTGGGCACGATAGAACATGTGGAAAAGTGGGCATCGAGTCACTACTTTCTACCGCTGAGGCACCACCAACGAGCTGGGAACCACCACCGGCAGCCAATTATTGCAAGTATTTTCAATCTGAGGGCAAGTATTTTCAATCTGCCCACACGAAGGGCAACCCGACGACGAGAAGGAAGCGAAAGAAGCACAGCTGGAGAAGAATCGTCAACGGCGACATGATTACTCAGATAGGAATGGAGGAATTGTGTAGATCGGTGATCGAATCGGATAGTCTGCATGACATATAACATGACAAGGTACAACGATGTATTAACTTTGCAACCTTTCGCAGAATGATATCATATTTTCTGGATATTTACAACATACTAATTCTTTAATGTTGTTCCAAAATATTCCATTTGATTTTTTTTTTAGGATTTTTCATAGGAAATACTTTGAAGTTTTCACGGGAAACTCTATAGATTTTCCAAACAAAGCTCTGTAATTCCCATAGAAAATTGTTTGAAATTTAAAGATGAAAATGTGAGGTATTTCTAGAATAAATTGTTTGGAATTTCGGCAAAAATTTCTTCGAAATTTCCGTAGGAAAATTTTCAGCATTTCCAACGAGGTGAAGCTCAGATTTCGAAGGGAGCTCTTCGTAATTTCTAACGGGAAACCTTCGGAAATTCCTCATAACATTATTCCAAATTTGCACAGAAAATTCTTCGAAATTTTTCAGAACTTTTTTCGCAATATCTGGGGAAAAGTCTCAAGAGTTTCTCAGAATACTTTATGGACTTTTATGGGATATTCTCCAGATATCCAGCTAGAAATTGTTCAAAATGTGGATTTCTGGGACGAGCCATTCGGTCAAATACAATTTGGCAGAACACCACTAGGTCAAAAGTTGTTTGGCCGAATATACCATTTGGCCGAACAGATCATTAGGCCGAAAGTCATTTGGCATGAAAGGGTCATTTGGCCGAACAGGTTGTTCCGCCGAACGAGTTATTTAGCAGAAAGGGCCGTTTGACCTTAATGGTCGTTTGGTAAACAGGACCACTTGGAATAGTAAGAAATGAGAAATGAGGAGCGAGTGTGAGGCCTCATACGTCTAACATCGCACTTCTCACTTTTCGCAGTAAGAAAAATTGGCTGAGAAGTGTTACCTATTCGGTCTAATTCGGTCTAATATGTCATTTAGGCCAAATGACCTTTTCGACCATAAGAACTATTCCACCAAGTGACCTAATTGGCAAAATGACCTATTTGGCCTAATGGTCTATTCAGCCGTGCGACACATTCGGGCAAATTATTTTCCGCTAGTTGGGCTTCGGTCAAACGACACTTCTCCATGGATTTCTTAAAGAAAATTTTAGAAACTTTCAAGGGAATCAAAAAAAAATCACAAAAAAAATATTGTGTTCTGCATTGCGCGGCCGGTAATAAAGTTAATCAGTTCAGTGCGTGTTTTTCGGAGTAGCCATCAAGCAAGCGTTGTGCAGTGCGTGTTTCAGTCGTCGCGAAGTAGATAAGATATCGAAAATTCGGGAAAATACGTAAGACATGGGTTGCTTTTACGTTTTTGTATCATCATGAATATGGTGACGTTCAAAAGAAATAATTAGTCGCTTACCAAGGCGACTTCCAATATATTTCTTTCCCAACTATACCTTTCCAGTGCGCTCATGGAGATGCAGAGGACTCCTCGTTGTCCTGTAGCAATGAGTGTCGAACTAATTTTCCTCCCCGTATCCTAATTTACTGTGAGGACGTGGCCGGCATCGTTATTGGTCTTAAATTAAAGAAACTCCGAAGCATGTACAGCGAGAATAGTTTTATAGTTCCGAGAAAACTATTCAATAGGTGAGCTGTGTATTGTTTGTGGTTTGTCGGTCAATTACGACTAGCAACTACGATGGGTACAGTCAATCAAGCTAAGCTAGGGAATTTTTCAGCCAAAGCCTTTATGATTTTTTCGGCCAAACGAGAACAAGAAGCGCTGTAAGTCATTCGGCGGAGGCCATTTGTTCGAATACCAATTGGTCTAATAGCACGTCAAGCCGGATATCATCTTTATTGTTTATTGTTTATTGTTTATCGTTTATTGTTTATTGTTCATTGTTTATTGTTTATTGTTTATTGTTTATTGTTTATTGTTTATTGTTTATTGTTTATTGTTTATTGTTTATTGTTTATTGTTTATTGTTTATTGTTTATTGTTTATTGTTTATTGTTTATTGTTTATTGTTTATTGTTTATTGTTTATTGTTTATCGTTTATTGTTTATTGTTTATTGTTTATTGTTTATTGTTTATTGTTTATCGTTTATTGTTTATTGTTTATTGTTTATTGTTTATTGTTTATTGTTTATTGTTTATTGTTTATTGTTTATTGTTTATTGTTTATTGTTTATTGTTTATTGTTTATTGTTTATTGTTTATTGTTTATTGTTTATTGTTTATTGTTTATTGTTTATTGTTTATTGTTTATTGTTTATTGTTTATTGTTTATTGTTTATTGTTTATTGTTTATTGTTTATTGTTTATTGTTTATTATTTATCGTTTATTGTTTATTATTTATTATTTATTGTTTATTGTTTATTGTTCATTGTTTATTGTTTATTGTTTATTGTTTATTGTTTATTGTTTATTGTTTATTGTTTATTGTTTATTGTTTATTGTTTATTGTTTATTGTTTATTGTTTATTGTTTATTGTTTTTTGTTTATTGTTTATTGTTTATTATTTTTTGTTTATTGTTTAGTGTTTATTTTTTATTGTTTTTTGTTTATTGTTTATTGTATTTATTGTTTATTGTTTATTGTTTATTGTTTATTGTTTATTGTTTATTGTTTATTGTTTATTGTTTATTATTTATTGTTTATTGTTTATTGTTTATTGTTTATTGTTTATTGTTTATTGTTTATTGTTTATTGTTTATTGTTTATTGTTTATTGTTTATTGTTTATTGTTTATTGTTTATTGTTTATTGTTTATTGTTTATTGTTTATTGTTTATTGTTTATTGTTTATTGTTTATTGTTTATTGTTTATTGTTTATTGTTTATTGTTTATTGTTTATTGTTTATTGTTTATTGTTTATTGTTTATTGTTTATTGTTTCTTGTTTCTTGTTTATTGTTTATTGTTTATTGTTTATTGTTTATTGTTTATTGTTTATTGTTTATTGTTATCCTCTGTTCCCGAGAAGCACAATTTGAACTGATTTGCCATATATGGCTTGATTTTGTTATACATTAATTTTGGGAACTGGTAGCTGTATGGGTTATTAATTGAAAGCTTTTATATGCCTGTCATTACAAGTGTATACGAAGAAAACTATTTAATAATTTCAACCAAAATGTGAGCTGGTTTCAACCTCATTTTTAGGGGGAAGGGTCATTTGGCGAAATCCATTCGGACGAAAGCCATTTTGCCGAATGCCACTAGGCCGAAAGTTGTTTGGCCTAATATACCATTTGGCCGAACAGACCATCAGGCCGGAAGGGTCGTTTGGCCGAAAGGGTCATTTGGTTGAAAGAATTATCAAGCCGAAAGGATCATTAGGCCGAAAGTGTTATTTGTCCGAGAGGATCATTTGGGTGGAAGGGTCATTTAGCCGAAAGGGTCATTTGGACGAAAGGGTCATTTGGCCGAAAGGGTCATTTGGTCTAATAGGACATTTGGCCGAAAGAGTCATTTGGCCGAATAGGACATATGGCCGAATAGTTCATTTGGAAAGTGAGAAATTTGGAATGAGAAGAAAGACGTCTTACTTCTTATTCTTCATTTTTCTCTTCTCACTGTGAAAAGTGAGTAGTGCGAAGTGGGTAGTGAGACATCTCACTATTCACTTCTACTAGTGAGAAGTCAAAAATGAGAAGTGAGAAGTGAGACGTCTCACTACTCACTTTACGCTTCTCACTTTTTAAATCGAGAAGTGATGAAAGAGGAGTGGGAAGTGAGACGTCTCACTTCTCTTTTCTCATTTCTCACCTCTTACTCTGAAAAGTGAGTAGTGTGAAGTGGGTAGTGAGACATCTCATTACTCACTTTTTACAGCGAGGAGTGAGAAATGAGGAGTGCGAAAAGAGACGTCTCACTTCTCTTTCCTCATTTCAGACTGCTCACTGTGAAAAGTGAGTTGTGAGACATCTCAGTACTGATTTCGCGCTTCTCATTTTTGACAGTGAGAAGAGAAAAATGGAGAATGAGAAGTAAGACGCCTTTTTGCCTTTCTCGTACAACAAAGTTGTACCGAAAAGGCTATCATTTCACTCCGAAAACGAACTTTTTATAGAGGACTCGTAGACCCATAGTGTTATATACCAATCGACTCAGCTCGACGAACTGAGCAAATGTCTGTCTGTCCGTGTGTGTGTCCGTGTGTGTGTGTGCGTATGTGTGTGCACACTAAAACATTAGCCAACTTTTCTAGTACTAAACCTTAATCGATTGTACCGCAAAAAGTTGCATTCGATGGAGAATGTTTTCTTTTTGTTCACTATTGAATTTCAAAACGGTTGAACTTCGCAAAAAATAGTAAATATTCAAAAAGTTATCACATATGATTATTTCGGTATGAAATGCTCTCGGAAAACAAGGTTATGTTCTCCCAAGACACAATTCGAAACTGACAGCATTCAGTTTTATAACACGAGCGCTCGATAAATCAGGCGCAGCAAGTTAGCCCTTCTCCGAAAACTTCTTGCTTGTGTTCATGGTGTGCAATTTTTACTAACACCAACAAAACTATTCATGTCGGAATCATTTGACGTTTATTATCTACGCTGTGAAGGCGAAAAGAACAAAACAATATTTTATTTCGATCAATTTCGAATAACTTTTCTTTCTCGCTCTGACTCTCGAGAGCAGCGATGCCAGATCTACGGAAATTTCCGTAGATTCACGGAATTGAGTGCTTTCTACGGATCTACGGATCCGTAGGTAAAAACTACGGAAATTTGGAAATTTCTGCGGAAATCCACGGATTTTTTTAAGAGTGCACTTTTAATTTCAATTGGAGTATCTGTGATTTTTAATTTATTAATAATTTTTCCTTAATTTATTTCTAACTACCTATAAATATAGAACACACAGATGAGAAAATTAAATTTTCCTGGAGGAAAGTCAGACGTAATTCTCAAAGAAATATCTGGAGAAACTAGCGTAATGGTCCTACTGTTCTACTTGTTGGGTTGATCTTCTTGGCACCACGAGGACGAAGGATGGTGTGATAATCACTAGTCACATTTAAAGACCGAGTTAACACTTGGTCCGGAGACCAAAACTGAATTGATTTATTCTGGCTGGACGGACCTTATTTATAGGGCTATCCTTGCTTCAACAATGCTTTTTGCCTTTCTCGTACAACAAAGTTGTACCGAAAGGCTATCATTTCACTCCGAAAACGAACTTTTTATAGAAGCCTCTGAGACCCATAGTATTATATACCAATCGACTCAGCTCGACGAGCTGAGCACATGTCTGTCTGTCCGTGTGTATGTGTGTGTGTATGTGTGTGCGTATGTGTGTGCACAAAAGCTATAAAAAACATTAGACAACATTTCGTATAGTAATCCTCAACCGATTTTCTCGCAACAAGTTTTATTCGACAGGGGACAAAGCCTCGTTGATCACTATTGAATTTTATAACTATCGGTCATTGCGTTTAAAAGTTATGAAGAAAATTGTACATCGGACCATATAAACCCCATATAAGGTTGGTGTCTCAACTAAATGCGAGAAAGGCACCACCAACGCTAGGTGGATTGATCAGGGTTTTTTTTACAAACTGTTAATATAGAACCTAATGGAAGGTTCCTGGAGTGACTTTTGCTAAGACCAGCATATGCTCGTCAGTGGTCGCATCGATCGATTCGTAATTCGAGCCGAAAGCTTTACATCGTTGCAATCGATTTGCGAACGTAAGCGATGCGATGTAAACGATCGCACGTTTTTCGCGGTTCTAGAATTGGCTCGTCTTTTGCATTACACTAGGCATTTCTCTAGGAAATTCCATTAGACCTTCCATCGTAAATTCTTTCAAAAATTCCTTCAGGAATTCATCCGGAAGTTAGACAAGGAATTCTTTCAGAAACTTCATCCAAAATTTCTTTAGAAATTTTCTCAGAAATTGTTTTAGGAATACTTTTTGAAAATCCGTTCGGGTTTTCCTTTAGAAAATCTTTCTAAAAATCATTGGTAAATTCCTTCAGAAATACTTTCGGGGCCTCCACCAGGAATTCCAAATAATTTCCTTTGAACATTCTTCCAGGAATACTTCCGGAAAATCCTTTGTGAGTTTCTCCAGAAGTTCCTTCGAAAGTTTCTACGGAAAATCCTCTGAAAATTCTAAAAAATCCATATAAAACTCCCTTAGGTTTTCTAATAAAAATATGCTGGAGGCAGTTCTGAAGAAAGTTCTAAGAGAATTTCCAAATTATTGAACTTTCAAATGAATATCTGGAGGAATTTCCCATGAATTCTCAGGGTTTATTTTTGGAGTAAGTTCGTGAGGATTCTCCGAAGCTGGAGGAGATTCCGAAAGAATTTTTAGCTGAATATCCAAAAAATTCGCGAAGAAATTTATTCTTCCAGGACTCGCACCGTTGTAAAAAGTACAACACCTCCGAAAAAAGCTCTCTTGTCGCTTACAACAGAAACGGAACTGCGTGACCGATCCAGGACCATGCGAGTCCCTGAAGGTTGAGAATTTCGAAAATTCTTTTACAAAAATCCCTTAGAAATTCTTTTTGTAATTCGTTCGGATATTCATAGAGTTTCGTCTTAAATTTTTTTCATCCATTCCTAAAAAAACATTCATTTCTATTTAGAGGAAATTCAGCTGGATAAATTTTAGAAGAAATATAATTTTCGCTGTAGCGATTGCTCTGGGAATTAAATGAAATTATTTCTGAAGGAATTCCTGTAGGAATTTCTGAAAATATTACAAAAGGACTTTTTGGAAGATTTTCGTTAAAAATCCTTAGAATTTCTGAACGAATTTCTAGAAGAATTCCTTGCGGAACTTGGTTTTCCTATAGAAATTTCCGAAGGAATTTTTCGGAAGTTAGCGAGTTTTCGATAACAATTTCTGAAATCATTTGCGGAGAATTTTTTAAAAGAAGTCCTGTTGGAATTTAAAAATGAATTCCTGGAATAATTTTTAATGAAATACCTAGAGAATTTTCGAAGGAATTCCCAAAAAAAAATTGAAGGTATAAATTTGTGTATGACCTTATCGAAATAATTCCTGGGGGTATTTCCTATACAATTATTTTAAATATTTCCTGGAAGACTTTCCGAAGCATTTCTGGATAAATTCATGAAATAACACCAGGATGAATATTCCAAGATTTTGTGAACCAAACATGGATTATAATAACGATATTTTAGGGGACTTTCTTGGTTGCTAATTTAATTTCAGCGTCAAAATAGGGTTTTGTTTAACTTCTGTACTGGCCAAATTATGAATGAACTAATTACGTCAAAATTGCTGGAGAACGAACATTACCACAACTCTGGCACCGCCAGTACTAATTTACAATGATCCAGATGATCTCCTAAGCGATGAAAATTTCATCACCTGAAGAGAGATCTGCATAAATTTGAGAAAACTAAACTACCAGTTACATAGCCCAACTGGATTCACTCCAACAGGTGTAATCAGTAGAAAGGATCCAGTTTTCTCTATCTGTACAATCTTACTCTTATACACCTTTGCAAAGCAATCCGATTTAGGCACTGTGTTGGGCTCGGCCCAGCGCTATCCTTGCTTGTTTCGTAGTGACGGATTGTCATCGGAGCATTTCCGTCTTTAAAATAGTTGTTCTAAAAATTGAGAAGTCCATAATATCAAACTGATTCTATGTTAAATCAATAAAAGTTCAATAAATAAAATGCAGAAATGGTAATCTCAGTGTTGGAAACAGTTACTGTCAAAAATATGAATAGCAACTGCTAATTGCCTTTTTGAGGAGTGTGGAATTCTGTATAGGGCACCGTGCCCAAGAATCTCTTTCGTTTTTAGATTTTCATGAAAATTAGGATATAACAAGACCAGTAACTATAAATGTTGACGTTTAGTGGTCTTATTGTTATCTAGTATTGTGGATGAGCGCCGAAATAGGGCTAGCCAAAATTTTTGAGTTAATCTACGGAATTGATGTTGAAGCAATCTGGCATCGCTGCTCGAGAGTCAGAAAATGACAGTTTGACATTTGCTCCGTCGCGAATACCACACAGCAACAACTTGTTTGTCCTGTTGATTTTTTTTTAAGAAAAACGGATTGTTTGGTTGATTTGGAGAAAAATGGCCCTCAAGGACCAGTATGCGCTGCACAACATCAAGACGCTTGCGGGGATACATCATCCGATCCAAATGAAACCTGCCGATAGTGAAAACAAGCGAATGAAAACTGTTTGTGGGAATGCTTAGTAAAAAGTACGAGAAGAATGTGAGGCATCCGTTTTCCGGTCATTGTTCGATTGAGGAGTGTATGGTGCTGCGGGATTCATCCGAATAGAGCAAAGACTGATTTCGTTACAAAACCAAACACCAAACAGGCGGCGATCGGCCCATATATGCGTTGCACCAAATCAGAGCCATGGGTGGTTGCTCGGCTCCGCTGGTTGTAAGTTTGCCGATACGCAAAAGGACAAGGATGCCAAACGGATGCAGCAGATGCAGACGAACCTGTAGAACATAGCCGACATCAACCAGCCAATCACGCAATCGGTGACGCCTCTGACCGGGCCGGTCTTCGGTCCCCATCCAAACTCTGCACAGCAGCAGATGCCGTTCCTGGCGGCGGGAGCTATCTCGCCGTCGTCACTGACGTGGCTGCAGCAAGTGCAGCAACTACAAGCGGTGGCCCTGCAGCAGCAGAATTCACCACAACGCATTATCTAATCCTAATCCTACGATGGCACAGGCAGTGACCGCGGCCGCTGAGAAGCAGATCGAAGGTCCCGTTCGGCAACGTGGTGTCCGCCAAGGTGTTCATCGACAAGCAAACCAACCTGTTCAAGTGCTTCGGCTTCGTGTCGTTCGACAATGTGGCCTCGGCCCAGGCCGCCATCCAGGCAATGCACGGTTTCCAGATCGGCACCAAGCACCTGAAACGATCGAAGGACGCATTGTGCCAAAGGGGAGCAGATTCTACGTTTGTTCGTCGTTCTGTTCGTAACTTCTCAGGCTGCTTCGCGCTCGATGAATCTGGTTGATGGCGGTGAAAAAGGAGTGTACAAAGGAAATGTCGATGTAATGGCACACTCGAGCAAAGGTAATCCTGTAGGACAAGTGGCCACTGCATAACTGCTGAAATTCAAGACATCAACTGCTTCAGCTGGACCGGGCAAGGTAATTTTTATTATTATACCGTTAAGTACCCTAATTTCGGGAACTTAAGATCTGACAAAGTTAAAACGTTCATTGAAAAACATGTAGTGGCCATTTGGGAACATTTGCTACTGCATCACGTAGTAGAAGGATTCTAAGTTCTCAAAAAAGTGTTACTTGCAAACTTTGCTGCTATTTTAAAAGAATTGCGATATGAATCTAAAACCGTTGCATGCTCCTTATTTCGCGCATGAAAATAGGATAGTTCCTAATTTCGCGCAAAAATGTTCCTAACTTCGCTCATGTTTGGAATTGAATATCGTTATTGGTTTGATGAAATATAATCAGTTGACCAATAGAAGCATGCATCCATTGTACAAAATATGCAGATAACGGTATCAGACAGCCGTCACTGACTTATTCTTTAGTCGAAATGGTATGCCCCTGTATTTCGACCCTCTGGAGCTTTGCTTAGATTTTACTTCATGAATTTTAGTTGACACAAGTTATAATTCATAATATATCGTTTTCTTCTGAAATATAAACCGTATTTTAGGAAAAAAAGGCATTGTATGAGCAATGTTTAGCTGGTGTATAAAAAAGTTTGTGTATGAAAGTCCTAAATTCCGCTATCTCTTACATAGGACATCTTCAAATATGTGTTTCATATAAGACATCTTAAATATTATATACATTATCGGAAAAGCTGCTATAGTTTTATCCTCGACTTAAGTTTAGCATAATTTTACACATCGGATTCGATAGCCATTGCATAAGATGCTATAAGATTTTTCAAGTCAACATTAGGTGATGTCGGTGGTTATCCGCCTGAAAATTAGATAAAAAGCATATGGGAATGAACTCTTCGAGTTCTATTCAGTGTAAAACTGTCCTGTGCATTATATTTTATTCTATGTTTCATAAGAATGTTGCAAATGAAACTACGCAACAACAATAAACGAAATTAGGCACCTTTATACGCCTAATTTCGCGCACAAAGCGAAATGAAAATGAAAAATGAACACAAAATACATAAAATTTCACACTTTTCAATAGTAATGACGAATAAACATATCCAACAGAGCATAATGGATACAAATATTTCCAAAAAGTAGCCACTTTTGTACAGTAAAATAATTTGTTATGCAAATATGGCGGTCGATAGGAGGACCAAACTGAAATAATTTTATTTAGTGTACTAAACCAAGTTTGTTTTTCAAATTCTTTCGTGAAAAACATTTAACAATAATAATATTTTGTAATCCTCCAATTTTTTCAATTTTGACTGGTATCTAAATTTTGAAAAAAATAAATGATTTTGTAATGCGCAAAGTTGGGGCGTGCGCGAAATTAGGGCACATCACGGTATTTGATATTTCCTCCTTTTCTTGAATTTTTAAATCAGATGAGATCAAAATTCGATTCACTCATCCGTTTAGTTCAATGAAAATATAGCTTTATCCTCTTTTTTCTTAGCCTTACGATATTGCTCTGCGATATTATTCCTTGGCGTTTTTTTGTTTTTCAGGATAACGTCTACAATATAATAACGATCTTTCTATGAAACATGTTTGGATTTCTTCGGGAACCTTTTTGGATTGCAGCTGGATTTCTTTTGGAATTATTTCCGTTATAAGTACTATTTGAACATTTTTTGCCTTTCTCGTATACAAAGTATACGTAAAGGCTATATGTTCGCTCCAAAAATGAACTTTTTATTGGAGGCCCGAAGACCCATAGTGTTATATACCAAGCGACTCAGTTCGACGAATAATTGAGGTTATGTGTGTGTGTGTGTGTGTGTGTTTTTTTTTTTTTTTTTTTTTATTGAGTTATGACACTTTCGTCTGCACTTCCTCGCAAAACTGCTTGGAAAAATTCACCATCTCCCCTTGCGGCCTGCTAGGGGGATTGGGCTCTGGGGATCACGCCTGCTAAGTTACCTTCCACAATTAGGTAATCTTGCTTCTATGGAAATTTGCTTCCAACGTGGTGGGAGGAAAAACCCTCGACTGAGGGAAAAAACCTCCTTTACTTCTTTTGTTACCTTGCTTCCCTCGGACCGCAAGATAACTGTCTACTTCATGGATTCTACCATTCGAATTTTCCATCTTTCCATCCTATTCGTGTCTATGCCT
The DNA here is from genome assembly GCF_024139115.2 of Armigeres subalbatus. NCBI lineage: Eukaryota > Metazoa > Arthropoda > Insecta > Diptera > Culicidae > Armigeres > Armigeres subalbatus. The sequence continues at coordinate 68,968,864 of NC_085141.1, forward strand.
AAACTTCTCCGGTACTACCAATATGCTTTACTTCGGAAAAGTCGGCCTGTTGTGCTGTTCAGCACCACTCCTTCATACTATCGCCGGTGTACCCAGCCTTCACCTTGAAGTGACTGGTGTCTCGGCGACTTTAGCAGCTCATTCTTCACAATCTACTCGGCCTCGTGCCAACGGGGAATATAACAGAGCCCCGGCGAAGGAGGTTCTTCCGATACCGACGCCAACCAGCCGAGTGCCAAGGTCAGTCCATCGATTCCGGGGGAGCAGGGCGTCTGGTTCACTGGTGCCCTGACGACCCGTAACTGGTTGTATTTCATCGCGAACTACTCGGTCTAGTCCCCGGCGGCGGATCTAGCCTACGCCGACGGAGAGTTCCCCGACGAAGGAAGTTCTCCCGATACCGATGCTCTTTGGTCGATACGCCATTTCTTCTGCAACTCGGATAAAATCCGTGTAGCTACCCTGTTGACTGCATTCCACGTGCTTTCCTCTCGGCACATTTTTTCTATCACATTCTCTTGGTTTAAACCGTGTATTTCCCTTCGAACTGCCTCAAACCTGGGGCATTCAAAAATCACGTGCTCCACCGTCTCCTCGATGTTCTCACACTGCGGGCAAAATGGCGAAGCAGCATGCCCAAACCGATGTAAATACTTCCTGAAGCAGCCGTGGCCTGACAGGAACTGCGTCAGGTGGAAGTTTACTTCGCCATGCTTCCTGTTCATCCACGTTGACAGGTTTGGAATGAGTCGGTGGGTCCACCTCCCATTGTCTGTACTGTCCCATTCATGCTGCCACCTCTCCATTGAAGTGTGTGTGTGTGTGTGTGTGTGTGTGTGTGTGTGTGTGTGTGTGTGTGTGTGTGTGTGTGTGTGTGTGTGTGTGTGTGTGTGTGTGTGTGTGTCTGTGCGCAAAAAATGAAAAATGTCACTGATTTTCAGCCACTTATCCTTAACCGCTTTGCTCGTTGCATTCGACGCAGAATTCTGTCCCATTGTTTCCTATTGAAAATCCAGATCGGACTATAGGCTCGGAAGTTATAACCAAAATACTATTTCTATAACACACGAGAAAGGCTCCATCACCGCTAGGTGGATTAATCTGGGTTTTTTCATTCCTAGTTTCTCACATTTCAAATTAACTATTTGGCTAAATTACCTAGTCGGCCAAATGTCCTATTCGGCCAAATGACCTTTTCGACCAAACGACCCTTTCGGCCAAATGACCCGTTCGGCCAAATGACCCTTTCGGCCAAATGACCCATTCGCCCAAATAACCCTATCGGCTAAATGATCCTTTCGGTCAAATGACCCTTTCGGCCAAATGACCAATTCGGTCAAATGACCCATTCGGCCAAAAGACCCTTTCGGCCAAATGACTTTCGGCCAGATAGGTTTCGGCCAAATGACCGTTCCCCCATTTTTAGTTTGAACTTGGTATATTGGTTTGAAACAACTAAATTATTTAGTTTATTTCTATTAGTAATAACAGTTTGTAATACCATCAAATCTGAATTAATTACAAACCAAATGTTTACTTTGAAACAACATTAAGGTTAATTCAAATTCATCCGATAAGATTGTTGTTTAAAACTAGACGCCCTTTTCTCCATGTTTGTATCTTTTGTGGCAAGTACATTGGATTCACTATGCGCAGGGAATTGAAAATGTATCCCACCCGTAAATATCCTAGACCAGACCGAGAATCGCCATCTCCGGGTTGGGTATCCTACGCCTTTGATCGCAAGGCAAATCTGAAAATTGAAGCAATTCTCAATAATATTGATGACATTTACAAAGATGAGAGTCAAACGCGATTTAACTGGCAGCTCCTAAGGAACAACTTACTACACCTCCGCGATTATCTTTCTGGTGTGGAAGCGCATGGTATGTCGTATACCGTTTTCATTCAATGAACCTTTCTATCCACTATTTTGAAACATTTTTCACTTCCCCTATTTAGACTTTCTTTCTTCTCGATTCGGGGAGTAGACTCTGCAGATATCCTTCCATACAAACCACAATACCGCACGAAAAAATACCTGAAAACGTTAATAAATCATGAACTACGACATTATGATAGCTACATAGTTACCGAACCAGTATCGTGATGAAAACGACATTATTAAGCGATTATAGTCTAGCCGATGCGAGTCCCGGAAGATCAACTTCAGGAAAGCTAATTTATACGATATATTTTTGAACTTTTAACCTTCTTTGGTACAATTCAACCTTGATAAAATTTTACTGTTCCAGTCTATTTCTGGTCAAAGATACAATTGCCCATCGATATTATTCGATACAATCAATGCCACACTCTCTCTTTCTCCTGTTTCATCCTCATAACGTTTGACATAAAATTCCCATCTAAATCCATTTCCATGAATCAGATGAAAGAGCTAAATTAATATCAACATGGAAATCTCATTACTTTATGGTACATCAAAAGGGAAATAATAACAAAATCAATAAATTGATGTAATATTTCATTATTTATATTACCCTCGGTTCTACTCTTTCCTGCTATGAATGCCATCACAGGCACAGTTGGTACACTTTTCTGTATTATGCTCTGTAAACAAGCAAAAGCACACGACAAACTATACTCCTGCCAGCAGTTGTTCGCCGTACGGCATGCAGTGCTTCTTTCACCCGAGAACCTGTGTATATAAAATTATAATTTATGACTTCATCTATAATTCAGCTAGCTGCAACTATTGCCGATGCATTTTACTGCATCATCGACGTTGCAACGACGCTTCAGGCCAGGGAAAGTTGTGGAGGGGGGGGGAGGCAACATTCCCTTCCACGTTGACGAAGAGGACCAAACAGGTACCTAACTGATGCCAGGATCGGACCACTAGGTCCTGGAGTTCAGCTGGTCGGGCGGTCCCCGCTGCAAACTGAACACGTTTTCACCACCATCGCAACCTCAGTCGTACGTATCGTAGTTGGTTCTAATGTTAGAGATGTGTGCCGCCGCCTCCACTAATATGCCACCACTGGATATGCCCACTCCATAATACTTTATCAATGAAACACGCAAGAAGGGTATTCGGAACCATTCTATGTTTGAATTCCTTATTTATCCAATGTTCATAAAACACTACACAAATGTCGAATATCTAGCCTTCTTTATATTTTTGAAAATTTTAACTGAAATCAATCACAAATCAGTGTGCGAGATCTTTTTTTTGTTAACAATAAATTTATTAGTCATCCGCTGGCAGGCTATTGCGCCTCGTCAAATATTTTCGTGCCGGTGCACATCTCTGCGTGCAGCGAGCTTTTCATTTTCACGCTGGTTCACGATGCTGATGCTATATTTGGTAGTACGGGTAAGTAGAGAAGCGTAGAGCTAGAGTCAACATTTTCACCGGAACCAATTTAGTGTTGGAAGGAATTTGTAGTTTTCGCGCATCATATACACACACACACACACACATACACACTGCTCGACATAGTTTGTGTGGGCAAAAGTTTTGCGTTTTACGCGATAATATCAAATATTTTAGTTTGACGAGTCGCGTCGATATGCAAATGATACACACAACATAAATAACCTTTTACTCGGGTGCCAAGGCGGGCAGATATAAGTCGTTCCGAGCCGAGTGAACTAAATAAGGCAGAAGGTATTAAATTTAACCTGACATTAAGTTGGGTTCCGGAAAACTGCTACTTTTCATAGGCTTGTTTAACCCAGGGAGAAGCCAAGCACTGCAGTACTTTGATAAGAACAAAATATGGTGTGCACTTGTTTGATCTAAAATAAAATTAAATTCACTAATTGTAGCGAGATACAAGCAAACATCACATTTTTACATGCAATCAAAGGCTAGAGATAGTGACCAATTTTCGAAAGTAGAAACACCTGCAGTTACTTCATTCCCTACTTCTATAAAACAAGTTTCTACCGATTAATGTAACCAGTTGAGCACGCATCTTTTTTCTCACAATAGGATAGAAGATGCGTAATTCGGTCGAAAGGTCGTTCAAGATCACATTTGTTTGGGTCCCATCCCACCACTCAATCTACGGCAATGAGAAGGTGGACTCACAAGCAAGGGTGGGCGCACAGGAAGGTGACGTTTATGATAAACAAATCTCGAATAACGAGTTATTCCCATTAGTCCGTCAGAGCAAGTTGTCAAAGGAATTGTAGACACAACGAACTTGGATGGTGGTTTTTTCATAATTCCTAAAGTTTCTGGGCGAGCGTGGTTCAGAGTTGAGGTCTGAAGCCGAAGCTTTATATACAAGATGTCGAGGCTTATGTCCAATTAAATAAACGCACATATTTACATAATGAATCTTGTTGAACGTAATCTATGTAGGTGCGGTTTCGGTTATGATGACATCCATCACGTATTTTGGTTCTGTTTGGAAAAATGACGTGTCCGGAGAGCAGCATCTGAATATCCTAGTGGCCCGAGGTAAACAACTTTTCACTTTTCAGAGAATTTCGAAGTGTTTTGGGGGATCATAAATCATGATGTTGTCTATAAATCGATTGCACATATCATAAAGATGGGGGGCAGCAGGGACTTTTTCCAAGGGCTTGACGACCCCTCCCCATGGCCACTGCGAGTTAGGGGGCCTGTCTAGGACGTGGTGGGGTTTTACAGTGGGTTCTGTTGAACCTCTATAAAAAGCTGCATGTGTTTGCAAGCAGGCCCTATCAAAGCGACCGTGCGCCGCTCAAAGCATACAAGCCCAACAGGTGTGCCAACCGGCACATCAGGATTCATGCCATTAAGATCCTGATTATGGTATACTGGTCAAGGCAAACGACATTGGACGATTCTCGGTTTTGGATAGGATTAGGCGTATATGGGCTGACAGTCGAGCTATTCTGTTTCCTGAGTAAAAAGAGTGACATCTTTTTTGAAATGGCAAGCAGGCTAATGGTTCGTCTGCCTCCGTCCCGGTAAACAACCTGGCAGGCCTCCGGTAACGCTCAACACTTGTCACCTATACCGGTGGGTAGTAGGTTCAGATGCACCATTCCTGATTTACGCCAATCCGGCTCTGAACACCGTGTTATAAGGCACCGGAGTCAATTCTTGCATGGACCACACTGTTTACAAAGGCACCCATGGGATCACAAGAGGCGACTATCTACAACAGGTAGAGATAACGGCCCGGAGGGGGGACCCTCTTAACATGGAAACAAATTCTACAATCAACGAAGGAGCAGGCGGTGCGAATGTTTTCGCAAAGAGTGGGAGGCTGCAGCGATCTCCAGTGATGGCGCAGGCAGCAGTAGCAAGTACCAGCAGTATGGCCAAGGCTGTTGAGAACCAGGCAGGCCAACAGGAGCTAGGATCCGGGAATAGGGTGTCCACCCCAAAATCGGAAAGTAGTGCTATTCAGGAGGATCTACAATTTGGGAGGTCCAACCTGATGGAGGTGCGGAAGCGAGTCAACGAGCTCTATGACTTCGTGAAGGACAAGCACAATGTTCACACGAAGATCAAGCTTCTAGTGACGAGCATCAAGTCCGCCGTTAAATCCGCTGAGCACGAACAGAACGCGCTCAAAAGAAGAGCGGAAGCAGCTGAAAAAGCACTGAAAGAAGCAGAGGAGCATACAACAGTCGAGGCACTGCAAACACCAATGAGCTCTCGAAATACTCGCACGGAGAAGCGAAGCAGGGACTCTCCAGGAGAGCAGGAAATCCCGAAGAAGCAGCGGAACGTGCAAGATTGTGCTAGCGTACTGAAGGAAGGCGTCAAGAACGGTGATTGGCAAACCGTGGAAAGTCAGCGGGAGAAGAGAAAGAAGCAGAAGGAGTACGTGGAAAAGAAGAAGGAGCAGAAGAAGAAAGAAAAACATCGCTCTTCTCGTGAGCAGGTCAAGGGGGACGCCTTGATAGTCGAAGTGAGCGACAAGACGACATACGCAGCGATATAGCGGAAGGTGAGAGAAGACCTGGTGCTCAAGGACTTGGGTGAAAAAGTGGTGAGGACTAGGCGTACTCAGAAGGGGGAATTGCTGTTCGAGCTGAAGAAGGATCCCACGGTCAAGAGCTCGGCCTTCCGGGAGCTCATTGCCAATTCCTTAGGTAGTGAAGGAAACGTAAGGGCTTTAACGCAGGAGGCCGTGGTCGAATACAGAGACCTGGACGAGATCACTACGATAGACGAACTTAGGGATGCACTGATTTCACAATGCACGCTGGGCGAAGTTCAGATGACTATTCGGTTGAGGAAAGCGTACGGTGGTACACAAATAGCAGCGATACGACTACCGGTAGATGCCGCCAACAAAATGGTGGAGGTGGCCAAGGTGAAGGTCGGATGGTCTATGTGTCCGTTGAGACTCACCCCTCGAATCACTAAACAGATGGAGCGATGCTTCAAATGTATGGCATTTGGACACCAGGCGCGAAACTGCAGTGGCCCAAACAGATCCGGTCTTTGTAGGAAATGTGGTGGAGAAGGTTGCTAGGGACTGCACGAAGGAACCAAGATGCCTGTTCTGCAAACCGGAGGATGGAAACGACCACATGACGGGTGGCTTCCAATGCCCTGCCTACAAAAAGGCGATGGCGGGCCGAGATGAATGGAGATCATCCAGTTGAATCTCAACCATTGCGACACCGCACAGCAGCTGTTGTGGCAGTCGACAACAGAAGCAATGTGCGACGTGCCAATTATTGCTGAGCCGTACCGGATTCCTTCTGACAACGGCAACTGGGTGGCGGATGCTACGGGGATTGCGGCTATCCAAGTGATGGGCAGATTTCCTATCCAAGAGGTGGTAGACAGTTCAAGCGAGGGTTTCGTAATCGCCAAATTAACGGGATCTTTGTGTGTTGCTGTTACGCACCCCCAAGGTGGACTTTGGAGCAGTATAACCGGATGCTGGACTCACTCACGGAGAAGCTGATCGACCGAAAACCAGTGATCATCGGAGGCAATTTCAATGCTTGGGCAGTGGATTGGGGAAGCAGACTGACTAACACTAGATGTTACAGTTTGCTGGAGGGTCTGGCTAAGCTGGAAGTAAGATTGGGCAACGAAGGTACCGTTAGTACATTTCACAGAGATGGCAGGGAGTCCATCATCGATGTCACGTTCTGCAGTCCGTCGATGGCGAGGTACATGAACTGGAGAGTTTGTGAAGAATATACCCATAGCGATCACCAGGCGATCCGATATAGTGTTGGAACACGAACGCCGACGGTACGACGGGAGATAAGGTCTAGTTGGCGAAGATGGAAGACGAAGGACTTCGATAAGGATCTTTTTATCGAAGCACTTCGAGTGGACAACGACGCTACAAACCTTGACGCAGACCAGCTGACGGAAACGCTAGCGAGGGCTTGCGATGCGACGATGCCGAGGAAATTGGAGCCAACGAATAGCCGACGGCCAAGTTACTGGTGGAACGAAAATCTTGCCAACCTTCGTGCTGCCTGTCTCAGAGCTAGGAGACACGTTCAGAGGGCACGGTCTGAAATGGTCAGAGAGGAGCGAAAGATAGTTTTCCGTGAAGCTAGAGCTGCTTTCAAACGGGCGATCCAAATCAGCAAGTCTAACTGCTTCAAGGAGTTGTGCCGGGAAGCTGACGCTGATCCTTGGGGTAACGCTTATCGAGTTGTGACAAAGAAGATCAGGGGTCCAGTGACGCCAGCCGAAATGTGTCCGGACAAGCTGAAGATCATCGTGGACGGTCTTTTCCCGCAGCATGGTTCTACGACGTGGCTCTAAAATCCGCGATTTTGGCGTTCCCGGATCTGTTCAGGATGATGCTGCAGAAGTGTTTAGTAGACGGTAATTTTCCGGACACGTGGAAGATCCAGAAACTGGTGCTGCTGCCGAAACCAGGAAAACCGCCGGGGAATCCAGCATCGTATAGGCCCATATGTCTGCTGGATACACTGGGGAAGCTTCTGGAAAGGGTTATCCTTAATAGGCTTACACAGTTCACGGAGGGTGAGACTGGCTTATCGGAAAAACAGTTCGGATTCCGCAAAGGCAGATCGACTGTGGATGCAATCAGGACAGTCATTGAAGATGCAGAGAGGGCGTCCAAGAAGAAGAGGAGCGGCAATCGGTTCTGCGCGGTAGTGACGATTGACGTCAAAAATGCGTTCAATAGTGCCAGCTGGGAGGCCATCGCCGCAGCGCTGCATGGAATGCGAATCCCCGACTTCCTGTGTAAGATCCTTAGGAGCTACTTCCTGAACCGGATTCTGGTTTACGACACGAACTCGGGGCAGAAGTCGATCAGGGTTACGGCGGGCGTTCCACAAGGGTCCATACTAGGCCCGACGTTATGGAATGCGATGTACAATGGGGTGCTGATGCTGAAGTTGCCCAAAGGTGTAAAGATTTACGGATTCGCGGATGATGTCGTCCTAACAATAACCGGTGAGTCACTGGAGGAGGTGGAAATGCTGGTGGCAGAAGCGACCGATGCAGTAGAAACCTGGATGAATGGAGTCAAGCTGCAGCTGGCTCATCACAAAACGGAAGAATAATTCCGAAGCTAATCGTCGAGGGATTTTGAAGCAAATAGCCTTAGGGATTCCGAAATAAATCATTGAGGGATTCTAATGCAAAACGTCGAGAGACTCCGTATTAAATATTCAAGGAGTTCCGAAGCAAACCGTCGAAGTATTCTGAAACAAATCGGCAAGGAATTCCAAAGCAAAACTCCCAAATGATCCCGTAACAAATCTTCGAACGACTCCGGATGAATTCCGAAGAAAATCAACGCGAGATTCTAAAGACAATCCTCTATGGATTATGAAGGGTATCCGCAACAGATTCCCAAGCATATCCCTCAACGACACCAAAACGAATCCAGTGTGAATTCTTCTGTATTCCGTTTGTATTACTTCGATGATTCGGATAAGATTTCTTCAGAGGATCCAATCATAATTCTTCTCAGATTCTGATGAGAATTCCTCTCCAATTGTGACGAGAAACCTTCTCAAACGCTGATTGGAATTGTGAAGATTATCATGCTGCAAGGCAAGCGGAAGTCTGCTGATAAACTGTACCAAGCTTACTTTGATACTTTCAAATTAATTAGATATTGCCTTTTAATCTAGGCATTTTCACGAGACGTTTAAATCAGCCGATTTTATCGACAATTGACAGTTCTTCTGTGAACGCGTCAGCTTCGGGTTTGCGGGCCTGTTCAGCGGTTGTAAACAAGTGCAGTCTCGGTAGTGTCAATTTCACTACCACTCAGGAATCTTTCCCAGAAATGAGGAACAAGCTCATTTGTCTCCCACCCATTTCATTATGATAGGGTGAATACTGAATATGGGAGATAACTCTTTTGTCTTCAAACTTTTTCAGTAATTCATTATGATATATGTTGAAAATTGATATCACTGCGTACTAACTTTTCAAATCCTAGAGGGGGCTATTTTTTTTCTAGGGATGGGTAAGCCTCCCCTAGCCCCTCCCTCCTTATTTACGCCAATGAATAAAATGTACAAGTGTGTACATTGCTTTTGTATGGCAGCTTGTATTAAGGGAAACCTGAACTTAATTAATTGATATTGATGGTAAATACATGTTCGTCTTCTAAGCGATTCTCACAATCGTTTCACGGTTGTCTTATCCAACTCATCTGGTTTCCTGTAGGTTGCTAGTTTGTTATGTTCCTATCGATGCTATTTTTTGCAGGATTGTATCTTTTTTCTATTCAGTTTCATTAAAGGCATTGGAAAAACATCATAGCACGAAAAAGTTACATCAAAACACCAAAAACATTCGAATTGTAATCAATGTTTCATTAAAATTTCTATGCAGTACGTGTTTGACATTTGGATATAAACAAACAAAGAATACTGCACTTCATGTTGCAAACACGAAACAAAATCATTAAGTTGCATAGTTTTTACAATGTTTTTACAATGTAGCGTCTTTCAAAATTTAATTGTTTGTTTAAATTAAGTTGCAGATAAGTTGAATGTGTCTTCATGTTTAATTTAGCATCGTTCAACGTTGTGACAACTCACATTGTTTTCCTGTGATGGTGCAATCAAGTATCCGGAAACCCGTGTACAAAACTTCATAATCGTATGATTTTTATGGTGAGTCAACATGCAGTCCCTTAGAAGTATTGAATGGTGCTGTGGTAGGGTGAAGGACTATCAATCACAGGATCCATAAATCGAATTCAGTTTTATATTTTTATTTTATTTTTTTTCCTCTGTAGTATTTTACAACATTATTGCAATTTTACTGCAATCGAAGGATGTTTCCGTAGGCTTTTTAGATTGCAAGAGAGTTATATTTGATGACACATACGCAAAGATTTTTTCTTTCCGAATAGTTGCAACACAGTGAAATGTTCAGTAGTGAAACAATTTGTGCTGCTTGGGATGGAGTACGGATGCTGTCATACAGAATGTACAAATTTTCGATTTACCAACAACAATGAGAATAAAATTCACAGATTCAGAAGTAGCTCATAAGGAAAATCAAGCTAGCACTTGTTAAAAAAAATATTTTGAGCTTTTTAGTGGAATGTCTTCACTTGTCATAAGACGAGTTTGTACAATCCCATTGAATTCCACACTACTAAAAATACACACATATATATTGGCAAAAATCCATAGATTTAACTTATGATGTATATCAGCGCACACATAACCATTCTCCACGCGAACTATTAATAAAATATATATCCAAATAAACTTTATGTGTGGTCTCGAATCAGCAATTATTTAATTTATGTGGCGTTCTATATCGATTATATTAGGGCGGAGCTATTGCAAAAAAATATAACGGCGACACATTTATCTTATATAGATATTTTTGGCAGTGCGCCACTCACATACGTATATCGACCTCAACAGTAAGGCCGTCTTCAGTGTCTCGTACTTGACTCGACAAGTCGAGGTCGAAATACGTATCTGTCAAGATACAATTAAGTGGTGGAATTCAATGGGATTGTACAAACTCATCTTATGACAAGTGAAAAAGGGCATTTTTATGTAAGTACCTAGAGCCTTTGCGTATTATATGCAGTTCAAATAAGTTTAATACAGATGATCTAGGGTCTCCAAATTGTTCTGGAGTATAGATCATTTGGTTTACCAGATCAATCACTCCTTGTATCAAACCGAAATCAACCCAGCGTATCTATACAAGTCCTCAGAGCCCTTGCGTGTTATATGCAGTTCCAATTAGTTCAATGCAGATGTGCTAGGTTTTCCAAATTGTTCTGGAGTACAGATCAATTAGTCTACCAGATCAACCACCTTTTGGTATCAACCCGAAATCAACTCAGTATGTCCATACACGTCCCCAGATCCGTTGCGATTATTGCTGCTATGGTGACGCCTTGTTGAAGTTTGATGGTTTCGTAATAGCTGAGACCAATAAATAGAAAAAATCGTTGATTTACGTCTTAGATACGCACTGCCCATGATTTCATGGTTGACGTATCAACCATTTTAAATTTAATTTCTTTTCATTCAATACATGTGAAAGTGCAATGGTTGTTACGACAACTATGGAATCATGGGCATGACAGAAGTAACAACTTGACTAGTGACTTGATTTGACTTGACTTGACTAGTGAAGTTGAATCTCTTTCACTTAGAACAAAACTAATCCTATCCGATAGGAAACAGCCCATCACTTTAAAAGTAAAAAAAATACATATAATAAAAAATCAACTTCGTCAGTCAATCTTTTCACCCTTCAACTGACGATATATAGGTAGAATTGCGCAAATAAAAAACATGTACGATAGATTACGTTGAAGTGTTACGTCTGTTTGACTGTGTTGAGAGCAAGGGATGTAGGTAAAAATTACCGTTGAAATAGTTCTGTTCTTGGCGTTCTTTGTCGGATCTTTTTGAATACTGAGATAAAATTATGAGCAACTTTGTTTAAAGATTCTCTTAACTCAAGCCTATAGAAGATGCAACATCTTTGAACGATTGGTTTGTTAATATATTATAAAATCTGTTAAATAGAATTGAATCAAAATTAACATTAACATTTTGCCTTATTGTATATAGTAAATTCAGTAAACATGTTTGGCATCACTATATGAAAAGTTCAGTTAATAAAAACGCAATATACAAGACAGTCGAGTTTGGTTTTTGCTCCGACAAGAAAGGCCTCCTTTTACACGTTAATTCAGCTATCGTAGGACATTCTATCTTCTTTCAGATTGCAAAGTTTGAATATCTAAGAAGAAACTCAGCTTTGTTCAGTCGGTTTTGAATAGAAGAAACAATAGATTTTCTCCGAAGGCATATAAATAAGGCATCTCAGTTGGAGTACCAAAGAGGTTTTGTATCAAGCACAATTCACCGGAAATATTCTCTGTTTTCTGCAACCGATCCCCCCCATCCATTAGTACTCCATCAATGTCTGCAACAATAAAACGAAAGCCTCATAATGGCAGCCGGCAGAACCACTCAAGCAGCGCCAGCAGTAGCAAGCAAGTAGTACTCGTCACCACAGACTGCAGGCGCCCAGGACCTCCTCATTCTTAATGGGGTGCTGAAAAACAGAAGAAACAGGGAACACGAGTACACGCCACCAGTGGGACCCATTAAAAATAAACGCTTACTGGAAAAAGCATTTCTGCTGAATAGTTCGCTTTCGGTTCGTTCGGTTCGATAAGGCTAAGCAGCAGCCCCGTCCCGATTACCGGAAAGTACCATAGCAGACTGACAGTAAATTTCCTCCGCGGTCAACACTTGGTCTTCCAACGTTCCCGCACTCGGTTTCTTCAGTGGGGTTGAGGTCCAATTGGCACAGTCCCACCTCTTTCCAGATCATCGCAGAAGGAAAATGGGGAATACGGTCTAAGACGTGCTCACTTGATTATAAATCTTTACTCAGATGGCATCCTTAGTAACATTTTGGTTTTATGCTGCTTCTATCGAAGTCATGTAGAACAAATAGGGTAACCGTACCCTTAGTGGAGGTAGCACCAATAGTGGAGGTAGTGGGGTTTTAATGAGATTTATCATATTTATAGACTTTACGATGGTTTCAGTTGATGCGTCGTGCTTTAAATATCATGTTAAATGAAACTTACCTTAAGATTTCGCTTGAAAAACTATTGAAAACAATGATTTTCCGTAACAAAATTGACTCCCTTGCACCTATAGTGGTGCAACTGTACCAATAGTGGTGAGTCTCATAAGAAACCAATGGATAGCACCACTATAGGAACCAAAATTATTTTTTACCGCCACTAAAGGAACAGTGTACCCATAGTGGTGCAAGCAATATTTGGTAATTGCTGATGTTAAATGGCATCTATCGCTTTTTTGTTAGAAAATTTATTAGTTTATCTATTGACTAAGATAATAAAGCACTAAATTTCCCATAATTATCAATTTTTAAAAAATATTTTCTTTTGTGGATCTACTAATACCTCCACTATTGGTACCGTTACCCTAATGGTTTTCATGGTCATGGAAACTAAAAATGTTACTTTGGATTTTTGATAACCTAGATATAACTAAGAGAAAACGTCATAGTAAAGACTATAGGATCACTCCAATACCAAACTTTTGATAGAAGGCTCGGAGACACATAGTGTTATATACCAATCGACTCAGTTCGACGAATTGAGGTAATGTCTGTATGTGTGTATGTATGTATGAGTGTGTGTGTACAAACAAATGTGAGACAGAATTGCTTGCAACGCGAATCCTTCCTAATTTTTCGCTATTGAAAATTGGCCCAATCGGCCATTGCGGTCCGGAGTTATTGAAAAAACATAGTTGTTACCCCCATTTTCCCAAGTCTCAGAAAAAAATATTCAAAACCGATTTTTTTAAACTGCTGCAATGCATTCTGAATCTATATCCCTTAAGTGCAATTTTAACCTCTCTTATGTGCTTTTCTTGTTACTCTTATGCGTTTTCTAGTTTTATAATACACGAGAAAGGCACCATCACCGCTAGGTGGATTATTCCGTTTTTTTTTAAATAGCCGTATTCACTTTTCATTATTTCGAAGAATGTTTAGAAGAAATTCGGAAGAACTTATCGAAAATAACATTCCTTCTATTCCCAGATAACTGAAAGAACGGGGCCCTACAAAGATCTGCAATCCCGATTGCCCTGGTCTATTAAGGGGTAGCTGTCTGATCATTTATGCTCATGCTAAACCAGGTTCTTATTGGGTTGAGAGAAGAAAGAAAAAGAGAAAATGAAAAAGGAAAAAAGAAAAAAAAGCTGACTTCTAACGTTTCACTTGTCATTCGGTCTAACGACCATTCTTACGACAGCACCGGGCTTAATATTAATAAGATATTCTTCAAATACTCCAATGTTTGTTCCAATGATTTTGTGGCACCGTGCGCTTCAGACCACTTTCCTCAATAATGTGTACTTTTCGCAACTCTCTCGTGGTATCTTTATTGCTATTTTCCGCTGGCGTTCCCTTTTTCCTTCTGTGACTCGCTCCAATATTTCTCTTCCCTGTTTGCCATTCGTCCATTGAGTCGTTTTATTGATGTTGGCAGAATGCCAGCTCCCTAAAGTTTCCCTTTCACTACAAACAACCAATTGGGGTGGTTGTTGAGACTCTAAAAGTGTCTTTTCTGGGCATAAACTTTGGGCATAAAAAATACCTCCATTAATGTGATGGCGTAGGCCGCCCGTCCCCGTCCCGAGCCTCGTTCTCGTTCGTGGTTGTAGAAAGCAGTTTACACTCCGGGGACAACATTATGGCAAATAATAAATAAGAGAGCAATACGTTTCGAAATATGCTTCAGTGAATAGTAGATGTTGCAAAGGGATCGAAGAGATACTTCAGAACCGCACAATGGAGCACGAATATATAACTACTTTTACGATTCGAAGAAAAAATATGAAGCGGAATTAAATGAAACTAAATCGGTTCTTTCTCCTTTTTCATACTGGCTGGTGTAGCTTCCATTGAAAGCGCGATTTGAGGAAAGCTCCGCGTATCTTCTTTTTGTATATTTATTTTTCTTCGATAGAAGAATCACCAATGCGATTCATTAAGATGGTTGACATGAGTACCATAACGAAGTATTTCGTTGCAAATTGTTTGCCGTATTTCCCAAACCGTTTCAAAATTGCTCAATAATTTATGGAATTGTGCTGCTACGCTTAGCACTCATGTTTCAATTGAGGAGCTTCTGGAACTATATTTTTGCCATTTTCTTACAACAAAGTTGTACCGAAAGGATATCGTTACACTCCGAAGCCGATTTTTATTATAAAAGGCTCGGAAACCCATAGTCTTCGCAGCTCGACGAACTGAGTGAATGTCTGTCTGCCCGTATGCATGCGTGTGTGTACACAGAAGTTAATAAAATATTATTCAACTTTTCGTATAGTAGTATTTAACCTAATCCTTGCAACAAATTGCATTCGACAGGGGACAAGACACCCTGTATCTATGATTATTGATTAAAAATTTATATTTTTTAGTTTGAGGCTTAAGAAAACACCTGCCTATAAGAGCAAAGCACGGAATTGCCAATACTTTCTAGCAGCTACGGGAATTTTTATTCGCTTCTGAAAATATGTATGTATATACTTATAAAATTGGTCTGCCGCCATATGTTGGACAAAACAATTCTGCTTACCCACTAGATGTAATTGCTATGCTTCTTCCCAATTACCTTCCAGAAATGGTACATTCCACCCATGCAATCTTCCTCCTCGACCTCTAAGAGACGAGATTCCAGTGCGAGTGCCAGCAGAATAGGACAAAATATGCCAACCAACATCGACCGCATGATGCGCACTTGAGATGTCAAGTGATCATTAATTCTCTTCATCCATTCCCTGGCGAAGAAGCCCATGTATATGAGCAGCAATATTCGTTGGAACATACTGTTGGGGGGTGGTCCATAAACTACGAAACGGGAAAATGGGCATTTTTGAACCTCCACTCAACTACAGAAGGCTTCTCGCCATGTCGTTCAGAATGGCTGTCTTGCGGATTGTTATCATATTCTTGCAATTACCAATCCTAAGAGGATGATAAGTACCACGAAATTCAATTCTTATAGAGTAATCGTACCTTACTTAAAAAAGCTATTGGAAAGATGATTTTCCTTAATAAAATTGGCTCCCTTTTACCAATAGTGGCAATTCTCATAAGACATCAATGGATCATATCACTATACTGCCGTGGATCGTATATTTGTCCTATATGAATAGGAAACCCAGCAAAGATGGGACAGATATGCGATTCACGGCAATATAGGAATTCACGGTAATTTTTTCCACCACTAAAGGTAGAAGTAAGTAAATTTAGCTTAATTAATATCGATTTAAAAAAAATTCTATTGTGGACTTTTTATTTATATTTTTCAATTTTATTTACTTAGTTTACATCCAAACAGATAACACTGAATCAACAATTTGACGCCATAATCCAAAGTTTGAGACCGCATCTCTGCATCCTAGAATGCGCCCCACGCTCACCAAGTCGTTTTGCACCTGGTCTGCCCACCTCGCTCGCTGCGCTCCACGCCGTCTCGTACCTGCCAGATTGGAAGCAAACACCATCTTTGCAGGGTTCCTGTCCGGCATTCTTGCAACATGCCCTACCCACACCTTCATCTTGCACACCGCCAAAGATGGTCCCAAGCACTCGTCTCTCGAATACTCCGATTACTTGCAAGTCATCCTCGAGCATTGTCCATGTTTCATATCCGTAGAGGACTACCGGTCTTATTAGCGTCTTGTACATGACACATTTGGTGCGGTGGCGAATCTTTTTTGACCGCAGTTTCTTTTAGAGACCGTAGTAGGCTCGACTTCCACAGATGATGCGCCTTCGACTAACATTGTTATCAGCCATTAGCAATATTCCAAGGTAGAAAAATTTCTCGACCACCTTGAAACACCACCCCATGTATCGTAAAACTGCTTACCAGACGGGCCCTGTCGCGCTCGATTCCGCCCACAAGCTTGTACTTTGGCTTTGACGCAGTCACCACCAGTCCAACTTTTGATACTTCACGTTTCAGGCGGGTACAGTTCTGTCACCTTTGCAAATGTTCGGCCGACAATGTCCATGTCATCCACGAGACAAAAAAATGTACTGGATCTGTTGAAAATCGTACCCCGGCTGTTACACCCGGCTCTCTGCATGACACCTTCTAGCGCAATGTTGAACAACAGGCACGAAAGTCCATCACCTTGTCTTAGTCCCCGGCGCGATTCGAACGAACTAGAGTGTTCGCTCGAAATCTTCTCACAGTTTTGCACACCATCCACCGTTGCTTTGATCAGTCTAGTAAGCTTCACAGGGAAGCTGTTCTCGTCCATAATTTTCCATAGCTCTACGCGGTCTATGCTGTCGTATGCCGCCTTGAAATCAACGAACAGATGGTGCGTTGGGACCTGGTATTCACGACACGTTCGTCCGTCAAGATGCTCCCATCCTTATCCCTGCATATTTCGGCTCACGGCATAAAGCCTTTGCGGGATGCGTTGAGCTTCTGATAGAACTTGTGTGTTTCTTAAGAACGGCACAGCTCCTCGCATTCCGCTTCTTCAAGGCGGCGTTTCTTCTCCTGAAAACGGCGATACTACTGTCTCCGCTTCCGTCTATAACGTTCCACGTTTTGCCGAGTATTTGCTGCAGCGCGACCACCCGCGCTGCGTCCTTCTCCTCCAGAATCTGTCTGCACTCTTCGTCGAACCAATCGTCCCGTCGACTTCGTCTCACATACCCGACGTTGTTCTACGCTGTGTCGTTAATGACTGCTTTAACTGTATTCCAGCAAGAAGGGTCCCATGGAGCTCACCCTCTTCCGGCAACGCTGCCTCGAGATGCTGCGCGTATGCAGTGGCGACATCTGGTTGCTTCAGTCGCTCTAGGTCGTACCGCGGCGGTCGTCGGTGCCGAACATTGTTGATGACGGATAGCTTTGGGCGCAGTTTAACCATCACCAGATAGTGGTCAGAGTCAATGTTAGCGCCACGATATGTCCTGACGTCGATAATGTCGGAGAAGTGCCGTCCGTCAATCAGAACGTGGTCGATTTGTGTTTCTGTCTGCAGTGGTGATTTTCAGGTGTACCGATACGGGAGGCTGTGTTCTTGTATTCTTGGTGGCGGCGAAATCAATTATTCGTAGGCCGTTTTCGTTCGTCAGCCGGTGAGCGCTGAACTTCCCAATAGTCGGTCTAAACTCCTCCTCTTTGCCAACCTGAGCCTTCAAATCTCCTATGATGGTGTTGATGTCGTGGCTTGGGCAGCTGTCGTTCTCACGTTCCAGCTGCGCGTAGAATGTGTCCTTATCATCATCAGTGCTTCCAGAGTGTGAGCTATGGGCGTTGATTATACTGAAGTTTAAGAACCGGCCTTTGATCCTCATACTGCACATTCTTTCATTGATCGGCCACCATCCCATCACGCGCCTTTGCATATCGCCAATATATCACTATGAAAGCTGTTAACAGCTCGTGTGTGTTGCCGTAGCTCTAATAAACGGTATGATTACCTCCAAACGTTTGCACCATTGATCCCTTCCAACAAACCTCCTGTAGCGCTACGATGCCGAAACCTTCTCGGTCCTTGACCACATCGGCGAGTATGCGTGTGCTCCCGATGAAGTTGAGAGATTTGCAGCTCCACGAACCAAGTTTCCAATCGCTAGTCCCTTTTCGTCGCAGTGGTCTTCGCCGATGGTTCCGGTCAGTACTCTCTTGTTGATTGTTCGTTGCGTTTTAAAGGCTGGCTTGCAGGGCCTAACACCAAACCCCCTAAATTTCCGGAGGACCATTCCTCCTTATTTCCGGTGGACCATGGTGCACAGTTTTACTTAGAGTCCCTCGCTGGCACTCGGACGATGATCAGCCGCCCCTAACATGGAGAACAGACGCTGTTGTGAGCCGATCCTGACATGGAGGACAGACGCTAAGTAAGATTTGCATCTCCGGAGAGGAGCGAACCCCCCCTTCCCTGTCAGCATACGACCATAGTTCCCACAGGGGTTGGTTACCCGATCTTCCCTAAGGTTGCTCGTATCTCGGCCAACATCAACATCGGGGAGGTAGGGATAGGAGTTGCTGGGTAAGAGCTTGGGGACCGCGAGATGGGGTCTATTTTATTCCTTCAGGTTCGCGAAGTATATATGGTATGCTTTACCCAGCATTTGCCGTGCCCAAGTAAGTCCTATGGACTTACAAACTACTCCATTATTTATACCGTTACTCTATTAACTTCATCAACCAACTTTCCTTTTACTAAAAAAGTATATCTAGACGCAGTTCGAAGATCAATTTACGCGATTGTATGATGATATTTCGTTTCGATGAGACAAAATAAAGCGATTTTCAGATCAAAGGTGTTTTTTTTTCGTGATTTGTGGTGAAAACATCTTTCACCAACAACTGTTTTCTCAAGAATCACGGTATACAAAAAAAACAAGGCAGGCTCAGCACGAATGTAAGCATTCAGTTTGAATGTAAACTGTGATGTCACTACTATCTTCAAATAAGCTGAACCGAGACGATGCTTACATGCTTACTTTTGTACTCCAACATGTGACGATAAAATAAGCGTCACTCTTGATGTGTCGTTTTTCTAACGAGCCTACCATGTTTTCACTGTGTTTAGAACGACCTGGGCCCTGTAGCATAATCCGACTAATAATATTAGCTACAAGTTACAAGTTACAAGTCAACAAATTACAAGTACTTGTAATTTGCGTCGCATAATAATGTTTTGCCAACCAATAATATTAGTACTTGTATTATTAGTAAGGTTGAAATTACAAGTTCGTCAGATTCATTTACCTGTCAAAATTCATCCGACAGTTCACTGTCCATGCTTAGGTAAACGATTTGTTTACGTTTGTTTGCAAATTTGTGGATAGAATATATATTTTGACTGCGATAGCACAGACAAACAGACATAACACTTGTGAGATTTTCATCGCTCACTGATTTACTGGCCAGTTAAAATAATCACCAATCGTCAATCGATCACTCGTGGCGCGCACATCGGATTTGCTCGAGTTTGACGTTTGCTCACTACCGCCATCTGGTTCTTGATTTGCCCATCTGTGTGATAACAGATGCCGTTAGTGTTTGCACGACGATGAATTTGATGAGTGAATGTTCAATGTGTTATGTCTGTTTGTCTGTGGCGATAGGTATGCACGGAACACTCTCTGTAAATGTAGTGTTTAGGCTGGCTTCGTGGTATTGGCATTTTTAACCAAGCCAATGTAATGCACACTGGAGTCGTTTTTACGTAGTCTTTGAGATTGACTTAAGTTTTAATTAAGGCGATTTGTTGTAAGTTTTTGAAGTGTGTTTAATTTACGTGTATTGTGAGACTTACGCGGGCTTAGATTTTGCTTCTAATTCGATTATGAAATTTGGACAATTTCTTATTTAATTCAAAATACTAACTGATGAAAATATCGTAATGAATTCTACTCAGAATTTAGATAGTTTTTCCGTTTTCCCTTTCTTTTCCATGATTGTTGTCAAACATAAAACAAACATGCATGGTCTTAAACGAGATTGTTTAGTATAATAATACAATAATACAAATTTCAGTAAATTAATATACTCTCAGTTTTGAGATGAATAAAGTCAACTTTGGGTAAACTAAATTCAGAATTGGTTAATATATTTCAAGTGGATTAAGTTAAACTACTAACTGTTAGGAAACTCATTTTACTCAAAATTGGATTATTGGTCCAAAGTAGGTATTTAAGCTAAATCAACCCACTTTTGAGTAGTTTTGGGTTTCTGTGTACTGCATAATTGCTAATGATCTTTAGCGCTCCACCATTTGAATATTTGGTGTCAGCACTTAAAGTTTTTCTACTATATCCAAAGTCATTTGAAAATTTTCATAATTCCCAGTGTTATATGGGAACGAGAAATCTATTCTTAGTTCACAGTGTTTCATTATATGGTAATTTGAAGCATCTAGAATAATATTTTCTGTCTCTGTTAAGTCGTTAAAAGCAATTAAACAATGCATGATCACTTTGCACAGCTAAAATAACAAAATAAAAGCTACTTGTAAATTAAATTACAGCACAATTCATACTTGTAAAAGAAACTACAAGCCAACGCTAATAATTTCTACTTGTATTTTCTTTATGAAACAGTTACTTGTAAAATCCACTAATATTATTAGTGCGGTTTACTTGTAATATTAGTCTTGTAAATTCATACTTGTAGATTCATTATGCAACAGAAAAATACAAGTTACAAGCTACTCTACTAATATTATTAGTCAAATTTCGATTATGCTACAGGCCCCTGGAAGATAGACGAAAATCGTGCCTACTTGATGAAACCCTTTTTTACTCCATCATTTTTACGCCTGAGACTAATTTTCGAGAAAATTCCGGGCGAGCAATAAATAGTAAACAATATAAGTTGTATGACCGCAACGGGACACTCACCGAGGAGTCGAGGACATCAACAAAAATGGCGTTAGAATTATGTTCTCTTTAGCCATAGCACCGAGGGCTCATATGGATTAGATTGTTTGATCCATGAAGGTTACTATTGTTGGCCGAAAGAACAAAAAGGATGAAAGTGTAAGTAAATCAACTTTTCACGGGAATTTAGCGAAAAAGTGTTATCAATCCTCAAACGTTTTAATCATTCCCACTAAACGATATCTCAGCGAAAATCTCCATGAGTGAGTATCCTCTGCTTGTTTAATTGAGTAAGAATTACGAACCCTGATCAGACAGTGATGTCGATATGAACAACCGTGAAAACATAGCAGAAACATGTAAAATATCGATAAATTTGATAACCACAACGATACAACTATGGGATGCATTCCAAAACATGTAGAAAAACGAAGCAAAGTTTCAATTCAAACCTAAAAAAACGCTAGTTCAGCCAAATTGTTAACGCATACTTAAAAAACATGATATTTCAGAACATTAACCACGGATACATCATTATATGCTTCCGTTGTTGAAGTGTAGACGTGTTGTAATTACAAAAAATATTGGTAGTGAAAGAAAGAAATTCACCTGTAGGACCCACTTACCCCTTCAAACGGGGCAAGTGGGACCTATTCTGTTTTATACTGTCGAACTAAACTAATTAAAATCTACAATGTTCATATTATTTCTAGTCGTAGTATCTTCAGATCATGGATGGAGGTTTGTTGCTTGTCGGATTTTTGTTTTTGCTACAAGGGAGGGATTATAATTTAGGAAAATTTGAACACCAGTCAACAGCCGATTTACTGTTTAATTGGCTCTTGTTTTGCGTTTCACTGGGTTACTTTTGTACCAAATGTTTTAGGTGGAAAGGATAAGCAAATCTTTATTCACCATTCGAGTGAATGTTTCTGTGTTTAGAGCACAGATTATTACAAAAATCAGTACTTCAAAAGAAGCGTTTTTATGCAGGCGATGCAGAATAGAACGAAATTGCCAATTTATGTGTTGAGCACTTTATTTATCTGAAAATCTGTAAATTTGATGCGCAATTTGAAAATAACAAAACACAAGACAAATTTTGCTGACCTATCGTTGAACAAATAGATTATGTACACTGTAAACGGAAAAATATCGCATAGTTATATCTATTGCGGGAGATAACTTTTAGAATGAATAATACACATTTGTTAATCAACTGTACAATACTATTTAACAATGAAACCAACAATAACCAAACTACATCAGATTCAGATCCATATGATATATGAGTGTCGAAGTTATTTTTCACTAGACAACGATTTAAAAACAGTTAAAGGGGCTCTATCGAAATTGTTGTTCATATATGTCCCACTTGCCCCATGTATGTTAAAACTAAAGGGTAAGTGAAAATTACAAATTTTGGCTTAAATTAAAACTTATAAATCGTTTTCGATGTCACACAATTATTTAATTGCTCAAACTATTCACCTTCCACATCAATGATAAATTTAGAAGCGACTATTATGGTGGAAATCCATTGAATTAAAATATAAGTATTAGATTTTCCCGGTAGTCTGAAGTCACGATCAAGCAATAGCATTAGCATGGTGCCTCAAATGGTTTTGATTCCAAATATTTTTGTGTGGGCTGTATTCGTTGGTAGTCCTGCTTCATCTTTCTAGAAGATTGTTACCACTAGAAAGGTTTATCGATTGATCGGCAGCCACAGTACCCACTTACCCCGTATTTTCACTTGCCCCGGGGTACCTTATTTGATTTGTGCATTTGACCAGCTGGCAACAACAATGCAAGATGTGAATATCAACATGTAGCATCGTGCAAATATAATCCATAAATGTCAACCTGGCTGCACCAAAGCAAAACTGAATCAAATATGCAATGCAATGTTTGCGATAATCGGATCAAGATTTTTTTATGTACAGGTTATCCGACTTGTCAATATCCCCAACTCAGCCATCTTGGATTTTTGTATGGAATTTATGCTCGTTTGTTTACGTTTTGCACTGAAAATGTATGTTTCCCCCCCGCGCTGGTTATTCCCATCTACTGACGAAGTCGGATAACCTGTACATAAAAAAAATCTTGAATCGGATGTTAACATAAAAGGTATAATGATATGAAAAGCTAATATCATCTTCCAAACTTAGACGTACATGTTCATGATAGAATTAGAGGCGAAAGTATAGAATTCAAGACAAAATTTTCAAAACGACTTATCCGCTTTTGTGAACAAAGATTCAAACGACGATTTGACGAATCTGATAGCTCTCCCACGCAAACTAACACCATCAACAGGTAGCGGAATCCTTCATCTACCTATTGATGGTGTTGGTTTGCGTGGGGGAGCTATCAGATTCGTCAAATCGTCGTTTGAATCTTTGTTTACAAAAGCAGATAAGTCGTTTTGAAAATTTTGTCTTGAATTGATATTTCCGTTAGGATACGGCAGGCATGAAGAATGTTTTTATCAGGGGTCTGCCAAGCGGCCATGTTTCTGATGCCAGCATCAAAATCATCGATTAATTTAATACGAAGGCGTAATCATAATCGTTGAAACCTGCCATTAAAAATATATTTTAAATATCACAATATTTTGGCGAAGTAGAGCGCTTGGAGCCGAATGAAATATGAAAATTTATTAAAGATATCAATATTCTTGTTGAAATACTCCTCGCATTCATACTTTCGCACAAGTTCTTGAAAAATGGTGAAAAATAATTTCGTCTATTTGGAAAAAATCACTTCGGAATAGTGGTTTGTTTACAAAATAGAATTGTCAGTGGGAAACCCAATTACAATAGAACAATGGGAAACTCAAAGATGTTGGCTATTGTCAAACGTAGAGGGTAGGATCGGGGTTGCTAGATACCTGGTTTTTATAGAAGTCGATTTGAAAGCGAGCGGAGGGCAATATTTGTGATGGCATATATCACACGACCTTCCCTTCTGCCAAGCTCCCGTATGAAGGGGGAGGGAAGAATATCAGTGTGGAAGCTGATATATCTCCACTGGCAAAAGGAAGGTGGTTTGACTTGCTCATATGCCATCGCGTGCGGAAGGATTTTTCTATCGATGAGTACTGTCTCCAAATTTCTAATATGACAACAGCATTTAGTCGAATAGGATTTTTATTGCACAGCCCCCACCAAGGGTAGTACACTAAATTAATAATTTTGTGTGTGTTACTTGAAGTAACTTACTTCTACGTGAAGTTAAACGATTTACAATGATATGGAAATGATAATATCATCTTACAAACTTAAACGTACATTGATGATGATATGATATTAGCATTTCCATATCATTGTAAATCGTTTAACTTCACGTAGAAGTAACACACACAAAATCATTAATTTAATAAAAGGTATAATTTTGTTAGGCTAAAAAGATAAAAAATTCAGCGGAGCCGATAATCAGATAAATTTTAATTTTTAACAATTCATTTTTACTAATAATTTATTCTACGGGTAAACTTCTTTTTCGGGCGAGAACCAGAAGCACTGAACGTGAAGCCGCAAATGGAGCTCGCCACTGAATGGCACGTGAGCTTGTTTAACAATAATACTGCCTCCGGAATCGCTAAGGCAACTTCCTCTAGTTTCTTAAATTTTCTCTCCGTTGTTCAGCTTCGGCTTCATCACCGCTTGGTGATACATCTTTCGCGTCCAATTCGTCACGAAAACACTCCGCCCAATGCTAAAATCACTGTGTGTGGCCAAGCGACAACCAGATGGCGGTAGTGCGTAAACGTCAAATACAAACAAAATCCATGGAAGCGCCATCAGTGGTCGATTAACCACTGACAAAAAATTAAATCAACCGTTAAAAAGGTGAACGATGGAACAAGTGTTAAGTGAGACGTCTGTTTCTCTGTGATTTAAGTGTCACAACAGCGTTTTACCTTACTTTATTTGTATTATCCGTACTGCATAAAATTGATTCCTTTTTTGCATCTACAACGTTATGTAATTTGTGAGCAGTCCCTCGAGCAGATTGCAGAGTCTACACCCACACTCGAGCATGCTAGACTGGCTCACCAGTTAAAGGAGCAATTGCTTCTTATAAGCCGTTTGCAAAATAAATTCATGAATCATGGCTACATTTTCAATTGATGTCGAAATCGAAATTCAATTGATAGTCGAAATGCAATACTGTTTATCAAGTTCTTACTAAAATATGAACGTATTGAGTCGTAGAGAATACTTTTCTTTGGCTATTTCCAGTCTTTTAGTAAAAGTATGTATTTGCCTGCGTTTCATCAATTTAGAACGGGAGCGGGCCATTTGGCATGAAGTCATTTGGCATAACGTCATTTGGCATAATGTCATTTGGCATAAAGGCCATTTGGCATAACGGTCATTTGGCATAACGGTCATTTGGCATAACGGACATTTGGCAGAATTGTAACCAACGTCAAAAGTGAGGGTCTTTTGGCATAACGGACATTTGGCATAATTTTTCTTTGCGTTCGCTAAATGGTGACTAAGTGGTGCGGGAAAGACCCCGGAATAGTGAATATAACACCTGTCGATAACAATATTAAAAAGACATTATCCTCTCGTGGAAAGAATGTATTTGCAATGCAATGCAAAAGTAGGCGCATGCTCGGATTAGAGCAGTGATGGATGTAATCCCCTCTTTAAAAGTAGGCGTGTG
Source organism: Armigeres subalbatus (assembly GCF_024139115.2). NCBI lineage: Eukaryota > Metazoa > Arthropoda > Insecta > Diptera > Culicidae > Armigeres > Armigeres subalbatus. The sequence continues at coordinate 68,994,899 of NC_085141.1, forward strand.
GACGGATTATGGCAATGAAGGATATGATACCTTCTTTAAAAGCAGGCCGTATTAGGGCAATGAAGGATGTTATCCCTTCTTTAAAAGTAGGTGCTTGCTCGGATTATGGCAATGGAAAATATGATCCCTTCTTCAAAAGTAGGCGCTTGTCCGGATTATGGTGGATGTGATTCCTTCTTTAAAGTAGGAGTTTGCTCGGATTATTGAAATGGAGGATATGATCTCTCCTTTAAAAGTAGGCGGTTGCCCGGATAAAGGTCATAGTGGATGCGATCCCTTCTTTAAATGGTGCTTGCATGGATTATGGCAGTGAATGATGTGATCCCTTCTTTAAAAATAGGAGCTTGTCTGAATTATTGTAATGGTGGATGTGATTCCTATTTTAAAAGAAGGCACTTGCCCGGATTGAGGCAATGGTGAAAGTGATCCCTTCTTCAAAAGTAGGCGCATGCCCGGATTAAGGCCATGGTGGATGCGTTCCCTTCTTTAAAAGTAGGCGCTTGTCTGGATTATGACAATGGTGGATGTGATTCCTTCTTTAAAAGAAGGTGCTTGCCCGGATTATGGCAATGGAGGATTTGATTTGTTCTTTAGAAGAAGGCGCTTGTCCGGATTGAAGCAATGGTGGATGTAATACCTTCTTTAAAATTAGGTGTATGGCCTGAATTGGGGCAATGCAATGGTGGATGTGATCCCTTCTTTAAAAGTAGGCCCTGCCCGGATTATGGCAATGGTAGATGTGACTCCTTCTTTATAAGTAGGCGCTTGTTGGGAATAAATCAATGGTAGATGTGATGTCTTCCCCGAAAAGCACAATTCAGATTGATTTGGACAAGTGTGTTGCTTTAGTTTTTAAAGTTAAGCGCTTGCCCGGATTAAGGCAATGGTGGATTTGTTCCGGTCTTAAGGTGCATGCCCGGATTGAAGCAATGGTGAATGTAATCCCTACTTTAAAAGTAGTCATGTGGCTTGTATAAGTCAATGATGGATGTGATCCCTCTCTCCGAAATAATTCTGCCGTTTTGTTATTTGTTCTTCCGAAAAATGTCAACCATCAGTCTGAATTTATCAGAAAACTGCCTCGACCTACTTTATCTACGCTAAACATTACATGAAATATCCCTTTCGCGTTCACAGTGTTCTTCTTCTTCTTATTGGCATAACATGCCCACACTGGGACAGAGCCGCCTCGCAGCTTAGTGTTCATTAAGCACTTCCACAGTTATTACCTGCGAGGTTTTTAAGCCAGGTTTCCATTTTTGAATTCGTATAACACGATGATACTTTCATGCCCAGGGAATTCGAGTCAATTTCCAATCCGAAAATTGCCTAGACCGGCACCGGGAATCGAACCCAACCACCCTCAGCATGGTCTTGCTTTGTAGCCGCGCGAATTACCGCACGGCTAAGGAGGGCCGCTGAGAAAAATCGTATTCACAGGTAATTCAAGAATATTAATCGTTCCGCAAGCCCGCGATTCTGAGACGTTCAAGCAATCTCACTCGTGCGGTGAAAAAATAAAAAATAAAAGATAAAACAGTGCGCGTGCTTGTTAATAATTAATGATTGTTAATAATATCATAATGATACCTACTAGAACTATCAAAAAACAAGAAAGTTGTCAAGAATTGCTTCACATTTGCAGTTATTTCTTTTGAGGTTTACAATTTTTGAAAGTGATGCAGAGAGAGATTTTGTTTTATTTTGATAATTTAACAGGTCTAAAGTAGGCTGCTCAGGCACCGCTAGAAAGAGCCTCTATCAGAAAACAAGGCACATTTCTCAGTTGTAGTGGGTGTCGATGTGAGGTAAATTGTTGAATGAGAGTAACTAAGCAAGAAGATCTCAGTTGAAAAATTGTCAAGGTTTCATTATGGCAGCCAAATAACTTTTTCAGAAAGGAGTATAATTTTCATAGAAATTTGAAAATATGTTCTCTTCTTTCTTTTCTTTATAGGTATAAAGACGAGTCGATGTTCTTTTTCGATTCAACTCGCGCACTTTGGTTCAACCAATTTACAAAATATTAAAATTTTACAATCGAGTTTGCAGAAGCCACCAGGTGTGGGTTTTTTTTCCTTTTTGCGGGGAATGAAACTCAATAGGGTAGCGGAAGATATTATTGGTAAGCTATTGCGCATCGGCACACCCCTACAATGCAGGTTATAAAAAAAACTAACTAGCTGCATCGTAAATTCTCGTGTCACACACAATAACGGAGGTGTTTTGGCAAAACTGTGGGTTTTGAGCATGTGCCGCGAATGGGACTATGCTGGGAATACCATCCGTAATTCTACCTAATTACTGCTTGGATCATGCCTCTATAGTGCGAGTCGCATCGATCGAAGTATGCAGAAGACACCTGGCGAACATTGTGTGGGTGGAATACGCATTGCATTGTGTTTTCGCGTATCAGGCGGAACACATTGAGTAGGATTGATATGAAACAAGGTTTTCATCTTTATGGTTTCGTATTTAGAAAGGTTTATTCACTTTCCAATACAACCTTCTTAACTAACTATGTATTCTATAACCATGGCACCCTAGGAGACATAAAGGATTCCTTGGTCTGTAGCAATGAGTGTCAGGATAATTTACCTTCAGCTAGAAACGGATAGTGCAAATAGAGTAGAAATAATACATGCATATTTTACTACAAACTGCGTTTGAGGTTGGCATATTGATTTTTGAACAGATATTTCAGATGATTGCACCCTCTTGACAAAGGGTAGCCACTTCAAAGCATCATGTCAACTGAAACAAGTCACCCTCGCTGCTTCAAGTCACGAAGGTTGCTGGAGTTGTCCTAACACCGTCCAACCCCTCTCAAACGTTGCGTTTTCCTTCTCCCTACTTGAGCGGCTCCAGCAGTGCTCCAATATAAAGCTATTCCAACCGATAGATAGGTACCTACTAACTTTGTCGTGGCAGAGCTAGTCTAGCGACCTGACACTGACTGTGACAGCGATGTACGGTTTGGCCGTAATGCTTTGAATAATTTATGTTCTCGCAATTTTACAGTCGCGTGGGATAGTTTTACTTTGTTTTGTCAACCGATCACACACAGCTCGCCGCACGGCTCGATGACAACCTGGGGGTGAGTGCTGAATTATGTAGCCTGGTACATTTTTATATGAGTGGGATGGGAATGATTTTGTTTTTGTTACTGTTTTAAGCAATTGTATACATAAAAACCCAGATTAATCCACCTAGCGGTGATGATGCCTTTCTCGTGCATCGTAAAATGTACTGAAAAAATCACATAGGAAAGTTCAAAAAAGCACTTTAGGGGGATAGATCGCATATTTTCTATCATTTTGCATGTTTTTGCATTAATTACTATGCATTTCCACAATTCTTGAAAAAAAATTTTTTTTTGGTTTTGAATTTTTTTTTCCAAGGGGGGACCCTTGGGAAAAAACAATGATTTTTCAATAATTCCGAAATTCAATGTCCGATCAGGCCAATTTTCAATAGCAAACAATGGGACCGCATTCCCCGTCGAATGCAACTTGTTGCGAGTAAATCGGGTAATGCTAAGTTCCAAAAAGTGTGTCTACAAAATTTGTACACATACACACATACACACACACACACATACATACATACACACAAACAGACATCACCTCAATTCGTCGAGCTGAGTCGATTGGTATATAACACTATGGGTTTCCGAGCCTTCTATCAAAAGTTTGGTTTTGGAGTGAAATTATAGCCTTTACGTATACTTAGTATACGAGAAAGGCAAAAACTATTTCATATCCATTTAATATTTCTTTTGGTAATAATAAAATTATATTAGAAAAAAAAGTTCCATTACTTTAAGCTTTTACCTTGTGAGGTCAAAATCATGCCATTTTCGTATTTTTTTGACGGTCGCATACATGGCACGCAGTTGAAATTTTGGGAATTTATAAGGTTAATGTAAAATTTGTTTAATCCTTTCTTGCCCACGATTTTTTTCTCGGAGATTTAAATAGGAAGGAATCACTTTTTAGAAAAAATGTTAAAATAAAAGTTATTTGACATAGCTAAAATTAGTGAGAAACGAAAAAAAAGTTTTTGATTGTTCGAGGAGATAAAACAATAGTATGATGTTTTGGTATTATGGATACACGATAGCACACTGGAGAACGACTCAAGTTGAATGAAAAACGCTTGTCACCTTTATTGTTTTCGAATATTGTTCGAGAGTTGACTAATTTTTGCTTTAGCTTATACCTATTTGCTATTTTTTCAGTACGAAAATGAATGTTTTATTATTACAGGAGCCCTCAACCTAGGTACCCGTAGCAGTACCTTCTGCGGCCCTAGGGGGTACCTCGATCAAAACTGCGTAATGGCGGATGTATAATAATTTCAATAGAATCTTTTTGGTAAAGTTCTGATATTTTTTGTCTTTATTCAAACTGATAATTATTGATTTTAAGACTTGGGGGGCCATCATAAGTAAGACGCGCGGCTACAAAACAAGACCATGCTGAGGGTGGCTGGGTTCGATTCCCGGTGCCGGTCTAGGCAATTTTCGGATTGGAAATTGTCTCGACTTCCCTGAGCATAAAAGTATCATCGTGTTAGCCTCATGATATACGAATGCAAAAATGGAAACCTGACTTGAAAACCTCGCAGTTAATAACTGTGGATGTGCTTAATGAACACTAAGCTGCGAAGCGGCTCTGTCCCAGTGTGGGGATGTAATGCCAATAAGAAGAAAAAGAAGAGGACTTTGTAGTGTACATCGGTAAATCGAAGACATTTGAATCCTGCTTGTCCCAACTTGTCATAACGTCGAAAAAACAAATTTTTAAAATCAATGCAATCTACCAGACGAAACAAAATGTTGAATAATATGTTAAGAATATATTTTTGAACTAAAATCAAAAATTTAAAGACAAATGACTCCATTTGAGAGACATGAAGGCCTGGAATGCTCAGTAACTTCATTGTAAGAGGCTCGGAAGCCTCCTTTCAAGAGGCTCGGAAGCCTCCTTTCAAGAGGCTCGGAAGCCTCCTTTCAAGAGGCTCGGAAGCCTCCTTTCAAGAGGCTCGGAAGCCTCCTTTCAAGAGGCTCGGAAGCCTCCTTTCAAGAGGCTCCGGAATCCTCTTTTCAAGAGGCCTCGGAAGCCTCCTTTCAATATCCTTTCAAGAGGCTCAGAAGCCTCCTTTCAAGGCCTGGAAGCCTCCTTTCAAGAGGCCCGGAAGCCCTTCAAGAGGCCCAGCCTCCTTTCAAGAGGCTCAGAAGCCTCCTTTCAAGAGGCCTCAGGAAGCCTCCTCAAGAGGCTCAGAGCCTCCTTTCAAGAGGCCCGGAAGCCTCCTTCAAGAGGCTCGGAAGCCTCCTTTCAAGAGCTCAGGCCTCCTTTCAAGAGGCTCAGAAGCCTCCTTTCAAGAGGCTCAGAGCCTCCTTTCAAGAGGCCTGGAAGCCTCCTTTCAAGAGGCTCAGGAAGCCTCCTTTCAAGAGGCTCAGAAGCCTCTTTTCAAGTGGCTTGAAACCCTCCTTTCAAGAGGACTCAATTCAAGAGGCCCGGAAGCCTCCTTTCAAGAGGCCCGGAAGCCTCCTTTCAAGAGGCTCGGAAGCCTCCTTTCAAGAGGCCCGGAAGCCTCCTTTCAAGAGGCTCAGCCTCCTTTCAAGAGGCTCAGAAGCCTCCTTCAAGAGGCTCAGGAAGCCTCCTTTCAAGAGGCTCAGGAAGCCTCCTTTCAAGAGGCCTGGAAGCCTCCTTTCAAGAGGCCTGGAAGCCTCCTTTCAAGAGGCTCAGAAGCCTCCTTTCAAGAGGCTCGGAAGCCTCCTTTCAAGAGGCCTGGAAGCCTCCTTTCAAGAGGCCTGGAAGCCTCCTTTCAAGAGGCTCAGAGCCTCCTTTCAAGAGGCTCAGAAGCCTCCTTTCAAGAGGCTCAGAAGCCTCCTTTCAAGAGGCTCGGAAGCCTCCTTTCAAGAGGCTCAAGCCTCCTTTCAAGAGGCCTGGAAGCCTCCTTTCAAGAGGCCTGGAAGCCTCCTTTCAAGAGGCTCAGAGCCTCCTTTCAAGAGGCCTGGAAGCCTCCTTTCAAGAGGCCTGGAAGCCTCCTTTCAAGAGGCTCAGAAGCCTCCTTTCAAGAGGCTCAGAGCCTCCTTTCAAGAGGCTCGGAAGCCTCCTTCAAGAGGCTGGAAGCCTCCTTTCAAGAGGCCCGGAAGCCTCCTTCAAGAGGCTCGGAAGCCTCCTTTCAAGAGGCTCAGAAGCCTCCTTTCAAGAGGCCCGGAAGCCTCCTTTCAAGAGGCTCAGGCCTCCTTTCAAGAGGCCTGGAAGCCTCCTTTCAAGAGGCCTGGAAGCCTCCTTTCAAGAGGCTCAAGCCTCCTTCAAGAGGCTCAGAGCCTCCTTTCAAGAGGCTCAGAGCCTCCTTTCAAGAGGCCTGGAAGCCTCCTTCAAGAGGCTCGGAAGCCTCTTCAAGAGGCTCGGAAGCCTCCTTTCAAGAGGCCTGGAAGCCTCCTTTCAAGAGGCCCGGAAGCCTCCTTTCAAGAGGCCTCAAGCCTCCTTCAAGAGGCCTGGAAGCCTCCTTTCAAGAGGCTCAGAGCCTCCTTTCAAGAGGCCCGGAAGCCTCCTTTCAAGAGGCTCAGAAGCCTCCTTTCAAGAGGCCTGGAAGCCTCCTTTCAAGAGGCCTCGGAAGCCTCCTTTCAAGAGGCTCAGAAGCCTCCTTTCAAGAGGCTCAGAGCCTCCTTTCAAGAGCTGGAAGCCTCCTTTCAAGAGGCCCGGAAGCCTCCTTCAAGAGGCTCAGGCCTCCTTTCAAGAGCTCAGGCCTCCTTCAAGAGGCTCGGAAGCCTCCTTTCAAGAGGCCTGGAAGCCTCCTTCAAGAGGCTCGGAAGCCTCCTTTCAAGAGGCTCTGGAAGCCTCCTTTCAAGAGGCTCGGAAGCCTCCTTTCAAGAGGCTCGGAAGCCTCCTTTCAAGAGGCTCAGCCTCCTTTCAAGAGGCCTGGAAGCCTCCTTTCAAGAGGCCTGGAAGCCTCCTTTCAAGAGGCCTGGAAGCCTCCTTTCAAGAGGCTCAGAAGCCTCCTTTCAAGAGGCTCAGAAGCCTCCTTTCAAGAGGCTCTGGAAGCCTCCTTTCAAGAGGCTCCAGCCTCCTTTCAAGAGGCCTGGAAGCCTCCTTTCAAGAGGCTCAGGAAGCCTCCCTTTCAAGAGGCCTCAGAAGCCTCCTTTCAAGAGGCTCAAGCCTCCTTTCAAGAGGCCTCGGAAGCCTCCTTTCAAGAGGCTCAGAAGCCTCCTTTCAAGAGGCTCAAGCCTCCTTTCAAGAGGCTCAGAAGCCTCCTTTCAAGAGGCTCAGAAGCCTCCTTTCAAGAGGCCTGGAAGCCTCCTTTCAAGAGGCCCGGAAGCCTCCTTTCAAGAGGCTCAGCCTCCTTCAAGAGGCCAGAAGCCTCCTTCAAGAGGCCTGGAAGCCTCCTTTCAAGAGGCCTGGAAGCCTCCTTTCAAGAGGCTCAGGCCTCCTTTCAAGAGGCCTGGAAGCCTCCTTTCAAGAGGCTCAGGAAGCCTCCTTTCAAGAGGCTCCAAGCCTCCTTTCAAGAGCTCAGAAGCCTCCTTTCAAGAGGCTCAGGAAGCCTCCTTTCAAGAGGCTCAGAAGCCTCCTTTCAAGAGGCCTGGAAGCCTCCTTTCAAGAGGCCTGGAAGCCTCCTTTCAAGAGGCTCAGAAGCCTCCTTTCAAGAGGCTCAGAGCCTCCTTTCAAGAGGCTCGGAAGCCTCCTTTCAAGAGGCTCAGAAGCCTCCTTTCAAGAGGCTCAGCCTCCTTTCAAGAGGCTCAGGCCTCCTTTCAAGAGGCTCAGGAAGCCTCCTTTCAAGAGGCTCAGAAGCCTCCTTTCAAGAGGCTCAGAGCCTCCTTTCAAGAGGCTCGGAAGCCTCCTTTCAAGAGGCTCAGAAGCCTCCTTTCAAGAGGCCTGGAAGCCTCCTTTCAAGAGGCTCAGAGCCTCCTTTCAAGAGGCTCAGGAAGCCTCCTTTCAAGAGGCTCAAGCCTCCTTTCAAGAGGCTGGAAGCCTCCTTTCAAGAGGCTCAGGAAGCCTCCTTTCAAGAGGCTCAGAAGCCTCCTTTCAAGAGGCCTGGAAGCCTCCTTTCAAGAGGCTCAGAAGCCTCCTTTCAAGAGGCTCAGAGCCTCCTTTCAAGAGGCTCAGAAGCCTCCTTTCAAGAGGCCTGGAAGCCTCCTTTCAAGAGGCTCGGAAGCCTCCTTTCAAGAGGCTTGGAAGCCTCCTTTTAAGAAGCTCGGAAGCCTCCTTTCAAGAGGCTCGGAAGCCTCCTTTCAAGAGGTTCGGGAGCCTCCTTTCAAGAGGCTTGGAAGCCCCCTTTTAAGAGGCTCAGAAGCCTCCTATCAAGAGGCTCGGAAGCCTTATTTCAAGAGGCTCAGAAGCCTCCTTTCAAGAGGCTCAGAAGCCTCCTTTCAAGAGGCTCGGAAGCCTCCTTTCAAAAGGCTCGGAAGCCTTCTTCCAAGAGGCTCAGGCCTCCTTCAAGAGGCTCAGAGCCTCCTTTCAAGAGGCTCAGAAGCCTCCTTTCAAGAGGCTCGGAAGCCTCCTTTCAAGAGGCTCGGAAGCCTCCTTTCAAGAGGCTCAAGCCTCCTTTCAAGAGGCTGGAAGCCTCCTTTCAAGAGGCTCAGAAGCCTCCTTTCAAGAGGCTCAGAAGCCTCCTTTCAAGAGGCTCGAGAAGCCTCCTTTCAAGAGGCTGGAAGCCTCCTTTCAAGAGGCTCAGAGCCTCCTTTCAAGAGGCTCAGAAGCCTCCTTTCAAGAGGCTCAGAGCCTCCTTTCAAGAGGCTCAGAAGCCTCCTTTCAAGAGGCTCAGAGCCTCCTTTCAAGAGGCTCAGAAGCCTCCTTTCAAGAGCTCAGAGCCTCCTTTCAAGAGGCTCAGAGCCTCCTTTCAAGAGGCTCAGAAGCCTCCTTTCAAGAGGCCTGGAAGGCTCCTTTCAAGAGGCTCGGAAGCCTCCTTTCAAGCTCAAAGGCCTCCTTTCAAGAGGCTCAAAAGCCTCCTTTCAAGAGGATCTGAAGCCTCCTTTCAAGAGGCTCAGAGCCTCCTTTCAAGAGCTCAAGCCTCCTTTCAAGAGGCTCAGAGCCTCCTTTCAAGAGGCTCAGAAGCCTCCTTTCAAGAGGCTCAAGCCTTCTTTCAAGAGGCTCGGAAGCCTCCTTTCAAGAGGCTCGGAAGCCTCCTTTCAAGAGGCCCGGAAGCCTCCTTTCAAGAGGCTCAGGCCTCCTTTCAAGAGCTCAGAAGCCTCCTTTCAAGAGGCCTGGAAGGCTCAGAAGCCTCCTTTCAAGAGGCTCCAGCCTCCTTTCAAGAGGCCTGGAAGCCTCCTTTCAAGAGGCTCAGGCCTCCTTTCAAGAGGCTCAAGCCTCCTTTCAAGAGGCTCAGAAGCCTCCTTTCAAGAGGCTCAAGCCTCCTTTCAAGAGGCTCAGAAGCCTCCTTTCAAGAGGCTCAGAGCCTCCTTTCAAGAGGCTCAGAAGCCTCCTTTCAAGAGGCCCGGAAGCCTCCTTTCAAGAGGCTCTGGAAGCCTCCTTTCAAGAGGCTCAGAAGCCTCCTTTCAAGAGGCCTCGGAAGCCTCCTTTCAAGAGGCTCAGAAGCCTCCTTTCAAGAGGCTCCAGCCTCCTTTCAAGAGGCCTGGAAGCCTCCTTTCAAGAGGCTCAGAAGCCTCCTTTCAAGAGGCTCAAGCCTCCTTTCAAGAGGCCTGGAAGCCTCCTTTCAAGAGGCTCAGAAGCCTCCTTTCAAGAGGCTCGGAAGCCTCCTTTCAAGAGGCTGGAAGCCTCCTTTCAAGAGGCTGGAAGCCTCCTTTCAAGAGGCTCAGAGCCTCCTTCAAGAGGCTCAGAAGCCTCCTTTCAAGAGGCTCAGAAGGCTCAGAAGCCTCCTTTCAAGAGGCCTGAAGGCCTGGAAGCCTCCTTTCAAGAGGCTCGGAAGCCTCCTTTCAAGAGGCTCAGAAGCCTCCTTTCAAGAGGCTCAGGCCTCCTTTCAAGAGGCCTGGAAGCCTCCTTTCAAGAGGCTCAGGAAGCCTCCTTTCAAGAGGCTCCAGCCTCCTTTCAAGAGGCTCGGAAGCCTCCTTTCAAGAGGCTCGGAAGCCTCCTTTCAAGAGGCCTGGAAGCCTCCTTTCAAGAGGCTCAAGCCTCCTTCAAGAGGCTCAGGCCTCCCTTTCAAGAGGCCTGGAAGCCTCCTTTCAAGAGGCTCGGAAGCCTCCTTTCAAGAGGCTCAGCCTCCTTCAAGAGGCTCGAAGCCTCCTTTCAAGAGGCTCAAGCCTCCTTTCAAGAGGCCTGGAAGCCTCCCTTTCAAGAGGCTCAGAGCCTCCTTTCAAGAGGCTGGAAGCCTCCTTTCAAGAGGCCTGGAAGCCTCCTTTCAAGAGGCCTGGAAGCCTCCTTCAAGAGGCTCAGAGCCTCCTTTCAAGAGGCCTGGAAGCCTCCTTTCAAGAGGCTCAGCTCAGAAGCCTCCTTTCAAGAGGCCTGGAAGCCTCCTTTCAAGAGGCCTGGAAGCCTCCTTTCAAGAGGCTCAGAAGCCTCCTTTCAAGAGGCTCCAGAGCCTCCTTTCAAGAGCTCAGGAAGCCTCCTTTCAAGAGGCTCAGAGCCTCCTTTCAAGAGGCCTGGAAGCCTCCTTCAAGAGGCTCTGGAAGCCTCCTTTCAAGAGGCTCAGAGCCTCCTTTCAAGAGGCTCAGGAAGCCTCCTTTCAAGAGGCTCAGAAGCCCCTCCTTTCAAGAGGCTCAGGAAGCCTCCTTTCAAGAGGCCTCAGAGCCTCCTTTCAAGAGGCTCAGAAGCCTCCTTTCAAGAGGCTCAGGAAGCCTCCTTTCAAGAGGCCTGGAAGCCTCCTTTCAAGAGGCTCAGAGCCTCCTTTCAAGAGGCTCAGAAGCCTCCTTTCAAGAGGCTCAGGAAGGCTCGGAAGCCTCCTTTCAAGAGGCCTGGAAGGCTCCTTTCAAGAGGCTCAGCCTCCTTTCAAGAGGCTCAGGAAGCCTCCTTTCAAGAGGCTCGGAAGCCTCCTTTCAAGAGGCCTGGAAGCCTCCTTTCAAGAGGCTCGGAAGCCTCCTTTCAAGAGGCTGGAAGCCTCCTTTCAAGAGGCTCAGAAGCCTCCTTTCAAGAGGCTCAGAAGCCTCCTTTCAAGAGGCTCGGAAGCCTCCTTTCAAGAGGCTCAAGCCTCCTTTCAAGAGGCCTGGAAGCCTCCTTTCAAGAGGCTCAGAAGCCTCCTTTCAAGAGGCTCGGAAGCCTCCTTTCAAGAGGCCTGGAAGCCTCCTTTCAAGAGGCTCAGAGCCTCCTTTCAAGAGGCTCGGAAGCCTCCTTTCAAGAGGCTCAGAAGCCTCCTTTCAAGAGGCTCAAGCCTCCTTTCAAGAGCTCAGAGCCTCCTTTCAAGAGGCTCGGAAGCCTCCTTTCAAGAGGCCTGGAAGCCTCCTTTCAAGAGGCTCGGAAGCCTCCTTTCAAGAGGCCTGGAAGCCTCCTTTCAAGAGGCTCAGAAGCCTCCTTTCAAGAGGCTCAAGCCTCCTTTCAAGAGGCTCAGAAGCCTCCTTTCAAGAGCTCAGGCCTCCTTTCAAGAGGCTCAGAAGCCTCCTTTCAAGAGGCTCAAAAACCTCCTTTCAAGAGCCTCATTTCAAGAGGCTCGGAAGCCTCCTTTCAAGGGGCTCGGAAGCCTCCTTCCATATGGCTCGGAAGTCTCTTTTCAAGAGGCTCAAAAGCCTCCTTTCAAGAGGCTGAGAAGCATCCTTCTAAAAGGCTTGAAAGCCTCCTTACAAGAGGCCTGGAAGCCTCCTTTCAAGAGGCTCGGAAGCCTCCTTTCAAGAGGCTCAAGCCTCCTTTCAAGAGGCCTGGAAGCCTCCTTTCAAGAGGCTCAGAAGCCTCCTTTCAAGAGGCCTGGAAGCCTCCTTTCAAGAGGCTCAGAAGCCTCCTTTCAAGAGGCTCAGGCCTCCTTTCAAGAGGCCTGAAGCCTCCTTTCAAGAGGCCTCGAAAGCCTCCTTTAGAGGCCTCGAAGCCTCCTTTCAAGAGACTCGGAAGGCCTCCTTTCAAGAGGCTCAGGAAGCCTCCTTTCAAGAGGCTCAGGAAGCCTCCTTTCAAGAGGCTCAGGAAGCCTGCTTTCAAGAGGCCTGGAAGCCTCCTTTCAAGAGGCCTGGAAGCCTCCCTTCAAGAGGCTCAGAAGCCTCCTTCAAGAGGCTCAGGCCTCCTTTCAAGAGGCTCAAGCCTCCTTTCAAGAGGCTCAGAGCCTCCTTTCAAGAGGCTCAGGAAGCCTCCTTTCAAGAGGCTCAGGAAGCCTCCTTTCAAGAGGCTCAGAAGCCTCCTTTCAAGAGGCTCAGAAGCCTCCTTTCAAGAGGCTCAGGAAGCCTCCTTTCAAGAGGCTCAGAAGCCTCCTTTCAAGAGGCTCAGGAAGCCTCCTTTCAAGAGGCTCAGAAGCCTCCTTTCAAGAGGCCTGGAAGCCTCCTTTCAAGAGGCTCAGCCTCCTTTCAAGAGGCTCAAGCCTCCTTTCAAGAGGCTGGAAGCCTCCTTTCAAGAGGCCTGGAAGCCTCCTTTCAAGAGGCCTGGAAGCCTCCTTTCAAGAGGCCTGGAAGCCTCCTTTCAAGAGGCTCAAGCCTCCTTTCAAGAGGCCTGGAAGCCTCCTTCAAGAGGCTCAGAAGCCTCCTTTCAAGAGGCTCGGAAGCCTCCTTTCAAGAGGCCTGGAAGCCTCCTTTCAAGAGGCTCAGAAGCCTCCTTTCAAGAGAGCTCAGGAAGCCTCCTTTCAAGAGGCCTCGGAAGCCTCCTTTCAAGAGGCCTCGGAAGCCTCCTTTCAAGAGGCCTCAGAAGCCTCCTTTCAAGAGGCTCGGAAGCCTCCTTTCAAGAGGCTCGGAAGCCTCCTTTCAAGAGGCTCGGAAGCCTCCTTTCAAGAGGCTCGGAAGCCTCCTTTCAAGAGGCTCGGAAGCCTCCTTTCAAGAGGCTCGGAAGCCTCCTTTCAAGAGGATCGGAAGCCTCCTTTCAAGAGGCTCGGAAGCCTCCTTTCAAGATGCTCGGAAGCCTCCTTGCGAGAGGCATGGAAGCCACCTTTCAAGAGGCTCGAAAGCCTCCTTTCAAAAGGTTCGAAGCCTTCTTTCAAGACTTACTTCGTTACACAACGCAACGCAAGCTAGCAAACTATTCTCGATTTATGATTGAAATTTAACGCAAATCCTTAACGTGTTTTAACTATTCCCCTACAGGTTTTATCGGCTTGCAGTGATCCAAAACTGTTCATGTCTCACTTCTATAGTTGTTCGTTATCTATTGGGAGCGATTTCTGCAAACCCTGTCTTAAACACTTTTTTTTTAATTATGAGAAAAGCATCCTTACTGTTAAATGGATTAATAAAGCTTCTTATTCTTGTGTTTAACTTAACAAGAATACTTTGCATTAGTGTTGAGCCATTTTAAAATCTTAACCAAATACCAACCCATCTCATCATGGCGCACGAACTTGGCTGCCAGCTGCTGCCATCATCACCCACTCTATCGTTATTGGCTTAATTAAGTCGCGTTCTGATTGCCCCACCGAACGCCCGTTGAGGACGTTCAGTGCAGCAGGACCCAATGAGGACTATACTGCATAATGGGAGCACAGGCGCTTGTTCACGGAGATGTAGATATTGTCTTGTTTGCAAGATATCGTTATACTTTCTAAGAATCCGTAACAAGATAAACAAAATTGTAAACCTTGACATTTATTGAGAGATGTTACACACTTATCGAACGATGCTCATATTTCGATTACTGACTAATATTATTTGGAATATCCCGGTTCCAAAACCAAAATCTGTCAACAAGAAAACTGCTTCATTAAGATGATCGTGAGTCTTTAATTTAGCTGTGTTTTATTCCTCGAACGACGGATGAACAATTGGTAGAAACCATGCTCCATTTCAACGATTTTTTATAGATTTAGTTTTACCCTATTTTTGGGATGCCCCAATATTTGCTGCAAGTGAGTAAAATCGACTCAAGCTATAGTAAATAACGCAGCCAGATGACACACAGCTATGCTTCTGGCTCCAGCATAAAATTCACGTTATTATTTTGCTGTTGGCGTTATTTTCTGAAAAAATATTGTTATCAAATATTCAAATTTGTTTTGCACCGTACTAACCGTGTTGTGTTGAATGACGGTCTTATAACATTTTAATTGAAAATCGAACACAATTTTCACGGCTCGGAATACGTGGTACATAACGAAAATAGTAATAAATTCATTCAAATCGCTTAAGGTGATTATACAATCAAGCCATGTGGTGAATTTCAAATTCACCACACGATTTTCTACTCCTATTGTTAAAAGTTCAAATCTAGCGTAATAATTTTCGTACAATGCTGAAATTAAAGTCAATTGTTAAGCATGAGTAAGTAAACGATCTACGGATGTTTCATACCCATGGGCATTGAGGTTTTCTCAATTCGTGCTCTTAAAAAATCACTAGAAAAAACACGTGGTTTCCAAGATGGTCGATTTGTGGCTTTGTTGTATAACCACCTTAGCAACAATTACTCCATCACAGAAAATTAGTCCTGAAATGATGTTTTTGTTTACTAATTTTGAATTGTCAGTGGGGCCCACCGCGCGCTAACCCCAGAGATGCTAGCCACCATTTTTTCCCATAGAGCTTGCTGACGTTTAATCATCTTTCTCTTTCAAGTGCATAGGCAGAATAGGATTTGTTTTCATCGGGAAACGTTTCCCGATGAAAACAAATCCTATCCTTCCCATGCGCTTGAAAGCGAAAGATGATTAAACGTCAGCAACCCTTATTGGAGAGATAGGCGATGACAGTAGGGTGAAATAACGGCGTGAGCATAAACATCTACACTGAAAATAATCATAATCCTATAAGCGACTGATTTGTCATACATCTGACTACTAGGGCGGCTCATCCCGTTTTCGTATGTCAAAATTGACCGAGTGTTACGTCATCACATTTTCATAAAATCATCATTCTCTCACCGGATGATTCTGTTTTGGTTTTTAGGTGCATAGTCGGCCGCTGTTCGAAGTACCGTGATAGTGATAGAAAATCTGAAAAAAATGAATGCTAATCTGTTTAGTCAAGCCCTGTAACGAAAATCATTCACTCTTTGAATGATTTACATTTTCATTATAGGCAGTAGTTTTGAACGAATCGCCATTTTTTCCTCTCCAGTACGATTGCCAAATTAGGTAAGTCTTGTTTCTTAAATCCAATCCCGGATCGACTTATTTAATTGTTCCTCCAACGCGACCAGGTTGCGAAGAAACGCTGCTAGAGAACTTCAAAATTAAAATTAGTGCAACAACCTTGGGAATCAACATTTTGGAAGGAGTAATGCTACTCGGCGACAAAAAAAAATCACCATCTTCGATAGTGGCATCATCTCGAAAAAGTAAATATCAGGTACAACTTACTCCTAGATCCGGGTCAATCGAGGACTAAAAGTAGCAAGCAGTTGCGTTATTGGCCACGGATTTAATTTAATGGAGACTAAGTGGACGTGAACGTTGACCAACCGACGGGATCCCATGCGCTTTTTTCGGAACGGGAGAGGAACGATTGCCCGGACGAACCGTGGCCCGGATGCCGAATGGCCGGTTCTTATTCCGTTGGTAGAGTGTTGATCGACTTGGTTCTACGCTACAGTTCGGCTGATGTTGAAATAGCATTACGTAGTAGTATCACGCTTGGATAGTCAGCAGACTGATTTGTGGTTACATTCATTCGAGTCGCGGAAGAGAAATGGCCGATACGGTGTTACCTTGAAGGGTCCATAGCTGGACGTGATGTATAAGAGTCTTTCGGAATGGATCGATAGGAAGCCGGAAGCCAGAAAAGTCTGAGCCGAGGAATTTACTACGATGACTACGGATGGGGACAATTTTGACGAATCAATGGATGAACTTTAAAACCAGGATCGGCGATCAGTGTGAATCTGACAAAAAATAGCTGTTTGAACATTAGGAAAGAGGTATTGCTTTTCTCACCGCAGAATAGACTACCGTGCAAATTTGTCGAAGTACCAAAACAAATGCTCACACGTCCAATTGTATAGAAATTAGCGAAAGCACAATCCAAAACATCATTCTTGCACCTTATTTCACACCCCAAAAAGCTCTTTCTTGTAGTGGAGACGTCATCCATATATGGAGAAACTGGTGGGAACATATTTTGGTGGGACAATATTTTTTGCATGGGAGTCGAACACGGCGCAAAATGCGCAATAAGTTGAATAATATTGGACTACTTCCGATATAATATGCAACTTTTTTTAATCTTTTAGAGCAACGCATTTTTGATTCCGTCGCAAACGCTGAGTAACTTGGTAGCAAAGCGCAACCTGGTGTTTTGACGGGCATGGCTTCCGACATCAGTTATTACATCGATTTCTAGAATGCATATCGTGCGCAGGCTACTACTATTGATACCGAAATTATTTTCTATTGTCGCAAGCAGCTGAAAGAACTGATAATCTCCCCAGGCGGTAAAAGAACCATTTTTTTTTGCAATCGCAATCGACGTTCAAACCGTTCAGTCACGGAACGCACGATATGACCAGCATGCACCGAACCAAGATCGCAAAAGAATGTTCGATTCGAGAAAAGGATTGTGGCTGTTTAGTATTTAGAGTTTAATTTTTTATTTTCATAAATATAAGAAAACTATAATAAATGTATGAAACCAGTAAATTGATTTTTATTAATACACAATTTTCACCTAATGGTTTCATTCAAAATCAATATAAGCATAAGCTGGTTATCATTGTTTCGTCATTCGTATTTCATACGAAACATCATTTGCATTCTGTTATTGACATCATTCGGTTACTGAATGATTGGCATACAAGGTATTGTCATCCGAAGTCGAACGCATTTGAATGCGAGTCATCCGAAAAGTGGATGACAATCGTTAAAGGGCGGGAGCGAATCAACAATCAGTCGATATAAGGAGGATGTTTGGGTTCAGTGTAGGTATAAAATGCATCATAGTTATACAAACAAGGTGTGACACCTGACACCAAACAAAAATGTCCATCAATTCTGTATGCGTCTCTTGAAGGATATGGCAGCTGATAGTTTATTGCTATTTTATTGTAACAAGTTTTATAGGAGAACCGTAACGCATAGGAAAAGCTACGACTTCTTCGAGGTTTTTCGAAATTAACAATTTTAAATTCAGACACAACATTTTTTGACCACAAATATGCGCGGCCAATTTAACAATTAACATGATTATTTGTACGCATAGAAGAATATTTTTGAAATCTTCAGATAATATTTTCGGATGTTATGTGTCGGCTGCAGAGTTGATACACATTTCTGTTTGTTTATAACGGTGCCAGGCACACCTTGTATCAAGGATGAACTGCTCGTTATCTGATTGTAAACAAATCGTGAGCAGCGCTTCCTAGGTCTTGGGTCTTAAAGCTCAGAAATTTCATCTTGATTGTTATCGTGTTTTGTTTGACAAAGGAAATGCGCTTTTTACAATGAACACATCTGCTTGCTAGGTAAAGAAAGCTCCTTAAATGTTAATGGCAATTGCTTTTAATCACTGTTTCATAAACTTTGATGCTGAAATTTGAATTATTTTCAAAATCGTGTTGAATTATTTGCTAAAATTTAGAAGCTTTTTCTGTGTCGATTTTTTTTAAACTGAATGCATTGTAGTGTTAAGGCTATTATCAATCTACAAACGCATGAAAACTTTACCCTTCGAATCACCCAAAAATCATCCAACTGTACGGTGGACGGTGGAAATCCATCACCCGGCAGGAAATGTGCCAACCCGCTGGTTGCTACTGTAATCCTCTGTATACGACCATAGCAGCGATGACGATGCACTATTTTTTCTCACACCCCATTAGTGTTGAATATCGATAATTTATTTAGTCCAGCATTCCTCCCCATTCTTCCAGATTTTGCGTCGGTCGATGCCATAGATTGCGCCATGATATTGGTGGGCGACATGAGCGTTCATAGGAAGCTGGGCTGTGTGTAGGGATCCTATGGTCAGTTTTAGAAAATCTAGCATACCTGAAAACAATTTATTTCAAAGCTTTAACGACACATTATTATATGTCTCCATTCTAGACCAATATTTGAAAAGTAACAACCAAAATGTATTCCTTCTGATTCTTCTTGTATATATCTTGCTATATATGTGGACGAAGAATCAGAAGGAATAAATTTTGGTTGTTACGCCCTTTTCAAATGTTGGTCTAGCATTGTTGAAGTGCACACATATTGAAAGCCATTGATTATATAACAAAAATAGTTAAATACGATAGAAATAAATGTTATTTAAGGACCTACTTACCCCAATCACCGGAGCATGAGGGACCTATTCTGTTTTTGCCTTTCTCGTAAAACAAAGTTGTACCGAAAGGCTATCATTAGTAGTTACAGGAGCTAATTATTTTCAAGTGCTTCCTAAAAAATGTAGACTCTTTCCAGTCGAAACTTCAGACGAAATATGTACATTTTACTATAGGTAACATTTGGTGCCGACGACACTCAACGCAATCTATACAGTTTGCTTGCGATATGCTTCATTGGATAAATTTGGATTTATTTTGGATATTTTGGATATTGGATTGGATGTTTTTTGCAATGTTCTTATTCACAAATTAAACGAAGCACACTAAACTAATGGCCCATACCGAAATTTGAATCGTCAAATGGTAGAGACACAAATTATTAAATTCGCCATACAATGTTGAACCGGAAAAGAATCGATTTATTTTTAATAATGCGGCTTTCCAATCAGTAACAGCAAGCAAACGATAGTCTGAATCTGGCGCCTTCAACAGATCCTCGTTTACCGTCAAATGACAGAGCCAAAGCCTCAGGAAAAATATTTTCTCCGGCACCCACCAACGATAAGAAAACTATTTTGAGCTTTCAGTGGAATGTCTTCTCTTGTCATGAGACGAGTTCGTACTATCCCATTTAATTCCACCACTTGGTTGCACCTTTGACAGATACAGTGCTGTAGTTGCGGGGGGTCGGGGTTAGTCGGCGACTAACAAGCTTTATATTTTGCTTCGATTTTATTTTTATTTTCAAAATTATAATTTAAATTTTCTTAAAATGCTAGAGCAGTGTAACATGTATACTGTAACATTAGCTTACTTAATTTATGCAAGACGATGTGAAGCACTTTCCGTTGCCGGATATGATGTAGTCCACAAAGAGGAATATTAAAATTAAAGATGATTCCAAATGAACGAATTGTTTACATACAGAATTCGATGAAATCATATTTGAATACCAATCTGTGCTTCAAAAAAGCGTTCATAGTGCACATTTGAGCTCGAACATAACCTGTCGAGGCGTTTATACAAGTATTTATCAATCAGTGCGAAGGCGCCTGCAGTGAAAATATGAGTCCAAACGTGACCTGTCGAGGCGTTCATAGTGGATCAAATACTTATCAAACAGCATTGATGCGTCTGAAGTGCAAATTTGAGTCCAAAAGTGACCAGCATGGAGGCGCCTGCAGTAAAAATTTGAGTTCAAACATGACCTGACGCGATGAGAAAAATTCTTTGAATCTCCGACGCAGCGTCTGATAAGGCAAGTTGAAGTCGAAGATTGTATACCGTAATAAATAACCATTGTAATCCTTCAATACTACCGTTCATACTGTAGTTAGTCCGACGAAATGGCCTTCTTAGCATAGCGTTATTTGGAAGTGCCCTCGGCTGAACGTTGGTATATTTTGCTCCAAAATATCGCTACAACTATTCGGCCTTGCGAAACAACTGTAACCAGTACGGCCCAAGCAATGCAATGTTACGGCGATTCCTTAGCAGCTCCAGATCGACAAGCCGATAGCAGATATTATAACTTCACTGGCGTAATGGACTTCTCCACGGTAGTCTACGCAGAGCAAATCGTAGGAAACGTCGTTGCACGGACTAAATTTGTTCTGCACCGTTCATTGGGATTCCGAACGGGGCGCAGCAATAGTCCAGTATAGACCGCACCAGTGAGCAAAACAGATGCTTCAGACAGTAAATGTCAGAAAATTCTTTGGCCAAAGAAAGATAAATCCCAGGGTTTTGGAAGCCTTGTCCACAAAGTACGAGATGTGCAACTTGTACGTTAGTTGGAAATCCAAAATTACGCCCAAGTCTTTGACATGAGTTAGTCGTTCTATTCTAGTATTCGGGTGCGTGTAGGCAAAAATGGTGGCTCCAGGGCCTTATGGAGTTCCGAACACCCTTCTCAAGGCAGGAATCATTGCGAACATCTATGCAGAGATGTCTCCATGACTGTAGTAGTTTTCCCGATAGATGGAAAAGGCAGAAGTTGGTTCTGTTACCGAAAGCCGGGAAACCGTCTAATTAACATGACGGGCAAGTTGCTAGAGAGGATCATCCTCAAAAGGCTGACCCCGTACTCAGAGTGTACGGGCGGCCTCGCAAGCAATCAGTTCGGGTTTCGTAAGGATAAGTCCACATTTGACGTTGACAGCGTGGTAAAGACCGCTGAGATAGCGATCCAATGTAAAAGGCGATTCTATATATTCTAAGCTATTTTCAGAACCGTATACTATTATATGACACCGATGCCGGTCAGAGAAGTGTTCCAATTAATGCAGTAGTACCGCAAGGCTCATTATTGGACCCAGTATTATGGAATATTATGTACGGTGGACTTCTGAAACTAAAGTTCCCTTCTGATGTCAAGATCGTTGGCTTCGCCTATGACCTTAGAAGTCTACGGGGATTCAATTCTTGTGGCAGCATACGCGATCAACACACTGGCGGATTGGAAACTTTTCTAGTATTTTGTCCCCATCCAAAACCTCAGATTGGTCCTTGGCCACCGGAGATGTTCCGGGTTTTTCGATGGTATGTTAATGCATTTTTTTTCTGCTTGTCATTTTAAGTGACGTTTACTTCCATCATGTTTTATCCTTTCCCCAGAAACTAGAACTAGTATGATGACCAATGCTGGCTGATCGAAAATCCGTAAGGTATACGCAGAAATATGGCCATTTCCAAACGGTCTGGGATTGGCCCTGAACAGATGTAACTTTCGCAGATCACCCAGAAACTATTATAAATTGGCCAATGAGTCTTAGGGCCGATTTCTTCCCCTCCGCTTAGTGCTTAAACCAGATTTAAGCGTATGGGTAAGCACCGTTGATCTTGGCCATCACGACACCCTCAGCGGAAGAGTGTACCATCTCTTAGACCAGATACCGTCCCGTTGTGCAAATAGCCGTCATCCTAAATCCTTTCGTCACCTAATTGACGACAGGAACGTTATACGGGTCGACTGCCACAGGAACTGCTAAACAGATGTACAGTGGGTTAAATTTAATTGTGTTACTAGTTGTGTGTTTACTTCTTCTTGTTTGTCTCTCCGATAGGACACGAAGGTCCACCCAAAACGTGGTTACAGCCTTGCTTTTTGTTGGCGCAGATGAGGCACTTTGGTGCCATATCGCATTCCTGCGCCTTGTGCTCTTCCTCACCACAAAGCACGATGACACAGCTTACTACGCTCTGGGTCCATACAGTCGTAGGACTTGTGCCCCGACTCTAAGCACGAATAGCACTTGTTCATTGATGGCGGCTCGAGTTTGCTTACTGGGCATACTGACCAGCTGATCTTCAACTTACATTCTCTATGATTTTTTTTGGCTTCCGTGAGTGATCTAAGGTAGGCTACCTGCGTGCCAAAGTTACCGCCTTTTAGGCGTATAGAGGTCTTCTCAACATCTGTGCCGCACTGCTCTCTGATGGCAGAGTCGACGTTATCAGCGTTCGTAACCTCGTCCAGTTACATGAACTGGAGGGTCGCTTCCGCCCCCAACGACCTCACATTGACGCCGTCACCTAGGACCTGTTGGACCAGCTTCCTATAGTCCGTCCTACTAGCTTGCACTCCGCGTTTCAGAATCAAGATCATTTCACTGATCTTGCTGCGTTTGACGCTTCGCACGTCCTGTCCCAGCGCCGAAAGCTTTTCTGCCGCCCGCATCGATTTAAGGACTTCGACGTACTTTTCCTTGTCAGTTTTCCCCAACAAGGCCTCGTCTTTATCCTTTGCTTTCTTGCAGGTCGAGATACGCTCGACTTTCGCTTTGTCCTACTGACCTGCTGCCATGGATTTTCGGTCTCTTGTGCCGATGGCACCGGCCGGCTGGTACCCTCTTCTGGCCCGGTGACTTGCGTCTGGTAGGCCTTTCGCCTTTTTGGGCCGAGAAGTCGCCTTCTTGGGTCGATGCCCTATGTATCCCAATCTGTTCCGTCCAGACAACGTTTTGCCTTTATGGTCGCACGTCGTTTGGCTTTGCTCTGAGCGCCTTCGCCGGATTGCTGCCTTAGCTGTTTCGGGCCGGCCAATGAGGCCGTCAGGGCGAAATCAATCGCCTTTTGGGCCATAGTCGCTCTTCCTAGGAAGCAGAAAGCATCAGTTTGGTCACCTTTGTCGGCCTTCTCTCTTCCCACCACCCTGATAAACGCGTCCTGTTCTTGTCTTGCAACTCGGGCGAAGCATCCGAAGGTTCTGTTGCAGTTCCTTACTGATGTTCTGCCTTGCACTCGCGAACTCGATGATATTATCGAGATGCTCGGCGACCACCCGCATCCAGTAATCACTTGCGGAGCGTGCCGGGAAACTCTGGGGCTATTATTAATTATTAATTTTTGAATAACTCATTATCGTTAGGTAGAATTAATTTTTGAATAACTCAGGCCCCCCATGTGTCGTCGAATCCTACTGGAGTAGCCGCCCTCAAAGATCCCATGGTTATCTTTGCATACCTATCGGTATGCAAGGTATTCATGCATTGGTTTACACTTACATGTTCAGATCCAGATCAGCGCAAGTTTGAAAACGGCATCTGAGCCTACTCCCACCCCGCAGGAAAAGCTTGGTGCCAGGATTAGACAGCGTGCTACAAGGCTCGCCACGGACGGGCGGAAGACAGGCTAGTCATTAGCCCACTCGCCGATTCAAGTCAGGGTCACCCTGCTCGATGCTGGGTCATTAGGCCGAAGGCCATTAGGCCGAATGGTCATTAGGCCGAACGGGGGAGTGAGAAGTGAGTAGTGTGCAATGAGGAAGAAGTAGAAAGGAAGAAGGAAAAAGGAGGAAGAAGTAGAAAGGAAGAAGGAAAAAGGAGGAAGAAGTAAGAAGGAGGGAGAAGTAAGAAGGAACAAGGAAGAAGGAAGAAGGAAGAAAGAAGAAGGAAGAAGCAAGAAGGAAGAAGGAAGAAGGAGGAAGAAAGAAGGAAGAAGGAAAAAGTAAGAATGAAGAAGGAACAAGGAAGAAGGAAAAAGGAAGAAGAAAGAAGGAAGAAGAGAGAAGAAAGAAGGAAGAAGAGAGAAGAAAGAAGAAGAGAGAAGAAAGAAGGAATAAGGAAGAAGTAAGAATGTAGAAGGAAGAAGGAAAAAGAAAGAAGAAAGAAGAAAGAAGAAAGAAGAAAGAAAGAAGAAAGAAGAAAGAAGAAAGAAGAAGAAAGAAGAAAGAAGAAAGAAGAAAGAAGAAAGAAGAAAGAAGAAAGAAGAAAGAAGAAAGAAGAAAGAAGAAAGAAGAAAGAAGAAAGAAGAAAGAAGAAAGAAGAAAGAAGAAAGAAGAAGAAAAAAGAAAGAAGAAAGAAGAGAAAAGCAAGAAGAAAGAAGAGAAAAGAAAGATGAAAGAAGGAAGAAGGAAGAAGGAAGAAGGAAGAAGGAAGAAGGAAGAAGGAAAAAGGAAGAAGGAAAAAGGAAAAAGGAAGAAGGAAGAAGGAAGAGGGAAGAAGAAAGAAGGAAGAAGGAAGAAAGAAGAAGGAAGAGGGAAGAAAGAAGAAGAAAGAAGGAAGAAAGAAGAAGGAAGAGGGAAAAAAGAAGAAGAAACAAGGAAGAAGGACGATGGAAGGAGGAAGAAGAAAGAAGAAAGAAGGAAGAAGGAAGAAAGAAGGAAGAAGGAAGAAAACGGAAGGAAGAAAGAAGAAAGAAGAAGGAAGAGGGAAGAAAGAAGAAGAAAGAAGGAAGAAGGATGCTGAAAGGAGGAAGAAGAAAGAAGGAAGAAAGAAGAAAGAAGGAAGAAAACGGAAGGAAGAAGAAAGAATAAAAAGAAGGAGGAAGAAAGAAGGTAGAAGGAAGAGGGAAGAAGAAAGAAGGAAAAAAAAAGAAGGAAAAAAGAAGAAGGAAGAAGGAAAAAGGAAGAAGGAAGAAGGAAAAAGGGAGAAGGAAGAAGGAAGGAAGAAGAGGGAAGAAAGAAGAAGGAAGATTCAAGAAGGGAGAAGGAAGAAGGGGTGAGGTGAAGAAAGAACTTTTCATTTTTCACTTCTTGCTTCTTTTTGCTAATTCGGCCTAATGGCCATTCGGCCTAATGACCGTTCGGCCTAATGTCCATTCGGCCTAATGACCTTCGGCCAAATGGCCTTCGGCCTAATGGCCTGACACCACCCGGCTCTACTAAAAGAGTAGAATGTCCGACTGCCAGCCTTCGCTTTCACAATATTACAAAATCCAATTACTATTACTGCGATATCTTGTCGTTAACACGCGGCCAGAATGCCATAATCAGGACTTTACTGGTATTGATCCTGATGTGCCAATTGACACTCCATGGGCCCCTGCACCTAGCAATATGGCAACTACAAAACATCCCCCTCTTATGTATTGCTCAATCTTTCAGTACCTGGGTCTTTATTTATGATTTGTGGTTGTAGATTTCATTTTGGTCATGGAAGGCGCTTTATGACGTTCTCACTTTCTGCGGAGTCTGAAAACCATTTTCAATTTTTCCTCTATTGGAGTTATTTTTTAGTGTGCGCCCCCTTTATTGCCTATGTGTGGTAACGCCCCTAATTTTTGCCGACTAACTAGCTTTTAGTTCACAACTACAACACTTGACAGATACGTATTTTGACCTCAACAGTAGGGCCGCCTCTAGTGACTCGTACTTGACGCGACCCACCAACGGCTGCCACTGAGATCGATGCTAATGCCATCGAATTTTCTTCAGCTACCATGCAATCGTGCTTGGTAGTTTGGAGAGAATTCCGCGACTAAAATAAATACTCCCCCTAAACAATTAGAAAATAGAAAATTGCCAATAAAGAAATCAGGGTATGAGCAATAAATAAATATAAAATTTCCACAAATAAAACAAAATTTCCATAAACAATTAAAAATTTTCCCCAAATAAAAATAAATAAGCACTTTTAAAAGCAAAAATAGCAATTATAAAAGAAGAATTTTCCATAAAGAAATGAAAATGTTCCACGCAAAAAAAATACAAAATTTCTATGAATAAATCAATATTAGCAATAAACAATTACAAAATTTTCCACAAAATAAATATATTTTTTTCATAACAAAATAAAAAGTTTCCACGAAATGATCAATAAAAAGCAATAAAAAAAGAAAATTTCCATAAAGAAATATAAAAAAGCAATCAAACTGTGCTTTTTTTCCATAGACGACCCCTTCGTTTAAAGTTCATGTAAAATTTCATTAGCAAAATTTCAAAGCAAAAAAGCTTTCTTGTATTTTTTAATGGAATTTTTCTTATTTTTTTATTGCTCTTTATTGATTATTTTGTGGAAAATTTTATATATTTTATGGAAAAAATATTTATTTTGTGGAAAATTTTGTAATTGTTTATTGCTAATATTGATTTATTTATGGAAATTTTGTATTTTTTTCGTGGAACATTTTCATTTCTTTATGGAAAATTCTTCTTTTATAACTGCTATTTTTGCTTTTAAAAGTGCTTATTTATTTTTGTTTTGTGGAAAATTCTTAATCGTTTATGGAAATTTTGTTTTATTTGTGGAAATTTTATATTTATTTATTGCTCATACCCTGATTTCTTTATTGGCAATTTTCTATTTTCTAATTGTTTAGGGGGAGTATTTATTTCAGTCGCGGAATTTCTTCCAAACTACCAAGCACGATTGCATGGTAGCTGAAGAAAATTCGATGGCATTAGCATCGATCTCAGTGGCAGCCGTTGGTGGGTCGCGTCAAGTACGAGTCACTAGAGGCGGCCCTACTGTTGAGGTCAAAATACGTATCTGTCAAAGGTGCAACCAAGTGGTGTATGAGTATGATTTGAGCTATGAGCACCCTGATTTTTATATTAACAATTTCCTAATTGTTTATGGAAAATTTCTAATTTTAAATGGAAATTTTATTTAGCTGCCGAATTCCGCTCAATTGAAATTACTTTTATATACAGTTGGGGTCCTGATGATTTGCCGTAGAAGCCGTGTGAATAAACTTTGTTTTATACTCTGTTCAGAGTTTAGTGATGAACTTAATTACAAGAATAAAAAAATCACTTAAATAAAGAGGAAAAAATGTGGAGAATTCGTCTCGGATCAATTTTTTCTTGTATAAAATGATGGTTCTGAAAAGAACCGATTTATGTTCAATCACTATTGACGGCATCGTTACGGTAGAGTCTGTCTGTCGTCACCAAGTGATTGTGTTTTGTGTTGTGAAGAAAATCAGTTGACAAATTGTTGTACAAATTGTGGTCCTAAAAAGAACCGATTCATTTTCAATAATGTCTCCACTCTCTATCAGTAACCACTAAATAGTTTGAATTTTGCGGGACACTTGAGTGCTGCTTCCGGCACGACTGTCGATAATTCGTTACTCCACTGTACATGACCGCCACTGTAGCCGCTCGCGGATGGAACCGCTCAAGTTCCGTGAAATCTCTAAAGAAAATGACGCGCTTTAAAAACAAATCTTTTTATGCACAGAGAAAACGTAGCGGTGCACAGTGACGGGCCCTCATACAAATCCCGGACAAAACCTGAGATTGCGTTCAAAACTTCACCTTAGAGTAATTTTAAAACGTTGAATTCATTTTGAGGTTAAAATGATTATCCGACATACCTTATGTTTTCCAAGGGCTTCCGCAAGCCCAGGCCCTAGGATCTAGAACACAGACAGCGTACTTATTCTAACATTGCACCATTTCCCGCTTTGGCGCAACAATGCGCAATTCACCACACTAACCACCGGAAAGTTGACAAACAAATAGATTTTTTGCAATTACCGATCATAATACCTAGTTTACAGTTTGTCTTTGAGTGATAAAACGGCCTACTTTTCCATACAAACGAAATGGGTGCTTTAATGAACATTATGCAACTCAAATGGGTTGCATAATATTTATTGTAGCACACATTTGGGTGCTATAACAAAAAACTAACATCAGAACAGTAGTTACATGACTACATTTTACTGAATTAGTAGGACGGAATACGGAATACGTGAACTTTGAGTCTCTAACCGTGGAATTAACTTACTTTGCCTTACTTTGCCACGTACGCTTACATCGCGGGCGAAAACCAAACGTTGCAAATAAATATATTTGCGTTTAGTTTCACGCCACTTCCGATTCTGCTTATTTCTCCTTTATTTCGGCCATTTTTGAAGATGGTGTCCTCCGAAAAGGTCTTTATACAAAAGAAGGTTGATCCGACAATCGGATTTGAACTTTCTTCAAAGTGCAAAACTCAATCGTACCTAGCAAATTTGGTAGCGCGGCGGAGGGAGATGATGCAATTAATTTGAACAGATGGAATCACTAACAGAAACCAAGCTACCACGTTAATCCCGGTGCCGCCGAAACAATGCATTTTCGCTATTAACTCTTTCTTTGCATAAAATGCTGGTTTTGAGAAGAACCAATTTTCTTTTCCCAATGCGTCTTTCCAATAACTAACTGCATCCAATCGCTTGTTGACACCTTGCGTTGCAACTGTCCGACCGCCACTTGATGGTTTTTCGCTCAGCTTCCAAAATTTGAAATAAATTTTCAGTATTGACACACTGCCACTTACTCCTTCGTGCTGCTCTGTCCGCTCCGCTGCATCGAATGTCGAACCGCTCAAATCAAAATGGCTCCCGCGCGCCGGACAGCAGCTTTCTTGTATTCAATAAATTAAGCCCGTTAGCCCCGCCCCTTTGTGATCTGATATGGGTGTAAATAAAATGTGCACTCATAACGATTAATGAAGGGGCGGGGGTAATGGAATTACTTCAATAGATATAAGAAAGCTGTTTGTCGGCGTGCGCGAGCCATTTTAATGGGGATTCCACAGACAATGTCGGAGAATGTTATTTGCTACTGTCTTGCAAGCGGGAAAAAATGCAACAACAAAAATTAGAGGTTTTAAAAAAAATAGGTTTTACGTAAAACAAATCAAAACAAGGCACGTTACATTTTTTAGCGAAGAGTCTTAGTTGAAAAACGCATCATATGTGAAAAAAAAAAGAAATTTGATTTGCACCTTTTTTCCAAGCAATTTTGTCAAAAATCTAAAAACCAAATATACAAGAAAGGCAAAGTATTTTTCACGCTAATCACGCCATAATCTAACAGATTCAAAATAATTATTACCAATGGGAAAAAGTATATCTTTGTCGTCATTTTATATTTAAATTCATCTGGGGAATTACTAGGTAGTAAGTATAGTAACTACATAGGAAATAATAAGTAGAGCTCTTGGTAATAAACAGAAAAACATATAATTTGTTGGTGGCAATATAGTTGCCATACTACCTTATAAATGGTTAAACCGCTCTTTGCGGAGTCCTGGTCAAAATGGGTTGCGCGCCGGAAAGCAACTTTCTTGTATTTAATAAATTAAGCCCATAAATTTGAATAGATGCAATCACTAACAGAAACCAGGTGCAAAACAGACCAGGCAGACCAGGTGCAATACGACTTGGCGTGCGTGGGGCGTAGGGCTTCCATTTTTCCCGGGAATCAACTTCCCGGGAAACGGGAAATGAAATAATGATTTCCCGGGATTTCCCGGGATCCCGGGATATATAAAAAAACTCTCGAAACTAATTAGAAATCGTAGTTTAAATTTTGTCGTAAAATAGGAACTATTGAGAAATCGACTGTATATTTTTTTTTCAATTTTAAAGACGGCTACGCAGTCTTGAATTATTGAAACAAGATGTATATTTATCCGACGTTTCGTTTCGGATACTTCCCCGTGTCGAAACGTCGGATAAATATACATCTTGTTTCATTAATTCAAGAATGCGTAGCCGTCCTTAAAATCGAAACGTCGTAAAATATGATTTCGAAAATATACATTCGACATTAGGGATGCTTGCTATTTTGTCCTCAAATGATGAAAGAGTTCAGAAAAAATATTTTAAGCTCTTTTTAGTGGAATGTATTCAACTGTCTAAGACGAGTTAAGTACTCTCCATTTAATTCCACCAATTATTTCGATATCTTTGCAGATACGTATTTCGACCACAACTGTGTGGTCGTCTTCAGTGTCTCGAGTCAAGTACGAGACACTGAAGACGACTACACAGTTGTGGTCGAAATACGTATCTGCAAAGATATCGAAATAAT
Source organism: Armigeres subalbatus (assembly GCF_024139115.2). Classification (NCBI taxonomy): domain Eukaryota; kingdom Metazoa; phylum Arthropoda; class Insecta; order Diptera; family Culicidae; genus Armigeres; species Armigeres subalbatus. Next base: position 69,024,155 of record NC_085141.1, read on the forward strand.
TGGTGGAATTAAATGAAGAGTATCAACTCGTCTTAGACGGATGAAAGACTTGTTGAAAGTTGAGAAAGTTTTTGTTCAGTTCGAAAAGCGTTAACTCCTTCTATAAAACGTTCGCCATGTCACAAGTATCAGCATTAGGGCAGTTCAAATTTCAAAAATGTTCGAAAATTCCAACTCCCATATGTCTATTAGCATCATTTTGATAATATAGGAGTCCTGGCAAAATTTCAGCCAATTCGGTGGCCATTTAGGGGTGGCGCGAAGTCAATTTATGTTTATATGGAAATTTGTATGGAAAAAACTTAAAATTTATTCAAATCCCCCTACAACTCCTAAATCGTGATGAATTCAAATAGACATCCCCAACCTTCATTTTTGGAGTCTATTTGAGCTCAACCAGTGAATAACTCATTAATTTTGATTTATATTTCCACTGCTACGTTGAGGCTAATTACACCATTTTAGCCATTTATCTCATATTCACACTGTTAATAGAACCGTTCAATCCAATCATAACTAATGTGTTATCCGGAGGTCCCTTTCATATAGATTCCAAAAAGGGAGGTTGGGGATGTTTATTTGAATTCATTACAATTTGACAATTGTAGGGAGACTTGAATAAATTTTAAGTTTTTCCCATACAAATTTCCATATAAACTTAAATTGACGTCGCGCCACCCCTAAATGGCCACCGAATTGCCTGAAATTTTGCCAGGACTCCTAAATTATCAAAAAATAAATGATGCTAATAGACATATGGGAGTTGGAATTTTCGAACATTTTTGAAATTTGAACTGCCCTAATCAGCATCTGCTCTGGCTCTAGGGTAAGATATGCAATGTCCTGATGAGTTCCGCTTTGTGCTACTTTTTCAAAAAAATTTAAAACTTTTTCAGGTTTTATCCGCATTTATTTTCTAGTTTTTGGACAACGACGGCTTCGAGGAATTCTCTTCTATTATCGATAAAATATTCCTAACATGAACTATTCTTATACTCAACGACTTTTTTTTTTTTTTTTTTTTCAAATTTGGTAGCGCGGCGGAGGGAGATGATGCAATTAATTTGAACAGATGGAATCACTAACAGAAACCAAGCTACCACGTTAATCCCGGTGCCGCCGAAACAATGCATTTTCGCTATTAACTCTTTCTTTGCATAAAATGCTGGTTTTGAGAAGAACCAATTTTCTTTTCCCAATGCGTCTTTCCAATAACTAACTGCATCCAATCGCTTGTTGACACCTTGCGTTGCAACTGTCCGACCGCCACTTGATGGTTTTTCGCTCAGCTTCCAAAATTTGAAATAAATTTTCAGCATTGCCACACTGCCACCCACTCCATCATGCTGCTGTGTCCGCTCCGCTGCATCGAATGTCGAACCGCTCGAATCAAAATGGCTCGCGCGCGCCGGACAGCAGCTTTCTTGTATTCAATAAATCAAGCCCGTTAGCCCCGCCTCTTTGTGATATGATATGGGTGTAAATAAAATGTGCACTCATAACGATTAATAAAGGGGCGGGGCTAATGGAATTTCTTCATTAGATATAAGAAAGCTGCTTTTCGGCGCGCGCGAGCCATTTTGACGGGGATTCCGCAGACAATGTCGGAGCATGTTATTTGCTACTGCCTTGAAAGCGGAAAAAATGCAACAACAAAAATTAGAGGTTTTAACAAATTAGGTTTTACGTAAAACAAATCAAAACAAGGCACGTTACATTTTTTAGCGAAGAGTCTTAGTTGAAAAACGCATCATATGTGAAAAAATTTGATTTGCACCTTTTTTCCAAGCAATTTTGTCAAAAATCTAAAAACCAAATATACAAGAAAGGCAAAGTATTTTTCACGCTAATCACGCCATAATCTAACAGATTCAAAATAATTATTACCAATGGGAAAAAGTATATCTTTGTCGTCATTTTATATTTAAATTCATCTGGGGAATTACTAGGTAGTAAGTATAGTAACTACATAGGAAATAATAAGTAGAGCTCTTGGTAATAAACAGAAAAACATATAATTTGTTGGTGGCAATATAGTTGCCATACTACCTTATAAATGGTTAAACCGCTCTTTGCGGAGTCCTGGTCAAAATGGGTTGCGCGCCGGAAAGCAACTTTCTTGTATTTAATAAATTAAGCCCATAAATTTGAATAGATGCAATCACTAACAGAAACCAGGTGCAAAACAGACCAGGCAGACCAGGTGCAATACGACTTGGCGTGCGTGGGGCGTAGGGCTTCCATTTTTCCCGGGAATCAACTTCCCGGGAAACAGAAATGAAATAATGATTTCGGGATTTCCAGGATCCTGGATATATAAAAAACTCTCGAAACTAATTAGAAATCGTAGTTTAAATTTTGTCGTAAAATAGGAACTATTGAGAAATCGACTGTATATTTTTTCAATTTTAAAGACGGCTACGCAGTCTTGAATTATTGAAACAAGATGTATATTTATCCGACGTTTCGTTTCGGATACTTCCCGTGTCGAAACGTCGGATAAATATACATCTTGTTTCATTTATTCAAGACTGCGTAGCCGTCCTTAAAATCGAAACGTCGTAAAATATGATTTCGAAAATATACATTCGACTTTAGGGATGCTTGCTATTTTGTCCTCAAATAATGAAAGAGTTCAGAAAAAAATGTTAAGCTCTTTTTAGTGGAATGTATTCAACCGTCTAAGACGAGTTAAGTATTCTCCATTTAATTTAGCCAATTATTTCGATATCTTTGCAGATACGTATTTCGACCACAACTGTGTGGTCGTCTTCAGTGTCTCAAGTCGAGTCAAGTACGAGACACTGAAGACGACCACATAGTTGTGGTCGAAATACGTATCTGCAAAGATATCGAAATAATTGGTGGAATTAAATGAAGAGTATCAACTCGTCTTAGACGGATGAAAGACTTGTTGAAAGTTGAGAAAGTTTTTGTTCAGTTCGAAAAGCGTTAACTCCTTCTATAAAACGTTCGCCATGTCACAAGTATCAGCATTAGGGCAGTTCAAATTTCAAAAATGTTCGAAAATTCCAACTCCCATATGTCTATTAGCATCATTTTGATAATATAGGAGTCCTGGCAAAATTTCAGCCAATTCGGTGGCCATTTAGGGGTGGCGCGAAGTCAATTTATGTTTATATGGAAATTTGTATGGAAAAAACTTAAAATTTATTCAAATCCCCCTACAACTCCTAAATCGTGATGAATTCAAATAGACATCCCCAACCTTCATTTTTGGAGTCTATTTGAGCTCAACCAGTGAATAACTCATTAATTTTGATTTATATTTCCACTGCTACGTTGAGGCTAATTACACCATTTTAGCCATTTATCTCATATTCACACTGTTAATAGAACCGTTCAATCCAATCATAACTAATGTGTTATCCGGAGGTCCCTTTCATATAGATTCCAAAAAGGGAGGTTGGGGATGTTTATTTGAATTCATTACAATTTGACAATTGTAGGGAGACTTGAATAAATTTTAAGTTTTTCCCATACAAATTTCCATATAAACTTAAATTGACGTCGCGCCACCCCTAAATGGCCACCGAATTGCCTGAAATTTTGCCAGGACTCCTAAATTATCAAAAAATAAATGATGCTAATAGACATATGGGAGTTGGAATTTTCGAACATTTTTGAAATTTGAACTGCCCTAATCAGCATCTGCTCTGGCTCTAGGGTAAGATATGCAATGTCCTGATGAGCTCCGCTTTGTGCTACTTTTTCAAAAAAATTTAAAACTTTTTCAGGTTTTATCCGCATTTATTTTCTAGTTTTTGGACAACGACGGCTTCGAGGAATTCTCTTCTATTATCGATAAAATATTCCTAACATGAACTATTCTTATACTCAACGACTTTTTTTAGTGCATAGAATCTTGTGGTCAACTTTGAAGGATAAACCATTTTTATTGATGTACGTCCACTTGAGTATGAGTATGATTGAACGACCGAAATGCGACAAAACACGCACTCCCATTTTTATTCATGTACGTCCTCTTGAACACATTTTCGACTTTGAATGTATTTGAAGCAGATGAATCAAATATTTGAAATGAGAATTCTTTCATTCGAAATAAAATAGAGCTTTTAGGCGAGTGCTTGATTGTCGTACTTTAATGATCCTGAGTATAACATTTTTTTTTCAGTCAAATTTTGCTTGAAATGCCGAACAGCACCTAAAACGCATAAAATTGCAAAAATTTTGCGAGTATTTGTTGTAAGACAGTTGCAATGATCGCTTACTAAAGACCTAAAATCTGTTTTCCATCAAGATCTGTTAGCCCACAAATATTATTAAATATCCAAATGAAATATTTCAGAAATATCTCAAAATCCAAACGAGCCTTCGGAATATGAATCTGTTCGGGAATTGAATCAAAAAGGATTGACACGTTTTGGAATGCACCGTATGATTCTGTAGCATTTTCAGTTATGGCTTAAATTCTTAAATCTAAAAAGTGAAATAAATAGTGAGATGATGCTAGTAAATAAATGTAATTGATACCCCAAAATCCGTTATCATCAAATTAAAAAAATAAGACAATTATTACAAAATATTTCAGTATGTTCATTTCCCGGGAAATTCGGGAAACTGATACATAAATCCCGGGAATCGGGAATCCCGGGAAATATGATTTCCCGGGAAATCGTTTCCGGGAATGGAAGCCCTAGTGGGGCGTATTCGAGGATGGAGAGATGCGGCCTCGAACCGTGTATTGTGGCGTCAAATTGTTGATTCAGTGTTAACTGTTTAGATGTAGACTAAATAAATGAACTATCAAAAACCAAGCTTCCACGCCAAACGCCGATGCCACCGAAACAGTCAATTTTCGCAATTAAACCTTTTTGTTCAGAAAATGCTAGTCCTGAGAAGAACCAATTTTATTTCCCCAATGCGCTTTCCCAATAGAGTAGAGTGGGGCGAGAGTACGCACTTAGTTTTCAATCGATCATGTGGCCCTTATGAAGCAAGCTTCTGCATATCAAATCAGTGTCGATGATTCATATACTCTTCCTTTATGTTACCCAGTGGAAAAAATATTGAAATTATTGATATTCGTTTTAATAGAACCCTTATTGCAAGACAGTGAACGCACTCTTACCCCACCGTTGGGGTAAAAGTGTGCATCGGGTGGGGTAAGAGTACGCATTTATCCAATCATGTGCTTTGAGTATATATTAACACAAATAAGAGTTAATAACACTTAATTGATATTTAATGAGCAAATATTAGGGAATGTTTAAAGATTACGTAACTTTTAAAGGGAGAGGGGGTCCTAAAAATGTGCACTTTCATACGAAAAACCATTGTTTTTTATATATACAAAAAACTACAGAGGTAAAAATATATCAGGTTTCGCGTGGCGTATACAAAGGTATTTTTCTTAAAGAAAGTCCACCAATCACGTAACGTAAAATTTGGCTATTTCATCACCCTCCCCTCTATCTTACACTATTTGTATGAATCTTCTAAAAATTATATGGATCGTCACACATCTCACAACACCTCCCAGCAAAACGTTGCGTATTTTATGAATGTTTCTTTTGATTAAATGAAATTATCATTTAGATGAAATTGTGTTTTCGTTCTATGTTTAGGTGTACAACAAGTCCTAATACAATTTCATTATTTCGCTTCAGTGCTTTGTTCGCTAAGTCCTTTCCAACACCGAATTAATTCAACTTATCCTAAAAACTTGTGATAATTTCAAATTATGTCCCTTTTTTCGTAGTTGTGGATCTTTACGCTTTGAAGAAGTCTTATTTCGGCCGGAGATACGGGTTTGACATCATAACTTGAAGATTCATATGCGTACTCTTGCCCCACCGGTTCCTGCGTACTTTTACCCCACAGTCCCAAAAAATATTCAAGTAATGGTTTTGACTTCTTGGAAAATCAACCGGATTGGTGTTCTGTACCATAAAGTACTCTATACAATAGGTTATCGAAATGGTATAATGTTCACCTGATTGAACGTATATATGGTAATGAAATACTAGTTGCGGAAATCCAATTATTTTTAGCAAAATGATCAAAAAGTTATCTAACTCCATATCTTCCTTGTTGTTTATTCAAATCGTTTACAATTACACATGATAATAGTTGGCCAGAATACCTGACAAACTGATGCAGTGCTGCTAGTATTACTTCAAAAAATCGAAAACGTACTCTTACCCCACGCGCACTCTTGCCCCACTCTACTCTAATGTAATAAAAGCATCGCCACTGGCGGCACGGGATCGCAACAGTGCTATTTTTATAGTCAACCCTTTCTTCATATAAATTGCTTGTTCGCTGAGGTTGAATGATCTGCAGCAACACACCGAGGACCACCACCAATGCAATGGATTTCCGTTGAAAATGTAACCAGCGCCTCCGTGATGCTGTGTCCTCTCCGTTGCGATCGCTTTGATGCGTCCGCTCTGCGTGAAATATTGTTCAAACTGAGGATTAGATCCAAACCCGCAAGTGATTGATTTTGATGTCTGTGCTAGTGATACATGTGCGTGATTGGTTGGTTTACCTATTTCTAAACTTTTTATCAATTTTCGATAATAAATAGTTAAAATAAAATCAGTAGTTTCATATAAATACAAACAAGCGTTGACTCAGCCTTGATCGAATGGTCAAAAAAAAATTGAAAATCCATCGAGAAACGGCTGAGATATTAAAGTTTAAGGTCTATCATATTTTCGTGACGGTCCCTGATTTTCGCAATCATAAAGTGTACCCCAATATAGAAAGCACAGACATAGTCCTACGTCAAAAGTTTTATTAATTCTCGACAAATCATGCAAAATGGAACAACTTTGCAAAAATTGTATATGGGATTTTTGTTTACACGGCCGTGTAAAAAAATCCGTGGAAAAACAGAATCGGATGTATTCTCTCCATCGCGTAATAAATGAAATAGTTTGATGGACATGACATCTAAAATGTTCATAGGCGAGTACATCTATCGCTTCACGGCTTATCGAACTATGCAATGTGGCACGGTAACATGGAATCTGATTGTTCTCTGCAGGAATATAAATTATTGGAGAGAATGACCATGTGGAGTAAGGTAGATTGTACGATTTTGGTACAGATCTATCAAATTTAAGTTCATTTTTCGTCATTGCAAAACGCAATTGCATTGCAATCTAGCGCCTCGTTAGATAAACGTACAACTCGTGCTGAAAAAATAATCTTTTTGCATATTGTTGCACAAACTTCTATTAATAGTAAACTACTATAACTACATAATACCAGATCTTTTCGAATCTTTCCAAAAAAAAGTTTAGCCAAATTTCATTTTCCCATATATATTTGTTCGGAAGACACTTTACGGAATGAACTTCAACAAGACACCAAAAATTTAATTTACAAGCTACAATCAACAAATCTTGGAACTAGCTCATTCAAAATATATGTTAAATTAAAAAAAATATGGGCTTCACGAAAATTACCAAAAAAAAATTGAGGTTTTTTTCGGCTTTCAGCCAGTACTGTGCCGAAAGGCCCGTAATTTACATCAAGCTTATGTCCGTGTTGGGTATGCATAAACACCGTTGATTGGTTCTGAGTGCCTTACTGGGATTGATAGAATCTAAAAGAGAAGAATTGGAACAAATTTTAAAAGTTTAACGTTGATAATCGAAAGTTTCAATAAAACCGGCAAATTGGAGGAAAGTTTCCGAGTCGATTGATAGCCGATACATTAATCTCAAAAATCCATAGAACGATGAAAATGCTATTGAACTTGAAAATCTTGTACAGTACAGTGACAGTCCCAAATTTTGAAATTTTCATTGCAGACTATGCATCCGAGTCTTCCTCTTTAGGTGTATACTTTACGTCACAATCCGTTGAGCCCCTTACACTGAATTGTTCGGTTCTACACCACTGGTTGGTTGTTGGTCGATCGCTTGTTGGCACTATTAGCGCAAATGCACTGCGGGACATATCCGGTTTCCTGCTGCCAACGCTGACGGCGATGTTGACGATGAGCGGCGAAGAGTGACCATTCAGCAGATGCAATTGTCCGTCGGAAATCGAACCCATACACAAACGCTTGAGGAAATGTTCCCACGAACGAATCCGGCAGTCGAGTGGTGTGATTCCGATCGTATGATTATCGGCAACCGGGATGGGATGAGGGATGGCGATTGCACTAAGGGTATGCGATAACACACTTTTTCCTAACGAAACGAAACGAACCGAAATTTAAAATGTTTATGTTGATTCGAAACGAAACGAAACGAATTATAGATTTACTTTCGAGACTTCGAAACAATACGAAATCATGGTCCATTTTATTCGAAATTTTCGAAGCGAAACGAAATATAAAATTGTTTTCCGCGGAATTTTTATTAAGTTGGTTTTATATTATGTACGGAATTTTGATTTTACTTTTCAAAGTCGAATTACTGTTTTGCGATAAATAGAGTTATAATAAGAGAAGAAGTAGTCTGTGATAAATCACCTCGATCCTGTTTATATATAATTGGCACAAGGCAATACCCCAGCATTTGTGCGGCTTTCAAAGCAATACATGGAGCGTGTTCTCCGAATCTGATCAATCAGTTCAGTTTTATATTAGTAAGTATATGAAAATATGGAAATTGTTTGATTTTTCGTTGCTTTAAAATTTCTTTAAAAACCTAATTTCACCTGAATTTTCTTAAATTTTGTTTTAAATTTTTTTCATGGGGTTAACTCAAAGTTTCATTGACGCTAAAGGTTGTAATCGAGTAAAAACCAACCGTGTAAAAAAGAACTGGGCGTAATCTACTCTAGATAAAACAAAGTTTTTCACTTGCTTCGGAAATTTCCAATTCATCTCCAATAATGATGCCGGTCATGTGCTTACAGTCAATTTATTCCTTAGGACCTTCTTAACTCTTAAGCGGTCCCCACGTGGTGCAATAGAGAAGCATTGAGTGTAAATCCTTCCAAAACCACTATTGTACCCTTCACGCGTAGGAGGAAATTCTCACTGAACAACATGATATTGAAAGGTACACGATTGGAACTTTCAAATACAGTCAAATTTCTTGGCGTAGTTCTTGATAGCAAACTTAACTGGAACATGCATTTGGAACACGCCATTAACAAAACGACAAATACTCTATGGATTAGTAAACGAACTTTGGCAATGGGCAATGGGGACTTAAGCCGAAAATGATCCATCGGATATATTCAGCTATAGTAAAACCAAGAATTACCTATGGTGTTGGTCTGGTGGCCAAAGACGAGAGAGAAGAATGCTCAGATGAAACTACTATCTCAATTACAGGTGCAATGAGCAGTACACCGTAGAGTGCACTAAATGCTTTACTGTACATACTTCCTCTGCATCAAATTGTACAATTTGAAGCTGAAAAGATTGCCTTGAGGATCAGAAGATCCGAAAACCTCTTAGGAGGTGACCTTAAGGGTCATCTTAGCATTCTAAAAACTTCAGTATAAACTCCTAGTAATAAACAATGAAGACGGGATGGAGAAAAAGTACAATTTCAATAGATTGTTCAAAGTAATTGATCCTGGGCGCAATACATGGTTGAATGGAGGACCAAAACTTCGTTCAGGATCAATTACGTTTAAATACTGACGGTTCAAAATTGAACAACCAAGTGGGAGCAGGAGTTACTGGCCCTGGGATAGACATATCCATTCCCATAGGCAGTTGGCAATCCGCATTCCAAGCAGAAGTTCACGCAGTTCTAGAGTGTTCAGTAATATGTTTGCGTAGGAACTACAGACACTCAAATATATGCATAATGTCCGACAGCAAAGCAGATTTGAATGCTCTAAAGTCGGCAACATGCACTTCAAAACAAGTTTGGGAATGCATTCAGTCCCTCCAAAAATTGTCTTGTCGGAACCAAGTCAATCTATATTTGGTTCCAGGACACTGTCCCGAGCAGCACAGTTCAGCCAAAAATGGTTACAGCAACTTGATTGTGACTGAATCTGGTCACATATCAGTTGCAGAAACCAATGAGAAACATGTGTGCTGCTAGGGGTGGAATAGATGGTGACGAAAAAGCCGATATGCTGGCGAGACTAGGATCATCAAGTCGGTTTACAGGACCGGAACCTTTTTGCAGCTTACCAACTTCTTCTCTTCGTATGAAGGTATGGGAATTTATGAAAATAGAAACCAATTTTAGGAAAGCAACTAATGCCAGGCAATCGAAACGCTTTATCACTCCAAATGTTTCCATGACTCGCAACATCTTAGAATTATCTAAAAGAAACCTAAGCACTTATACGGGTCTCATTACAGGTCATTGTGCGAGTCGATATCATTTGAAGCTTATAGGGACACTCCAAAATGATCTATGTCGCTTCTGTGACATAGAAAAAGAAGTCTCAGAGCATCTGTTATGCCCTTGTCCGGCAATTTTTCGAACAAGACAAAAGTTCGTCACCAAGGGGCTTATAGAACCACTTGAGCTTGGTAGAACAAATCCCAATTCGGTGGTGCATTTCATTCGAACTCCCACTTACTCCTAATAGCGATACGCCATAATGACATGGCTAGAAAAAAAGAGGAATATATTACAATAAATCAAAAAAAATTGTCACAGTGATTAAAAAATACTCGACAAGGAAAAAAAAACTTTTAAGCGGTGCTTACCCATGTCCCTAAACCTGGTTTGAGGCCGAAGTGGAGGTGAAGAAATCGGTTATTAATAAGAGGCGCTGAAAAATGACTTCAAAAGGCCCCTTGGAATCCACGACACGACTTTGCATCTTTGACAATTTTATACTGATCTGATTCATATCTGGTTACTTCTACACAAATAGGATAGAATAGTTAAAGATACTTTTGGTTTTCTGTTAGATATTTCTAACAAAATACTGAAGATGTTTTATAGAAGAAAACTAAATACGTATTTGTCGACTCGGAATGGAGTTATGTAGTAAGCATCTCAAATAACTATGCGAGCAAAGGCGTAGGATTGCCAATCCGTAGATGGTGAGCTCGATTGTTGGTCTGGTCAAAGATATTTTCGGGATAGAAACTTTCTCGACACACTGGACATAGTGTACCCATTGTACTTGCCACACAAGATACATACTCATGCAATGGCGGACATAGAAAAGTTTTCAATTAATCACTGAGGAAGTGCTAATAGAATACTAAATTGAAAACCAGATCAAGTTCCAGTTGGAATGTAGAACCATTGAAGAAAAAGAAGTAAGCGTTAATAGAAAAAAATGTATAACATAAAGTTTTGAAAATATAAAGTATGGTTAAAGTTTAAAATTGTTTCGAAATTCCGCGGAATTCCGTTAAATTTCGTGAAAAGCTGTTTTTTTCTTGCGAAATTTTTGTTATTTTACGAAACGAAACGAAATGAAGAAATCAGATTTCGCCATGCTCAAATTCCGCGAAATTCCGCGGAATTTCGTTTCGAACCACCTGAAACGAAATTTTTCGAAATACCGCATATGCTTAGATTGCACAAACATGTTGCGACAGTATGGGCGTCGAGGAATAATTTCGCAATAATTTGGTCGGAATTATGTGTCGATGCGGCACGTGTGTCACCGACGCGACGTTTGTCAATATCCCTCTGCTAGATTCATCCGACGCAGTATTGATCAATGAAGAGATACAACTCAGTGTAAATGTGTATAATTGAGAGAAAACGGTAATAAAATCAAATGACGGGTCAATAGAGGGATTTGAAAATAAAGTACTAATGGCTTTTGATGGAAATGATGCAGTCACTGGATAAGCGACTGAACTTGGAAGAATCCATCATCGATGTCATGGTCTTGCTCTTAATTTTATTGTTTCATCTTCGTTCGCAAATTATGTGGTAAATTTTAGTGCCAACGCTGAAATGTACTTTTTTGAATGAGCTCAAATTTGGACAAGTCCCTGAAAATCCTACGCATATCCCAATCCGTAAATGGAGCATAGTATGCTGCGACCAAGTGATAGAGTCACGGCGTTTAAATTGCCTAGGCTTAGGGGAGCCTTCAACCTAAATTTTCATTTCTTTGATTCTACTCATCACGTTAAAAAAAGTTTGGTTTGAATTATGGCTGATTTGTCACCATTATTGTAAGGATAATTCAAGAATATATTCAGTTTTTTTTTTCAAATGAATCTGCTTCGATTTCTTGTGCTATGTTTAGATCATGGAAGTGCTCAACTTTATTTTCTTTTTTAAGTGAGTCGAATAGTCAAGGCGTTCAATTTCTGTGCAACTCAAGTTGACTTCTGTCATAAGACGAGTTTATACAATCCCATTGAATTCATTGACTTTCAGTCGAGTCAAGTACGAGACACTGAAGACGGCCTTACTTTTGAGGTCGAAATACGTATCTGTCAAGATACAATTAAGTGGTGGAATTCAATGGGATTGTATAAACTCGTCTTATGACAGGTGAAAACATTCCACTAAAAAGCTCAAAATAATTTTCTTATCAAGTTGACTTGCCAAATCGGAACTAAATCACACTACGATTAGTTTCCTCTATTAGCGGTTCAGTTCTGATGAAGGAACCAATCATTAAGCTACATCTCATTGCAAAAGAACTACTGATGTCTTGTAAATTTTCCTTCTACTATCTGCAAGAACAAGTACGATTAGATATCTCCACTTCGAGTTGATCGAATTGTGGCACCGTTCCATTCTCCTGAGTAGTTTTCATCCACCACAAACGACATTGTCGCCGTAAAACTGTTTTGCAATCAAGTGGTACACAAGGCGAACGTTCCGAACAGAAACCTGGCATCAAGCCATCGGAGAAAGTATAGGAAAACAAACAAAAGCTTTCTCCTGGGACTGCCAAGGAGGGTGTATTTCGATACGGATACGGCGAATCACTAGGAGGAAACGGTAGCATGGGGGAGGACGCAATGCTGTCTACATGTGTGTCATAAATTTCACCCGGTTTCGTTGTAGTAACCCACACCCTGGCTGGCTTGGCTTGTGCTCCTTTTGGACCGATTTCCCCTGAAACATATCTATGGTGTTTTCCTATCGTTCATCGTGTTTCTATTACATTCTCAACAGCGCACGCTATCAGTTTCATCGAATTTACACACTGGTGCTTATTTTATTCCTGATGTTTGTCCTTTCTTCGGACTGGATTGGTTCTTCTAAATAAAGTCATATGTGGAATGGCAACAAGAAACCTTTTTTTGCCGGTTTCCCTAACATCACTGGGTTGGGAAAATGACAGTTTTTCAGCCACAGAAAAGCAAACAAATAACCGAGGGAAATTTGTTAATGTGCTACAGCTTGAGTCGGGGCCGGATTCATATCGCCAGGCTTTTTAATTTCAAATTTAAAACGACTTATGTTTTGGTAATTTATTTTGTTCCAACTTTTTAAATTGTTCATGGCAAAACTTTCATGCCTCGCAGAACTTGCCGCCTGTTTTAAATTAGTAAAAACTGGGCTTCTCCCTTTTCCTTTTCCATTCGGCTCTGGTTGGAACATTTTATTGGTGTGGCGTTGTGATAGAAAGTGCTTCTCTTTGAGAAATTCATGATTCGATTTTTTTCCATCGATTCCTGGTTTTGTATGTCTGAAGGGTCGCATAGAGGGTAAAATTAATGGTAATTTATGATATAGCTTTTACATGCATGCCAAATTGTGTTGCATCTTCCTGACTTTCTCGTTTAATAAAGCTATACTGAGAAGATATAGCTATACTGACGTCATACGCATGTTTGTCCCATGTTTGCCGGGAATTCCTATGTACATGGGACAGTTATGCAAATAACGGGAGCATAGGCCCATGTGACTAATTTCTTTTATTTGTGTCAGCATGAACACTTAGCAATAGCACAAAGTTGAATGAGAGAATGAAATGCCCTATTTCCTGTTGCTCTATAGTTGATCTATGTGTTGACTATACTGCCGTTTTACGCATGTTTGTCCCATGTTTGCTGGGACTCCCTACATACATAAGACAGTTATGCATATAACGGTAGTATAGTTGGCAGAAGTTAAAAGTTATGACAAAACATCAATAACTGGTGACTTGACCAAATAACAGACAGGCAGTATGTTTACCATTAAAAAGATGTGAGTCCAGTCAGGACTGAGCTTCTACAAAAAATCAACTGTTCGACTGACTCAGGCTAGTCAATCATTCTTATCGTCTAGCCAACGATCATACACATATCCTTGCCGACCTCGTGCTTGCAGCCAATTAGAAACTCACTCATTCGCACAATTATCCTGAGCACCCCTAGGAGAACGTAGGGTCAATGTCAACAACATTTTTTTTCATTTCCCTTTAGCCTTGACCTGAGCGCAAGTCAGATTCCTGTAGACTTCCTTTATTTATTGGAGGATACGTCGCCACAAGCCCCTAGATCTGCCTCTGCTGCGATGTACTGCCGGATACCAGTCTAGCGCTTGCAATTTTTGTCTCCACTTTTTCGTAATGTGTGGCCGACCTGCCTCCATTTACGTTCTCGAATTTCTGTTGATATCGGTTTTTGATGGCATCGTCGATGGAGCTCAGCATTACAGATTCAGATGTGAGGCCACCAGGCTCGAATCATGAAACGTAGACATCTGTTGATAAACACTTCCAGTTTCTGCGTAATATCTGCTGCTACACACTAAGTCTCACAGATTTCACGCCAGTGTTGAATACTCGAAATTTGGTGCGTAAAATAATCTAATTCGTCATCTCACAACGGCTGCCCTATTTTTTGATCCTTGGTGCTTTGTCGATCTTGGCCCCACCGTCCAGTGCTAGCCGGCTGCCAAGATATTAAAAATTTTCGACGTTCTACACTGATTGCTCGACTACCCTAAAACTGAAAGGGTTGTTCGCGATGGCTTCGAACGACTTGGTCTTGCTGATATTGATGGTGAGACCCGCCATTGGGGAGCGTTTTACCAGATCGTTCTTCTTGCTGTGCATATCGGAGCGCCGTGTTGCGAGTAGAGCAACATCATCAATCGAAGTCGTTCAAATGCTCCACGGTTGATACACGGTCAATCGCACTCACGCTTATCGATTACGATAAGGAACAGTTGCGGTCATCTTTGCCTCACTCAAGTAACAACCCGGATAGAGTCAGACAAAGCTCCGTTATGCAGGACTAAACACATAAAAACTGCGTACTGCGCTTCGATGAGGTCACTAAATTTGTCCGGAACTAGCTAGCGCCCCACAGATTTTTGTAGTTCAGACGATCGAAATCTGCTTCGTAGTCAATAAATACTACATAAATTGCGGGACACTTGGAGTTCGTTTATCTGCTCCTAAAGCGTAATAATATGGTCCACACACGATTTCCCGGAGAGAAATCTCGCTCGCTGTCGTCATGTTTATTTTTGCCTGTATCCGATTTGAAATAACTCTGCACATAGCTTTGAGAATAAAGCACAGTAGCAGGGCTAGCGTCGGTGAACAGCTAGTCCACCGAATTCCAGTGGAGAATCACTGGTAGCACTTCGCACAACCTTTGTGGTCCACCCGGATTTGCAAAATTCTGGCTTCAATCTACGTTTTCAGCTGCCGAGCTGTCGTTCGTCCTATCCAATGGAGAAGAAATTTATCACAGAGAACAGCAGCAGCAGCGCCGACCAATCACGCAATGAGGAGATCAAAATAAACAAACTTTAGCTGGTTTTGGAAAATGAAGACATGAGCCGATTCTAGAACAACATTAGAAAATATCGTGAGTAGATTTCTATACAAAGTTTACACAAGCTTTGGAAAGGATTTGGGTAATAACAATGGTGCTGGTGTAAATAAGACAAACAAGACAAATAAGACAAATAAGATATTTAGGATAAAGAAAACAAATAAAGTAAGTTCCTCCAAGAGTTCCTCTGAAAGTTCCTCCGGCAGTTCCTCCTGGAAATCCTCCGGAAGTTCCCCCAGGAAGTCCACCGGAAGTTCCTCCAGGAATTCCTCCATAAGTTCCTCCGGAAGTTTCTCCAGAACGGAGGAATTCCCGGAGGAACTTCCGGAGGAATTCCCGTAGGAGCTTTCGGATGAATTCCCGGAGGAACTTCCGGAGGAATTCCCTGAGGAGCTTTCGGAGGAATTCCCGGAGGAACTCCGGAGGAATTCCCGGAGGAACTCCGAAGGAATTCCCGGAAGAACTTCCGGATGAATTCCCGGAGGAACTTCCGGAGGAATTCTCGGAGGAACTTCCGGCGGAACTACCGGAGAAATTCCTGAAGGAACTTCCGGAGCAAAATTTTGGAGGAACTTTCGGAGGAATTTCTGGAAGAACTTCCGGAGGAATTTCTGGAAGAACTTCCGGAGGAATTCCGGAGGAACTTCCGAGGAATTCCCGGAGGAACTTCCGGAGGAATTCTGGAGGAACTTCCGAGGAATTCCGGAGGAACTTCCGGAGGAATTCCCGGAGGAACTTCCGGAAGAATTCCTGGAGGAACTTTCGAAGGAATTCCTGGAGGAACTTCCGAAGGAATTCTCGGAGGCACTTCTGGTGGAATTTCCTGAGGAACTTCCGGAGGAATTCCCGGAGGCACTTCCGGAGGAATTCCTGGAGGAACTTCCGGATGAATTCCGGAGGAACTTCCGGAGGAATTCCTGACGGAACTTCCGGAGGAATTCCTGACGGAACTTCCGGAGGAATTCCTGACGGAAATTCCGGAGGAATTCCTGACGGAACTTCCGGAGGAATTCCTGACGGAACTTCCGGAGGAATTCCCGGAGGAACTTCCGGAGGAATTCCTGGAGGAACTTCCGGAGGAATTCCCGGAGGAACTTCCGGAGGAATTCCCGGAGGAACTTCCGGAGGAATTCCCGGAGGAACTTCCGGAGGAATTCCCGGAGGAACTTCCGGAGGAATTCCCTTAGGAACTTCCGGAGGAATTCCCGGAGGAACTTCCGGAGGAACTTCCGGAGGAATTCCCGGAGGAACTTCCGGAGGAATTCCCGGAGGAACTTCCGGAGGAATTCCCGGAGGAACTTCCGGAGGAATTCCTGGAGGAACTTCCGGAGGAATTCCTGGAGGAACTTCCGGAGGAATTCCTAGAAGAACTTCCGGAGGAATTCCCGGAGGAACTTCCGGAGGAATTCCCGGAGGAACTTCCGGAGGAATTCCTGGAGGAACTTCCGGAGGAATTCCCGGAGGAACTTCCGGAGGAATTCCTAGAAGAACTTCCGGAGGAATTCCTGGAGGAACTTCCGGAGGAATTCCCGGAGAAACTTCCGGAGGAATTCCCGGAGGAACTTCCGGAGGAATTCCTAGAAGAACTTCCGGAGGAATTCCTGGAGGAACTTCCGGAGGAATTCCTGGAGGAACTTCCGGAGGAATTCCTGGAGGAACTTCCGGAGGAATTCCTGGAGGAACTTCCGGAGGAATTCCTGGAGGAACTTCCGGAGGAATTCCTGGAGGAACTTCCTGGAGGAACTTCCGGAGGAATTCCCGGAGGAACTTCCGGAGGAATTCCCGGAGGAACTTCCGGAGGAATTCCTGGAGGAACTTCCGGAGGAAGTTCTGGAGGAACTTCCGGAGGAATTCCTGGAGGAACTTCCGGAGGAATTCCCGGAGGAACTTCCGGAGGAATTCCCGGAGGAACTTCCGGAGGAATTCCTGGAGGAACTTCCGGAGGAATTCCTGGAGGAACTTCCGGAGGAATTCCCGGAGGAACTTCCGGGGGAATTATGGAGGAACTTCCGGAGGAATTCTGGAGGAACTTCCGGAGGAATTCCTGGAGGAACTTCCGGAGGAATTCGGAGGAACTTCCGGAGGAATTCCCGGAGGAACTTCCGGAGGAATTCCCGTAGGAACTTCCGGAGGAATTCCCGGAGGAACTTCCGGAGGAATTCCCGGAGGAATTCCTGGAGGAACTTCCTTCCGAATAATTTGCGACGTTTACGGGGTTCACAACTCTGTGGTACTTATTCCGATGCCCAAATTCCGGGTGCCAAGGGATACTTATGGGACACCTGCCAGTATCAGGGACGCACCTTCGGAAGATCAACACTAAAAACGTTCACATATGTTTTGTCTATGTTACTTTCGTCGACTAGTTTTTAACTTCAAACCAAAGTGCACTCAAACCTACAAAACACCCAACGGAAAGCAGCAAGCTTGGGAGTTTTTCCTACCCAAAATAGGTCACCCGAACACTCAATTACACTGAACGCAACATCTTCCTTTTTTGAACATTTGTGACCGATAGACATTTGCATCAGGTTGAGTTGATGAGCATCCAAATTTTTATTTCCATGTGTTTCGGAGTAGGACACTATTTGATACATTTTGATGAATGGCAAAATATTTTTCAACCAAGTTGTGGATTGTATTTGAAAACGGCACAATTGATTTATTCTCGAATTAAATTATAATCATTTAATTTATCCGGATTTTTACGGGCTTGGTGGTCATATGGCTACCGCTTCTGCCTCATACGCAGGAGGTCGTGGGTTCAATCCCAGGCCCGTTCCATTTCTCCTTCCCATCCCCGATGACCGTGAGGACGTGGCCAGCGCCGTTATCGACCATCCAAAATACTAGAACTCTCGGACTGTACACATTAAGGTTGGAGAGCAAATCCCATGCTTCCATCCATTGGTTCCCTGTGCAATTGCGATTGTTCGGTTGATCACGGAGTAGCAACTACGAAATGCACGGTCAATGCTCATGCTTGCTCATGCTCATGCATCATTTAATTTATCCGGATTTTTTTTCATAGTTCGTATTCATTTTCGTAGATCAATGTCGTAGATCAATAGATCGTAGATCAATGATAACATTATCAATCGAGTGTATAAACAACACATCAGCATCTTCAACTAGTAGGAACTCACAACCGACGCTTCAAATAAATCATTTCTACAAAAAGCATACCATGGGAAATGACTTAAAATGCACCCGTGTGGCTAACTGGTGTTAGGTATACATTGGCGTAACTACAGGGGGGCTAGGGGGGGCTATAGCCCCACCTAGGATTTGGCTAGCCCCCCTAGAAAATGTTTTACTTTGTATAAGTATTGCGCATATCTAGTCCACTGATTATATAGGGGGGTAAATGCAGAGAAAAGATTGTCTACATTATCCAATCCCTCTCTTCAAAACACTACAGCAATCTATTCGCTCAAGTTTTTGAACTTCGAGCAATTGTTATAAGGCTTGCTCATGACAAAATCTGGAACCCTCAAAACATGTTATAACTTATGAAATATCAAACAAAAAACCTCAACAAGTAAATTAAAAAATATATTATTTATAAGTATGACAAGTACTAAATGGATAATGGACAATTCCTTGAGATTTTCAAGTTTTTCCAGGGTTGTGTGAGTAATTGTGTGTGTGTGTGTGTCATCCTCTATCCCTCACCCAGCTGGGGGTGTTGGTCAAGTAGTTCTACGAATAATTTGATCATATCTCATGCTCCGTAATGGTGCCCTTTTAGTTATGAAGACCAGTGCTGTAAAAGGAATCACTGCTGAAGCAAGAAGGGTGTCTTCAGAGAGTGTAGGGATGG
Organism: Armigeres subalbatus; assembly: GCF_024139115.2. Taxonomy (NCBI): domain Eukaryota; kingdom Metazoa; phylum Arthropoda; class Insecta; order Diptera; family Culicidae; genus Armigeres; species Armigeres subalbatus. The sequence goes on from NC_085141.1 coordinate 69,043,615, forward strand.
GGATGCACTAGCTAGCCATAACAGGTACAGCAAAACTTCACAAGGACGCCCTTATTCGTACTGACTACTCAGGAGTAGAAGGTCGAGAAGAGTCACCGCTGCCAACTAAAGCGTGAACCGGATACCTGGGACTCCCACGATATCCGCGGCAATAGTAGCAAACGATGCCCTGTACGTATTTAGTTGGCAATATATGAGGTAACAAAAATATAATAGATACAAATGAGGTATCAAAATATAATACAATTAACTCTCTAATTCCCAAGATCGCCTTTTAGATGGATGTTTTTAGTTTTAAATAATTAAAATTCATAATTCATTTTGTTGACATTGAAGTCAATCAAAGTGTATTTCAAAGTAACTTTAAGAAGCTTTATTAAAAATAACATTGTAGTTTTTATGTAATGTTTGTTTCATAAGTTGGTTTTATATTTATATTTTAGTATTTAAATTTGTATTATTTTGATGAGTGAAATATTTGTGGTTAGTATTCTTCCACAATTAATCCGATATCATAAAGAGCTTAAAAGATACATAATTCTTTTAATATGATGGAAATTATGTCCAAGTAGGAAAAACTTTAGCAACACAATTCTAAAAGTTTAAAATCTGAATTTGACAAGATGGGTCTTAGAGGGTTAAAGGAAACAATTGGAACTTTCTCGCCAGATTCAAGTGTTTTTTTTCTTCTCCATCAACCAGCTCCGCAATTCATCACGATACGCGAACAACGACGACCACAGAAACGATTTTTCCGGCGATTTTCAGTAGATGGTACAAGTTAAGGAGTTCGTTTAAGGGGTTTTTCCTTTTTGTCATTTATTGGATAGGGGTCACATTGTAGACGGTGTGGAATCAGCATGTCAGTTTGAAAATTGTTTCTTCTTCCGGACGCGAAATATTATTCTCATGCAGTACTGCTAGTTTTCGTGATCGTCATGTGAAAGAGAAAACAGTTGCATTTTCATTTTCAAGAGACCAAATGAAAATGTAGCGGGTTCCCGGTCACCTGTCACATTACAAGCAGTCATGATGGGAATGTGGCTTTGTTTTGAAATCTAAATTTCTGAATAGTTTTGATAGTTCTGTGCAAATAACGATGACTAGTCGATAAAATGATTATATTGTTCCTTGTTTTCGGGTAAGAAGTAACATTCTTGAAGAAGAAACAGCTTATTAACAATAGTTTGATGCGCTTTCATGAAATAAAAATCCGTGAAAATTTAGCGGCATTCCTTTAATTGTTTTTGTTTTCTTTGAAAGCAAGAGTGAATAGAATGTAAATATCGCGTGATCTCCCTCAATGAAAATGAAAATCTCAGTACTGTTCTCATGTATCACTTAGAGCGACAAAAAAACACAGAACAAAAAGCGGGCGAGAAAAAAAACCGTATCAGTAAAATCTTTCTACATAATACTGTTTCACTTAAATTTAAATTAGCAAGTTGAATAAAACGCAAAAAAAATGACGGGAGCAAAAATTTTCCGATACACTTCCGACCGCGGCACACTACGATTCACGTCTCTTTTTCCAGGGTTTTGTGAGTAATTGTTATCTAAATCGAGCATATGATCTTAACCTTCCTAACTAATACCAATCCTAAAAGCTGCAGCGCGTTTTAATTATCACTGTAGGCTTCTTGAGAAAGGCTCGGTAAAACTCTTAGATTTCAAGTAGAGGTAACTAAAAGTTTAATAAGAAAGAACTTTGTATTCTTTCGGATGGATTTTAAAAACTCCGCATACTATTTAATTCTCTAAACTCCTACCTATTGTCGCTGCAGCAATGAAACCAGTGAAATTGTCTCAGTAGGCGTGAAACAGACCTACTGAGAGAAAAGATGTGTTAACTTGTTAATTTGTTTCAAGTTTTTAACTGAATTGAAAATTAAGGACCAATTTTTTTTTAATCGTCCTAGAAGTTATCCTAACAGAAAAGAAAGGTTAGTTTGTTGTGGTCAGATCGCCGTTTGAAAGCTCGTAGGAATTGTCAGGCCACTGAATGGAAAGCTGGCGAAAAGAGTTTAACCAACTAATTTATTCAATATTTAATTTATAATGTATTCTAGGTTCGAAGCAAATCAAAAAATCCTTTAAAAATCAGGAGCGTGCTTCACATTCTATTCACGGCGAGTCCAACACCTATGGTTTTCTGAACCTATCAAGGATCTTAGGAATCCTACGAGATTTCAAAATTTTTGTAACAGGGCTGATCGTCGATGAACATCATTTGAAATATTTAAGTCGTCATTGCATTGATATCTGGTAAACCAACAATATACATCAGTTGAATCGAGCGAAAATGGTAAACTTTCTGTGATATGACTGTTAAAATAGAAAAGTTTTAAAAAAGTTAGCCCCTCTAGAATTTTTCATTAGTTACGCCAATGGGTATAATGTACCGCAAAAATCTTTGCCTTATCGTACACAAGTATACGTAGTAAAGACCAAAGGATCATTTCAAACCCGAACTTTTGATAAAAGACCAATTGACTCAGTTTGACAAATTGAGATGATATCCGCATGTGTGTGTTCAAAAAGGGAGGTATATTTTTGGTAAATAGCTGCATTCAATTTTTTTCGCATCAGGATGCATTCAATACTGGTTGGGGTCTATTTTCTCGAAATTGAAAACTAGCTCGATCGGTTGCCGCATTCCCGAGTTCTTTACAAAACATTTTTTAAGGAAAACACTTAAAAGTAGTACAAATATATGCCATTGCCTGAAAAAAATGGGATCTTTCACTCTATAAAGTAATATTTTGTAATGAACGAGAAAAGTACCTCTAGGTACCGTCGGATGGAATTATCTGAGTTGTTTTCCGGTTTTGGCATATCAAGAGCTGTTGGTAAACGACGCTAACTTTTTATTTTATCTTAATCGCAACAAGAAGCAATCGACGGGAACTATTGTATAAATATGTTCTGTTTGGAAGGGAACGAATACAATGGTTCATGAGTTATCTAAAAGTTTGCTACTTAACCCTTTTGTTACCGACAGGGTACCCGGGTACCTTTTTCGTTTTCAAGTAAATTTTTTTTAGGGTTCTAAACATCGCAGGAAATTGAAACTCTGTGACATCTTCAAACTCGGCAAAATTAAGGTTTGGGTGGTACGAAAATGAAAATCCAGTAAGGGGGGGCTTGGGGAGGAGCTTCTGAATATTTTTACCCCGTAACGTACCGACAGGGTACCCGGGTACCCACGTTTTGGTATGACCATAACTTCGTCAGTTTTCAACCGAATTGGACGATTCCGTTTGCTATGGATTAAGAAATTCATCCTCTATCCGATCCATGTCGAATAGGACCGCTCCGGATTACCTGGTTACCGGAGTTCCAGATTTGCTAGACCATGTCTCAAAAATGGAGAAGTTGATCTTATAGAATCCAAATGATGATTTCTTGTATCCTGAGTTACCAGTTTCGCAGAAAATTCAAGGATTATGACTTCCCAACGTATTAGGACCAAGTGATCATATGGACTCGGAACGGACATCCCGGAATAGGTTCCCGTGGGCCCTATAGTGGCCACAAATTCATTCCTGGCAATATGGGTATCAAAATTCTTGAAATTGTTTCGGGAACATGTTATTCATATAGTTAAACCATAGGATAGATATGAACCGTATGATATCCATATTGCCAGGCTTTCTTCAGAATGAGTTTGTGGCCACTTTAGGCCCCACGGGAACCTGTTCCAGGATGACCGGTCCGTTGTCAAACCATCCAATGGTCCAATTACTTATCAGATCATGCTTCCGAAACAATTTAATGAATTTTGATACCCATATTGCCAGGGATTCTTCAAAATGAGTTTATGGCCACTTTAGGCCCCACGGGAACCTGTTCCAGGATGACCGGTCCGTTGTCAAACCATCCAATGGTCCAATTACTTATCAGATCATGCTTCCGAAACAATTTCATGAATTTTGATACCCATATTGCCAGGGTTTCTTCAGAATAAGTTTGTGGCCACTTAAGGCCCCACGGTAACCTGTTTCCGGAATAACCCTTCCGGGATTAATTCATAAGATGGTCCTGTGACGTAGTTAAGTTATATTCTTTAAATTTCCAACGAAGTTTATTAGTCAGGACGCAAGAAATCTTCATTTGGTTGAATATATATCTTCAATTTACACATACTTTGGGACTTGGCCCAGTTAATCCGGAATTCCGGTTACCAGGTAATCCGAATCGGTTCTCTGTAACATGTATCGAATGGCGGGTAAGTTCCTGCATCCGTAGCAACCAAAATCTTCAAAATCGGTAAAAAACTGACAATGTTATGATCATTTTAAGTCCGTGGGTACCCGGGTACCCTGTCGGTAACGTAAGGGTGTTTTTTTTTTGTTGGTAACAAAAGGGTTAAACTAAATGTTATTACATTTGTGTCACATGGCACAATGTAAATAATTTATAATTAAACTTCCATGATAAGGTTCATCTAGGTTGAAAAGCTTGAATATTGATATTATTTGATGATGATTTAATGTTCGATTCTCATTGGAAATCTCAATGGGGTGCATATTGTTCCACTTTTCCCTACCGCATTCTCTTTATTCCCCCAAAAGCAATCGAATCGATGACGTGATTTGAGACAGCCAAGTCAACAATCATATATTTTTCTTGACTTATTTTCCCCTTCTCCCTACATCTGTTCACTGCAGGGCTCTGCAGATGGGATCAACGCACATCCTAGATAGACTCCTTTGGCTACGGATGTATAAATAAATGTCTTTTATTCGATTCCGCTTCCGACGAAATATCGGAGAAAATACGGAGCCCAAACGGAACGACGAACGCAGCACGCCGGCTTTGGCAACGCAGACGATGATGATGGGGGCATTAGGTACTTCCTATCATATTTATGGCATTTATTAGCCGAGCATAGCGTTGATTTCCGTTGCCGGTTTAATGGACTAACTAATGGCACTATAGCGGGTAATAAGATGGTCTTTCATCGGCCGGATTCAGGAGATTTATGCGTGCAAGCGCTGCGATTGGTTTCGGAAATAATACCGTCCTGAGAGAGGCGTGCGGTCTGCTTGTTTGTGACATTGAATCAAACAGGGTTGGGAGTTGGTTTAGTCTAAGTCTAATTCCTGGCGGTCTGTATTATAATGAAATGAAAATACCACATTGTGCTCTTGTACTGTGTGGTTGTCTGTTCTCTTTACTGAAAGACGTTTTGCCTTTCTCGTATACAAAGTATACGTAAAGGCTATATGTTCGCTCCAAAAATAAACTTTTTATAGGAGGCCCGGAGACCCATAGTGTTATATACCAATCGACTCAGTTCGACGAATTGAGGTGATGTCTCTGTGTGTGTGTGTGTGTGTGTTTTTTTTTCATCCTAAACAATGGAGGGGGAATCTGCTCAACAGACATCCTGGGTTGACCAGGAAGTGCTGGGTTAGGGACCACCTCCAATGAGGGAGGCAGGACTGCATCCCCGACCAGCTAAACCGTTTCCATTGCCGCCAAGCCCATCGTCCCTTCGGTACAACCAGAAAGTAATGCTTCAAAGGGGGGCCAGTGCATGACGCACCCTCGAGGTTAGCTGCGTGTCCTTGCAGCATCGAACATCGTGACTCGCTTTTTTAGAAGAACACCATGGTATCGTGCCGGCTTTCCAGGTGGCCTTACCACGCCCTATGTCCTCGGAAGGTGGACAGTGTCGACTTCGCGCCTGCTTCCCTCTGCACGACTGGTATCAAGAATGATGATGCCGCGTGCACCCCAAATTGACCTTTCTGCGATAGGGCCTATTCGCCAGCACACAGAGGGACTTGCCGACGCGGTGCCTACGCCTGCCCCAGCCTTGACGAGGACCCCTTTCCGTCATCGGGCTCGGAACCCGCCCGGTTGACCGACGCCGCGAAAGCGACGATACCATGTTGTTCTTCGCGCGACCAGTTGTTCGATAAAAGGATCGAGTTCGGCCACAGGGCATGACCTCCGGTATGACACATGAAGCCGACTCCGATCCCTTGCCCACCTCTTATTTGCGCCTGAACTAGCCATCCTTGAGTCCACGTGCCACCTTCTGTGTAGCTCCGAGACGATTTGGGCGATAGCCGATAAAACGGCTTTCCAGCCAACTTCATCTTTACACATCCTCCGAACTAGGTTGTCCGTAGTGTCCAGACCACATGTGACAAGCATGTGGTCACGCATTGCGCGAAAACGTGAGCACACGAACAACACGTGTTCCGCCGTTTCCTCTAACCTGCGCACACCAAACACTCGGGCGAAGCCGAGCAAGCCAGCTGCTTTACCTGCACTTTGATTTTGCAGCACGCTTAAACGCCGGGCACATGGAACCCCCCATGGGGTGCTTGCTGTTCACAGCTTTGCTGGAACAAATCAAACAATTGGGAGGGTTCGTGCAGCATTGTGCCTTATGTCCCTCCAATCCGCAGCGTCGGCAGAGATTGCTTCTGTCAGGGCCTTTGTAGTCCCATTGCTTGTGCCCCGGTTCCAGGCACTTGAAGCAAACTTCGGGTTGCTCGTATATGCGCACAGGGCATACCGACCATCCCACCTTGACGCTCCCTAACTTGACTACCTTGAGGCGTCCGCTGCAGATAGCCGAACCAATGCTACCTGCGTCCCTGCCGGACCTTTCCGTAGCCGAACGGCTGCGGTGGGCGTCTCCACTTTACACTGTCGCCGCAGTGCCGTGACGAGCTCTTCGACTTCAGTGATCTCGTCCAGGTCTTTAACCCTTAGATTCTCCTCCGTCGTGAGTGCCCTCACCTTGACCGTCTCGCCTAGGACCTCCTCCGCCAACTTCTTGTAGGCGGCGCCTTTGCGAGACGCCCCGCTTCAGCTCAAGTATCATCTCGCCCATCCGGGTACGTCTTATTCGACGTACGTCGGCGCCGAGTTCACTGAGCTTGACGTCACCCTCATCGCCTTCAAAACATCCGAATACTTAGCCTCGACCGCCGTGATGACTAGGGCATCGCCCCTGGAGCGATTGGCGCCTACCCTAGACTTCTTGCTACCCTCATTCGCCTGGGCCTTCCTTTCGACCCTTGACGTCTTCGGTTTCCTCTTGTTCTTGACCAGGGTCCAGGAGGCGTCATTCCTCTATTTCTGGTCTGGTGCGGCTGAGAACTTTCAGCCTGCCGTAACCCCTTACCACTGTCTTGTTTGAGTGGACGGACCTTTCCAGGTCCTTCCTCCCCCGGTTTTGGAGGTACCTGACCGGGGTTCAGCTTCCCAGCCCCACTACCCTTGTTCGGGGTAGTAACCCTCCGCGTTTTGGAGCGGCCCCCAGGGAGTGTGTGTGTGTGTGTGTGTGTGTGTGTGTGTGTGTGTGTGTGTGTGTGTGTGTGTGTGTGTGTGTGTTCAGTGCATCCACCAAAAAAATGTCACTCATTTTTCAGGTACTTATCCTCAACTGATTTACTCGTTGCATTCGACGCATGATACTCTCCCATTGTTTCCTATTGAAAATTGGTCAAATCGGACTATGGGCTCAAGAGTAATGGCCAAAATACTATTTTTATAATGCACGAGAAAAGCATCATCTCCGCTAGGTGGATTAATCAGGGTTTTTAATACTACCCGAAGCTATTTTAATGTCCGCAGTGCTTCTCAGCGCTAATTGTACCCGTTACGATCTTTGCTTGGACCCGTGTCTTCGTTTTACGTTGGACCCGTTTGCGGAAGTGAAATAATGACAAGCGGAGGTAATCCTGCAAGGACATTTTTCTGAACAAAAAACCTCTCAGAAGGTCTCGTCTCCACGCTCAGCAATGAGCATTAATAAAAACAAAAGAAAGGGGGAGCCTCTGAATTCTCCACTTCCTTCTATATCTGTTTCAATACCGTCCTGCCAAAGCGCGGAAAAATAGAAGGAAATTGCAGACTTCAGGTATTGCTTTTAACTCTGACATTCAAAATAATTCTTCTCCTATCGAACAGAGCAATCAATTTGATTTGATTCATGTCGACGGGTAGCGTGCTGTTCCAGAGAAAACTTACCTCTTTACGGTTCAAATTTCAAATTACCACAGCTGTCATATACTTATCAAAAAACAAACTTCCTGAGAGTTCTTTATCCCTAGGCTGACCAGATCAATTCGGTAAAAAAAAACGGGACATGTCAAAAAAACTTGTTATAAAGTTCATTTCCGTGTAAGAAATTAGAAATATTTTAGAGTGAATCTTTACCACCATAACCTTCTATTGTAATAAGTTAGTTAGGACAAATAAAAGATATTTAGTTACTAGATAAAGATTGTCGCTGTCGTTGCTGTCCGGAACATCTTTTGCTGGCGAGGATAGGGGATCTAAATGTCAATGAAGGAAAAATACTTACGATTTGACAGTTAGGTACCACGCATGTTTCGGACAGCAGAACAAAAGGAACCGAAGCGACAATCTTTATCTGGTAACTAATATATCTTTTGGACAAATACTAAACAACAGTTTTTTCACTCTTCAAAGGGACGCGGAAAACACGAAGGAACAGAAAATTACGCAATATTTAAAAGATTGGGAAATTTTGAAATTTTATTTTAATTTACTCCCAGACATGTATTAAGGATTTTATTATTGACCATTATCAAACACTTCTTTAAATCAGAGCAATTTAAAATAACAAACAATAGTCAAAGTACTATGCCTAAGGCCGTAAGTTTGAAAAAAAAAAATCTGCTGATAAGAATAACAAGAATGTCAACAAGAAAAGAACGTTAATAAAATGTAATTTCAATTACATATTTCCATGAATACAGTCCTTTTTGATCAAAATTGATTTAAATTACGTTAAAACTAGCCTCACACCATGGGAATCTTGTCCATTGATTTTGTTCCCATGTGCTTCCAAAAAAAGCGGGACTCATGCAATTTCGTCGCGAAAAGTAAATAAAATCCTGACCAATTTATAGTCTGGTTTACAGCTGGGACTCTCGGAGATTTCCACTAGATTGTATTTTAAATCGGGCCGGATTTTCCAATTTTTCATAACAAAACCCCAAAAATCCCGTCCACACAAATGGGAGCGAAATAAGCAGACAAGCTACTGATGTGTAAACTGGCCTTAAAGTACGTGAGAACCTTAAATTTTGGCTTTAATCCGACCAAATTTGCCTTCGGTTCGAAGCTGCTTGAAACTCGATTTTGTTCAATTGGTTAATAAATATTTTTTTCATGCGGTCATTTTTTTATAGTGAATGATTTTGAAATATTCAGAAAAACTTTGAATGATTTTTAATGTTTTTTTTTCGAAAAGAATCAGATGATTGAAAAATATTTGACTGGATTTGCTTTTCCTTGTCGGGTATTTTAATCACTGCGACCTTTTGTTTGTCGTGCTGATTTCATAGGATATGGCTGTATATTAAGCATATGCGGTATTTCGAAAAATTTCGTTTCAGGTGGTTCGAAACGAAATTCCGCGGAATTTCGCGGAATTTTAGCATGGCGAAATCTCATTTCTTGGTTTCGTTTCGTTTCGTAAAATTATAAAAAAATCGCTAGAAAAAACAAGCTTCTTACGAAATTAAACGGAATTCCGCGGAATTTCGAAACAAATTTAAACTTAAACTATTCTTTATATTATCAAAAGTTTTGGCTGCGCCACTGAACAAAATCGTTAAGTTGTTTTTAAAACTTTGGGTTATTATTTTTTTTTTCTATTAACGCTTACTACATAACCCCATTCTTAGTCGACAAATACGTATGTAGTTTTCTTCTATAAAACTTCTTCAGTGTTTCCAAATATACTATATTAACAATATGATTCACTCTCACGAAATTTTGGCGACACCACATGTGGCGCCAACTCGCGTCCGAAAGGATCGATACACACGTAAATCGAACTACCCAAAATATGACGATCGTTTTACACACACTTCAAAATGTCATCATGAAAAAAAATAGGGATGCCTGATGTTTTTTTGGCAAACTTAATCGATTATGTTTAATCAAATGCAAATGGAAAATCAAATGTTGTAGCAGAAGTGTGGTAGGCATATTTTTGTGGAAATGTATAATAAATTTGATATAGCTCGTTGAACTGTATCCGGCGGGACCATGCCGGTGTACCTACTCGCTCTCTGGTTTGCACACAATGTTGCTGTTTGCTCATTTGACTGCAACACTTTTATCAAATGTACTATTGTCGCACTAATCTTTTTCTAGAATGCTGCGGCGGTCTTACACTCGCAGGCTCGACTAGGAAGGCAAACGTCAAGATAGCCGCCGTGTTAAAAGATAGGCAGAATTTTCCCGCTCAAAACAAAACCACGTGCTTTTCGCGAAAAGACAACAGAGTTCGATTGTATTAGTGAGAGGCAACCGGAGACACTGAGTACATGGAGAGTGTTTATCATGGCAAGTGCATACAGTAGGTGAGATTTTCATTGACACTGTTGTGTTTAGTGACCGTTGCGATTACCTGAGAAGCAACCAGCAGGAAGCCGCAGTATTCTATTTTATCTCGAGATGCATAATATATACAATATGATTCACTCTCACGAAATTCTGGCGACCCCTCATGTGGCGCCACGATACACGATACACGTTATAGTTAAACTACCCAACATATGACGATCGTTATACACACACACTTACGGAGCTGAATTTATTGAATTCAACATTTGGCTACCAAACATTACCGCTAGGCAATGGTTAAACTCACTGGTATTTTTTTAACAGCAAGGAAGTGACCCTGATCAATTTACTTATATTTTGTTACACTTTTTTAATTTAAATGTAAATTAACAAAATTCGTAGAGATGTATAGATTTATGATTTATAGATGCATAAGAGTTTACAAAATGATTATTTGAGCTCGAAAAACGATGGAATTCCGACATTCAAGACTTAAGGATTTTTGAAAACGTAACGATTTTTATCACATTTTCAAGGATGATGTGATCAAAATATTTTATTTACTTGTGAGATGAGCATTAGGTGGTTCAAAAATTGATTTTGATCCACAGTGCTCATCTGATTCTTTACCATGTTCTGAGTTTCCTGAAAATTTGAGCTCATTTGGATTAAAACTGATTTAGCACAAGCCGTTTCAAGTTTGCATGCAAATTAGTATGGGTAAAATTATTTTTTCGTTGTACTGTTTAATGACGTTTTCCCATCAAGTGCATGTTAAAAGAAAACCTACATAGCTAAAAGGAATACTCAACAGCTTTCACTCAGTGTAAACCGCATCTCAATTAATCGTTCCAATAATTCATGATTAGACAATGTTTTCACCACGTAAAACACTTTTTTGGTAGTTGATTTGCATTATAAATATACAAGGGAGAAATATCAATATATTCAAGGGAGATCAGGGATATTGCTGTTACAATTATTTTAAATTGATATTTGAAAACCATCCCTAGAACGGAATAAAACTTGTAATGTTGCTTGGGATATCACCGCATGGCTAAGGAAGGCTTTTATATTACTGTGGTAGATTATTGTTTAGCATGATCAATCGTTTTGAATAATTTTATGACACCAGTTAAACTTATTCATTCGCATAGCAAGTTTCAATGTTTGCAGGTGTTGAGAAAGAATCGGGTATATATGTAAAAAAGATATCGAACCAGTGCATAATCTCCATCCAAGCGTTTCTCAGCTATTTTCAGAGGATTACATACATTTATCGAGTTTGGCTTCGTTATGCTCTTTGACGCTTGAGCTTCAATAAACAAGTTATTTAGACTATAACTTGGTAATAATCGATTCCTCCTTAATTTTTTATATGATGATTGGAAGAAAAAAATCGAGGAAACTCATTTAGTAGTGACGTGGTAAATAATTGACTGTTTTACAACTAAAAGGTTCCGTTTAAGGGAGAAAAAAAAGTTGTTTGGGACCCCTCAATAGATTTTTTTCAAATAGTCACGAAACGAAAGCTTGAAGAGTCAAACACAATGGACACGTTTGCGTGCGTTTTGACAGTTTTCTCATGTGTTTGGCCCATAAGAGCTATATTTTCTCGTAGTGGAAGTATTAGCGATGCTCATTTTTTTTTGTCACACACCTCGTTGAATTATCTTGATTTTATAAAATCAATGATGATTTCTTTTCAAATTAACTCGCATGCATAATCCCATTTTTGAGAATTCCCAAATTGTTATCAATTTGTGAATATGATTTGACAGAGAGAAACGTACTTTTGTGAACAAACTGCCTGATATGAGAGTCTGATATAAATACAATTCAAACATAATTACGTTTGTGGTACAATCTCTCTAAAAAATGAGTTTGCATTTCCTTTGAGGCAATATAACTCACGAACGGGTTGGACTGATTTGTACGGGTTTATCATTAATCGATTTGTCTTGAGGACTGCTGTGTTATAAAATATCACTAAATTTTGAGGAGAAAGTTGAGAAATTGTGAAAATACAATTTTGATACGAGTTGTAAAAAGCACAATACGATCGCGCTTAAAATGATCTAGAGTACGGCGCTGAATGAACTCAACAATTGACAGTAAGAATGCAAAATATAGTTGACTCTGTAAATCTTGATGTTCTATATCTCGATATCTCTCCCTATATCGATGGTTTCCTCGGTCCCTTCAATCTACATACATTTCGGCTTTCTACATCTCGATAACTTCCCTATCTTGAAATCTTTTTATCCCGATGTGTTGTAATCGTATTGTGTTCTGGATTCACTCTCCTTACGTCGATATATTCAAATTTTTAGGCTACTAGACCATATTTGGACGATAACAATACAGATCAACAATAAGCAATGATATTTGTTTTGTTGTCGTTTTTCATAGCAACAAGCTGTTTTGGATCTAGTACCCATTTAAATTTTCCTTCCATTCCTCGATCTCTCCCTATCTCAATGGTCCCTTCAATATCGAGATGTGTAGAGCGACTATAGTATAATCCCGCGCAAGGTCGGGTACGTTCAACTAGTTTTTCTTGCGAAAGTATCGAAAAACAATCTATTAAATCCCAAAAAATATCTGATATTGTATACGAAATCGAGAAAGCACAATAAAATAGGCGTAATTAAGTTTAGCCGAAATATCTCACCGTAATGCTACGTTTTGAAAGGGCAAGTGAATTGAAAGGCTTAGTTTAATGCAATTTACTTGCCAAGAGTTGAACATGTTCAACTTACTGTCCGTTCAAGTGAGTTGAGCGAAGGTGTTTGGACGCGTTTAATCCAAGCGACTTGTTCAATTCACTTTCCATGTCTAAATGTAACAAAATAATCATACCCATTATGATAAGCGCAACGGCGTTTTCAATTCATAATAAGTTGCAACGCAGGTGTTAAGTTCCAGTAGGAATTTAGGACATCGAAGAGGAAGAAGAATGATGCATTGGAATAATATCGATAATATTCAGAAAGAATTAATCAAATTTCTTTCTGAAGAAAATGATAGAAATGTTTACAGTGGAACAATCATTTTAATGTTTGCGGAACGGATTTCACAGTTTGAACGATTGAAGCAAAGGTGTAGTTTGTCTGCTTTGCACTGCTTCATCGAAATATTTACATATAGTGTTTGCATTTAACAAAGTTAATATTCCGGTAATCGATTTATTGAAAAATGTATGGACATCCCCACACTGTAAAATTTTATCGAACAACTGTATGACTACTCACCGGAAGATGGCAGGAGGGTTTTCCATCACAAGCTAGAAAAAAACATGTTTAGATTCCTCTTTGCTCGCTAGATGATGTTGTTATCACCGGCAAATTGTTCGCCATTTCGGTGTATGGAAAAACTCGAAGTGAACCATATTGTTAATATAATATATTTGGTGTTTCCAAGTTTCAAATTTATATTTTGTGATATTTTTAACTATTTGCACAATATGAATGGGGAATGGATCGTGTTGCTGCTGGTCATGGAGCAGCTAGTCCGGGAGAAAGCGAAGTGAAAAAAAATCTACCTCGCGTAGCTGAAATTTGTTTAACCAGTTTACAATCGACCTTGTTGATATTGATCACGCCAGCTTGTATGGGAATGGGAGAACGCGAAGTGAGAAAACTAATGTCTGCATCGAAGAGCACAGAATTATTTAGTGCGGAATCGATCGTATTGTAGAAGCATATTAAACGAAGCACATTGAATTGTGTTGGATTGATTTGAAACAGGTTCTCGTCTTCTTGTTTTCAAAATAACTTCGCTTACAATAAATATTAAGTCACTTACCACAGGGCTTCATATGATTTACCTTCTCTACTAACCAACAATTCCTTTCCCGTAGCGCCCACGGACATGCAGAGCATTCCTAGGTCTTTTATGATAGCGGTTCCCAACCTGGGGTACATGTTCCCCTGGGAGGGGGGTCCCGTAGCGTAGTTGGCTACACGTTCGCCTTACAAGCGAATGGTCATGGGTTCGATTCCCAGCCCCTCCACCAAACCCTCGTCAGTCGCCAGATCCGCAGCCCATACGGTGGCGTTTGGGGTACGCGCCTTACCGTCACGGCTGCCTGATGACGACTTACAACTTGTTCTTCTCGGAGGCATTCCTCCAACGTTACCCGGATTAATGGCAACCGAACAATGGAACGATCATTGAATACACGACATGGACAAACGGACACAATGGACTTACGATGAGATGGACTGGCAACGACAATAATAATGGTAATGGAAATCTAAAAATAGATTCTGTGTGGATTCTGTAGAACAGAATACCACAGCAGATCTCGGCACAGTAGCGGTCAAGTAACACAGAGTGCCTAACAAATAAATAAAGGAATAAAAAAAAAATGTTCCCCTGGGGGTACTTTCGTTGGGCCCAGGGGGTATCTCGGACAAATTTCTTAATGGCAGATGAATTACAATTTTAATCCAAACTTATTGATAAAGTTTTGTATTTAGAGGAATTTGCACTCAGTGGTCCAAAATATGAGCCATCGAACTGGTGGTCCAAAATACCTCCCTTATCCTATGCATGGTAATCAGTAAATCATGGCCTATTGAATCCTGTCCTCCACAACCAGTACAATGGATGAAGAGATGTGGGACAAAAGATCAAAAGGGCAAAACCTCGAATGAACAAATTTTAAAAATCTCCTATGCAATCTACCGGGTCAGGACAGAATGTTGTATAATATGTTAAGAATATGATTCTTAACTAAAATATAGAGTCTACAGATTTGAAAGCCTCCATTTGAAAGACATGAAGACTTTTGCCCGAAAAGCTCAGTTGCTTCGTTGCAAGAGAATTGGAAGCATCCTTCTACGCTTCTCGGAAGCCTCCTTCGAAGCAGCTCGGAAGCCTCCTTTCAAGTGACCCGGAAACATCATTTTAAGAGGTTCGAAAACTTTCTTTTAAGAGGCCCGGAAGCCAAGCTGTTTTTCTAAAAAAATCCTTTTTTTTTTCTACTTCTTTTAAAAACCTCGGATCTTATCAATGGGCTCGGAAGGGATTTTTGAACAGGCTCGACAGCCTCATTTTAAAAGGCTCGGAAGCCTACTATCAAAAGGGTTGGAAACCTTCTTTCTAGAGACCCGGAAATCTTCTTTTAAGCTTTTTTCTTTAAACTAATTTTGTTTTCTTTCCTCCTTCATTTGAAAGGCTCGGAAAGCTCTTTTCAAAAGGCTCGGAAGGCCTTTTATAAGAGACTCGAAGCCCTCTCTCAATGAGGGTCTGAATTCTTCTTTCAAGATGCTTAGAACCGTAGTCTCGAAAGCCACAGAAGCCTCCTTTCAAGAGGCTCGGAAGCCTCCTTTCAAGAAGCTCGGAAGCCTCCTTCCAAGAGGCTCGGAAGCCTCCTTTCAAGAGGCCTGGAAACCTCCTTCAAGAGGCCTGGAAGCCTCCTTCAGGAGGCCCTGGAAGCCTCCTTTCAAGAGGCCTGGAAGCCTCCTTCAAGAGGCCTGGAAGCCTCCTTCAAGAGGCTCTGGAAGCCTCCTTCAAGAGGCCCGGAAGCCTCCTTTCAAGAGGCCTGGAAGCCTCCTTCAAGAGGCCCAGCCTCCTTCAAGAGGCCCCAGCCTCCTTCAAGAGGCCCGGAAGCCTCCCTTCAAGAGGCCTGGAAGCCTCCTTCAAGAGGCCCGGAAGCCTCCTCAAGAGGCCCGGAAGCCTCCTTCAAGAGGCCTCAGCCTCCTTCAAGAGGCCTGGAAGCCTCCTTCAAGAGGCCTGGAAGCCTCCCTTCAAGAGGCCTGGAAGCCTCCTTCAAGAGGCCCGGAAGCCCCTTCAAGAGGCCCAAGCCTCCTTCAAGAGGCCCGGAAGCCTCCTTCAAGAGGCCCGGAAGCCTCCTTCAAGAGGCCTGGAAGCCTCCTTCAAGAGGCCCGGAAGCCTCCTTCAAGAGGCCCGGAAGCCTCCTTCAAGAGGCCCGGAAGCCTCCTTCAAGAGGCCTGGAAGCCTCCTTCAAGAGGCCTGGAAGCCCTTCAAGAGGCCTCGGAAGCCTCCTTCAAGAGGCCTGGAAGCCTCCTTCAAGAGGCCTCGAAGCCTCCCTTCAAGAGGCCTGGAAGCCTCCTTCAAGAGGCCCGGAAGCCTCCTTCAAGAGGCCCGGAAGCCTCCTTCAAGAGGCCTGGAAGCCTCCTTCAAGAGGCCCAGCCTCCTTCAAGAGGCCTGGAAGCCTCCTTCAAGAGGCCTGGAAGCCCTTCAAGAGGCCCGGAAGCCTCCTTCAAGAGGCCCGGAAGCCTCCTTCAAGAGGCCTGGAAGCCTCCTTCAAGAGGCCTCAGCCTCCTTCAAGAGGCCCGGAAGCCTCCTTCAAGAGGCCTGGAAGCCTCCCTTCAAGAGGCCCGGAAGCCTCCTTCAAGAGGCCTGGAAGCCTCCTTCAAGAGGCCTGGAAGCCTCCTTCAAGAGGCCCAAGCCTCCTTCAAGAGGCCTGGAAGCCTCCCTTCAAGAGGCCTGGAAGCCTCCTTCAAGAGGCCCGGAAGCCTCCTTCAAGAGGCCCGGAAGCCTCCCTTCAAGAGGCCTGGAAGCCTCCTTCAAGAGGCCTCGGAAGCCTCCTTCAAGAGGCCTGGAAGCCTCCTTCAAGAGGCCTGAAGCCTCCTTCAAGAGGCCCGGAAGCCTCCTTCAAGAGGCTCGGAAGCCCTTCAAGAGGCCTGGAAGCCTCCTTCAAGAGGCCTGAAGCCTCCTTCAAGAGGCCTGGAAGCCTCCCCTTCAAGAGGCCCAAGCCTCCTTCAAGAGGCCCGGAAGCCTCCTTCAAGAGGCCTGGAAGCCTCCTTCAAGAGGCCTGGAAGCCTCCTTCAAGAGGCCTGGAAGCCCTTCAAGAGGCCCGGAAGCCTCCTTCAAGAGGCCTGGAAGCCTCCTTCAAGAGGCCCAGCCTCCTTCAAGAGGCCTGGAAGCCTCCTTCAAGAGGCCTGGAAGCCTCCTTCAAGAGGCCCAGCCCTCCTTCAAGAGGCCCGGAAGCCTCCTTCAAGAGGCCTGGAAGCCTCCTTCAAGAGGCCTGGAAGCCTCCTTCAAGAGGCCCGGAAGCCTCCCTTCAAGAGGCCCGGAAGCCTCCTTCAAGAGGCCCCAGCCTCCTTCAAGAGGCCTGGAAGCCTCCTTCAAGAGGCCCGGAAGCCTCCTTCAAGAGGCCTGGAAGCCTCCTTCAAGAGGCCTGGAAGCCTCCTTCAAGAGGCCTGGAAGCCCTTCAAGAGGCCTGGAAGCCTCCTTCAAGAGGCCTGGAAGCCTCCTTCAAGAGGCCCGGAAGCCTCCTTCAAGAGGCCTGGAAGCCTCCTTCAAGAGGCCTGGAAGCCCTTCAAGAGGCTCAGCCTCCCTTCAAGAGGCCCAGCCTCCTTCAAGAGGCCTGGAAGCCTCCTTCAAGAGGCTCAGCCTCCTTCAAGAGGCCCAGCCTCCTTCAAGAGGCCCGGAAGCCTCCTTCAAGAGGCCCCAGCCTCCCTTCAAGAGGCCTGGAAGCCTCCTTTCAAGAGGCCTGGAAGCCTCCTTCAAGAGGCCCGGAAGCCTCCTTCAAGAGGCCTGGAAGCCTCCTTCAAGAGGCCCGGAAGCCTCCTTCAAGAGGCCTCAGCCCTTCAAGAGGCCTGGAAGCCCTTCAAGAGGCCCGGAAGCCTCCCTTCAAGAGGCCCGGAAGCCTCCTTCAAGAGGCCCGGAAGCCTCCTTCAAGAGGCCTGGAAGCCTCCCTTCAAGAGGCCCCAGCCTCCTTCAAGAGGCCTGGAAGCCTCCTTTCAAGAGGCCTGGAAGCCTCCTTCAAGAGGCCTCAGCCTCCTTCAAGAGGCCCGGAAGCCTCCTTCAAGAGGCCCGGAAGCCTCCCTTCAAGAGGCCTGGAAGCCTCCTTCAAGAGGCCTGGAAGCCTCCTTCAAGAGGCCTGGAAGCCCCTTCAAGAGGCCCCAAGCCTCCTTCAAGAGGCCTGGAAGCCTCCTTCAAGAGGCCTCGGAAGCCTCCTTCAAGAGGCTCGGAAGCCTCCCTTCAAGAGGCCTGGAAGCCTCCTTCAAGAGGCCTGGAAGCCCTTCAAGAGGCCCGGAAGCCTCCTTCAAGAGGCTCGGAAGCCTCCTCAAGAGGCCTCGGAAGCCTCCTTTCAAGAGGCCTGGAAGCCTCCTTCAAGAGGCCCAGCCTCCCTTCAAGAGGCCTGGAAGCCTCCTTCAAGAGGCCTGGAAGCCTCCTTCAAGAGGCTCCAAGCCTCCTTCAAGAGGCCTGGAAGCCTCCTTCAAGAGGCCTGGAAGCCTCCTTCAAGAGGCCTGGCCTCCTTCAAGAGGCCTCAGCCAGCCTCCTTCAAGAGGCCCGGAAGCCTCCTTCAAGAGGCCTGGAAGCCTCCTTCAAGAGGCCTGGAAGCCTCCTTCAAGAGGCCCGGAAGCCCTTCAAGAGGCCCGGAAGCCTCCTTCAAGAGGCCCGGAAGCCTCCTTCAAGAGGCCTGGAAGCCTCCTTCAAGAGGCCTGGAGCCTCCTTCAAGAGGCCTGGAAGCCTCCTTCAAGAGGCCTGGAAGCCTCCTTCAAGAGGCTCGGAAGCCTCCTTTCAAGAGGCCTGGAAGCCTCCTTCAAGAGGCCTGGAAGCCCTTCAAGAGGCCTGGAAGCCTCCTTCAAGAGGCCTCAGCCTCCTTCAAGAGGCCTGGAAGCCTCCTTCAAGAGGCCTGGAAGCCTCCTTCAAGAGGCCCAGCCTCCTTCAAGAGGCCCGGAAGCCTCCTTCAAGAGGCCCGGAAGCCCTTCAAGAGGCCCGGAAGCCTCCTTCAAGAGGCCCGGAAGCCTCCTTCAAGAGGCCCGGAAGCCTCCTTCAAGAGGCCCAGCCTCCTTCAAGAGGCCTGGAAGCCTCCTTCAAGAGGCCTCAGCCTCCTTCAAGAGGCCCGGAAGCCTCCTTCAAGAGGCCTGGAAGCCTCCTTCAAGAGGCCCAAGCCTCCTTCAAGAGGCCTGGAAGCCTCCTTCAAGAGGCCTGGAAGCCCTTCAAGAGGCCTGGAAGCCTCCTTCAAGAGGCTCAGCCTCCTTCAAGAGGCCCGGAAGCCTCCTTCAAGAGGCCCGGAAGCCTCCTTCAAGAGGCCTGGAAGCCCCTTCAAGAGGCCTGGAAGCCTCCTTCAAGAGGCCTCGGAAGCCTCCTTCAAGAGGCCTGGAAGCCTCCTTCAAGAGGCCTGGAAGCCTCCTTCAAGAGGCCCAGCCTCCTTCAAGAGGCCTGGAAGCCCTTCAAGAGGCCCGGAAGCCTCCTTCAAGAGGCCTGGAAGCCTCCTTCAAGAGGCCCGGAAGCCTCCTTCAAGAGGCCCGGAAGCCTCCTTCAAGAGGCCTGGAAGCCTCCTTCAAGAGGCCTGGAAGCCTCCTTCAAGAGGCCTGGAAGCCTCCTTCAAGAGGCCTGGAAGCCCTTCAAGAGGCTCGGAAGCCTCCTTCAAGAGGCCTGGAAGCCTCCTTCAAGAGGCCTGGAAGCCTCCTTCAAGAGGCCTGGAAGCCTCCTTCAAGAGGCCCAGCCTCCTTCAAGAGGCCTGGAAGCCTCCTTCAAGAGGCCCGGAAGCCTCCTTCAAGAGGCCTCAGCCTCCTTCAAGAGGCCCGGAAGCCCCTTCAAGAGGCCTGGAAGCCTCCTTCAAGAGGCCCGAAGCCTCCTTCAAGAGGCCCGGAAGCCTCCTTCAAGAGGCCCCAGCCTCCTTCAAGAGGCCTGGAAGCCTCCTTCAAGAGGCCCGGAAGCCTCCTTCAAGAGGCCTGGAAGCCTCCTTCAAGAGGCCTGGAAGCCTCCTTCAAGAGGCCTGGAAGCCTCCTTCAAGAGGCCCGGAAGCCTCCTTCAAGAGGCCTGGAAGCCTCCTTCAAGAGGCCCGGAAGCCTCCCTTCAAGAGGCCCGGAAGCCTCCTTCAAGAGGCTCGGAAGCCTCCTTCAAGAGGCCTGGAAGCCTCCTTCAAGAGGCCTGGAAGCCTCCTTCAAGAGGCCCGGAAGCCTCCTTCAAGAGGCCTGGAAGCCTCCTTCAAGAGGCCCGGAAGCCTCCTTCAAGAGGCTCAGCCTCCCTTCAAGAGGCCTCGGAAGCCTCCTTCAAGAGGCCTGGAAGCCCTTCAAGAGGCCTGGAAGCCTCCTTCAAGAGGCCTGGAAGCCTCCTTCAAGAGGCCTGGAAGCCTCCTTCAAGAGGCCTGGAAGCCTCCTTCAAGAGGCCTGAAGCCTCCTTCAAGAGGCCCGGAAGCCTCCTTCAAGAGGCCTGGAAGCCTCCTTCAAGAGGCCTGGAAGCCTCCTTCAAGAGGCCCGGAAGCCTCCTTCAAGAGGCCCGGAAGCCTCCTTCAAGAGGCCCGGAAGCCTCCTTCAAGAGGCCCCAGCCTCCTTCAAGAGGCCCGGAAGCCTCCTTCAAGAGGCCTGGAAGCCTCCTTCAAGAGGCCTGGCCTGGAAGCCTCCTTCAAGAGGCCTGGAAGCCTCCTTCAAGAGGCCTGGAAGCCTCCTTCAAGAGGCCTGGAAGCCTCCTTCAAGAGGCTCGGAAGCCTCCTTCAAGAGGCCCAGCCTCCTTCAAGAGGCCTGGAAGCCTCCTTCAAGAGGCCTGGAAGCCTCCTTCAAGAGGCCCGGAAGCCTCCTTCAAGAGGCCTGGAAGCCTCCTTCAAGAGGCCTGGAAGCCTCCTTCAAGAGGCTCGGAAGCCTCCTTTCAAGAGGCTCGGAAGCCCCCTTTCAAGAGGCTCGGAAGCCCCCTTTCAAGAGGCTCGGAAGCCTCCTTTCAAGAGGCTCGGAAGCCTCCTTTCAAGAGGCTCGGAAGCCCCCTTTCAAGAGGCTCGGAAGCCTCCTTTCAAGAGGCTCGGAAGCTTCGTTTCAAGAGGCTCGGAAGCCTCCTTTCAAGAAGATCGGAAGCCTCCTATCAAGCGGCTCGGAAGTCTCATTTCAAGAGGCTGGGAAGCCATATTTTAAGAGGCTCTAGGCAACAGTCAAAACATTTCCTACAGTCACTCCCTTGATGTTAGAACTTAATTTGAATTGAGAAGTGTAAAAAAATGAAAATTTCAGAAAAGTTTTAGGAGAGCCATACATTCCGTTAGATTTCAGGTCCATTTTTGATATACTTTAAGAGCTCCGATTATTTTCATTTACAGCAAAAAAAATCATAGGGGGTACCTCAATTAATGCAAAAGTTCTAAGGGTACCTCTCAAGAAAAAAGGTTGAGAACCGCTGTTTTATAACAATGAGTGTTAAACTAATTTTCCTCTCCTAATCCTAAATTGACTGTAAAGACGTGACCAGCATCGTTATTGGTCATGAATTGGAAACTCCGAAGCAAGTATACAATAAGAATAACTTTTTGTATCCCAAGAATATTATTTAATTGGTGAGCTGTGCATATTTGCTGTTTCTCGGCTAACCATGATTGGAAACTACGATGTGTACAGTTAATCAAGCTCAGCTCTTCTTTGACTATTTCCACAATATGTAAGAAACATTGAAGATTTGTGGGCATTTCTAGATCTTCGCATGGAATTTACAAAAATAATCCTGAACGGGTTGAAAGATCATTAAAATTGTCAAAAGATTAAAAAAGATCAAAAAATTGTCATACTGACCATAACAGTTGTTCTCATATGCCAAGGACTCACAGACAATAGCTCAGTTCGTCGAGCTGATTGTATATAAGACTATGGATCTGTGAAATTTCAGAAAGGTGCGCAGGATTCTTATAGTGAGCAAATGTATGCTATATATATGTAGACGAATAATAAGAAGGAATAAGTTTTGGCTGTTACGCCCTTTTCAAATATATATTCTCTATCTGTGCCTGGCAGATGTGGAAACATAATTGAGTATCCCACTAAATAAAAAAAATAAATTTAAGCATTATTTTCTAATTTTGAATTAGCTCAATACTATAAAACCACGCTGACAAGACAATATGAAGTATGCTTCAGCATAATTACATTATTCTTAAGTGAACTAAGGTTTTAAGCGATATTTGAATCCGTATATGAAAAATCCCACAATTTCTATATTTTTTTTATACTTTCTGATATGAAAGCGACATAAATGCTGAGTTTTTGCCTTATCGCCAGTATATGCGGCGAGAATGCGGTGATTTATCACAGACTGCCTCTTCTGTTATTATAACTCTATTGGTCGTAAAACAGTTATTTCACTTCGAAAAAGTTAAATCCGAATTGCGTACATATCATAAAACCAATTTAATCAAAATTCCGCGGAAAAAAATACAATTTCGTTTCGTTTCGAAAAATTTCGAATCAAATGAACTTTGATTTCGTTTCGTTTCGAAGTTTCGAAATTAAATCCATTTTTCGTTTCGTTTCGATCCGAATCAACATAGACATTTTGCATTTCGTTTCGTTCCGTTTCGTTAGGAAAAAGTGTGTTATCGCATACCCTTACTGTATATCTTTCTAATAAACCCACACAAAAAAAAACACTTCCATGCATTAGATTTTAAATTCATGCTCAAAATATTGAAATTGTTTGTATAATATTTTGTAGCTCTTAGGAAGAATCAATGAAAAACGGGACAAATTGAAGATTTTTCAGATTAAGACGGGACAGCACAATAAGATCTAAAAAGCGGGACTGTCCCGTTAAATACGGTACGTATGGTCAGCTTATTTATCTCTTTTGGTTAATACATTAAACAAATGTTTTCAATTGGCATACTTCCCAGATAAATGAAAAAAAAAACACCAAAGTTGTTCCAATTTCGAAGCCGATTATCGCCCAATCAGCAAACTGTTTGAAAATATTATTTTAACCTTCCTAGTGCATTGGGGTCCATTTCGACCCAAGCACACCCAAAACACCGCTGTAACTTTGTAACGCAACGAGATACAAATCTGAAAAATTCTGACTTTTTCTAACTTTGGGAAATAAGGATTTCCTGAGAAAATCAACTTCCAGCGACATCTAGGAGAGACGCCACAAAACAAGTGACACATTGTTCATTGGGGTCCATTTGGACCCAAGATTTCATCTCGATCACAAAAACTCAAATTTCAACCGATTTTCGATCTTTAGGCACCAAACGAAAGCTGTAGGTTCCAATAACAAGCCACGGGGTGATTCATCCAAATTGACCACTCTAGTCCCCGGGGAACCTACGCTAAAGAGGTACTGTTTGAGCTTCTCAATTTGGCACCAAATTATCGAGTTTCGTGTTATGAAACATAAAATTGCTTGCAAATATGTGCTCTGATGATCCCAACTGTATTAGCTATATTGTATATGCCATTTCTGGGCGAATTTATCCCTCGAGCGGTCATCGGAAAGCCCTCTGGAAGATCCGGAACTTCCGTAAAATTGGCCAATTCTAAAAGTTCATCCCAGAGCTTCGCTTTTTTTGGTAACCATTCATTCTGGCAAATTGTGGGGGCTATCAATAGTTAAAGCCTTATGTGACCTACAAATGTCCCAGAAACAGTCCTCCGGAAGATCCGGAACATCCGTAAAACGGCCAATTCCAAAAATTTATCCTAGAGCTCCGCGATTTTTTCGTAATGATTCATTCTCGCAAATTGTGAGGACTATCCATAGTTGAAGCCTTCTGTGACCTACAAATGTCCCAGAAACGGTCCTCCGGAAGATCCGGAACATCCGTAAAACGGCCAATTCCAAAAGTTTATCCTAGAGCTCCGCGATTCAAAGGGGGGGGGTCCCGTAGCGTAGTTGGCTACACGTTCGCCTCATAAGCGAATGGTCATGGGTTCGATTCCCAGCCCCTCCACCAAACTCTTGTCAGTCGCCAGAAGCGCAGTCCGTACGGTGGCGTTTTGGGGAACGCGCCTCACCGACACGGCTGCCTGATGACGACTGACAAAACTGTTCTTCTCGGAGGCTTTCCTCCAACGTTCTTCGATTAATGGCAACCGAACAAAGCAACGATCACTGGATTCACCACATGGATAAATGAACACAATGGACTCACGATGATATGGACTGGCAACGACAACAATAACGAATAATGGACATCTAAAAATAGATTCTGTGTGGACTCTGTTCAGCAGAGTACCACAGTAGATCACGGCAGAGTAGCGGTTAAGAACACAGAGTGCCTGCCAAATAAATACACGAATAAAAAAAAAAAAGCTCCGCGATTTTCTCGTAATGATTCATTCTGGCAAATTGTGGGTGCAATCAATAGTTAAAGCCCTCTGTGACCTACAAATGTCCCAGAAACGGTCCTCCGGAAGATCCGGAACATCCGTAAAACGGCCAATTCCAAAAGTTTATCCTAGAGCTCCGCGATTTTTTCGTAATGTTTCATTCTGGCAAATTGTGGGGCTATCAATAGTTGAAGCCTTCTGTGACCTACAAATGTCCCAGAAACGCTCCTCCGGAAAATCCGGAACATCCGTAAACCGGCTAATTCCAAAAGTTAATCCTAGAACTCCGTGATTTTTTTTGTAATGATTCATTCTGGCAAATTCTGGGTGCAATCAATAGTTAAAGCCCTCTGTGACCTACAAATGTCCTAGAAACGGTCCTCCAGAAAATCCGGAACATCCGTAAAACGGCCAATTCCAAAAGTTTATCCTAGAGCTCCACAATTTTTTCGTAATGTTTCATTCTCGCAAATTGTGGGGACTATCAATAGTTGAAGCCTTCTGTGACCTACAAATGTCCCAGAAATGGTCCTCCTGGAGATCCGGAACATCCGTAAAACGGCCAATTCCAAAAGTTTATCCTATAGCTCCGCGATTTTCTCGTAATGATTCATTCTGGCAAATTGTGGGTGCAATCAATAGTTAAAGCCCTCTGTGACCTACAAATGTCCCAGAAACGGTCCTCCGGAAGATCCGGAACATCCGTAAAACGGCCAATTCCAAAAGTTTATCCTAGAGCTCCGCGATTTTTTCGTAATGATTCATTCTGGCAAATTGTGGGTGCAATCAATAGTTAAAACCCTCTGTGACCTACAAATGTCCCAGAAACGGCCCTCCGGAAGATTCGAAACATCCGTAAAACGGCCAATTCCAAAAGTTTATCCTAGAGCTTCGCGATTTTTTGATAACCATTCATTCTGGCAAATTGTGGGGGCTATCAATAGTTAAAGCCTTCTGTGACCTCCAAATGTCCCAGAAACGTTCTTCCGGAAAATCCGGAACATCCGTAAAAATGGACAATTCCAAAAGTTCGTCCCAGAGCTTTGTATTTTTTTTTTCATAATAATATATTCTGGCGAATTATGGACGCAATCAATAATGAAAATCTTCTGTGACCTCCAAAATGCCACAAAAACGGTCCTCCAGAAGATCCGGAACATCCGTGAAAGTGGCCATTCCAAAAGTTCAACCCAGAACATAGCAATTTATTCGTTATCATCCATTCTGGTTAATTGTGGGTGCAATCAATAGTGAAAGTCTTCTGTGGTCTACAAATGTCATAGAAACAATCCTTCGGAAGATGTGAAACATCCGTAAAAGTAGACAATTCCAAAACTTCAGCACAGTGATTTTTTTTCGTAGCCTTTCATTCTGACAAATTAATAGAGAAAGTCTTCTGTGGTCAAGTGCTTAAGAAACGGTCCTCCGGAAGATCCAGTTCATTCGTAAAAGTGCTCAATTCCAAAATAATATTTCAGAGCATCGCGATTTTTTCGTAACCACCTATCCTGGCGAATTGTCTTTGCAATCAATAATACAAGTTTTCGGTACTGTACGGTAATGGTACTCCGGAAGATCCAGAACATCCGTGAATGTGGCCAATTCGAAAAAGAATTCACGGAGGAACTTCCGATCACTTCGTTGAGAATTTCTGGAGGAACTTCCGGAAGAAGTTCGGTGGAGCTCCCGGAGCAGCTCCCCGAGGAATTACTTGATGAACTTCTGGAGAGATTTGCGGAAGAACTCTCAGAATTCTCAGAAGAACTTCTAGAGGAATGCCTTTAGGAACTTTCCGAGGGATTATTTGATGAACTTCCGAAAGGATTACCAGCGGAACTTCTAGACGAACTTTCGGAGGAAGTTCTTGAATAACTTCCAGAGGAGCTACTGGAGAAGCAAAACCACAGATAACAGACATTGAAGCTAGAACAAATGTTATTGAAAATCCTGTGTAAACTTTTGAATTGATATACGTTGACCCACTACTGCCATCTACTCAACTGATTGCGGCAGTACCTAAGGATGCAGCTGAATTACAACCGTCGAACGCAGCCAATGCATTTGACAGCCGCAATCGGGCTGCGTTTTCAATAACAATGATCCTTGCGCCATCTCCAATCGATTGCCAAACGCGGTCCCAATTTAAAATACATTTGAATTAACGGTTGCGGATGTTTACACACGTATGGGATGCCAGCCTCAACATCTGTTATCTGTGGCAAAACCAAAAACAAAAGGAAGGAGTAGGAGGAGTCTCTGAATTCTCCACTTCCTTCTAAGAAACATTGTTTCAATACCGTCCTGCCAAAGCGCGGAAAATAGAAGGAAATTGGAGACTTCAGGTATTGCTTCTAACTCTGACATTGAAAATAATTCTTCTCCTATCGAACAGAGCAATCAGTTCGATTTGATTCATGACGACGGGTAGCGTGCTGTTCGAGAGAAAACTTACCTCTTTACGGTTAAATTTTCAAATTACCGCAGCTGTCATACACTTAAAAAACAAACTTCATGAAAGTTTTTTATCCCTAGGCTGACCAGATCAATTCGGTAAAAAAAATGGGACATGTCAAAAAAAACTTATGATAAAGTTCAAGAGCTGTGGAAATTTCTAAATTGATGGGCCTTATTTTCATTTCCGTGTAAGAAATTAGAAATATTTTAGAGTGAATCATTTACCACCATAACCTTCTATTGTTATCAGTTAGTTGTGGACAAATAAAAGATATTTTAGCTACCAGATAAAGATTGTCGCTGTCGTTGCTGTCCGGAACATCTTTTGCTGGCGAGGATAGGGGATCTAAATGGAACCGAAAGGGAACCGAAGCGACAATCTTTATTATTTTATTTAGTCAAAGTACTATACCTAAGGCCGGTTTTGGACATTAGTGCCTAAGAAAAAACACTTTTAAGAAAAGAAGGCAAATGCGAAAAGAGCAATAGAGTGAGATTATTGATTTTCCATGCCAAATCCCTTTTTCAAGAATATAAGTTTGAAAAAAAATCTGCTGATAAGAATAACAAGAATGTCAACAAGAAAAGAACGTTAATAAAATGTAATTTCAATTACATATTGCCATGAATACAGTCCTTTTCGATCGAAATTGATTTAAATGACGCTAAAAGTAGCCTCACACTAGTGTGGGAATCTTGTCCATTGATTTTGATCCCATGTGCCCGCGAAAAAAAAGCGGGACTCATGCAATTTCATCGCGAAAAGTAAAAAAAAATCCTGACCAATTTATAGTCTGGTTTATAGCTCTGACTCTCGGAGATCTCCACCGGTTTGTATTTTAAATCGGGCCGGATTTTCCTATTTTTCATAACAAAATCCCAAAAATCCCGTCCACACAAATGGAAGCGAAATAAGCAGACAAGCTACTGATGTATAAACTGGCCTTAAAGTACGTGAGAACCATAAATCTTGGCTTTAATCCAACCAAATTGGCCTTCGGTTCGAAACTGCTTGAAACTCGATTTCGCTCAGTTGATTAATAAATTATTTTTTCATGCCGTCATTTTTTTTATAGTGAATGATTTTGAAATATTCAGAAGGACTTTGAATGATTTTTAATATTTCGAAAAGAATCAAATGATTGAAAAATATTTGATTGGATATGGCTGTAAATCTTTCTAAAAAACCCACACAAAAAAAAAACACTTTCCATGCATTAGATTTTAGAATCTTGCTCAAAATATTGAAATTGTTTGAATAATATTTTGGAGCATTTGGAAGATTCAATGAAAAACGGGACAAATTGAAGATTTTTCAGATTAAGACGGGACAGCACAATAAGATCTAAAAAGCGGGGCTGTCCCGGTAAATACGGTACCGTCAACTGGGGGGAAGATGATCATTGAGGTGAAGATGATCATTTGATGTTTCAGTCAAAAGTGCCAAATTTTTTGATGAAACGGTAGTCAACAATATTCTTCGTTCAAGTAATGTTACCGCTAGGTAGAAATCCGAGTTTTTCGATTATAATCATGAAAATGTATTTTGTGGAAGAAAGAGAGAGATAGTCATAAATGACGCTATTTTCGTTTCAAAAATTGACTTCGTAGACTTCTTTACGTAGTAAATTCAACATTCATACAAATAACCTAGTGTATTTTGACGACTAGGTCTTAATTATTTTAGCAGAGCTGTCTTGATCAACTTCACCCCAAACCAGATTACTCAAAAAATGTGTGATAATTTAATTTATTTTAATAAATGTGAACGCATTTCAGAAAACTAAAGTTGTTGATTATTGCAACGTATAGCAGTACATGTTTTGAAAATATTTGTTTCGATTTAAAATGTAAATACACATTGTTATTGCACGTTTTGTCTTAAAAATGATCATCTTCCCCCCAGTTGACGGTACTTATGGTCAGCTTATTTATCCCTTTTGGTTAATACATTTAACAAATGTTTTCAATTGGCATACTTCCCAGATAAATAAAAAAACGCCAAGGTTCCAATTTCGACGCCGGACATAAATCCAACTGTGCCTTCTAGTTATCACCCAATCAGCAAACTGTTTGAAAATATTATTTTAAATAGAATGATGGTTCACATAAATGATAATTCTACGTTTGGTGATGTACAATTTGGTTTTCGCCATAGGCATTCAACCACCCATCAGTTATTAAGAGTTACAAATTTAATTCGGCTAAACAAATTTGACGGACATTCGACTGGAGTTGCTCTTCTTCATATAAAGAAAGCATTTGATAGTGTTTGACATGAAGGTTTGATTGTAAAATTGATGATTTTTAATTTTTCTCTGTACATTATTAAACTGATCTAAAATTATTTATCAGCACGCTCACTGCAGGTAAACTGTCAGAATTCGAGATGTGATAGATTATCTGTAAAAGCTGGTGTTTTCCAAGGCAGCATACTGGGGCCCATATGGTATAACATTTTTACTCCTGACTTACCACCAACTTACCACAATTTTTGTTTGCAGATGACACGATCCTTTTAGCCAAAGGGCAAAGCCTTCGTGTCATTTGTAGTGGATTACAAAAAAGTTCGGATATTACTTGCAAAAATGGAAAATTACCCCGAAATGCTTTCTACTATTCTTTTCAACAATGCTTCTTTATGCTTTTATTCATTTATTCTTCTTTTATTCTTTTATGCTATTATTCTTATGTCCAAGCACCTTGGTAAGCATGTCGGCAACCATGTCTTCGGGCAACTCCAACAATTTCTCATCACACTACTCTTTAACATAACACTGACGTGTCTTTATGTGTCTCGATCTGAACTTACAAACTTGATGCAACTCTGGTTATATTCCCGCAGCGTGACTGGCTTGAACGACGGCTCTCCGAAATTTTCGAATGGGTTCAATAACCAAAACGCTTCTTGGCTTGCCTCGCTTAGCGTCTCATATTCCTACTCCATCGATGACACAGTTACAAAATCCTGTAGACGGCTTGTTCACGAAATTGCTCCTCCGGCATACATGTACACAACTCCGGTGGTAGACTTCCGAGTTTTCAAATCACCCGCCCAATCCGCATCTGAGTCAGCTTACCTGCAGGATCTCCGTATTGTGGAAGTGTTTTCGTTCTTTTCAGGTAGCGAACCACACGCAGCTACCCAATCAGCCTCTGTCGGTGAACATACACTTCTTCCCACAATAGACACACTTGCAGCGATGTCTGGTCTAACACATACAGCGATGTACAACAATGCTCCCACTAGATACCGATATTGCGTGTTTGCTTATAGTAGAAGACTGTTTTTTTCGAGTTTTAATAAATCCATTCTCCATTGGGGTCTTTGCATTCTTGGCTTCACCCAATTTAAACTGCTCCACAACTCGTCCAATATATCTTTTCAGACAAATTCCGTATTTGCCATCTGCTTTTGAGATTTCCATCCCAAAGAAATAGGGTAAATCACTACTGGGGCCTATGGACCCGATTCCCGGCTCACTGCACAGAAAACTAATGATTTATACTGCTTGGAAGCCGTATATTTATGATTGATAATTTAAAAAAAGTCTCCCATTTATTTCTCACAATACTCTATATTTTTCAACCATTTATTTCACTCCTAATTGGTCCAATTATAGAAAATAAAACTGTAGATTCCGAACATTCGCTCTCCGTTGCCACACCACTGAGCCGGAGTGAATATTTCCACTTTTACAAAACGGTATTTTCATATAAACACCTACCTGGAAATCGTCACAGTTTTCGATACAATCATTGCTTCAATCTATTAATCACCACACAATAATTCTGAACCCACGCACTTTAATCTTTTCTATTTGTTCGTTTCACTAGAACTAATATAAACATATTAGAATACATTTAAAAATGTATCCTCAAACCGAACAAAAATTCACCTCGGCCTATAAGAACTTCTAGCCGCACCGTGCTGCCAGAAGGCCAGGAGTCTTTTTTGGTATGAAAAATCTTTCATCGTTCACAGGAAAACTATCTAATTAGTTGACGCTTTCATGTTATTTGTAATTCTCTCGATTTCAAAAAGTGAAAAAAAAAAGTTTTTAAGCGTTTGGAAGTAATTTGGATACTCATATCTTTTCAACCAAATAAAAAATATTATAAATAATACCATCTGGCATCATGTCGGCGTTGAACGTACATATTTTTGTTTACGTCGCATTTTCTACCGTCCCGAGAGAGAATGAGAGTAAGATGTTGAGAGATTGAGCGAAATTTTGCTTAGGCCGGGAAATGGTTTGAAGTGGGCCGGATATGCTATCACTATGACTGAAATGAGTGCTGCACTAGTTATTTTAAATCAAATAAAAAAATTTTCAAACGATGTTTAGCAAGAACAGCTATTTTGTAAGCAGTAGTGAACCCTTTTGGAGTATTGTACGGCCCACGAAATTCAGGAAAAGTGGCTTCCTGTCATAAATATCAATTAAATAATGCAGTCGTATGCATGTTAGGCCGGGAATGGGGTAAGAAACCCTAGTTCGCGTCTCCTAGATTGGTCATCTTAAAATCTTTCCTCAGGGCCAAGTAAATCTTTTCGATCTCTTCACAATCATGGTATATAGGCATGGATCTGCTCAACTCTGCTTGAACTTCAGCCCTTAGAGAATGGCATGCAGCTTATGGTTCCAGCAACGAGCCGACTGTTTCAACCCGTAAATGCTTCTTTTCAGCCTACATACCTGCTTCTCCTTTCATTTGACCTAGAATCCAGTCGGTTGTCGCATGTAGAGCTCCTCCTCTAGCCTTCCGTACAGGTATGCAGTCTTCACATCAAAGTGCTTCAAGTTCAAATTCCGTTTGGTCGCAATAGCCAGAAGTGTTCGGTATATGATCTGCTTTATTACTGAAGCGAAGATCTCGTCATAGTCCTGCCCATACTTTTGACAGAAACCTTGGGCAACTGGACGAGCCTTGTACTTAACAATTGTAAATCCATTTGCACCCAACTTGTTTACGTCCAGCTGGGTGGTCTACTAACTCCCATGTTCCGTTCTCCACGCGAGATCGTAGCTCCTCTTTTATTGCTTTCCGCCATTCAGCACTCTTGCCACAGCTTAAAGCTTCACGAAGCGTTCGGGGCTTCATCTCCTCCTCTAGTTGAAGAGTGTCTGCCACAAAAATCTCCTCTATCAGCCGCCGAGGTATTAAGCCTTTCGTCGATCTTGATGACCGCCTTGCGATTTCATCCATCGAAAAACCATGGAATGATGAACTTGCTTCGGATGTACTAGCATAGTCAAAAATATGCATTTTCGATTTTCTTCATCATCACTGACTTCAACTTCTTCATCACTGTCTTCAATTTCCTCGGAGCTGATTCAATCTCTTCAATATTTTCCCATCAAGCGGTAGAATAACATCTTCACGTTTCTTTTCAGGAAAAATTGACACTTCCCCTTCTGGAACTCCGCGCTCATGGATTACTTTTTCACGTACTTCCACAAATTTCGCATCACGGTTAATCAAAATCATGTCGTTCTCAGGATTCAAGAAACGGTATGCTTTCCGTCCCTCTGCATGTCCAACGAAGATTCATTTCACCGCTTTCGGATCTAACTTTCAGCGTTTTTCTTTCGGTACATGAACGTACACATCTGAGCCAAAAACACGCAAATGCATATACGATGGCTTTTTTGCTATGCCATAACTCGTATGGTGTCTTCTCCAGAACTGATGACGGAAGACGATTTTGGAGGTAGTTTGCCGTAGATAGAGCCTCACCCCAGTACATCTTGTCCAACCCTGACTCGAGAAGTAAACACCGAACCATTTCGACCTCATAACGATTCTTCCGTTCCGCTTTGCCGTTTTGCTGTTTGTTGCAAAATAATCCCATTACACAGCTCAACAAGATTTTGTCCCTAACACCAAATAATGTATCCTTAATAGATGTTTGCTCGCTGAATCCGAATCTGACTTCAGATTTTCTCTAACACGTCGAGATTTTGAGATATACCTCAATAAATTTCGTAAAATCAATGATTTTGAGCATTTTAGAAAAGCCATTGTTAACCCTATAGAAAGAATTACTGGTCAGTCAAGGTCCAAAAAGTCTCACAAATATCTAATCTTTCGAAATATGGTGCATTTTGAACAAGTTAAACTTATTAAGTGTGATTTATCTACAATTTTAGTAAGTGAAAGTTATTTAAAAATATGTTTCATGCAAGCTTTTTTCCAAAACTTGTGTACAAGCCTGGTAATTATCTGTTAACAGTTTCGAGAGGAAAGTAAAAAGAATTCAATATAATAGTTTGTCCAAGCAAAAAATAATATGTTTTCATTGAAGTAAGTTCTATTGAATGTAAATATGATGTTGTACTTCTTCTGGTGCGATAAATTTTCAATAATTGCTCAACTGTCAATTGAAGCTCCTTTATTATGTTCATTCGAATAAAGCAAGTACGAGAACTGTACGCAGTTCTATATATTTGATTATTCTCGCTATTTATGATCATTCCTATGATAGAAATTTTGGCGGGAAATTATCAATTAGCAAAATCAATCAACGAATCGATAAGTTGCATTCGATCGTTCTTGTGTATGATTGCATACAAGCTGAAGCGACGTTGACGGCTACGCCACAAAAACCGGAAAACGTCAACAACCTACTCGTGCGTGGGGGACTTTTTATTTGATTCGCGTTAAAAATGCTGCATGGATGTTGCAATAATCCCAATGCAATTTCTTTTATCTATGGTCAGTTTATAACAGCGAAACGGGAAAAAGTTCACTAGTTTTATCAAGCTTTGTTATGTGCTAAGAAGCAAAGTAATGCGCCAGAAAAAAAACACTTGTGCTCCGCTCCACTTGTGTGCTGTTCAACATGTCAAATGATTCGCCAATTCTGCACTCTGATGTTTCTCTAATTTAACAAAACAACGGCAGAATGAGGAAATTTACGATGTAGTTACAAAATGTTTAAGTTTCAACTTTTTTTTCCGAGTGCTGGAATGTATTTTATTAAAAGATATTTTAGTTACTAGATAAAGATTGTCGCTGTCGTCGCTGTCCGAAACATCTTTTGCTGGCGAGGATAGGGGAGCTAAATGTCAAAAAAGGAAAATCCATACGATTTGACAGCTTGGTACCTGTAGAGATTGTATGATGTAGAGCAAAAAATATATGCAGCTTATTTGGAAAGTTAATCAGGATAGGTCTGAATGATTGAACTGAGTATTCGTACTTGAGCGTGTATGCATAGGGGAGTACAAATCAAGTCAGTTTTGAAACGGTTGCGTTGATGTACGGACGTAAAGTCACGACAATGTCGCGGACGGTAGTCGGACTATTCGTTCCCAGGTGGAAGGTTTTGCTCGGTCTGTGTTTCCTTTTGAAATGCCGGGGTCAGTTTTTGTTTTGTTCCGGTTTGAGCACAAGTGTGCACGTTTTATTTTGATCTCAGTGTTATTAAAAAACAGAAAAAAAGAAATTGCATGTGCACAACGGCTCGGACTAGGGTTGACTCGTGTCGCCGTGTTTTGAGTTGTATGGTGGAAGTGTCGCGGGGTCAAGATTGAAACGCAAGGATGAGTGATTGTATGTGATGTTTCTGATTCATTGGATTGATTGTGTCGGTGAAATAGTGGGATTTCCAAGCAAATTTGGGTGTTTCTTCGAAACCGCTAGATATATTTATAATGAGTTGCTAAGTGTATAGGGTTATTGTTGATTTGGAACGAAAACTATATTTAGATGGGTAAAGTACATAAGAATTATGGTGATGGTAAGTTGGTTTTGCGTTGCAATTGTTATTCAACAAATAAGCAAATTAAAAAAAGTAGAATTAAAAGGAACCCCTAGCGCGTACAGTCCCGATTCGCTGGTTGGGCCATGACCTCGGCCCAACTAACGAATTCGGTTTTTTAGTTGGGCCAATTGACAGCCATTTGAACACGTGTATTTCGACTTGAACATCACAAATGATGTCCAGTGACGCCTAATCCGATTTTCCGTGTTTACATTAAATTTTGACGTACGGTTGCTTTTTAGTTGGGCCATCGCCCAACCAGCGGAGGCCCAACTAAAAAGTGACCCAAGTATTAAAATCCCAACCAGCGAATCCCGACTGTATACGAAAACAAGAAAAATTATGAACATTGTTATAAATTACTTTGCATTGTACATATAATGCTGATTCTGACAGCATAGTATTGCGTTTGAAATATGTGAGTTATTTAAAAAGAAAGCTGATTTTGTACGATTCAGAAAAAAGGAAGACCATTGATATTAAAAAGAAAAAAAACTAACTTTATTAATAATTTTTTAGCAAAAAATCAATCTCTGGAGTGGGATGGTCGGTGGCTGAATATGCCATCGGACCTAGTTGGGTCAAGAAAATCCATCTCTGGAGTGGGATGGTCGGTGGCTGAATATGCCATCGGACCTAGTTGGGTCAAGAAAATCCATCTCTGGAGTGGGATGGTCGGTGGCTGGATATGCCATCGGACCTAGTTGGGTCAAGAAAATCCATCTCTGGAGTGGGATGGTCGGTGGCTGGATATGCCATCGGACCTAGTTGGGTCAAGAAAATCCAACTCTGGAGTGGGTTGGTCGGTGGCTGGATATGCCATCGGACCTAGTTGGGTCAAGAAAATCCAACTCTGGAGTGGGTTGGTCGGTGGCTGGATATGCCATCGGACCTAGTTGGGTCAAGAAAATCCATCTCTGGAGTGGGATGGTCGGTGGCTGGATATGCCATCGGACCTAGTTGGGTCAAGAAAATCCAACTCTGGAGTGGGTTGGTCGGTGGCTGGATATGCCATCGGACCTAGTTGGGTCAAGAAAATCCAACTCTGGAGTGGGATGGTCGGTGGCTGGATATGCCATCGCACCTAGTTGGGTCAAGAAAATCCAACTCTGGAGTGGGTTGGTCGGTGGCTGGATATGCCATCGGACCTAGTTGGGTCAAGAAAATCCAACTCTGGAGTGGGTTGGTCGGTGGCTGGATATGCCATCGGACCTAGTTGGGTCAAGAAAATCCATCTCTGGAGTGGGATGGTCGGTGGCAGGATATGCCATTGGATCTAATTGGGTCAATAAAATCAAGAGTTGGAGTTGGAACAGAATCAATTTGCATACATAATTTGAAGCATTGTGCCTTGAAAACTCAAGTCAAAAAGGCAAATCTGGAGTGTAAGCTATCGAGTTAAAATGTGTAAATATAAATGCAAGAAATCGGCAAATGTGAGTCATCAAGAGTCAGAATGTGTAAATATGTTAGAAAAGTTTAATATTTTCTGATTTTAATGCTGGAAGGATATTTTGAGCTTGGAACACTCAACCTAAGAAGGCATGACCAGAATCGGCAACTGTTAGTCATCAAGAGTCAGAATGTGTAAATATGTTAGAAATAGTACAATATTTTCTGATTTTGATGCTGGAAGGATATTTTGAGCTTGGAACACTCAACCCAAGAAGGCATGGCCAGAATCGGCAAGTGGTAGTCATCCAGAGTCAGAATGTGTAAATAAGGATGTAAGAAAAAAGTTCAATATTTTCTGATTTTGTTGCTGGAAGGATATTTTGAGCTTGGAACACTCAACCCAAGAAGGCATGACCAGAATCGGCAAGTGGTAGTCATCCAGAGTCAGAATGTGTAAATAAGGATGTAAGAAAAAAGTTCAATATTTTCTGATTTTGTTGCTGGAAGGAGATTTCGAGCTTGGAACACTCAACCCAAGAAGGCATGACCAGAATCGGCAAGTGGTAGTCATCCAGAGTCAGAATGTGTAAATAAGGATGTAAGAAAAAAGTTCAATATTTTCTGATTTTGTTGCTGGAAGAATATTTTGAGCTTGGAACACTCAACCCAAGAAGGCATGACCAGAATCGGCAAGTGGTAGTCATCCAGAGTCAGAATGTGTAAATAAGGATGTAAGAAAAAAGTTCAATATTTTCTGATTTTGTTGCTGGAAGGATATTTTGAGCTTGGAACACTCAACCCAAAAAGGCATGACCAGAATCGGCAAGTGGTAGTCATCCAGAGTCAGAATGTGTAAATAAGGATGTAAGAAAAAAGTTCAATATTTTCTGATTTTGTTGCTGGAAGGATATTTTGAGCTTGGAACACTCAACCCAAAAAGGCATGACCAGAATCGGCAAGTGGTAGTCATCCAGAGTCAGAATGTGTAAATAAGGATGTAACGAAAAAGTTCAATATTTTCTGATTTTGTTGCTGGAAGGATATTTTGAGCTTGGAACACTCAACCCAAGAAGGCATGACCAGAATCGGCAAGTGGTAGTCATCCAGAGTCAGAATGTGTAAATAAGGATGTAAAAAAAAAGTTCAATATTTTCTGATTTTGTTGCTGGAAGGATATTTTGAGCTTGGAACACTCAACCCAACAAGGCATGACCAGAATCGGCAAGTGGTAGTCATCCAGAGTCAGAATGTGTAAATAAGGATGTAAGAAAAAAGTTCAATATTTTCTGATTTTGTTGCTGGAAGGATATTTTGAGCTTTGAACACTCAACCCAAAAAGGCATGACCAGAATCGGCAAGTGGTAGTCATCCAGAGTCAGAATGTGTAAATAAGGATGTAAGAAAAAAGTTCAATATTCTCTGATTTTGTTGCTGGAAGGATATTTTGAGCTTGGAACACTCAACCCAAGAAGGCATGACCAGAATCGGCAAGTGGTAGTCATCCAGAGTCAGAATGTGTAAATAAGGATGTAAGAAAAAAGTTCAATATTTTCTGATTTTGTTGCGGGAGGGATATGTGGTGCTTGGAACACTCAACCCAAGATGGCAGGACCAGAAGCGGCAAGTGGTAGTCATCCAGAGTCAGAATGTGTAAATAAGGATGTAAGAAAAAGTTCAATATTTTCTGATTTTGTTGCTGGAAGGATATTTTGAGCTTGGAACACTCAACCCAAGAAGGCATGACCAGAATCGGCAAGTGGTAGTCATCCAGAGTCAGAATGTGTATATAAGGATGAAAGAAAAAAGTTCAATATTTTCTGATTTTGTTGTTGGAAGTATTTTTTGAGCTTGGATCACACATCCCAAAACTGCATGACCAGAATTGGCAAGTGGTAGTCATCCAGAGTCAGAATGTGTAAATAAGGATGTAAGAAAAGTTCAATATTTTCTGATTTTGTTGCTGGAAGGATATTTTGAGCTTGGAACACTCAACCCAAGAAGGCATGACCAGAATCGGCAAGTGGTAGTCATCCAGAGTCAGAATGTGTAAATAAGGATGTAAGAAAAAGTTCAATATTTTCTGATTTTGTTGCTGGAAGGATATTTTGAGCTTGGAACACTCAACCCAAGAAGGCATGACCAGAATCGGCAAGTGGTAGTCATCCAGAGTCAGAATGTGTAAATAAGGATGTAAGAAAAAGTTCAATATTTTCTGATTTTGTTGTTGGAAGGATATTTTGAGCTTGGAACACTCAACCCAAGAAGGCATGACCAGAATCGGCAAGTGGTAGTCATCCAGAGTCAGAATGTGTAAATAAGGATGTAAGAAAAAGTTCAATATTTTCTGATTTTGTTGCTGGAAGGATATTTTGAGCTTGGAACACTCAACCCAAGAAGGCATGACCAGAATCGGCAAGTGGTAGTCATCCAGAGTCAGAATGTGTAAATAAGGATGTAAGAAAAAAGTTCAATATTTTCTGATTTTGTTGCTGGAAGGATATTTTGAGCTTGGAACACTCAACCCAAGAAGGCATGACCAGAATCGGCAAGTGGTAGTCATCCAGAGTCAGAATGTGTAAATAAGGATGTAAGAAAAAAGTTCAATATTTTCTGATTTTGTTGCTGGAAGGATATTTTGAGCTTGGAACACTCAACCCAAGAAGGCATGACCAGAATCGGCAAGTGGTAGTCATCCAGAGTCAGAATGTGTAAATAAGGATGTAAAAAAAAAGTTCAATATTTTCTGATTTTGTTGCTGGAAGGATATTTTGAGCTTGGAACACTCAACCCAAGAAGGCAGGACCAGAATCGGCAAGTGATAGTCATCCAGAGTCAGAATGTGTAAATAAGGATGTAAGAAAAAAGTTCAATATTTTCTGATTTTGTTGCTGGAAGGATATTTTGAGCTTGGAACACTCAACCCAAGAAGGCATGACCAGAATCGGCAAGTGGTAGTCATCCAGAGTCAGAATGTGTAAATAAGGATGTAAGAAAAAAGTTCAATATTTTCTGATTTTGTTGCTGGAAGGATATTTTGAGCTTGGAACACTCAACCCAAGAAGGCATGACCAGAATCGGCAAGTGGTAGTCATCCAGAGTCAGAATGTGTAAATAAGGATGTAAGAAAAAAGTTCAATATTTTCTGATTTTGTTGCTGGAAGGATATTTTGAGCTTGGAACACTCAACCCAAGAAGGCAGGACCAGAATCGGCAAGTGATAGTCATCCAGAGTCAGAATGTGTAAATAAGGATGTAAGAAAAAGTTCAATATTTTCTGATTTTGTTGCTGGAAGGATATTTTGAGCTTGGAACACTCAACCCAAGAAGGCATGACCAGAATCGGCAAGTGGTAGTCATCCAGAGTCAGAATGTAAATAAGGATGTAAGAAAAAGTTCAATATTTTCTGATTTTGTTGCTGGAAGGATATTTTGAGCTTGGAACACTCAACCCAAGAAGGCATGACCAGAATCGGCAAGTGGTAGTCATCCAGAGTCAGAATGTGTAAATAAGGATGTAAGAAAAAAGTTCAATATTTTCTGATTTTGTTGCTGGAAGGATATTTTGAGCTTGGAACACTCAACCCAAGAAGGCATGACCAGAATCGGCAAGTGGTAGTCATCCAGAGTCAGAATGTGTAAATAAGGATGTAAGAAAAAAGTTCAATATTTTCTGATTTTGTTGCTGGAAGGATATTTTGAGCTTGGAACACTCAACCCAAGAAGGCATGACCAGAATCGGCAAGTGGTAGTCATCCAGAGTCAGAATGTGTAAATAAGGATGTTAGAAATAGTACAATATTTTCTGATTTTGATGCTGGAAGGATATTTTGAGCTTGGAACACTCAACCCAAGAAGGCATGACCAGAATCGGCAAGTGGTAGTCATCCAGAGTCAGAATGTGTAAATAAGGATGTTAGAAAAAAAGTTCAATATTTTCTGATTTTGTTGCTGGAAGGATATTTTGAGCTTGGAACACTCAACCAAAGAAGGCATGACCAGAATCGGCAAGTGGTAGTCATCCAGAGTCAGAATGTGTAAATAAGGATGTAAGAAAAAGTTCAATATTTTCTGATTTTGTTGCTGGAAGGATATTTTGAGCTTGGAACACTCAACCCAAGAAGGCATGACCAGAATCGGCAAGTGGTAGTCATCCAGAGTCAGAATGTGTAAATAAGGATGTAAGAAAAAAGTTCAATATTTTCTGATTTTGTTGCTGGAAGGATATTTTGAGCTTGGAACACTCAACCCAAGAAGGCATGACCAGAATCGGCAAGTGGTAGTCATCCAGAGTCAGAATGTGTAAATAAGGATGTAAGAAAAAAGTTCAATATTTTCTGATTTTGTTGCTGGAAGGATATTTTGAGCTTGGAACACTCAACCCAAGAAGGCATGACCAGAATCGGCAAGTGGTAGTCATCCAGAGTCAGAATGTGTAAATAAGGATGTAAGAAAAAAGTTCAATATTTTCTGATTTTGTTGCTGGAAGGATATTTTGAGCTTGGAACACTCAACCCAAGAAGGCATGACCAGAATCGGCAAGTGGTAGTCATCCAGAGTCAGAATGTGTAAATAAGGATGTAAGAAAAAAGTTCAATATTTTCTGATTTTGTTGCTGGAAGGATATTTTGAGCTTGGAACACTCAACCCAAGAAGGCATGACCAGAATCGGCAAGTGGTAGTCATCCAGAGTCAGAATGTGTAAATAAGGATGTAAGAAAAAAGTTCAATATTTTCTGATTTTGTTGCTGGAAGGATATTTTGAGTTTGGAACACTCAAACCAAGAAGGCATGACCAGAATCGGCAAGTGGTAGTCATCCAGAGTCAGAATGTGTAAATAAGGATGTAAGAAAAA
This sequence comes from Armigeres subalbatus, assembly GCF_024139115.2. Lineage (NCBI taxonomy): Eukaryota > Metazoa > Arthropoda > Insecta > Diptera > Culicidae > Armigeres > Armigeres subalbatus. The sequence continues at coordinate 69,084,450 of NC_085141.1, forward strand.
GTTCAATATTTTCTGATTTTGTTGCTGGAAGGATATTTTGAGCTTGGAACACTCAACCCAAGAAGGCATGACCAGAATCGGCAAGTGGTAGTCATCCAGAGTCAGAATGTGTAAATAAGGATGTAAAAAAAAAGTTCAATATTTTCTGATTTTGTTGCTGGAAGGATATTTTGAGCTTGGAACACTCAACCCAAGAAGGCATGGCCAGAATCGGCAAGTGGTAGTCATCCAGAGTCAGAATGTGTAAATAAGGATGTAAGAAAAAAGTTCAATATTTTCTGATTTTGTTGCTGGAAGGATATTTTGAGCTTGGAACACTCAACCCAAGAAGGCATGACCAGAATCGGCAAGTGGTAGTCATCCAGAGTCAGAATGTGTAAATAAGGATGGTAGCAAAAAGTTCAATATTTTCTGATTTTGTTGCTGGAAGGATATTTTGAGCCTGGAACACTCAGCCCAAGAAGGCATGACCAGAATCGGCAAGTGGTAGTCATCCAGAGTCAGAATGTAAATAAGGATGTAAGAAAAAGTTCAATATTTTCTGATTTTGTTGCTGGAAGGATATTTTGAGCTTGGAACACTCAACCCAAGAAGGCATGACCAGAATCGGCAAGTGGTAGTCATCCAGAGTCAGAATGTGTAAATAAGGATGTAAGAAAAAGTTCAATATTTTCTGATTTTGTTGCTGGAAGGATATTTTGAGCTTGGAACACTTAACCCAAAAAGGCATGACCAGAATCGGCAAGTGGTAGTCATCCAGAGACCGAATGAGTAAAGAGGGGGGTAAGAAAAAAGTTCAATATTTTCTGATTTTGTTGCTGGAAGGATATTTTGAGCTTGGAACACTCAACCCAAGAAGGCATGACCAGAATCGGCAAGTGGTAGTCATCCAGAGTCAGAATGTGTAAATAAGGATGTAAGAAAAAAGTTCAATATTTTCTGATTTTGTTGCTGGAAGGATATTTTGAGCTTGGAACACTCAACCCAAGAAGGCATGACCAGAATCGGCAAGTGGTAGTCATCCAGAGTCAGAATGTGTAAATAAGGATGTAAGAAAAAAGTTCAATATTTTCTGATTTTGTTGCTGGAAGGATATTTTGAGCTTGGAACACTCAACCCAAGAAGGCATGACCAGAATCGGCAAGTGGTAGTCATCCAGAGTCAGAATGTGTAAATAAGGATGTAAGAAAAAGTTCAATATTTTCTGATTTTGTTGCTGGAAGGATATTTTGAGCTTGGAACACTCAACCCAAGAAGGCATGACGTGAATCGGCAAGTGGTAGTCATCCAGAGTCAGAATGTCTAAATAAGGATGTAAGAAAAAGTTCAATATTTTCTGATTTTGTTGCTGGAAGGATATTTTGAGCTTGGAACACTCAACCCAAAAAGGCATGACCAGAATCGGCAAGTGGTAGTCATCCAGAGTCAGAATGTGTAAATAAGGATGTAAGAAAAAGTTTAATATTTTCTGATTTTGATGCTGGAAGCTTGGAGCTTGGAACACTCAACCCAAGAAGGCATGACCAGAATCGGCAAGTGATAGTCATCCAGAGTCAGAATGTGTAAATAAGGATGTAAGAAAAAAGTTCAATATTTTCTGATTTTGATGCTGGAAGGATATTTTGAGCTTGGAACACTCAACCCAAGAAGGCATGGCCAGAATCGGCAAGTGGTAGTCATCCAGAGTCAGAATGTGTAAATAAGGATATTTTGAGCCTGGAACACTCAACCCAAGAAGGCATAACCAGAATCGGCAACTGTGAGTCATCAAGAGTCAGAATGTGTAAATATGTTAGAAATAGTACAATATTTTCTGATTTTGATGCTGGAAGGATATTTTGAGCTTGGAACACTCAACCCAAGAAGGCATGGCCAGAATCGGCAAGTGGTAGTCATCCAGAGTCAGAATGTGTAAATAAGGATGTAAGAAAAAAGTTCAATATTTTCTGATTTTGTTGCTGGAAGGATATTTTGAGCTTGGAACACTCAACCCAAGAAGGCATGACCAGAATCGGCAAGTGGTAGTCATCCAGAGTCAGAATGTGTAAATAAGGATGTAAGAAAAAAGTTCAATATTTTCTGATTTTGTTGCTGGAAGGATATTTTGAGCTTGGAACACTCAACCCAAGAAGGCATGACCAGAATCGGCAAGTGGTAGTCATCCAGAGTCAGAATGTGTAAATAAGGATGTAAGAAATAGTTTAATATTTTCTGATTTTGTTGCTGGAAGGAGATTTTGAGCTTGGAACACTCAACCCAAGAAGGCATGACCAGAATCGGCAAGTGATAGTCATCCAGAATCAGAATGTGTAAATAAGGATGTAAGAAAAAGTTCAATATTTTCTGATTTTGTTGCTGGAAGGATATTTTGAGCTTGGAACACTCAACCCAAGAAGGCATGACCAGAATCGGCAAGTGGTAGTCATCCAGAGTCAGAATGTGTAAATAAGGATGTAAGAAAAAAGTTCAATATTTTCTGATTTTGTTGCTGGAAGGATATTTTGAGCTTGGAACACTCAACCCAAGAAGGCATGGCCAGAATCGGCAAGTGGTAGTCATCCAGAGTCAGAATGTGTAAATAAGGATGTAAGAAAAAAGTTCAATATTTTCTGATTTTGTTGCTGGAAGGATATTTTGAGTTTGGAACACTCAACCCAAGAAGGCATGACCAGAATCGGCAAGTGGTAGTCATCCAGAGTCAGAATGTGTAAATAAGGATGTTAGAAAAAAGTTCAATATTTTCTGATTTTGTTGCTGGAAGGAGATTTTGAGCTTAGAACACTCAACCCAAGAAGGCATGACCAGAATCGGCAAGTGATAGTCATCCAGAGTCAGAATGTGTAAATAAGGATTTAAGAAAAAAGTTCAATATTTTCTGATTTTAATGCTGGAAGGATATTTTGAGGTTGGAACACTCAATCCAAGAAGGCATAACCAAAATCGGCAAATGTGAGTCATCAAGAGTCAGATTGTGTAAATATGTTAGAAATAGTTTAATATTTTCTGATTTTGATGCTGGAAGGAGATTTTGAGCTTAGAACACTCAACCCAAGAAGGCATGACCAGAATCGGCAAGTGATAGTCATCCAGAGTCAGAATGTGTAAATAAGGATTTAAGAAAAAAGTTCAATATTTTCTGATTTTAATGCTGGAAGGATATTTTGAGGTTGGAACACTCAACCCAAGAAGGCATAACCAAAATCGGCAACTGTGAGTCATCAAGAGTCAGAATGTGTAAATATGTTAGAAATAGTTTAATATTTTCTGATTTTGATGCTGGAAGGATATTTTGAGCTTAGAACACTCAACCCAAGAAGGCATGACCAGAATCGGCAACTGTTAGTCATCGAGAGTCAGAATGTGTAAATAAGGATGTAAGAAGTTCAATACTTTCCACGCGCGAAAAATGTTCAAGATTTTCTGATTTTAATGCTGGAATGATGTTTTTTTCCTTTAGATTGCGGAAATTGGCAGGAGTAGAGGAGAAGGTGAATGTAGAGATTGTATGATGTAGAGCAAAAAATATATGCAGCTTATTTGGAAAGTTAATCAGGATAGGTCTGAATGATTGAACTAAGTATTCGTACTTGAGCGTGTATGCATAGGGGAGTACAAATCAAGTCAGTTTTGAAACGGTTGCGTTGATGTACGGACGTAAAGTCACGACAGTACCCAACATGTTCCGGACAGCAGAACAAAGGGAACCGAAGCGACAATCTTTATCTAGTAACTAAAATATCTTTTATTTTATTAGTCAATGTGGGTTGTGGCTTGAATGCTCTGGTAGGGGATCTACTAGAGGATTCGAATTTGTTCAAATTGCAATCCGATCTGTTTCCTTGTTGATTAAAAGAAAGGAACTTTCTGGATCACCATGTTCTCACTATATTCTAGCACAACACAATTGCAACATGATAACAGATTACGTGTGGTTATTGGAAGTTGATCGATCGAAAAAAAAAAACAACCAGAAATCGAGCAGAATAATATTTTAGGAGGTGGAGAAATGTGAAGCATAAAATGAAAAAAAAAGTATATTTTATTAAAAGTTGAATGAAACATATATTTACAAACTGACTAGTATCTCTATACTTCATTAAACAATTCCAAATCCCAGTACCTCTGGCCGCATGTTGTTGAATTTTTGGTAGCTTCCAACTGGTGCTGATGGCGTTTGCATGCAAGTTTTTGAAACGGACTTGCATGGAATGTTTTAAAATAAAATTCACTGAACCTAAATTCAAGGAAAACCGAATAGAAAACAATTGTAACGTGCAAAGTTGATGGAAATTCATTAGAACAGATGTGCTTATACCGTTTCGGGAATTGATTGACCTTAAATTATGTTTATATGCTTCATGGAAGTCCTTCGAAAAATGCCAATTTCTTCAAATTAGCTATATTAATTTATCTATATCTCAAAATTTGGACGTGTTAGAGCATGTCTGAGGACAGATTCGGATTCAGCGAGCCAAAATCTACTGAAGACACATCAATTGGTTCTGAGGACCAGCAAAAAGTTAAATTTTGTTCCCCTGTGTTATCAGTCAGAAAACTCTTGAACGCCGGGCTGGAATATTTTCCACCTCCTTCTTACCGAATGATTCGAGGATACCGTCCGAATTGGTTCTTCACCATACTGCAATATTCGCGAACTTTTGTAGCAACCTCTGCCTTCGCTTTCAACAGGTATACCATTGTGGAACCGCTGAAATCGTCGACCATAGTCACGTAGAAACGATTACCCCTGGGTGAGGCAACCTCCTTCTGATAACCGCAACGAACACAGTTTCCGCAGTAAATGCAAAGTAGATAAAAGGGATAGCTCCTCGTGAATTTTCTTCATCGAATCCCACATCTCTTTTGCAGTCGTTTTCCTGATTATGTGAACCAGTTGCGTGTCTTCAACAGCCTAACCAGTCATGGCACGAGCTTTCCTATCCTTCAGGATCCAGTCGGCCATGACATTCACGACAACAGAGAACAAATCTTCTTCCACCAGAAAAAGCTCCATTTTGAATTTCCACACCGCAAAACTATTGTCATTCAATTTTTCGAACGATACATTCACATCCGCCATTTTGTTCAACTCACGCATGCGACGAAACCGAATGCTTCACTATCTACACTGGGCTACTGCAAATTCCTCGATACCATAGTCTCTTGGGAATTCCTTTTCAGTAATGGAAACTAGGGATCCTATAATGAGAGATATGCAAATACTTTTCCAGACGATTTAGCAACGCTGTTACTTTTGTTAGCAAACGCTTCCAGCACTTGCCGAAGCGCAAAGTGTTGAAGCTTGTATATGGCTTTACATTTGATAACAATTTGGATTATGTTTGTCTGTCCACTAACAGTGTTTAAATAAGCTTTATCAATAAAATAGAAGTGCAATACAAACAGACGAAACACAATACAAAAACTATATTACTTCTATTCGCGAAAGTAAAACAAATTATTTATTCGATAAAACTTTTCTTAAAATTTATCTCAATACCTCTCAACCTCGTCTCAATCTGCAACAATAACAACGTTCATTTGGCTCACGTTTGACAGTTCTCAATGCTCGATTGGCTTACAATGGCCGCTTTCGCATATCTCTCATTATAGGATCCCTAATGGAAACTGGTATGCGAGGAAGTATAGAACAGATGCCAGATGCAAAACGCCAACATGACAGCACAGCTCTGTTGGTAAGAGCATCTCGATCGTTGCTTCCTTTTTGCAGTCAACTTTTTTTCTCATAAAATGTTGATCCCGCAAAAAAACAATTTTCTTTGTTCAACGCGCCTTTCTAATAATTTACTTCTGTTACTGGCGTCATTGTAGCGAAAGTTGCAATGCGACCTTCGTGGCCACTTTCCGCGAAGTCTTGATTGAACTGAGAATTAGAGCCCAGCCCGTAAGTATTGTACGATTTTGATGGCAATAATTAGCGTCTTTAACCCATTGTTTCCAATAGTTTGGTAAAATCCAAAAGAGTTTGTTGATAAATTGATGCCAAAATTTGGAAAATAGGTAGAAAGACTATTATTTATTATTAACCTATAATTCCTGGCCATTTTTCGTGACGGTTTCGAATTTGAATCTGCAGAATGACCCGAACGACGTAATCCTACGTCAAAAACAGCATTACGATTCCTCGAAAGCCATTTCCAGCGATATCTCATTAAGCCTTTGTCGCGGGATTTGTTTGAGCCCCAAAGAATGCCACTATCACCGTGGAATTTGAAGCAAGAATCCTGTTCTCACAAACGGTAGGATACAGCCAACTTTTTCTTCCTGTATTGAAGCAGAAACTTTTCCCATTTTTCCACCGATATCATCTCCACATCAGCTTAGTCAACGCTCAACGCGTGGAGGGTAATCTGTGCCATTCGATGAAATCCCCTGTTTTCGTTTTTATCCGTCCGTTGCCTGTTCGGTTGGTTATGGCAAAGTTTTGCTGGCCTAGTGGATTTCTCGTGATAACAAAACAAAGATAGGTCCCATTTCCGTCGCAGAGGTTACGATCCGTGAAAAAGTATGAGCCAGCACTGTCCACAAAGCCCGGCAGTACAACATTGTTGTATATGAACGGCAAAAACCATCGTATGAATATTTTATACAACTTTTAATGACACTGTGAAATCCACTTCATTCGCCCTCCACAGTCTGCGCCAACGTGGGACGTTACTTCATGTCCCAGGGAAAGTTTGACTTATACTTACTCCGAGCATTGCAGTGTGAAGCACCAAGTGCTCGGATCTCTCATGTGAGTGTGATAGACATTTTTCACACCCCCTTCATAACCCATCCTATAATTCAGCTGAACAACCTAACGAGCGAACGAGCGGAACTTGTGCCCGGTTTGGCGTTATTTTTTACGATTATGAAAACGAGAATAGCCATGGCGAGAAAAGAGTTGTTTTACGTAAACCTGCATGTCATTTTGGACGTGAACTATGAAGAGATTCATTATTATAACGACGGATGCAGCTATAATGATTTCTCGAGTGCCTTTCACATGTTATCAGAAAAGAAAACAAATATCAGAACTTGATATAATAATCAAAGTTTCTAAGAAAAAGTTTGATGAGAATATTGAATGGAAGTTCGAAAATGTCGCTGAACAGGAAAAGGTTGGGTTAGGAATCATTAAACCGTGTAATGGAATTGAGGATTAGTTACATATTTATTCTGATAGCCTTTTACATTGCATTCAAATATGAATTGGTAAAAACAACATTTGCATCTCACTACAAATTTGGGCAAACAATACATTGGGCAAAATACACCAATAACGGTGCATAATCTCTTATTTAAGCCATCAAAATTCTCGAGCAAATGGACTTTATGTTCGGAAAATTTTCCTATTCTTAGCTCTAGTGGTGGTTGCTTTTTCAGCCCATGAAAAGTGGATGTCACTATAAATCGTTTGATGTGCTACTTCAAATGAAAATCGTATGCGAAAATATGGTAACAAGTGCTCCTAATTTTGTCTCAACAAGTTTTAGTTAGTCGTCTCTAAAATAGTGTGATTGTTATCCGTTCATCTAATGTGCGAAAATAAGTGAATCTATTCAGAACACTACTTTATTGGGCAAAAGAAAAAAAACTCTTACACAGCCTGGTCAATGCTAAAAAAAATCAGAAGGGTTGTGTACAATATACGATTGCAGGGTAGACGTTGGACAACGTAATGGCATCCCTACGATTGATTTTTCTGCCGTAACTAAGCGACTGTGTTTTGTACTTCGAAGACATTTCTTTTCGGATCAGCTTTATTTTGTTTAGTAAGATGGTCTTGCAAAGAACAGATTTATTTTAAATAATGCGCCTTCCTAATCACAAACCGCAATAACACCTAATAAGGCCTGTCTCATTTGGAGAATTAAACTCAAATTAAACTTAAAGGTGATATTTCAATAATTATCGAATAACCCTGCTCGCAAAGCAAGATTACTTTGGACAGATATCGAATCATTTTCCATCGATTTTGACGTAGGACTTACGTCTTTCTTTACTATACTGAGTGTCATTCAGATTTTTGGAAATCGAGAGCGTTACGCTGGAAGGGAAGATTTTGAACGTTACTAGCGCCTTTATCTTTCGATGGATTTTTAAGATTTATATATCAATCGAATAGGACACTCTCCACCATTTTGCCTATTTCATTGAAACTTAAGATTATTAACAATAAGCTATTGAAAATTTCAATTCTTGTCAAAGCCAGTAAAAATTTCATATATAACCAATACCGTGCATTCCTAACACGGACATAAGAATGCGGTATGTCATGGGCCTTCGGGGGTACCGGAAGATTTTCTTTGTGTATAAAAGAAGCAGTGCCTGCCGTGTACGAGTCATTACAATTTATGACAGCAGCGCGTACTGATGTGCTTTTTGCTCGCTCATTTTTCGATTCGTTCGTTCGTTCGTTCGTTCGTTTACCTACACAATGACAGCATGCAGTCACCAGCGGTAGAACTGCCGGTGGGTCTGCGAATATGCATGAAAGAAGTGGGCGCATTTTTTTGTCGTTCTGTGCTTGATGATGGTCGGATGCAGTGGTGTCGGTTGCGAGAGATGCAGTCGCCCATCGCATCGCTCGGAGTTCACGGCTAGAGGCCGATGATGGCAAAGGTAGCGAGGGCAGCGATGGTGGATGAAGAAGAATAAAATTAGAGAGATTTGGTCTGCTAGCTCATCCATAAAAAGTGATTGGTTTCATAATCCACATGATCCCGGGATGGGTACGAGTCATGTCATATGACTGACTATATGTATGTTAAGTTGTGCTTGGTACTAATCGACACGTATATCAAAACATGGTGATATACTATAACAGTTCTGATTCCCCAGCAAAAAAAATCAACGCTGATCAAAATAAAAATTTAATTAAAATAATTATTTTCATTTATTTGCAGAAGGCCTAAGCAATTAAAGAAGCACAATCAGCAATAGTGTTAATATCCATTTTATATACGAAAATATCGCTGTGTTTTTAAAAAAAGACCGCAAAAAATAATTTCCAGAAGAATATTCAAATAAACTTTATCTTATTCTTTGTTTTTCATTTTCTGAGAAATTGTATTATTAAACTTGACGTAGACTCGGAGTTTGGAATCGAAACATTAAATAATTTTTCGTTGACGTATTAGCAGTACCTCCTCTATTATAGAAGGGTTACTGCTCCTTGACTTGTTTCTCATTGTTGTGATTTTTTCAGCAGTAAGCACGCATGTTAGCAAAAAGAAGCAACGAAATTGGTGCTGTATTTCTTTGTTTGGAAAACGGGACGGTTCCCATAAAATAGCACATTCTGCCCAAGTCTGAAAATTTTGTTAATAGAATTTTTAAACTTCAAATACTATCATCAATGAGATATCTATAAATGCCCTACATTTGCTTGAGTAAAGCAATTCTAATTATGTATTTAATTATTAGTTTTATTTCCAGAAGTTTTGAATAAACAAGTTGCTAATTCTACAAAGCATGGAAGTTGTCGTTTCCAATATCAATGCCTATAATCAAACCCCATAGATCCAAAAGTTAAATGTAAATACGTTACGTTTATACAAGTCCTACGTCTACTCGCGGTTATGTTGAAAACATTACCCATAGCTTTTTTTTTTTAAATTTCTTTATTAAAGTGATTTTTTAGAAATTGTAAGAAGTTCATCACTATATTATTGGAATTGCTGGGTACCACCAACCATTCTTATGACCGGGTGATTTTTTAATTTCTGAACTGTCAGTTTTAAGTTTAATTCTCCAAATGAGTCAGACCCTAAGAATCTTGAAAGAAACATTCACTTGACTGCTACGAATGCTATCCACGCTTACCACTCTCTACGACGTCTCGAACGATGTGGCTGATGAAATGTATTCTGATGAAAATGTATTCTGCTCAATCTTTTCTTTTGAAAATTTGGGTTCTGAAAAGAACCGATTGATTTCGAATAATGCGCCTTTCCAATAAACTGCAACAAATCCAGATCCAGATGCTGGGACCGCTTGCCGCTTTCCATAACACCTCGAACGAAATGGCTCGCGCGCATACGATTAATTTATTTATTTTATTTTTCATTATTTTATTATTTTATTTTCTTTTTTTAGTGGTTAAACAATAATTTTACATTATAAGTGGTCTTCCACATGACCATTCATGTATTCTCGCAAGCGATTTGCAAGCTGACAGAACAATGGAATGAGCTGTTCCGGTGTGAATAAGTGGGCTGCATCCTCAGCAGGAAGTGATTTGCCATCGCGCTGCTTGCGGAATCCTGAAGATGGAAGTGGTGGCCATTGTACGTTGGTCTGTGTAGTAGTAGTTTTGTTGCTCTTCGTCGGCTGCAGTTGTGGAAAATTCTCTGTTCTCGGACTGTTCTCGTTTTGGTTGGTTGTTTTTGGAAGCTTTGCGACGAATCTGGATGAACTCCGCTAATTTTGGGCAGTTCCTGGCAGTGGCCTGATGTTTATCCCCACAATTTATACATTTTGGGTTTGCTTCCTCCATAGTGTTGCACATAGCAGAAGGTCTGCCTTGTCAACTTTCTTATAGACAGGGAACTTAACCGATGATTTCCAACAAGTAGGGAATTTACGTTGCTTCGGATTCCTACGGAGGTTGGACTGTGTACGGTTCCGTAGCATTAAAAACAGAAGATTCACTTTTGATGTTGTCGTTGAGTAAAACCAAGCCAAGTATACGAGAATTATGATTCGCAATCGGGTTGATTTGCGTAAGGCCATTTAAATTTAGTCAATCTACCAAAATAGAGCTAGAGGCCGGGAGGTACGATTGCTGCACATCCAAGACCGGAAACGTATTCTGCGGAGTAGAACAACCAGATTGGATTGATTGTAATCTCCACGCTGAATTGCGACGTCCAAATAATTCAAACCCGAAAGAATTGCCCGAATAAATTCGACATGATTATCGATATCAGTGACATTTGTTCGCCGGTCTGGGGGTAGGTAAAGAACTTCAATGCTAGCAGTACCAGTGGAAATTCTAATCCTGATCCAAAGTTTTCCGAGGTTGTCACAGACCTATGCAACAATTTAAACGCGTCGATATGGTAATTAGGGCGCCCTAATTAGACAGACAGGGCCGGGGTGACTCTGATGACAGAAAACGATGACGGCTCGAGAAAGGCTGCTGATGTTTAATGGCGTGACTGTTTCGGGAGGGATGGGGACTTTCTGGTAAACCCCGGTTGACGTATATCGCAAATAGGACTTCTGTATTCGCTGGCACCGAAACTGCTAGGGTAAGGGAGGTATTCTGAACCACTTTAGGCGATGGCCGAACATTTTTTAGAATAAAAATTAGAGTTTGTAATAATGCTTGATCAATTCCCTATGCTAGTTGAAGTGGTAAATGCTAGGTAGGATTTGTTGATAAAAATGTTGTAAGTCCCACTAAAAGAACCAAACTATCATAAATTCTGAAGATATGTTAGATTTATTTTTGGACCACCTGTTTTTATTTTGGACAACATATTGAACATATTATAGACCACTCGAATAATGTTTTATTGCTTGCAAAGTTATGTTATTATAAGATTAAATTAGTGATCTCCAGCATTTTCGGCGTTTTCATCCTGAACGTCCTTGTTAAGCAATACATTTTCATAAACACTCAAAAGCTTAGAACAATATCTACCAGCTACCGGCAAGGACGAAGGACGTAGCTGTCATATTCGAATATGTTGGTTGAGTGACGGAGTAGCGGCGTTGAAGTTGGTGTGACTGCAATCCGAAAGTGCATCAGGTAGAGAAGTAGAAAGACAGCTTGGGTACTTGCCTGCGAAGAGATTTCGGAAGATCCCTTCCATATCCATAAGAACAAGGCCGGGGTGCCTCTGATGACAGGAATCGATGGCGTCATGAAAAAGGCTGCTGATGTTGTTATTTTATTATCGAAAACCCAGTCCAGAAAAATCCACCTAGCGTTGATGGTGCCTTTCTCGTGTATTATAAAAATATAACGAGGCAAGCACACAAGAAAGATTAAAATTGCACTTTGGTTGCAGATTTAATTATTTTCATCAATTCACAATCATTGGCGTTCATTTAAATACATTGCAGCAGTTTTTGAAAAAAAATGGGGCTTGGATTTTTTTTTTGAGTAAAAATTATTAGATATCTGTACAAGATGAATGATTACTTCACCAGCAACCCTCTCATGTTTTGTAATCAATCTCATATTTATGTTCATTTTGTCGTGTCGCAAAACACTAACAAAAAGAGTACACAAAACGCAATTATTCCCTTAAAACAGAACAACCCTTTCAGGTGGACGGCAGGACAAAAGCTACTTTCCGTGTAGCGCACTATTTTGCAAATTGAAATAACTGCGAACATTAGCACACCCCCTTTGTTTCCGGTTGGCCAGAAGTTTACCAGAGAGCCCGCCATTCGTCTGGCCGGTTGACGACCAGACCATCGTTTGCTGGCTGCAGGTTTACCAAATTGGAACCGTTCCTGTTGGTGCCTCCCTGCTGCTGACGGCCACTGACTGTTGGACCAAGGAGAATAATTCAACCCTCAACGCCCGCCGCCGGCAGCGACCAGCGCAGCGCTAGAAAAATGTCCTCAAATCAGTATACCCAGTCGGTGTGATTCGAGTGAAGAATTATGACATTCCATTTGACACTGGCCAGACGGTCGACGTTTTTAGGCGTACCTGCAAACTTTTTTCTACGTATTTACGGTCTGCTAAGGATATGCGATATTTTGTAGAGATTATGCGATTGGATTGCTGCTGATAATTGAAAGATATGAACATAATCTAGACTGCACAGGAATGATTAGCAATAATACCTTATTAACCCTTTTGTTACCGACAAAAAAAACACCCTTACGTTACCGACAGGGTACCCGGGTACCCACGGACTTAAAACGATCATAACATTGTCAGTTTTTCACCGATTTTGACGATTTTGGTTGCTACGGATGCAGAAACTTACCCGCTATTCAATACAAGTTACAGAGAACCGTTCCCGATTACCTGGTAACCGGAATTCCGGATTAACTGGGCCAAGTCCCAAAGTATGTGTAAATTGAAGATATATATTCAACCAAATGAAGAATTCTTGCGTCATGACTAATAAACTTCGTTGGAAATTTAAAGAACGTTACAGGACCATCTTATGAATTAATCCCGGAACAGTTATTCCGGAAACAGGTTCCCGTGGGGCCTAAAGTGGCCATAAACTTATTCTGAAAAATCCCTGGCAAAATGGGTATCAAAGTTCATGAAATTGTATCGGAAGCATGATCCGATAAGTAATTGAACCATAGGATGGTTTGACAACGGATCGGTAATCCTGAAACAGGTTCCCGTGGGGCCTAAAGTGGCCACAAACTTATTCTGAATAAACCCTGGCAATATGGGTATCAAAATTCATGAAATTGTTTCGGAAGCATTATCCGATAAGTAATTGGACCATAGGATGGTTTGACAATGGATGGGAATTCAAATTCATGAAATTGTTTCAGAAGCATGATTTTTTGGGTTATTATGCCATAAGATGGTTTGACAATGGACCGGTCATTCTCAAACAGGTTTCCTCAGGAGACCCTCAGTTAGAAGAAACACTTGCTATCTTCTTTTTCCGTTATTTCTTGTCAAAAAGACTTAAAAATTCTTGACAGGTAATCAGAAATGATTTATAATGAACCACAGGCGCTGTAATCATTGGTGTTTGCTGAATAATTTACAAAAAATAAAAGAACGACTAAAATTTTCAATTTTTTTTGTGGTGGCAAAATAGGTCAAAAACGTGACAAAAGCGGGATGTGATAAAATCGGGTCGAAATGTGATAAAGTCGGAGGTAGATAAAATCGGGGAGTGACAAAATCGGGTCAACAAGCCTGATGACCAAACATCAGTCCCATCTTCTTGGAAAAACATGTTTCCGAAAACATTCTAAGAATTTTGATGCCAGGGTGTCTTCTAAATGAGTTTGTGGCCACTAAAGGCCTTTCGGGAACTTGTTCTAGGATGACTGTTCTGGTTGATATCCATCCTATGGTTTCAACTTTATGTATAACATATTTCCGAAACAATTCCAAGAGTTTTGATACCCATATTGCCAGGGTTTATTTTAAATGAGTTTTTAACCCCTACGAACCCTCCGGGAACCTTTTCCAGAATGACCGTTCCGGTTCATATCCATTCTATGGTCTCAACTACATGAATAACATGTTTCAGAAACAATTCCAATAATTTTGATTCTCATATTGCCAGAGTTTATTCTAAATGAGTTTTTGCCCCCTACTGGCCTTCCGGGCACTTGTTCCAGAATGACCGTTCCGGTTGATATCCATCCTATGGTCTCAACTACATGAATAACATGTTTCCGGAACAATTCCAAGAATTTTGATACCGTCAACTGGGGGGAAGATGATCATTGAGGTAAAGATGATCATTTGATGTGTCAGTCAAAAGTGCCAATTTTTTTTATGAAACGGTAGTCAACAATATTCTCCGTTGAAGTAATGTTACCGCTAGGTAGAAATCCGAGTTTTTCGATTATAATCATGAAAATGTATTTTGTGGAAGAAAGAGAGTGATAGTCATAAATGACGCTTTTTTCGTTTCAAATATTGACTTCGTAGACTTCTTTACGTAGTAAATTCAACATTCATACAAATAACCTAGTGTATTTTGACTACTAGGTCATAATGATTTTAGTAGAGCTGTCTTGATCAACTTCACCCCAAACCAGATTACTCAAAAAATGTGTGATAATTTAATTTATTTTAATAAATGCGAATTCATTTCAGAAAACTAAAGTTGTTGATTATTGCAACGTATAGCAGTGCATGTTTTGAAAATATTTGTTTCGATTTAAAATGTAAACACACATTGTTATTGCATGTTTTGTCTTAAAAATGACCATCTTCCCCCCAGTTGACGGTACCCATATTGCCAGGGATTCTCCCAAATGAATTTCTGGTCACTGTAGGCGCTCCGGGAACCTGTTCCAGAATGACCGTTCCTTGTCATATCCAATCTATGGTCTCAAGTACATGGAAAACATGTTTCCGGAACCATTCCAAGAATTTTGATACCCATTTTGCCAGGCTTTATTCTAAATTTGTGTTTGGCCCTATTTGTGAACCTATTCCAGAATGACCGTTCCGGTTGATATCCATCCTATGGTCTTAACTACATGGAAAATATGTTTCCGGAACAATTCCAAGAATGTTGATACCCATACTGCTAGGGTTTATTCTAAATGAGTTTTTGGCCACTACGGACCCTCCGGGAACCTGTTCCAGAATGACCTATATGAATGACTATATGAATAACATGTTCCCGACACAATTTCAAGAATTTTGATACCCATATTTCCAGGAATGAATTTGCGGCCACTATAGGGCCCACGGGAACCTATTCCGGGATGTCCGTTCCGAGTCCATATGATCACGTGGTCCTAATACGTTGGGAAGTCAAAATCTTCGAATTTTCTGCGAAACTGGTAACTCAGGATACAAGAAATCATCATTTGGATTCTATAAGATCAACTTCTCCATTTTTGAGACATGGTCTAGCAAATCTGGAACTCCGGTAACCAGGTAATCCGGAGCGGTCCTATTCGACATGGATCGGATAGAGGATGAATTTCTTAATCCATAGCAAACGGAATCGTCCAATTCGGTTTGAAAACTGACGAAGTTATGGTCATACCAAAACGTGGGTACCTGGGTACCCTGTCGGTACGTTACAGGGTAAAAATATTCAGAAGCTCCTCCCCAAGCCCCCTTACTGGATTTTCATTTTCGTACCACCCAAACCTTAATTTTGCCGAGTTTGAAGATGTCACAGAGTTTCAATTTCCTGCGATGTTTAGAACCCTAAAAAAAATTCACTTGAAAACGAAAAAGGTACCCGGGTACCCTGTCGGTAACAAGAGGGTTAATCCACCTAGCGGTTTTCGTGTCTTTCTCTGCATTGTACATATACAAAAAATAGTTTGATTCTCTTAGCATGTTTGTATAAAGATCGTATTTTGACCATAACTTCTGATCCCATAGTTCAATTTGGTCCATTTCCAACAGCAAACAATGGGACAGGATTCTCCATTAAATGCATCTAGCTACGAGCAAATCGGTTCAAGATGAGTTCCTAAAAGACGAGTGAGTTTTATTAAGCGCACTACATACACACACACTTTTCCAATCCGAAGATGGTGAGTTCGATTCTCGGTCTGGTCTAGGATGTTTTCGGGTTGGAAACATTCTCGACTCCCTGAGCATAGTGTATCAATTGTACTTGCCACACAAGATACATACTCATGCAATGGCGGGCAAAGTTCAGCTTTCAATTAATAACTGAGGAAATGCAAATAGAATACTGTTGAGAAGCAGGCCTAGTTTGAATGTAGAGCCAGTGAAGAAGAGAAGAAGAACATACACACACGCTCACACATACCCACAGACAGACATAATCTCAATTCGCCGAGTTGAGTCGATTGGTATATATACATACACACGGAGAAAAAAGTGGTAGAATCAATTGAATTCTGCTTCAAATGAACAATATTTTTACACTCATTTTTGAATCAACCATATGCGATAGTTGATTCAACTCTCTTATATAACGGAACGAGTAGTTTTCCGGCTGTAGCAGTCTTGTAACGCAGCAAAAACAAGTTTACTTCTGCATCCGACGGTTTCGGTAATTTATTTTACCTTTTTCAAGGATTGGAAGATTGTTTTTTTGTTCATATATATCTCTTATATATTTGTTTCATCCTTGCTTTTCAGCTTTCACTGTCAAATTATACAGAAGAAAACAACAATATTCATGGTTGTTTTTACTTTCGAAAATGCTACGAAACTACTTTCGATACCACTATTTTTTTTTGAGCAAGGGTAAACGGAAATCTGCAACCAGACACCTGAGGAGGTAATTCAGGTAGTGTGGGGATGGGTATGTCATGTAACTCTTACCCGACCCACTAAAACCAAAACCCTTTCGCCAGTCCGTACCCCCGGCCTGCAATTAAGCAATACATCAGGGAGGACTATTGAGAACGCTCACGCCTATGCTAACGCACTTGACGAATACACACGATATCGACTTCAAGGGTGGCTACCTCACCATCCGTCGATCGCAAGCTATGATAGTAACCTAGCGGTCCGTATCATAATCTCACGTTGGAGACGAGCACCCCGACAACAACCACCGCGCATGAACCGCAATGACCTCTATATCTACATACTGAGGTCCTCGCAGCCTACCAGGGACATGTTGGTTGTCGGGGTGAGCAAAGTGTTCACTTCATCACAGGTGCCCTTACTGCACTCGTTGGTTTTGTTCAAGACGCCACCACCGCTGCAATTTCGACATAATCTGTTAAGAATTTAAGATGCTGTGTTCACCGCATTCCATATAACTTCCTCCCGGCACATCCTCTCGACGAGGTTGTCCGGGGTTGTATCCATACCGCTAACAAGCAACATGAATTGCGTCCTACTTCGAATTGCGGGCATGCGAACATCACGTGCTCTGCCGACTCTACCTCACCTACACAATCAGGACACTCCGCAGAATCTGCGAAGCCAAACCTGTGTAGGAATTTTTTAAAGCAATTATGTTCAGACAACACCTGTGTTCGGTGGAAGTTGACTTGACCATGTTTCCTATCGACCCAGTTGGACACATCTGGAATTAGTCTGTAGGTCCAACGACCTTTGACTGCGGTGTCCCATGCTCTTTGCCATTTGAGCAACGAGGCTGCTCTCTTGACACGTCGCACTTGCACCGAGTCCCTTTCGTTGTAGCACTCCACATCTTCCTTTATGAGTATGTCAATCGGCATCATCCCAGCTATAACGCACATCGCCTCACTAATGGTGCGATATGCGCTCGCGACACGTAGGCACATCAGCCGGTGTACTCTGATCAATTTCTTTACATTGCACTCGGCCTTTAGTGCTACGGCTTATGCCGGTACGCCATAACGGATGATAGACAATGCTACGCCAGCTATCAGCCTACGCACTTGACTATGCACCGCTGATCTGTTGGACATCATTCGTGATAAAGATTTTATTGCCTCAGTCGGTCTAGGTCGTAGGTACCGAACATTGTTGATGACGGATAGTTTTGGGCGCAGTTTAACCATCACCAGATAGTGGTCAGAGGCGATGTTAGCGCCACGATATGTCCTGACGTCGATAATGTCGGAGAAGTGCCGTTAATCAATCAGAACGTGGTCGATTTGTGATTCTGTCTGCAGTGATCTCCAGGTTTACCGATACGGAAGACTGTGTTGGAAGTAGGTGCTGCGAATGGCCATATTCTTGGAGGCGGCGAAATCAATTAGTCGTAGGCCGTTTTCGTTCGTCTGCCGGTGAGCGCTGAACTTTCCAATAGTCGGTCTAAACTCCTCCTCTTGGCCAACCCGAGCGTTCAAATCTCCTATGATAATTTTGACGTCGTGGCTTGGGCAGCTGTCGTACTCACGCTCTAGCTGCGCGTAGAATGCGTCCTTATCATCATCAGTACTTTTTTTTTTCCAATTTCGTTTATTTGGTAGGCTCAGGCGTGTATAACACTTTACGGAGCCACGTTTCTTTGAGATATGTACAATCGACATAATCTTATTATTAAATTAGTAAGAGAGGGAAATAAGCCAACGTACTCGTGGTGACTCGAGGTTAGGTTTACAATGTTTAAGGATGGACGGGGATTAGGATTCGGGAATCAGGGAATCATCATAATCAAGGAATTTCAGCAGCTCATCCGGTCATTTGGCGTCGGGGACGATGTGGTGTGTCGTCGTGCTCGAAGAATGGTTCGAATGGGAGCATCTTCCGGATGGCCAGAGCTACGGCGCTCTACGGGACAGACAGACAGAGACAAAACAAAAAAAAACTTTGAAGAAAAGAAAAAAAACAAAAGTATTAGACTTTTATGTCAGAGGAACAAAGAAAACTATAAATGGCTTGCATATAGACCACATCACGATCCCCCAAAACACCTCTTATCTCCTGGAAGGTTGTTTACCTCGGGTCACTAGGGTATCCAATAATTGCTCTCTGGAGACGTCGTTTTCCGAGCAGAACCAAACTACGTGATCTATGTCATCATAACCGGCTCCGCACCTACATAAGTTGCTATCGACAAGGTTTATTCTGTACAGATGTGCGTGGAAGACAAAGATCTGACGATATGTAGTTGAGATAAACTCTTAAGAATCTTGACCGATGAACCAGTTCAAGCATATTATCGAAGTTGTGTAAGACAAGTGTGTTACTTGTTCCACATTTGATTAGTATTCTTAATGAGAGCTCCCAGTAACGGTGCTTTAAAGGAGTGACTCCAGCAAGTACCTCCAGGCTCATGTTATGCGTTGAATGCATACAGCCAAGGGCAATACGCAAACAACGATATTGAATTCGTTCCAATTTAATAAGGTGGCAATCAGCTGCTGAGAGGAAGCAGAAGGAGCCGTACTCTAAAACAGAGAGAATAGTCGTTCTATAGAGTTTGATGAGGTCTTCCGGGTGAGCACCCCACCATGTTCCGGAGATAGAACGTAGAAAATGGATCCTTTTCCGGCATTTCTCTATCAAATACTCAATATGAAGTCTCCAGGTGCATTTAGAATCAAACACGACCCCAAGGTATTTAGAAGATAAAGATTGGTTGATGTCATCATTAACAGCTTGAGTTTCAGTTGAGCAGGATACCGCTTCTTAGTAAACACAACCAACTGAGTTTTTTGCGGTGAAAACTCGATCCCTAAATGTCTGGCCCAAACAGTCAGATTATCCAGGGTACTTTGCAATGGTCCTTGCAAGACAGCTGCACATGGACCTCTTAGAGAGACCACGGCATCATCTGCAAGTTGTCTGAGCGTGCATTGTCCTTCCAAACAATTGTCAATATCTTTAACATAGAAATTATAAAGCAAGGGACTTAAACATGAACCTTGGGGAAGGCCCATGTAACTATTTCTGGAAGTTGTCAGAGTGCCGAGTGTAAAGTTCATTCGTTTTTCTGACAACAAATTGTACAAGAAATTATTCAAAATAACGGGCAATCCATTACTGTGCAGACTGTCTGACAGCACTTTTATGGAAATTGAATCAAAAGCGCCCTTAATATCCAAGAATACTGAAGCCAATTGCTCCTTGTGCGCAAAGGCCAGCTGTATATCTGAAGAGAGCAACGCTAGACAATCATTTGTTCCTTTACCTTTACGAAATCCAAACTGAGTATTTGAGAGTAATGCAATTTGTTCAAACCAATGGTCGATTCTTGAAAGGATCATTTTTTCCAATAATTTTCTCATGCATGAAAGCATGGCAATCGGTCGGTAGGAATTGTAATCAGACGCTGGTTTCCCAGGCTTTTGAATAGCTATTACTTTGACCTGTCGCCATTCTGGTGGTACGATGTTGTACTCCATGAAACAGTTGTACAGGTCAAGTAACCGTCTTTTTGCGATATCTGGGAGATTTTTAAGAAGATTGAATTTGATGTTATCGCATCCCGGAGCAGAGTTATTCGATGAAAGAAGAGACATAGAAAGTTCCATAATTGAGAATGGCCCATCCAAAGAACCGGGATCAGTGACTGATTCTCGAAATAGCGGTTCTGCTGGTACGGAATCTGGACAGACCTTTTTTGCGAAGTTGAATATCCATCGATTGGAGTATTCTTCACTCTCGTTGGTGGAAATGCGGTTCCGCATGTTGCGGGCCGTTTTCCAAAGTGTTGTCATTGAGGTTTCTCGCGATAGTCCCTCGACAAAACGTCGCCAGTAGCTACGTTTTTTCGCCTTGAGAAGATTTTTGAGCTTTCTTTCAAGCCTCAAATACTCTTCAAAAAGCTCGGACCTTCCGTGTTTACGAAAGGCCTTGAAGGCATCAGATTTCTTAGAATACAACTTAGTACATTCATCATCCCATCCAGGAGTGGCTGGTCTTCTTATGACAGATGTACTTGGAACGCGTCGTTTCTGAGCTTCTAGTGCGCTTTTATGAATCAATTCGGTAAGGAATCGATACTCATCCAGTGGCGGAAGAATATCCGTTGATTCAATACCAATTTTTACCGCCGATTCAAATTTTTGCCAGTCAATGTTCTTCGTAAGATCGAAAGGAACATTAACTGGCTCAGATTCTTGATAGCCACTTTTAATGGTGGTGGCTATCGGCATATGGTCACTACCGTGGGGATCTTGGATAACCTTCCACGTGCAATCTAACGATAGTGAATTAGAACATAAAGACAGATCAATACGGCTTTGTTGACCATTTGGTCCTATTCGAGTTACCCAAAAGAACGCCACCATAATGATCATCTCGATCTTGGCGAATAATGTTAAAATCGTGGAAGTTGATTTCATCTTCAGAAGAAAGCCATGTTTCACAGAGAGCAAATACATCACAATCGGAATTGCGAATCAAAAACTTGAACACGTCCAATTTATTTTTTAGACTATGACAGTTCCACTGCAGCACAGTGATTGGTAGATTGCAGGGCATTCTTTAAGCGACCTTTTCCTGCAAGTACATCCTTGCAAGTTAAGCTCGCTGCGTTGACCACACCTTCAATTTCGACCTCCCGCGAGGGGACATAAACTAAATATTCAATATTGTACGCCCTGTCGCCAGCAATTTCATTCGCCACCTGGTATATAGGTGCGGTGATGCGTAGCTTGTTTCTGTTGATTTGATTGAATTCAAGCTTCGTAAAACGACGCGTCAAGTCTCGTTTGATGCCGAGAAAATCTAGGCTTTTCGCTTTCTGCCGAAAGTAAACAACCCAAGGGCCAGGCGAAGATGCCTGGTAAAACCGTGTGCGAACCTCTTTTGGTGGCTCACCACCTCCCATAGTCTCTGCTTCCATTCTCACCCCGAGAGGTGGAAGGACAATTCTGTCTTATACTAACTTAAAACTATTAGCAAATCAGAAAAAAAATAATGAGAAAAAAAACTAATTCAATTGATTTCAATCAGTCCCGCTCCAAAAAAGGAGAACAATAAAACAAAATCTGCCACTTATCTGTGCTGCTGCTGTAGGTAGCAGCAGAAACAATAGCCTGCTTTACTGGCGTCGCCAGAAGCAGCTACTTCACTCGCCGATAGTGATCGCCTTGGATCCGTAGGTAGGCACCACACAATAGACTCGCACTACCGAACAACACCCGCGATGAGACACAGCACACACGTCTGGCTCGTTCGAACTATCGGCACGGAATGATCATCAGTACTTCCGGAGTGTGGGCTATGGATGTTGATTATGCTGAAGCTGAAGAACCGGCCTTTGATCCTCAACCTGCACATTCTCTCGTTGATCGGCCATCACGCTCCTTTGCATATCAGGTTGTTTGATGCAACTATCGAATTACCGTAGACTCCCGGTAATATTGAAATTTGAACCCCGTTGGTTTGAACATCGTTCAAATTAAAAAGTGTTCACACATCATTTGGCACGTGGCATCGGAAAACAAAAATGGAACATCGTGAAACGGAACGCAGAATCAAAACAAAATAGCATATAGAGCAGCCAGACACCGATTTATCTGACGTAGAGTAACCAGAAGTTCAAATTAAAACATGAACTCCGATGATTCGAATGAGGTATCGTTCAAATTACCGGGGGTCCACGGTAGTTGTTTTAATCGTACAAGATTCTTCTGCGTGTAATCTTTTCGTTACACCTGTACAGATGTGAATAAATTGCACTTCATATCTGGGCTTTAATAAATGTTCTGAAAGTAACCCATTTTCTATGGTGCTGAGGGTCGTCGGTTCAAATCCCACCTAAAGTAATTCCGATCATTATTTTTTAAACTAGGGTCTGAAATGGTGTGTCTGTGGTGTGTCTGGTGTGCGGAATATTTTTTTCATAACAATAATAAATAAATGTCATACCGCACATCCTTCACCGCAAAGTGCGTACTTTTGTAGAAATCCACATATGCCGAGGGTGATTTGTTTATGAGTGTTTCAAGCGTTGTGTGTGAGCCATGGCAGAAAGGGATGACGTTTTGGATTTGGCCCGTGCTCCGAGCATAGAAGTCAGAAGCGTGGACGGACATGTGTGCTAACGGAAATATATGGGCGGAAACACCTTTCGGAAGCGGCCACTACCGGCCGGGGATTAAATACGAGGAGAGAGCGAGTTTACACCTGCTGGCAAGTTACTTTTTTGTCGGGTTTTGCTGCGGGACATTAGAATAAATCTCACTCTCGGTGTATGAGAATTAACGTTTGGCAGTGGCCTACGAGGGTGTTGAGTTAGATGAGGTCGAGTTTTGACGAGTGACATTATTTTATGTAAATTCGGTACACGAAATCTACATCAGATGCCGAATCGTTTAGGCTTTACACTTTGCCTATTAGTGCCTCGTCTCATGCGAACTGAAATTCAAATGATGTTGCAGTTGACTTACGGTGACAGGTAATTGATTGATAAAGATTTGTAACAGTGTAGCGACCGATCATCCCCCTTCGGTTCGGGAGACGCTAATTGAAATCCGTCTGACCGTAAATAATCGACGGTCCTCGGAGTAAGATTCAATCTAAGCTAACCCCGAGGCGGTTGCCGGATAGTATTAGACTAAGATTGAAATTAACCCTCCAGTATGGATGTAGCCAGGGAATTCGATGGTAAAACAACTTTCTTATAAACGATGATAGTTTTATCATTGGTTTTCGATTTATAATAAGGATTTTTCAAGTTATCTGTGATCACGGCAATTCTTTAACTGTCGTATTTGTTTCATTTCCAAATTTCTCATAGAATTACATTATTTAAAAAATGAATCACATAATATTGTGCCTTTATCTGGGTAAATGCAAATTTGAAAGAAGCTAGTATTCGATTATGCGATTATTTAACTTCAATGGAAAATTACCCTTCTCGAAACTTAATCCTGTTCGGATTATTTCGAGCGAATGCTCGTTCCAAGCATTTAGTTGGTCCTTTGGATGTCGTAAGTTCCAGTCAATCACGAAGTACTACAAATCATATGGTTATAAAGCCAGAGCTCATGCTCCAGACCAGTGTCACGGACGAAAGGATGCCTAACCATATTAAGCTTCTTCATGCCATATAAACGCTTTGCCTTACAGACAATATGCTCTGAAACGGGCATTTTCTTTCCAAGAATCCAAGTCCGCAGATTTCAAAAAGTATACTTTCCATTCACATTTCAGTTCATATGAAGTTCAATCAGAACGTACAGAGCTCACACCCTCAATTACAATTACTGATTCTGCCTATGTGGAGCATCCATCGTCGACCATCAACAAGGGACGTTATTCATCCCGTGAGGTACGTCTTGTTCGACACCACCGCACCACCGAATGCCGAACCCCACCGACATGCTCAGCTTCAACACTTAATTAAGCAGATGAAATTGCTTACCTATTCATATTGAACTGTGGCACATAATCACCGGCCAGTTGTCGGTGGGTGTTACACTCACGCGCGCACGCACCACCCACGCGCCCACCTGCACGACTACAAAATCTCAATGAACCTGATCCAGAATCGAATTGGGATGGACGATAACCAGCAGCTTCCGGGCATTAGCACGATGAACGTTGGTTAATTAATTTTCAATTGTCGAAACTGTCAGCTGCTGTATGCTTGGGCTGAATTGAAATTGATGCAGTGACGGAAATGCTGACCCAACTGGAAATGAAATGTCAATTTCGGACGCATCACGGTTGTTGTGCTGCGGGTCACATATGTACCGGGAATGACCTCTCCCATTAACGATTGTCAGGTGATTGACAATTAACTTATGTTTGACCAGCGCGCCCTAAAACAGGAACAGATGATCACATGTGCCCCCATTCAATAAATAGCGTGGAGAACACAGATCAAGGTTTTCGATATAATTTGTTTGATTTAGTGAATCCGGTCCGTTTGAAATAAGGTTTCCATTTCCCAGCCATTTTCGCTGTCCCGGGATTTGGGATAAAATGTATCGTATATCCCGGGATTTTTCAATATTTTACTAATTTTCTGTTTTGAAAACGATTTCATCAAATGTTTAGAATAAAAATAGCACAGGGATCAAATTAAGACTCAATTCAAATCTGATTTGTATCGTTTCTTTTGAAATCGACTTCAGGAAGCAAATATACTATTCATGCTTGTATCGGAAAGTAGAGTGTGCCTTTCTGGAAAAGATGTTCACCAAGTACGAAAAGTCGACGAAGTCAGCTTGGTTGTTCATATTGTTTTGAATTTAGACATTTGGTGGGATTATAATAAATGCTCAATTGGAGCAACGTATATTCTGTTGGATTATTAGATGGTGTGCAATACTTCGCTGTTGACAGAAAATGTGTATTGGAGAAAGGAGTCCCGTAATAAAAAACCCTGATTAATCCACCTAGCGGTAATTGTGCCTTTCTCGTGCATTATAAAAATAGTATTTTGGCCATTACTCTTGAGCCCATAGTCCGATCTGCCCAATTTTCAATAGGAAGCAATGGTAGAGTATCTTGCGTCGAATGCAATTTGTTGCGAGTAAATCCGTTAAGGATAAGTGCCTGAAAAATGAGTGACACTTTTTTTTACCAAAATTGTCTATAAAAAAAAGTGGTATTTTGACCATAACTTCCGAGCCCATAGTCCGATCTGACCAATTTTCAATAGGAAACAATGGCAGAGTGTCCTGCGTCGAATGCAACTTGTTGCGAGTAAATCGGTTAAGGATAAGTACCTAAAAAATGAGTGACATTTTTTTTAGGGTGGGTGCGCACAGACGCACACACATACACACACACACACACACACACACACACACACACACACACACACACACACACACACACACACACACACACACACACACACACACACAGACATCACCTCAATTCGTCGAGCTGAGTCTATCGGTATATAACACTATGGGTCTCCGGGCCTTCTATAAAAAGTTTGTTTTTGGAGCGATCATATAGCCTTTACCGTATACTTAGTATACGAGAAAGGCAAAAACACAACACAAGAATTGTTTTTACTCCATAGCAGCAGCATACTGACTGATACTTCTGCCAGGCAACTGTCAACAGTTGCAGCCCTCCCTTATCTCCAACAGGTTCTGGGCCTAGGAACGGTTCCGGATCTACAACTTAGTATTGATGGATTAGCTAAAAAGACGTAGTCGTAAAATGGGATCCAAAGATCGCGCCAGAATGGCTGCGTAAGTCATAAGTGGCGTCGTACGGAATTTATCGACATGATGGGACTTTCAGTAGGCTGCTGGCTAGTCTAGCTGTAATTTCGGACCAAATATACATGAACTGGTCGGCAGACCTTCGATAGGCGCTGTGCAGTGTGCAAGCGTCAGAGTCGGGCCACTTGTACAGGCTGGAGAGATTGTTGTACAAACATCGACTGGAAGGCAATTTGTACGGGCAACGGATTGGACTAAGAATAATCAAATAAGGAGGGGGCTAGAGGGGCTTGCCATCCCTGGAAAAAAATAGCCCCCCTAGGAATATGAAAAAGTTGATTAGCAGTGTCAGTTTTTAACATATAGGATTTTGAGTTACTTAAAAAGTTTGAAGCCAAAATGTTCTCTCCCATATTTATCTTATCTTATTACAACAACGAAATGAAAGAAAGACTAATGCACAATGGTCGGAACCCGTGATTTGATGAACCTTATTATTTTGTGCCCAAACGGTTGATATGATCTAAATAGTGGCTTACAAGAAAAAAATAAATCACAAAAATATTGCTCATATTTGAGTGGATTTTATTTTTCAATAGTAGCTACCATTTAAACAAACTGAAAATCTAACTTTTTTCACAAACGCGAAGTTCCTTTGGCAAAGTTGTATACCTATAGATAAAAATATGACATTTTGCTGTAGAAACTTTTTTCCTACGTTAAATTTTTTGGGAGATATGAGCGTTTTTTATGGAAACTCCCTTAAATTCAGTATTTTAAGTATAACTTTTTTTTCTAAAAAAAAACTCAGTGATCGCGCACGGGTGAAAATATTCCTACGTTGTGTATTTTTTTGTGATGAAATAAAACGAGCGAGTTTTAACCGTCCTGCCATGGCGGAGGTATGAGGACAAAACTATTTATTTATTATAGAGTACGGGAAACGGGAGGATTACAAATACATTCATCGTAATACATTTACATTAGGGTGGGTAAAGAAATCATTGCTTTGCACAAACACTCAGATTCGTGATGTTCTACAAAAATGTGAGCACTAAGAAATTACGTGTTTTGATAAATATAAAACTTTGCTACAATAATTGTCAATAATCAAAAGTTGGAATTTTGAGAGTCAATTTCACACTGATTTCAATTGCGTACAGATTAGAGTTCTGGCGCCCTCCTTAGCCATGCGGTAAGACGCGTGGCTATAAAGCAAGACAATGCTGAGGGTGGCTGGGTTGTATTCCTGGCGCCGGTCTAGGCAATTTTCGGTTTGGAAATTGTCTCGACTTCCCTGGGCATAAAAGTGTCATCGTGTTGGCCTATATACGAATGCAAAAATGGTAACATGACTTAGAAACCTCGCAATTAATAACTGTGGAAGTGCTTAATGAACACTAAGCTGCGAGGCGGCGCTGTCCCAGTGTGGGGATGTAATGCCAATAAGAAGAAGAAGAATAGGGGAGAAGGTGGCAACCCGAATCACAATGTCAAGTACTCTTTTGAGTTCAGACTTCATACTATAAAGTAGTGAAAGTTTCGTGACTGCCATAATTCATAAACGAAGAATTGACGTAATTCACAATTTTGGATTTTATTTAGGAAAAAACACTGTTTTCAATAAGATGCGTATAGGGAGAGGGTGGCACACCGCATAGCATAGCATAGCATAGTTACGGTGTACTTCGTAGATTGGACACTAGTGATACTCATGTTTTTCTTTTGAAATCTTTATTCAGATTGCTATCAGAAATCAAGGTGGGTGTGGTCCTTGATTTCAAATTAGGCTAAAAATCACAAAAGCATGAGGATTACTACTCCTGGCCACGCCCATCTTCACCGTAACTTGGGAGGGGAAGGAAGTGTTGATGTAATACTTACTTAACGAGAGGCCCCCGACTCAGCGACACCCTCATAAGTACCACGGAGTTGGATATTGGGAAGGTATTCGTTGGGTCAGGATTTCCCTGTAGCTGACAATGTGACCGTGGTAGATCTTACACCGTAACACACCACGCAAAGCTGTCTACCCAGCGTTACGGGGTTATAGGGGAGAGGGTGGCACACCGGGACACAATGTCAGTCACATTTTAGAAAGATTTTATTATATAGTTTGTTAGTGTGATGGCTTGCTGAGTGCCAATTCACACATAAATAACTAGAATTGTGTCAACAGTGTCTTGCTTTGACTCGTATGACGTGAGGCGTTTCGAATGAAGTGACATTAGTTGATACCTCCCATCTAAAATACACGGCCGTTTTACGTAAGACGTGTCGAAATCGTCTATTCGAGACGCAGAACAAGCGCATCAGAAAATATTGAGCTATATTCACTGCACACAAATTTATACGTTCTAACACCCGATAACTAACAGCTGCTGATTTTGGGTATGCCTTCATGTGTAGAGTCATTCCAGAGTTGGATTTCAATGCTGACCCTATAGGGTCCGATGGCGATTCCGGCCGCCGACCAACTCACTTCAGAGTTAAATTTCCCTGACCCACTAGGTCCAATGGCGATTCCGGCCATTCGAATTGAAAAGCTTTAGAAGTGAACACTCCCGTCAAGCCACTTGAATGGTTGAACAAAAATGAAAGTTTCCAATAGAATAACAAGAGCATCATTCAAAATAAGTGTCAGAAGATCCTCTTTGCGCAACTCTATATAATAGACTCTGTGCCAGACAACTGTCAACAGTTGCAGCCTCCCTTATTTCCAACAGGCTCTGGCCCTAGTAACGATTCCGGATCTACAACTTAGTATTGATGGATTAGCTAAAAAGACGTAGTCGTAAAATGGGATCCAAAGATCGCGCCGGAATGGCTGCGTAAGTCATGAGTGGCGTCGTACGGAATTTATCGACATGATGGGACTTTCAGTAGGCTGCTGGCTAGTCTAGCTGTAATTTCGGTGATTAATTATTTTAGAGCGTCTTAGGGGAAATGCTACAAGGTTAAAGAACTATTATTCTTCCATTTACTTCCACTATTCACTTTTTATGTATCAACAGATACGTATTTCGTTTCCTACTTGGAAACTTCTTCAGTCGATAACAAAACACTGAAGAAGTTTCCAAGTAGGAAACGAAATACGTATCTTTTGATACATAAAAAAGTGAAGAGTGGAAGTAAATGGAAGAATAACAGTCTTTTAACCTTGTAATTTCGGACCAAATATACATGAACTGGCAGACCTTCGATAGGCGCTGTGCAGTGTGCAAGCGTCGGAGTCGGGCCACTTGTACAGGCTGGAGAGATTATTTAACAAACATCGACTGGAAGGCAATTTGTACGGGCAACGGATTGGACTAAGAATAATAAAATAGGGAGGGGGCTAGAGGGGCTTAGCCATCCCTGGGAAAAATAGCCCCGTTAGGAATATGAAAAAGTTGATTAGCAATGTCAGTTTTTAACATATAGGATTTAGAGTTACTTAAAAAGTTTGAAGCCGAAGAGTTCTCTCCCATATTTATCTTATTACAACAACGAAATGAAAGAAAGACTAATGCACAATGGTCGGAACCCGTGATTTGATGAACCTTATTATTTTGTGCCCAAACGGTTGATATGATCTAAATAGTGGCTTACAAGAAAAAAACAAATCACAAAAATATTGCCCATATTTCAGTAGATTTTATTTTTTAATAGAAACTATCATTTAAACAAACTGAAAATCTAACTTTTTTCACAAACGCGAAGTTCCTTTGGCAAAGTTGTACATCTAGATAAAAATATGACATTTTGCTGTAGAAACTTTTTTCCTACGATGAATATTTTCGGAGATATGAGCGTTATTTTTATGGAAACTCCCTTAAATTCAGGATTTTAAGTATAACTTTTTTTTTCTAAAAAGACTCAGATTCGTGATGTGTGTGTGTGTGTGTGTTTCATCCTCTATCCCTCACCCAGCCGGGGGCGTTGGACAAGTAGTACTACGAATAATTTGATCAAATCTAATGCTACTTAATGGTGCCCTTTTTGTTACGAAGGCTAGCACGAAAAAAAGGATCACTTTAGAGGTAAGACTCCTCATCAAGTTTAGGGATTGGGATGTGCTAGAGGTTCGTAACAGGTGCAGCAAAACATCGCATAGACGCCCTTATTCGTACTGACTACTCAGGGAGTAGAAGGTCGAGAAGAGCCACCGCTGCCAACTAAAGCTTGAACCGGATACCTGGGACTCCCACAATATCCGCAGCAATAGCCAGCAAACGATGCCCTGTACGTATTTAATGCTTGGTTTATTCAAAATATTAAAAAGAATATTATCCATATGAGAGTAATTAAATTTACCACTTACCATTGATATGAGTCCTGCCTTTCCCTTATTTCTCAGTCGTATACATCCTACTTTTGTAGTCTCATTCATTTATTCCATGTATTCCTTGATGACTTCATTCATCTATGTATGCGTCTATCATGTGTAAACTAGTTTGACAATGCTACGTTTTAAGCTCTCCTTTTTTTTAAATATTTGATATTTTATTTTGATTCGCCTATTTTTTTCAAATCATGTTCTTGTTTGTTATTTTTGCCATGTGTTCTAATTTGTTAATTTTTTCTTTTTCTTTTCCGTTTTACTCTTGTTAGTTTCATAAACTTTGCCATTATTGCTTTTCGGTATGTCTCATATATTCACAACCTCAGAAGTTTAAGTTTTGAAATGTATTAGAGAAAATATACAAAATTGTAGTGTTTTTCCAGTTTGGTATAAAAACAAATTAACATTAAAGGACGTTACCAATGTGGCATGTTTGTAACACTTGTTAAAACAAATGTTCTGAGGAATCAATAATGTATTTTCCAAATGGAGTAAAATACACATTTATAGAATTAAATTTCCATTCAATCAGTATATCCAATTTGAGTTCATTATATAACGCTTCAATTTCGTAATTTTGCTACAACTGTGGCATAAAATTTAATGTGATGTAGTGTAAATTTAGGTATGACTGAAATGTTGAAACTAAGTGTATTTATGATTAGTCGGTTTCTCTAGTTTTATTGATTTATTTTATTTTTGCATTTCGTTTCAAATGATTCGTCAGCTACGTAATATAATTAAAGGCTGTTTGCTTACCTCGATGGAGCCAAAATGGATTAATGTCCTTTCATCTACTTACAAATGATTGTCCATTGTTATATGTAGATTGTAGTAAACTCCCACACTCCTAACACTATTTTTTTTTTTTTTTACTCCTTCGTCTTTGTTAGGCTTCCTTCAAATAACTTCCCAATCTTTTTCATTTAAATTAAAAAAGCCCTTTTCAGCCATTGCCTGCCACTCGCGAGTTTCACGTAACGCGTCCATGGATGGGGGTCCTTAGATACCCGTTCTGATTATTTCTATTACTTCTTCGCATTTTTTCAACTCACTCATGAAAAAAGAGCATTCCAAACTCTAACAAATATTCACTCGAAATACATTTCCACTAAGAGTCCGCCATCCGGAAACCTTCCAGTAGCCCACAACTGTCCAGACGCGGCGTCACCCAGTCAAACTGATTTTTTCACCTACAATGAAATTCCGTTCACTGTTGCACGACACGTATAATGCTTTTTTTTCTTCTTATCGAAACCTAAACGAGCCTTTTTAATAAATTTTAAGAAAATTTGGGAAAATTTGAAAAATTTTGTCAAAAGACTCAGATTCGTGATGTTCTACAAAAATGTGAGCACTAAGAAATTACGCGTTTTGATAAATATAAAACTTTGCTACAATAATTGTTAATAATCAAAAGTTATGGAATTTTGAAAGTCAATTTCACACTGATTTCAATTACGTATATATTAGAGTTCTGGGGCCCTCCTTAGTCGTGCGGTAAGACGCGCGGCTATAAAGCAAGACAATGCTGAGGGTGGCTGAGTTCTATTCCCGGCGCCGGTCTAGGCAATTTTCGGTTTGGAAATTGTCTCGACTTCCCTGGGCATAAAAGTATCATCGTGTTGGCCTATCCAGCTTTTCGCTCACGGTAATGGCGGACCTGTGGGTTTGAAAGTGTATCCGTCCCTGTACTTCTTTGACATCTGACTTGGGTTTGACATTTCGATTACCCTCTCCCCTCATCATGGAACAGGAGGAAAACGGAATGTCAAACCTAAGCCAGATGTCAAACAAATACAGGGATGGATACACTTTTAAACCCACAGAGCCGCCATTACGGCCATTACCGTGCGCGAAAAGCTGGATATACGAATGCAAAAATGGTAACATGGCTTAGAAACCTGGCAGTTAATAACTGTGGAAGTGCTTAATGAACACTATAAGGTGCGAGGCGGCTCTGTCCCAGTGGGGGATATAATGCCAATAAGAAGAAGAAGAATAGGGGAGAAGGTGGCAACCCGAATCACAATGTCAAGTACTCTTCTGAAAGTTCAGACTTCATACTATAAAGTAGTGAAAGTTTCGTGAGTGCCATAATTCATAAACGATGAATTGACGTAATTCACAAGTTTGGATTTTATTTAGGAAAAACACTGTTTTTCAATAAGATGCGTATAGGGGAGAGGGTGGCACACCGGGACACAATGTCAGTCACATTTTAGAAAGATTTTATTATATAGTTTGTTAGTGTGATGGATTGCTGAGTGCCAATTCACACATAAATACCTCCCATCTAAAATACACGGCCGTTTTACGTAAAACGTGTCGAAATCGTCTATTCGAGATGCAGAACAAGCGCATCAGAAAATATTGAGCTATATTCTCTGTACACAAATTTATACGTTCTAACACCCGATAACTAACAGCTGCTGATTGGCATGCCCAAAATCAGCAGCTGTTAGTTCATGTGTAGAGTCATTCCAGAGTTGGATTTCAATGCTGATCCTATAAGTTCCGATGGCAATTCCGGCCGCCGACCAACTGACTTCAGAGTTAAATTTCCCTGACCCAACTAGGTGCGATGGCGATTCCGGCCATCGACCAATTCACTCTAGAGTTGGATTTCCTTGACTCAACTAGGTCCGACGGCGATTCCGGCCATCGACCAACTCACTCCAAAGTTGGACTTCCCTGACCCAACTAGGTCCGATGGCGATTTCGGCCATCGATCAACTCACTCCAAAGTTGGATTTCGCTGACACAACTTGGTCCGACGGTGATTCCGGCCATCGACCAACTCACTCCAGAGTTGGATTTCCTTGACCCAACTAGCTCCGACGGCGATTCCGGTCATCGACCAACTCACTCCAGAGTTGGATTTCCTTGACCCAACTAGCTCCGATGGCAATTCCGGCCATCGACCAACTCACTCCAGAGTTGGATTTCCGTGACCCAACTAGGTCCGACGGCGATTCCGGCCATCGACCAACTCATTGCAGAGTTGGATTTCTCTGCCCAACTAGGTCCAACGGCGATTCCAGCCATCGACCAACTCACTCCAGAGTTGGATTTCATTGACCCAACTAGCTCCGACGGCGATTCCTGTCATCGACCAACTCACTCCAGAGTTGGATTTCCCTGACTCAACTAGGTCCGATGGCCATTCCGGTCATCGACCAACTAACTCCAGAGTTGGATTTCCTTGACCCAACTAGGTCCGACAGGAATTCCGGCCATCGATCAACTCACTCCAGAGTTGGATTTCCTTGACCCAACTAGGTCCAACGGCGATTCCAGTCATCGACCAACTCACTCCAGAGTTGGATTTCCCTGACTCAACTAGGTCCGATGGCCATTCCGGTCATCGACCAACTAACTCCAGAGTTGGATTTCCGTGACCCAACTAGCTCCGAAGGCGATTCCGGCCATCGACCAACTCACTCCAGAGTTGGATTTCCTTGACCCAACTAGGTCCAACGGCGATTCCAGTCATCGACCAACTCACTCCAGAGTTGGATTTCCGTGACCCAACTTGGTCCGATGGCGATTCCGGCCATCGACCAACTCACTCCAGAGTTGGATTTCCTTGACCCAACTAGGTCCGACAGGAATTCCGGCCATCGATCAACTCACTCCAGAGTTGGATTTCCTTGACTCAACAAGGTCCGATGGCGATTCCGGCCATCGACCAACTCACTGCAGAGTTGGATTTCTCTGACCCAACTTGGTCCAACGGCGATTCCGGCCATCGGCCAACTCACTCTAGAGTTGGATTTCCGTGACCCAACTAGCTCCGAAGGCGATTCCGGCCATCGACCAACTCACTCCAGAGTTGGATTTCCTTGATCCAACTAGGTCCAACGGCGATTCCAGTCATCGACCAACTCACTCCAAAGTTGGATTTCCTTGACTCAACAAGGTCCGATGGCGATTCCGGCCATCGACCAACTCACTGCATAGTTGGCTTTCCCTGACCCAACTAGGTCCGACGGCGATTCCGGCCATCGACCAACTCACTGCAGAGTTGGATTTCTCTGACCCAACTTGGTCCAACGGCGATTCCAGCCATCGACCAACTCACTCTAGAGTTGGATTTCCGTGACCCAACTAGCTCCGATGGCAATTCCGGCCATCGACCAACTAACTCCAGAGTTGGATTTCCGTGACCCAACTAGGTCCGATGGCGATTCCGGCCATCGACCAACTCACTCCAGAGTTGGATTTCCTTGACCCAACTAGGTCCGACAGGAATTCCGGCCATCGATCAACTCACTCCAGAGTTGGATTTCCTTGACTCAACAAGGTCCGATGGCGATTCCGGCCATCGACCAACTCACTCCAGAGTTGGCTTTCCCTGACCCAACTAGGTCCGACGGCGATTCCGGCCATCGACCAACTCACTGCAGAGTTGGATTTCTCTGACCCAACTTGGTCCAACGGCGATTCCGGCCATCGGCCAACTCACTCTAGAGTTGGATTTCCGTGACCCAACTAGCTCCGAAGGCGATTCCGGCCATCGACCAACTCACTCCAGAGTTGGATTTCCTTGACTCAACAGGGTCCGATGGCGATTCCGGCCAACGACCAACTCACTGCATAGTTGGCTTTCCCTGACCCAACTAGCTCCGACGGCGATTCCGGCCATCGACCAACTCACTGCAGAGTTGGATTTCTCTGACCCAACTAGGTCCAACGGCGATTCCAGCCATCGACCAACTCACTCCAGAGTTGGATTTCATTGACCCAACTAGCTCCGACGGCGATTCCTGTCATCGACCAACTCACTCCAGAGTTGGATTTCCCTGACTCAACTAGGTCCGATGGCCATTCCGGTCATCGACCAACTCACTGCAGAGTTGGCTTTCTCTGACCCAACTAGGTCCGATAGGGATTCCGGCCATCGACCAACTCACTGCAGAGTTGGATTTCGCTGACCCAACTAGGTCCAACGGCGATTCCCGCAATCGACCAACTCACTCCAGAGTTGAATTTCCCTGAGCCAACTAGGTTCGACGGCGATCCCGGCCATCGACCAACTCACTGCAGAGTTGGATTTCTCTGACCCAACTAGGTCCAACGGCGATTCCAGCCATCGACCAACTCACTCCAAAGTTGGATTTCCTTGACTCAACAGGGTCCGATGGCGATTCCGGCCAACGACCAACTCACTGCATAGTTGGCTTTCCCTGACCCAACTAGCTCCGACGGCGATTCCGGCCATCGACCAACTCACTGCAGAGTTGGATTTCTCTGACCCAACTAGGTCCAACGGCGATTCCAGCCATCGACCAACTCACTCCAGAGTTGGATTTCATTGACCCAACTAGCTCCGACGGCGATTCCTGTCATCGACCAACTCACTCCAGAGTTGGATTTCCCTGACTCAACTAGGTCCGATGGCCATTCCGGTCATCGACCAACTCACTGCAGAGTTGGCTTTCTCTGACCCAACTAGGTCCGATAGGGATTCCGGCCATCGACCAACTCACTGCAGAGTTGGATTTCGCTGACCCAACTAGGTCCAACGGCGATTACCGCAATCGACCAACTCACTCCAGAGTTGAATTTCCCTGAGCCAACTAGGTTCGACGGCGATCCCGGCCATCGACCAACTCACTGCAGAGTTGGATTTCTCTGACCCAACTAGGTCCAACGGCGATTCCAGCCATCGACCAACTCACTCTAGAGTTGATTTCCGTGACCCAACTAGCTCCGATGGCGATTCCGGCAATCAACCAACTCACTCCAGAGTTAGATTTCCCTGACCCACCAAGGTCCGACGGCGATTCTGGCCATCGACCAACTCACTCCAGAGCTGGATTTCCCTGACCCAACTAGGTCCGACGGTGATTCCGGCCTTCGACCAACTCACTCCAGAGCTGGATTTCCTTGAATTCCTTGACGTTGACTTTAATATATCTTTTCTTGGCCGAGCCTAAATTTTCTTTTGGGAGCAAAAAGTTCGCGAATCGACCGCGACATTTTCGTGACTTCATGAAACCGCACGTCATTGTGCCAACGAAATCGTTTCAAAACTGATTCATTCGTCTCCACCACGCTCAAACAGAAATCCTAAATTCATCACATTTAGACTAACTTCCAAAAACAGCCGAATATATTTTTCGTTTCATATCATTCATGAGGAGGCAATAAACCATTCAAACCCTTTTTTGTGCTAAGATCTAAAAATCCGAAAACTCTATCTCGAAACACCCGGAACACAAAGAGGTCTTTCGCATCCACCCCGGAGGCTACCGTTGCGTCGGCTGTAGACCAGCAGCAGTCTGAGGTTTGATGCTGGTTTCCTTCTGAAACCGAGTGCTGTTGCTCCGGGATCAAAAAGAGCTTTTATGGGATATTAAAAAAGGCTGAATGGATAGCTTTCGGGGTTTTCGAACGAAAAGTGCTGCGTATTATACTCAGAGGCAACTAGAAAACGATGTGTGACGCATGTATCTCGAGCTGTATCAATTGAACAAAATAGAAAGTATTGTTAATCAGAAAAAACACGGCAGACTTCAGTGGGCTGGTCACTTATTGCGAATGTTGGAAGATGAAATAGCTAAAACAAGATTCATCAGAGAACCGTATAGAGGCCAATGATATCGGGGAAAGCCACAAACACGTTTGGCGAACAGGAAGGACATCGCCCAAGGCCAACGGTCATGCAGCTTTGCAATACGTCAGGCACATGTATATCGACGCTATTAGTATATTATTAGTTGGGAAACGAATGGTCCAAGGTTGTCCATATACCACGTAAACAGTTTATGGTGAGGGGGGGGGGGGGAGGTGTATGGCAAATGTCCACATCCATTCAAGTTTTTGAAAATTGTTATGAGCAATACGCTGGAGAAGAGGACTATCCAAATCTGCCAAAACATGTCCACTTTGTTAGTGCACACTTGGACAGCCCCCAACCAGAACACTCCAGAGAGAATTTAAAAAAAATCTGGAGCAAGTGAAACACAGCTGAAAATACGGTACGGAACAAATAAATCTTCACATTTGTGATGCTAATTGTAATCGTCAAATTATTGTTCTAACCAGCTCAACCTTCCCGTTATCTACTAATTATACAATTCATGACGGAAACTGTTTCCGCAATCGTGACGAACAACCGTCATTATCCAACAGTTCAAAGTGGCTCGCCACAAAAGCTCATCAAATGCTCGTCCCTCGAGAGGGCATCGCCACAAAAACAGTGAAGACTTCTAACGAATCGACTTCGCTAATTGCACAGACTACCTGTCCTGCCATTGGAATGATTAAAGTTTCTTTTCATCTCTGCGACCGTATGTGCTGGCAGAGGAATCCAAAATTGAACTCTCAACCACTGAGGAAGCAATAGTTTTAAACCAATAAAATAGATTGCATTGTTTTCATTATAGAGTGGGCCAATTTGGAAGAATGGTCTACTTCTTCTTCTTCTTCTTCAATAGCTCTACATTCCAACTGGAACTTGGCCTGCTTTTCAACTGAGTATTCTATTAGCAATTAATTGAAAGCTTTTTCTATGCCCGTCATTGCATGAGTATGTACCTTGTGTGGCAAGTACAATTGATACACTATGCCCAGAGTGTCGAGAAAGTTCCCAACCCGAAAACATCCTATACCGGACCGAAAATGACACCAAATGATCCATTCTTCATCACCGTTTAAAATTATGCCAAAAGAGTAATAGTTCTACCTCAGTTTTCAATTATGCCAAACGTCAGTTAGGTAAAATCCAAAAATTACGTAACGCTTAGACGGGGAGGGGAGATTGACCGCAGGGTGACGACCCATACAAAATTTCCAAATGCTTTATACAAAAATTGTGACATAGTGAGAAGCGGGGGTTGAAAATTACCTATTTTTGCATTACGTAATTAATTCCCTTATGCCAAGTTACGTTCAGGCCAAATGACCTTATTCCAAATGACTCAAACCATTTTCATTAGAACTGTTCATCACTGCACCTTGCCATCGCGTTTCCGAATATTGTTTTCATTGATGGTAATAAAATTGATGCGTTTGGGTACACCTTTCAAATCTTCTTCTCTGACATCCCCCACTGGGACACTGTCGCCTTGCAGATTAGTGTTCATTAAGCATTCCTACAGTTAAAAATTGCTAGGTTTCTAGGCCAAGTTACCATTTTTGCATTCGTACATCATGAAGCTAACCCGGTGATACTTTTATGCTCAGGGATGCCGAGTAAATTTCTAACTCGGAAATTTCCTAGACTAAACCGGGAATCGAACCCAGCCAACCAGCCAACTAGCCACCTTCAGCATGGGCTAAAGAGGGCACTTTCAAATACAACCATTTAGAAAAATAGCCCCTAAGATTTACAATATCTTGAAAAACTTCAATATAAATATGTACATTATGTGGAAGATTTTGTTTTGAAAAATGTATTGAAGGTAACCACGTTCCTTTGATGGGACTCGAACCCACGACCCTCAGTACGCTAGACTCGTGCTTTTTTAACCAACTAAGCTACGAAGGACCTCCGTAGGCTTTCGCAACTTGAGCCAGAGATTTCCAAATCGGACGCATAGTCAAAGCACTCACAATCAATTTTCCAAAACAACTCACTGAGGAGTAATTATAGTCAATACCTAGTCTCAAAACAAATATATGAAGCTGAATAAACCTAAACAAATATAGTTCCATTTCATCATATATAGTTTGTAGAATAACTATACGGCTTTTTCAGCGTGAAACAAGTATGTCAACATTGAAGAATAGTCGATGGAAGTGTGTCGTTTTTGAAAAAAAAAATTTCACCATTCCATACGAGTTCTGAGCTGCTAATTCTGTCGATGGCTTCAAAAAATAAATTTGTTCGCATTTGTTTGACTCGTTTCCTGGTCGAATAAACCGATATTTAAATGGAATTTAGATGGGTTCGGTTTGTTCAAGAAGGTAAGCGGTACAATTCGTTACTCTCCAAATCGTGCTTCGTCAACGTGCTCGTTAAAAATCTGAGAATATAAACACAATAAGTTCATAAGCCGTAATTGTAAATAGGAAACGAACTAATCTTATTGATGCATGACAATGGAAAGATAAGACAATACTTTGAATAATTCGGCCAACGGAACATGAAAATTCGGTCTGATTAGTAACGGGGCCCCCCTTAGCCGTGCAGGAAGATGCGTGGCTATAAAGCAAGACCATGCTGAGGGTGGCTGGGTTCAATTCCCGGTGCCGGTCTAGGTTATTTTCGGTATGGAAATTGTCTCGACTTCCCTGGGCATTAAAAGTATCATCGTGTTAGCCTCATGATATACGAATGCAAATTTTTTACATATGACGTTGATGGCTCTTTCTACATTTTCAAGCATTTATTTAACAATGTCGAACACGTTTTAATTTATTCTTACTATTTAAGCATAAATAAGTAAAACTATACATAACAAAATACGGATATACTTTTCTTGTGCTTTTAGGTACATAGTGCTTCTGATGCTTCCAAAGCAGTCACGAGTTTTGAAAACATCACGCTATTACCTGACGACGGGAATGTCAGAAAAACAACAACGAGCATAAAAAGCTTTCGAACGCATTGAGACGGAATGTAGAAACAAAATTTTATGATCCCCACCAGACTTCTCGGGTCGACGAAGGGCAGATGGTGCCGTTTGTTTTGCTCCAAGGCCCACCAAGATGGGAGGATATTGGTCGGAAAAAAGGTAAACACTCGTAAACCCGGTTGTCGTGCTCCTAGAGGGACATATATCGTTCTTTCTCCGCTTCCATTTTATTGTTGATCCATTATTAAAAACTATATTAATGTTTGACAGAACTTTGCCCCTCGAGGCTTCCCCGTTATACCTGTAAGGGATGCTATTTTTATGGGGCGAAGTCCTTAGAAACTGTTATATCATCTTTCAGACCAAACGACGAGGTTTTCGGCTTCGAATGATTTACAATGCGGTTCCAATTGGATTGGATAAGGGGGTTGCCTGGTTAGTTTGAAATAAAATTGTTACACACGGTATTGAAAAAGGTATATTAACGGATATATTTTCTTTCAATGGGCCACAAACGCTGGTTGAAAGGTACTTATTCTCGTATCCAACGACCAATGAATGGGCTTTCCCACCCTGCTATTACATAGTTCATGATTATGTGATTATATCATCGCTGGAAATGACTGTACTGCGAACAGTATGCGTCATTGAATATGAAGAAAAATGGACACGGGACTGGTTTTACTGTGTGACATCAGGCAAGTGGAAGTGGTATACAGCGTGCACTTTCTTTTGTGGCCAGGGATTCAAGCGCGATGTGATATGATTGAATTCAATCTTTTTCAATCTCATAACCTACCAGATATTGCAAAAAGACGATTACTTAACCTGTGCAATTGTTTCATGAAGTACAAAATCGTACCTCAAGAATGCTGACAGGTCGAAGTAATAGCTATTCAATAGCTTGGGAAACCAGCGTCAGATTCATACCGACCGATTGCCGATTGGTATCATGTATAAGGAAACTATTGGAGAAAATGATCCTTTCTTGAATCTACTATTGGATCAAACAAAATGCATTACTAACAAATATTCAGTTTGATTTTTGAAAAGGTAAAAAAACAAACGTTTGTCTAGCGTTACTTTCTTCAGATATACAGCTGGCCTTTAGCACAAGAAGCAATTAGCTTCAAATCAGTATTCTTGGATACTAAGGGTGCTTTTCATTAAGTTTCCATAGAAGTAATCCCGGGAGCCTGTACAGTAGTGTCTCAATCCCTACAAGTAGTAGATTAGTTGTTTCCAGAGCATTAGTGATTAATCATAGATTTAATCATGATTAATGAATAATGGGTTATTTAATCATTATTCATTAATCATAATCATACAAAAAATACGATTCAATCATTAATCACTAATCGTTAATCACAGATTTTTGCATTTAATCATTAATCACTAATCGTATTCATGATTGTTTTGAGTTTATTCATTAATCATCAATTTTAATCATTGCATACATCGCTTTTATTTATTATTCTTTAATCATAATCATACAATTTTTATACCTTGAATATCATAATTTGGTAGAAAGGTTACTTGATAATTGATCATTATGCAAATCATTCAATTTGATTATTCATAATCATTAATCATTAATCATATCGTTCGTTAATCATTAATCATACACATATTGTGTCAACATTTAATCATGATCGGTAATCGTTAATCATACTTCAAACGTTTTATTCATTAATCATAATCGTTAATCGTTGTCAAAAATTAATTTAATCGTTAATCACAATCATTAATCATTGTCAAAAATGAATAAATCATTAATCATAATCTTTAATCATAGAGTTGAATGATTTAATCATAACAAATTTAATCATTCATTGGAAGCTTTATTCATTAACGCTCTGGTTGTTTCGAATAATTTCTTGTACAATGTGTTGTCAGTGAAACATGTGAACTTCACTCTCACTACTCTTACACCTTTCAGAAATAGCTACATGGGCCTTCCTTAAGTATCATGTTTAAGTCCCTTGCTTTGTAACTTGTATGCTAAATATATTGACAATTGTTCGGAAAGACAATGCGCGTTCAGACAACTTGCATATGACGCGATGATCTCTCTAAGAGTTCCATCATCATGCCACCTAAATACAACTTGAGAAAAAGTATAAACATGGAAATTTGACATGGCATGATGATGGAAGTTTGAACTGAAGTACCTATAAAACATGATGAAGATTTTTCAGTCAAACAATTTTTTGTCTGTGGGGTTAGACATTAAATAATCTTACGAATTAGCAACTTTTTCAAAATTTAGAAATCAAGATAGCATACCTACTTATTTTGCGTGCTTTTAAAATTCTAATTCCTTAAAACAAGATTTCGACATTTGGGGATTGAGTTTCCTCTACAAAAAACTCTATTGGTTTGAATTTGGAGTCTGGTTTGATGCCTAAGAACCCCATATTGATTAAATTAATGATTTCGTGTGTGTTACTTCTACGTGAAGTTAAACGATTTACAATGATATGGAATGTTCCAAATTTCTTTTCAAGGAATTGATATATCTCCACTGGCCAGTGGAGATATATCAGATTCCACACTGATATTCTTCCCTCCCCCTTCATACGGGAGCTTGGCAGAAGGAAGGTCGTGTG
Organism: Armigeres subalbatus; assembly: GCF_024139115.2. NCBI lineage: Eukaryota > Metazoa > Arthropoda > Insecta > Diptera > Culicidae > Armigeres > Armigeres subalbatus. The sequence goes on from NC_085141.1 coordinate 69,127,073, forward strand.
ATATGTGCCATCACAAATATTGCCCTCCGCTCGCTTTCAAATCGACTTCTATAAAAACATTCTTCATGCCTGCCGTATCCTAACGGAACTATCAATTCTATACTTTCGCCTCTAATGCTATCATGAACATGTACGTCCAAGTTTGGAAGATGATATTAGCATTTCCATATCATTCCCATATTGATGATTTGAGCGAGAAATACTAGAAAATGATTAATTTTATACTTTCTGTCTCCGGAACATGGTGAGGTCATTAAACTCTATAAAACGTCTATTCTGTCTGTTTCAGAGTTTTCTATGCTTCCTTTCAGAAGCTGAATGCCATCTTATCAAATTGGAACGTATTTAATATTGTTGTTTGCGTATTGCGCTTGGTTGCATGCATTCAACGCATCAATCCTTTCAAGCACTGTTTCTGGAAACTCTCAATTTGAAAACTGATCAAATGTTTTAATCAGTGGTATATGAAGCGTGCCAAGATTAGTGAAATTTTCTCAGTTTTTATATGGTAAATATTTCCAATATCAAGAAAACATTTGTATCTTTACGTTGGACAGCATCTGATATCCATGGCGCAGAATGCAACCAGGGGAAAGAATTTTGCTATTCACCATCAGTCGTAGAAGGATATTATTGGGCGCCCATGGTGAGTGGTAAAAGGGGGCCATGATAAGGCGAAGACTTGTGTGGTAATAGCGATTAAGTTAAAAATAAATAAAATAAATTAAAGTCGAACAAGTATTTAAATGTACTGAAAAAGCTTAAAAAGAAGTACAAGGCACTTATTATAAATCCTTGCATATCACAAATTCTTTAACATGTGATGTAAGCAAGCTTTGAAAGCTCAGTGCATATTGCTGACAATTCGCCAAAAAGTAGGCAATTATATTGCACCTAATGAACGTAAAGGCATTCATGGTAAAATATGGCAACAAGGTATGAATGGCACGAATGGAGTGTTAACCCATCACTACCGGACGATGTCTCATATGTCTATAGATATAAGTAAAATGGTAGAGACAATTTGAATTTTTGGCCGATGTGTTTAGGCGCATTAACGGTGAGACCTGCAGCTGGGCGGAGACTACCGTAGCGTAGTGCCCATTCCTGGACCAGGACCTACAGAAGTAGGTCCGAGCAGCGGTGGACCTATAGGAATAGGTCCGTGTTCCCGGTGGCAGTAGTAGGCAGCGGGTAAGCGGGTGGCACCGCCCCCTGCTGGTCGAAATGCCGCCGGAGGAAGCAGTTCCCGATGACAATCAAGTCAGAGAGTGGGTAGAACTGCTCTCTACTTTGATTGTCGTTCGGAGGTAGCGGCAATCGCTCCGATTAGAGCGGTGGTTGAATCGGTCACGACAATGGCGCAAAAGGTAGGATTGGTAGGCTCTCCGGTGGAGATAGACGGAGAGCCGAAAGAAAGAAAAGACTCCGGTTAAGGTAGACGGAGGTCTAAGACAAAAAAAAGATGACTCTCCGGTGGAGATAGACGGAGAGTCGAAAAATAGATAGAAGATGGAAGTCTAAGAATAAAGAAGGCTTACCGGTAGAGATAGACGGTGAGCCGAGAAAGAAGGAAAAGACTCCGGTTGAGAAAGACGGAGGTCAAAATAAAACAAAGATGTCTCTCCTCGTTGAAGATAAACATAGTGCTGCGAAACAAAGGAGACTCCAGTGGAAGAAGACGGAGGTCTCAGATAAGTGACAAGAGATGTTAAATTATTTTAATTAGAACGGAAATAATTAGATTGGGTTTTAGAATTCAATTAGAATTGGAATTGGATTACTAATGAGTTTAAAATTGTATTTTTTAACTTGTTTCTGATTGAAATCAGACAAAATTTGATATTGAGTCATAGGGTTGGATTTCAAATCGAGTATTGTCTTGGATTTTTATATTCGATTTTGAATTATACTGCGATTATGACTGTTAGATATCGAATATATTTGGAATAAGCCTTAGAAATGGATTCAGATAAGATACCGATTGGATTTGGATTGCATTTGCATTGGACTCGGATTTTAATTGGATTTGGATTGCATTTGGATTGATTTTGGAAATGTTTTGAATTGGCTTTGTATTTTAATTAAATTAGATTTGCATTGAAACCGGATTGGATTTGAATTGATTTTTTATTGTATACTCTAGTATACAGGATTCGATTTGAATGGATTTGCATTGGATATGAATTGAATTTAGATTGGAATTGAATTTCAATATGATTTGGATAAGATTTGAATTGGATTTGGATCGTATTTTGGATTGGATAGCATTTGAATTGGATTAAGATCGGATTTATTTTGGATTTGATTTGGATTGGTGTAGGATTGGATTTGGGGTCTCCAGTAGCCTTGCGAGCAAATGTGTGGGATTGCTAGTCTGGAGATGGCGAGTTTGATTCTCAGTCCGGTCTACGATGTTCTCGGGTTGGAAACTTTCTCAACACTCTGGGCATAGTGTACCCATTGTACTTGCCACACAAGATACATACTCATGCAATAGCGGGCATAGAAAACCTTTCAATTCATTCAATTGACTGAGGAAATGCTAATAGAATACTAAGTTGGAAAGAAGGCCAAGTTCCAGTTGGAATATAGAGCCATTGGAGAAAAAGAAGAAGGATTGGATTTGGATTGGATTTGGATTGGATTTGGATTGCAAAATCCGGATTGAATTGCGTTTGGATTGTATTTGCATTGAAATCGAATTGGATTTGGATTGAATTTGGATTGAACTAGATTTGGATTCGATTTGAATGAATTTGAATTGGATTTGGATTAGGATTTGATTTGAATTGCATTTGGACTAGATTTAGATGGGATTGTATTTTAATGGGATTTGGATTGGGTTTGAATTGGATTTAGATTACATGTGGATTGGACTAGATGTGGATACGATTTAAATGTATTTGGATTGGATTTGAATTGAAGTTGGATTGGACTAGGATTGCATTGGGATTGGATTTAGATTGGATAGGATTTAGAAAAGATTTGAATTGGATTTGTACTTGGATAGGATTTCGATTGGATTGGATTTGAATTGGACTTGTATTCGGATTGAATTTGGGTTGAAATCAGATTCGATCTTGATTGGATTTGCATTTGATTTGGAATTGAGTTTGTATTTCCCTTCGATTGGATCTGGACTGGTGTATGATTGGATTCGAATTTAATCTGGATTGCAACTTGATTGGATTCAGATTTCATTGCATTTGGAATAGTTTTGAATTGGATTTGTATTTGAATTGGATTGGATTGTATTTGCATTGATATCGGTTTGCCTCGGAGACGAGCCAGCCTCGGGCTGAAAGTCTCCTTAATAAAGAAACAAAAAAAAAAAAAAAAAAGATGTCGGTTTGGATTTAGCTTGGATTTGGATTAAATTGAGATTGAGTTTGAATTGCATTTGGATTATAGTTGGATTGGATTTAAATTGGATTGCATTTGGATTGGATTTGGATTTAAATTGGATTGCATTTGGATTGGATTTAGATTGGATTGAATTTGAAATAGAGTTGAAATGGATTTGTATTTTGATTAGATTTAGATTTTATTGAAGTCAGATTAGATTTAGATTGGGTTGTACCAGATTTGGATTCGATTTGAATGGATTTGCATTGGATTTGGATTCGATCTAAATTTTGATAGGATTTGAATTGTATTTGGATTGGATTTAACTTGGAATGAATTCGAATTGGAATGGATTTAGATTGTATTTGGATTGGAGTTTGGAATTGGGTTTTAGTGGATTTGGATTGGATAGCATTTGGATTTATTTGGATTGGATTTGGATTGCATTTGGATTGTTTTTGAATTGAAATCGGAATGGAGTTGGATTGAATTTGGATTGTACTAGATTTGGATTTGACTTGAATGGATTTGCATTGGATTTGAATTTGATCTGGATTAGGATTGGATTTGAATTTGATTTCGACTGGATTTAGATTGGAATTGAATTTCAATGGGATTTGGATTAGATTTGAATTGGATTTTGATTGGATTTGAATTAGATTTGGATAGTATTTGGATTGCATTGCATTTGAATTGGATTTAGATTGGATTTATTTTGGATTTGTTTTGGATTTTTGTAGAATTGGATTTTGATTGCATTTGCATTGGATTTAGATTGGATTGCGAAATAAATCCGGATTGGATATCATTTGGATTGTATTTGCATTGAAATCAGATTTGATTTGGATTGAACTTGGATTAAATTTGAATTGAATCTGGATTGGATTTAGATTGCATTTGAATTGGATTGGTTTTGAGTTGGATTTGTATTTTATTTGCATTGGATTTTGATTGGATTGAATTAAGGTTAGATTTGTATAGGACTTGAATTCGATTTGATTTGAAATGGAGTTGAACTAGATTTGGATTGGATTTGTATTGGATTGTATTCGGATTGGATTTTTATTATGTTTAGACTGGAGTTGATCTAGATTTGGATTGGATTTGGGTCGTTATTGGTTTGGATTAGATGTGGATTGGTTTTGTTTTTGTATTGGATTTGGATTGATTTTTCATTTGGGTATGAATGGGCCTAGCTTTGTATTGGATTTAGCATTGAACTGTGTTATCATTAGATATGGATTCAGCTTTGAATAAGTAATGATCTTTAACTATAATTAGAAACTCACTTTAACAAATTATTGAAAAATCTAGTGCTAGGATCTAGTGCTTTATTATATTTGATGTTCAATTCGGAAATGAACTGCTGGTGAGTTAGAACCTAGAGATCCAAAAAAAAAACATGATTTGAACCACAGGTGCAATTAAGTAAAGTGATTTTATAATATGCAATGATTTACAAACTCTGTACGTGCCAAAAAAAAATCATTCGGACTCGATTAAATATTGAAGAGTTATAAATAAATTAAAAAAAAAAGAAACATTGATGGGTAGAAAATTTAAATAAAAATAAATAAAGTTGATCGAATTGGAATTATAAGTTGATTTAAAGGTTAGAATGTCGATAAAGAATGGATGTGAATGTCATGTAAGTTTGTAATGTATTTGGACTGGAATCTAGATGTAATTTGCAATGGATAAAATTTTGATTAAATATTGATTCTTGTGAATTGCGATGGATTTTGATTGCATATGTATTTACTTCATATATTAAGTACTTGACTTAGATTAGTGAATATCTTGCATATGAAAATGTAAAACGAAATGAGACATTCAATAATAATAATTGAATGTGGATTAAACAACAATGCAACATCTTGGAGAGTAGAGGTGAGCGGGATTGTGGTGATAGCGATTAAGTTAAAAATAAATAAAATAAATTAAAGTCGAACAAGTATTTAAATGTACTGAAAAAGCTTAAAAAGAAGTACAAGGCACTTATTATAAATCCTTGCATATCACAAATTCTTTAACATGTGATGTAAGCAAGCTTTGAAAGCTCAGTGCATATTGCTGACAATTCGCCAAAAAGTAGGCAATTATATTGCACCTAATGAACGTAAAGGCATTCATGGTAAAATATGGCAACAAGGTATGAATGGCACGAATGGAGTGTTAACCCATCACTGTTTAGGCGCATCAACGGTGAGACCTGCAGCTGGGCGGAGACTACCGTAGCGTAGTGCCCATTCCTGGACCAGGACCTACAGGAGTAGGTCCGAGCAGCGGTGGACCTATAGGAATAGGTCCGTGTTCCCGGTGGCAGTAGTAGGCAGCGGGTAAGCGGGTGGCACCGCCCCCTGCTGGTCGAAATGCCGCCGGAGGAAGCAGTTCCCGATGACAATCAAGTCAGAGAGTGGGTAGAACTGCTCTCTACTTTGATTGTCGTTCGGAGGTAGCGGCAATCGCTCCGATTAGGAGCGGTGGTTGAATCGGTCACGACAACTTGGACGAACAATCGTCATTTTTTGGGAAGCCACCACAAGTTCTAAACGTTCGAAAGAAAAAGACATGTGCATACGAGAAAGCAAAGTATAATTTCGCAAAATTAAGATTGGAAGTGAATTTTGAAAAAAGAAGTGTTAAGGAGAAGTTTCATCATGGAATCATCCAGGTAGCCCAACCAAATGCCCAACCACCTGGCTACCTTTCAATATGACCAATATAAAGTACCAATACTCTGGTGCTCGTCCTGGACTCAGCCTGCGGCGTCCATTTTGTGGTTGCGCGCTGGTTACTAAGCTAGCGAAGCAAAGTCATCGTGGAAGAAAGTGATCAAAGAACAAGGTGAGGTAGCGGAGTCTGAAGAAGGGGCCCCGAAGAATAGAGTTCGAAGGTAAGAGTTGAGAAAATTTTTAATAAGAAAGTGGGAAGGAAAGGTATCTGTGTGCAAAGCTGTAATAAAATGGTGTATTTAGTTACGGTATTTGAGTGTTTTCTTGGCCGCGATAATCAAGAGCGTAAGCCTGACCATGAGAATTTTGAAAAAGGGAGGTCCCATTGGTCCTGGGCAGGAATCGTCCCTAGTTACGGCTCTCGCATCAGAGGCTCGGTGTTTTCAACGAAAATTTGAAAACCTTCAAAAAACTTCAATATCCGTGTTCGGTTTTTGTTGCTGAGCTGGCAGCAAATGATTTCGCTTTGGGGATAAATTCCCATCAGACCGTAGACATTTATTCTTTCGGGTGGTATTAATACTGTCGAGGCACTCTGGACTCTGGTCGATGAAAGCGGTTAAGCACGGATCTTACTTTCTTACAAATATAAGAGAGCAGATGCGTGTTCGTTTGACTACGAAATGGTGAGTTGACATCCGGAAAGTAGCGCCTTACATAGCTCTGGTCCTCACAAGTTCCAATACTCACGCTTCCACGGGTTTTCCGATGACAATTGATCGCCAACTAAGGGTTGCGAACTTGGCTGATAGTATGGCCTGGGTACTGTTGTCCTTCTGACATCAGCTATAGTGAGAGGGTGCGTCCTGTGGGGTCTGCCTAGGATGTGGTGGGGTTCGACAGTGGGCTCTGTTGAACTTCTATAAAAAGCAGCATGTGTCCCCAAGCAGACCCTATCAAAGCGACCGTGTGCCGCTCAAAGCACACTAGCCTAGTCCTGGTGTTGGGTGGGACTTTAAACAAATTTGATTCGATTGATCGAGCGTCAGTTCATCAAGGAGGTGCTACTCCAACAGTGTCTGTTCTGGAAACCATCGGCTGAATATGGATTGCTATTCCCCGAAAGCTATACCTAAGATGGCAGCCCCATCCCGGTGGATAGGGAACCTTGGGCCAACAACCTACTGTTCCCGAAACATCAATTTGTTCCAGAATCCGATAAAGAAAGAATGCGGACTGATTTTACGGCGACGACTCTTAGCGCGAAACAACGGACACGAATAGGAACATGGAACGTTTTAACCCTAGCCCAGCAGGGTAAATTGGCACAACTTGCCAATGAGGTATGAAGCTTGAGATCCTGGGACTGAATGAAGTCCGTTGGCCAAACTTTGGAGAACACAGAACGCCGTCGGGACAACTTCTCCTCGGCCTCATCGAGGCACAGTACGAGGCCTTTTCGTGTAGAGTGCTGCACAATGGGGTCATGTCCGGGTCGTAGCTGGTGTGAGGCAAGGATGTATTCTATCACCGTTACTGTTCCACATCGTAATCGACGAGATTCTGGTAGGTGCGGTTGACCGTGAACCAAACCGCGGGCTGCTATGGCAGCCTATAACCATGGAGCACCTAAACGACTTCGAATTCGCTGATGACGTTGCACTCTTCGCTCAACGGTGCTCTGATATGCAGAGTAAGCTCAACGATCTTGCCCAACGCTCCTATTTTGCAGGTTTCATCATCAACGTCAACAAAACCAAATCGTTGGATGAAATCACGGTGACCCCTTCCACTTGTCATAAGACGAGTTTATACCATCCCATTGAATTCCACCACTTAATTGTATCTTGACAGATACGTATTTCGACCTCAACAGTAAGGCCGTCTTCAGTGTCTCGTACTTGACTCGACCCCTTCCAGTTTCACAGTAGCCGGGCAATCTGTGGAGAATGTTGAAAGCTTCCAATATCTTGGTAGCCAAACGGCGTCAGACGGCAATACCAAGATCGACATGGGCGCACGAATCAAGAAAGCAAGGGCTGCCTTTGCGAGTTTAAGAAATATTTGGAAAAACAGGAAGAACGCACTAAAATACGAATTTTCAACTCTAACGTGAAATCTGTGCTGTTATACGCTAGCGGAACATGGTGTGTATCAGTGGAGAACACTCAACGCAGATGCCTGCGGTATATAATTCGGGCCTGGTGGCCTCACAACTAGATCTCAAACAACGAGCTCCATCGTCGTTGTCACCAGAGACCGATAGCAACAGATATTCGGGATGGGAAGTGGGCTGGGTCAGCCACACTCTAGGGACATTTAGCATTAGCATTGTTTCGGTGTAATTCGTAGATTGGACACTAGTGATTCACATGTTTACTAGAATGTTATAAGAAATCAAGAAGGAAAGTGGCCACTGATTCCAGTCTTAAACAAAAATAACAAAAGTATGAGTATTACTGCTCTTGGCCACGCCCATCTTCACCGTAACTAGGGAGAGGAAGGAAGTGTTGATGTGGTACTTACTTAACGAGAGGCCACCGACTTAACGACACCCCCATAAGTACCACGGAGTTGCATAATGAGGAAGGTATTCGTTGGGTCAGGATTTGCCTATAGTTGGCGGTGTAACCGTGGTAGATCTAACCCCGTATCACACCACGTAAAGGTGTCTACCCAGCGTTTACGAGTGCCGGCCACACTATACGTAGGGGCGGAAACGAAATCTGTAAACAAGCATTAGACTGGAACCCAGCGGGACATCGCAGCAGAGGCAGACCCAGAGGCTCATGGCGGCGAAGCCTCAATAAAGAAATAAAAGAAGTCCACCGAAATCTAACCTGGCAACATGTTGACGCGATAGCTGGACATCGCTCAGGATGGAGATGTTTCAAGTCGGCCCTTTGCACCATCGGAGGTGTACAGGGCCCATAAGTAAAGTAAATGAGATGCGTGTTTTGTTTGGAAGAACATTCATGATTACCTTTGTTTAGGTTCCATCTCACTGTTCAATCTGCGGCAAATGTAAGCGCACAGAAAGGTGAGGTTTATGAGAGACAATTCCCGAGCAACAAGTTTTCCCATCAGAGTACTCTTCAGAGTTGAAAATGGAATTGAACACACAACGAACGAGTTTCTGAGCAAGCGTTGTTCAAAAGTGAGACCGTATGCCGTGGCTTTATTCGCGTCACTACATATTCCAATCACTACATATTCACTAAACGCACAGAATAAACCTTGTCGGTTGCAACTTATGTAGGTGCAGAGCCGGTTATGATGACATCGATCACGTAGTTTGGTTCTTGTAGCCCAAGGTAAACAAGCCTTCAGGGAAGTAAGAGGTAATTTTGGTTGATCGTGATGTTGTCTATTTTATATGCAGGTCATTTATGGTGTGATATGTTATTCTGACATCAACTACTCCTGTTTTATCCTTCTTGTGTGGCAGTGAAATGGTACTTGGTTTTGATTATGGAAAGTCCAATCCAATAGATTTGAAAGTATCGAAGTAGGCTTTATATGAACGACAACGGAGAGCCACCAAAATATCAATCAAAGCAATCGTGGCAATTCGCAGTCAGTCAAATACATGTGGTGGACCATCGCAGACAGCAGTGATAGTTTTCCAGCAGACTCCCGCTTGCCTATTCCCACAATAAGCTCCACATTTCTTCAAAGTATTTTTTTTCTCGGCTTCTCTGTTCCGTAGAGCTCCATTACTCTGGGAGCATCCAGTCAAACCCACACGCGAGTACGACGACAGCACCATCGTCCCCGATGCCAAATACCCGGATGAGCAGCTGAAATTGCCTGATCCCGAATTCTTAGCCTTGTCCTTACTTAAATATTGTAAGCCTAATGTTGCTACCGTAGCGGATGATTTTGGACCTTTTTATAGACAAACTCGTATTTTCTCGGAGTTAGCTTTAAGCTAAATAGATCTCATTTGTTCATTTGTTCATTTGTTCAGTTTTCAAATAATATGACTAATAAATTACAATTCTTTTGTCAGCAAATATCACTTGTCATAAGACGATTTTGTACAATCCCATTTAATTCCAGCACTTAATTGTCTTAATTGTACCTTGACAGATACGCATTTCGATCTCAACATTAAGGTCGTCTTCAGTGTCTCGTACTTGACTCGACTTATGTACGAGACACTGAACACGACCTTACTGTTGGGGTTGAAATACGTATCTGTCAAGGTACAATTGAGTGGTGGAAATAAATAGCATTGTGCAAACTCGTCTTATGACAAGTGCATTCCACTAAAAAGCACAAAAAAAATTTCTTAGCATGTATCATCCAATTCACGTGCAACAAACAATTATTCGTTAGGCGCTATAAATTTTCATGATTAATTGTTTGTTTGATACAAGATTAACCAGATTAATGTTACATGTTTTTCTCTTAAGCTGCATACAGCTGATTATTTAAATACATTTTAGATACTTCAATTCAATTCTAGGTTTAATTTATTCTACAGTCATGAATTCAGTCAGGTTAGCTATATTTATGGGCCCTCCTTAGCCGTGCTTTAAGACGCGCGGCTTCAAAGCAAGACCATGCTGAGGGTGGCTGGGTTCGATTCCCGGTGCCAGTCTAGACAATTTTCGGATTGGAAATTGTCTCGACTTCCATGGGCATAAATATATCATCGTGTTAGCCTCATGATATACGAATGCAAAAATGGTAACTTTGCTTAGGAACCTCGCGGTTAATAACTGTGGAAGTGCTTAATGAACACTAAGCTGCGAGGCGGCTCTGTCCCAGTGGGGGATGTAATGCCAACAAGAAGAAGAAGAAGAAGAAGCTATATTGACAAGGCAATTTGTTTTTAATTCCTCTGTCACTATCTGACGTTTTACTTTGCTTTATCGGTGGTTACTAACTTAATAATAAGATGATATCAATTGTACATATCACAATGAACCATGGCTCCGTAAAGTGTCATATATGCCTGAGTCTACCAAATAAACGAACTTAAAAGCTATTCGATTTCATTTACTTTCCATGGTGAAAGGTACCATCACTATTTTTTATGTATAGTGCTGAAGTCTCCAGAAAGCGAGCAAAGATTGCCAATCCGGAAATGACGAGTTCAATTCTCGGTACCAGCCTATGGTGTTTTCGTATTCATTTTTTTTGCCACAACAGATTCATACTCATGCATTGGCGGGCATAGATAAACTTTCAATTAATAATCATGCTAATAAAACGCAAAGTCGCAGAGATGACCAAGTTTTAGTTGGACTGTAAAGCTGTTGAAGATGAATATGTATTCTCTCTAAATTGATATTGAAAAAAAATTCCCTCACTATAATGACTACATCATCAATGTTCGGAATATGAGTTTGTTCGCGATTTGAATCGAAACGGTATGCCAGACTTTTGGAACTAAAATTTTAACGTAAACAAGAAGTTAACTCCTTTAAGAAATTTGCGTGACTCCACATTCTTTTCAATATTAATACCGAATGCTCCTCCGCGGTACTGACATTTTTTTCGATACATTCTGTACACGACCATAAACGTATGCTTTGGCGCCGTACGAGCATGTCATAAATTTCCTTCCCTCCTCGGCGGTGCCATTATCATTGTTTGATGCCACTACTGGCTTGCAACTATTCCCGTTTGATTATAGTTATTCTGCTGCTTGCCCGAAATAATGTAATACTCGAATCACTCGGCCCTCTAGTACTGGGGCGGGAGAGTACCCAACGAAACATCCGCGCAATCGGTCCAATTCATCCTATCCAATTCACTTCGGCCCAATCATGTTGTATGGCAATGGCACATTGCGTGACTTACCTTCCTTCGTGTCGTCGACATCGCCGTTGTCGTCGTCGTCGTAAGCCATATACAGTGTACGGGAACATTATACATATATCACCGAAATTACTGCTTCGAGGGGACACTTTCAGTTTAATGGACTTTGGGGCGAATTAGGTGACGTGGCCGTTTGTACCAGATAAAAATCGAATAAATTTGAGTGTGTTCTAATCAATAATTCGTTTGCTTCAGTCACTCGCAGTGGTGCCTGGCACGGGACATTGGTTCAATCGAAACAGGACATGCCATGTGCGGTGTGTGTCGGGAAGGCGACTTGAATTATTTGATTTAACCTAGAGGAGAATTTGATTGAACGTCTGGTATTTAGTAGGGTAGTTCGCCAAATGTTGGACGATTTAAGAATTCGCCCATTGCTGAACGCAAGTGCATTCTGAACCGTTCAACATTTGTAGCTTTTCGTTCCTACTAGAACTTAGTCTATCCTTATTCATAGTGTTTCTATTAACATATCCGCAGCTATCAATGGAATGCTTTCTTTGCTTAGATATTCGCAGAAAATCGAAAACTACCCGGAAACATTTTGAAATAATTCTGCTTTGGATTGCCAACCCTTGCCAATTCATTTTCAAGCTTATTAAGTGAAGTCTGTGCATTATCATGTCAAATTAAACAAAATACACATGATATGAACATGTGTGATAATCATGTTATCTTTCATCCGAGGTTGGTTATCTATTTTTCGAAAGGTATCCGTGTAAGTTAGGAGAAAAAAGTGCCGAATAAAAGATAAAATCATCTAACATTTTGACGAGGCAAAACGACCTAGTGGGACTAGTCAACAATGTACTACGCACCTCCACGCGCAGTCCATACCAGGAAATGTGTTGTGCTCTTGGCTTAGCCATCTTATTATTAAATCGAACGAACGAACGAACGAACTATAACATTCTTGTTATGAAACTCATATGTGAATATGTACGTTATGTGGAAGATATTGATTTGGAAAATGTATTGGAGGTAACCACTTTCCCTTCGATGGGACTCGAACCCATTACCCTAAAGTACGCTAGACTGGTGCTTTAACCAACTAAGATACGAAGGACCTCCGTCGGCCTTCGCAACCTAGCGGCTACTGAACGAGCTCGAGATTCCCATATTGGAACCTGAGTTGCGTGCTCTTGCCTACGCAATGCGGTCGGGTCTGAACTTGACGATCGACTGGCAAATAGCTTACACAACCTCACTTGATCAGTACAGTTGCTGATGAAGAATGTGTATAGCCGCCAGACATTCTAAATACTCACGCTCCTCTAATGTGGACGTGTACCATACACATGTGGAAGTGTTGGCTTGGGAAAATGGATTGCGAGTGATTTGACTATGCGTCCAATATGGGAATCTCGAGCTCGTTCAGTAGCCGATAGGTTGCGAAGGCCGACTGAGGTCCTTCGTAGCTTAGTTGGTTAAAGCACCAGTCTAGCGTACTGTAGGGTCATGGGTTCGAGTCCCATCGAAGGAAAGTGGTTACCTCAATACATTTTCCAAATCAATATCTTCCACATAACGTACATATTCACATATGAGTTTCATAACATTGTAAATTAACGTCCAAGTCGGGTGGTTTAATCCCCGGAAATAGGCAATTAGGGTAAGACGGTATAATATGCCCCCTCTAAGACAACTCCTTGATAACTTTTTACTTTTCAACGCAATTTATGCAAACTTTGTGTTATTCGGTAGTCCAAGAAGTTGTAAATGCGTTGGTCGTGAGTAGTCATATAAAAGTATTATAGATTATAACACGTAGGGGAAGTGGGGGTAACACGCCCATAGGGGTTAAAACGCGCCACCCCTGAATAAGGTTAAATATCCCCATTGTGATTATTTTAAATAGTCTATACGATGAATCAATGAAAAATATTGCCATTGGATACATATATTTCATGATTTTCTCTAGTTACACATGAAAACTCGAAAAATGATTTTTGCGTGTTTTGATGCAATTCTAGCTCGGTGAAATTTAGTCTTTCTATCGCTGTTATTCATTGGTAAATTGGAAATTGAGCCATGAGCCATGCTGCTTACTCGTGTTCTTTATGTTCCACACGAAATCGTCGTCAAAATTGGTCTTAAAACGATTTGATGGGCCTTCAAACTTCTGAGGTCGGTGTGGGGCAGTACGCCCATGCTCATTTCGTATGACCGAAACAGCTGAAACATTCGGTTAATTGCCTTAATGTAGGCAATTAAAATGAAAATCAGTACGATAAACACATGCGCGTTTTAACCCATCCACTGGCGCATCTCACCCCGCTTGGTTTCAAAATCAATATTTTTCGGGTGCTTTTTAAAAATCAAATTTCTGTGCAATAAAATGTACAATTAGATATCTGTCATCGGTAGTCAGTCGCAGATATGCTGTTCTTTAGTATGCGCTGATGAAAACTGGCTGAAATGGTGGTTTTCATTGATAAAAATGGCATTTTCCTTAACGTGGGCGTCCTACCCCCAGTTCTCCTAATAAAGCTTTTTCGAAAAGTCGTGAAAAAATGAATTTTAAAAAGTGCCTGGGCAATACGCCCCACCTTAACCAAAGACGTTTCATAGCCCTTTATCAGTATTTTATCAATCCTATAATGAAAAGGTTACAAATCCTTATGCGCTTGACATTAAAAAATCAACATAGGTCCATTTGAGCAGGTGTGAATTACATTTCAATATTTTCCATACAATTTGGAAGCAACTGCTGCAGGCTGGCTTGTGTCCAGTTGGTGAGGGCATATCGTCCTGCCTACACTGGGGCGTTTTGGCCTGTGAAACATGTTTTCGAAAATCGTAACATTTTTTTAGATGGAAGCGATTTTATATCATATTAACCACTGAGAAAAGTTATTTTGTTGCCCAACTGAGTGTTCCAGTGCAAGTTTTGCGGACAGTATGCTAGAGTGGCTCCAGAATGTTAAACAAACAAACATGAAAAGTTACATCAAAACTGTAACTTTTTGTATTTTGCTATTATTTTTATTATGTAATACAAAAATACTTCCACATTTACATAGTATGATGGGTTTACAAATACTTATAGGTACCACCTGATTTTGACCCTTAATTAGTTATAGTTTTCTAGAAATCAAAGGGGGCGTTTTGTCCAGGTGGGGCGCATTATACCGTCTTACCCTAACTTTGATTGAACTATAAAATTCCGACGTTTCTTTCCGGATTTGGGACCTTCTGGACCTGAGATCCGGACTGAAACTTTGGAACAAGTACATTATATAGGGACACGGCAGGTATTTCCGTCCATCGTCGTAGGGGCTAAAACCAACGAATGCAACGTATATTTGCTAGAACTCCACTATAGCAGAACGTTTCTCCTGAGCCTATGATTTGGTACGTATGAGTTTTACAAAAAAGCGTCTATTTTATTGGTTTTCGAGACTATGACGAACAGACGAAAATACCTGCCGTGTCCCTAGTTCGTTCGATTCGATAATAAGTCTGTGAAGCCAAGTACAATACGTATTAATTAAAATCCAGTAGAAACTCCGTAGCATATGTTTTTTAACGGTTGTATGAGGTAAAAATGCTTATGGAAAAAGTTGAAACTAACACATTGAATCAGTCTTTGCTTAGTTAGGGCATATGACTCCATTCGATTTTTCGGAAAATGTAAAGGGATCAATTTGTATTCGAATTCAAATTACAGGTAGCCGATTGTAATCGAGTGCGATCTATACTTTTATATTGGTTCTATTTCTTTCTATTCTATTTCTATTCTATTGTAGTTCATCATGTTTTGTTTATTTCGATTTTTGACTTCGGATACATGAAAAATGAGTATTTTAGGAACAGGAAAACCGATTTGGTGGAGAAAGAAATCGATGTTAGATGCCAAGAATTCAAGTTGTTGTTTCCTGTTTGTGAAAAAAATAAAAACTCATTACTTGTAGCGTCGATTAGATCACATATACAAGGTGTGTAACGAGATAAAATCAACCATACTGTACTCTAGTTCAACTATTCCTTTTAATACTTACACATGGGTACTGGTCGGAAAAAATGAGCCTCATAGATAGAAAAAATCGCAGGAAATATCCATTGTAATTTATTCCAAAAGTCATGCAAACAAATGGAACGCCATTATCAGCGTAATTTCAAACGGGACATAGCTTAAATGTATACAATATTTGCCGTGATTTGTCAGTATTTTCTGCAAGTTGTAAATAAGGTTGTCTGGAAGCGAACGATTTAAGGTGATTATACAATAAAGCCAGAAATCGGCCATTTTGTAAACCACGTGCTTTTCCAATATTTTTGACGTAAACTACGTCTAAGGGGAAGACTTAGATACAGGGTGTAAAACCGAAATTTCCAAATTCGAGACCGTCACGAAATTAGGATAGATTTCAAACGCTAATAGCGTCTTTATCTTTCGATGGATTTTCGACATTTGCTTATCAATCGATTCAGAAACTCTCCAGCAATTTGCCAATTATATTGATACTATTGATTATCAACGTTAAATTATTGAAAATGTTGTTTCTTTCCAAACCGGGTGAAAAATTCAATTCCGTTCATAAATCCCCAACACGGACATCAGATTGCAGTAAGGTACGGGCCTTTTGATACACTGCTTCGTTTTCCCTGTGTATAAAAAGCCCCGTGTTTCGCGTGCGCGCGTCATTTTCATTCTGGATGTCACGGCGAGCGGACCAGGGCGTCCAGAAGCGGTCCCAGTGACAACGGCTGTCTCAGCGGATGAAATTTTTTCGGTCGGTGGTGGTGGCGGTCGTGGAAGCAACATCACATCATTTTCATCCGTGTCCCATCTTCGGCGGATCCGGCAATCGACGGCGTTCGTTGAGCCGAATCATCGGATGGTGGTCGCGCAGCCCAGTGGCTGCTGTTAATAAGGCACATAAGTGACAATTAATCGGTTCTTTTCAGGACCATCATTATATTTGGGAGGAAGGTTAAGTTGAAATAATTTTCCTAAAGTGCAACCGTTAGGAACTGGAAAATTCTTCGGTAAAATTTTCTAGCGTAATTCGGAGTTATATGATTTTAGTGATTGAGAATGTTGATATTAGACGAACTTTCTTCATAGAACAAAGCATAATTGTTTGGCTTTGGCATCGGTAGCGGAATCATAGCATTAGTGTCGGTCCGAGCATAGGCTGTCATCGGAAGATTGCTACAGCAATTTATTCACTAATGTGGCGTTTGCAACGATTTGGATGTTGTCGGCACAACATGAAATTTTCCCGCGAGACTCTAATTTTTCATTTTTCCTGTTGATGATTGAAAAAGAAATCGGTTCCGAGATAAACTTTATTCAAAGCGCAACGCTAACGTCGATGGTTGAATCCCAAGCAAGTATCGGAAGGAGACCATGCAAACAATTGATTCGCATTATGACTGAAGAAAATTGTATGGCGTCAGTATTGATGTTTGCTACAGATTTTTTGACGTTCGTCTAAGGGGAAGACTCAGATACAGGGTTTAAAATGGAAATTTCCAAATTCGAGACTGTCACAAAAATTAGGATAGATTTCAAACGCTAATAGCGTCTTTATCTTTCGATGGATTTTCGACATTTGCTTATCAATCGATATGGAAACCCTTCAGCAATTTGCCAATTCTATTGATACTATTGATTATCATTAATGCTTAATTTTTTTTTCTACAACAAATATGATTTTGAAAAAGTATTACCGGCGCGTGCTTACTCGCAATCTACATGTTGATACATTTACAGTTACATCAAACAACTGAAAACCGAAATACGCCACTCCAAAATTACGAGGTGACAATATTAGAAAAAACCCAAATTTATCCCCAAGTGGTGATTATGCCTTTCTCGATTCGATATGTTGGATTCGAATTAATGTTGTAAATGCTGTGCTAATTGCCTACATCTTGGCGGTTAAAATATTTGATGCAACTCTATCACGCTGCTTATAAATTACTCAATAATTGAGTAATTTTTAAGCAATTGTTATGAGAGTAATGGATTGCGTCATGGCTAAATTGATTAATGACTTAAAGTGTGCATGTAAACAGTGTATTTGTTAAAAGAAAAATAGAAATATTATTCAAATCGAATGAGTTATTAGCAAACAAAAACAATAGTGTCCAACTAGGAAAGTTTCTCCGTCGAATGAAACTAGTCGCACTCGAATCGGTCAAGTCCTCCTATATGAATCGTGTTTAACAATAAAAAATTCCCGGGGCTACACACACACACACACACACAGTCAGACATGTGCTCAGTTTTTCGAGCTGAGTCGATTGGTATATAACACTATGGGTCTACGAGCCTTCTATCAAAATTTGGCTTTTGGAGTGAAATTATAGCCTTCTGGTACAACTTTGTTGTACGAGAAAGGCAAAAAACAAAAGATAGGAAAAATAACACGATGTGTAGTGCCTCCCCGAGTCACCTTAAGGGAAGATCCTTTAATTACGTTACGCAAAAATTGGGCATTTTCAACCACCCCTCCCCCCTATGTCACACTTTTTGTATGAAGCATCTAAAAATTATGTATGGGTCGTCACACTTCGCCCAACCCCCCTCCCCCCTCTAAGCGATACGTAATTTGTGGACGCTCCCAAGAGCCACTTTCATTGATGGTAGCCGAACGTTAGTACTTCATATCAAATATCATATCATATCATAGCATGTCAAAGAATATTGTGGCCAAATTTCATAAAATTTGGTCAACAAAAACCCCCCTGACAATAATAGAACAAAACCTGCCAAAGCCATCATTCCCCCTATTTCAGACAAGAAAATTTAATCTGAGCGCTGCTAATGTTGATGACGATGACCGCGCGACCCACACCATCGCCGGGAATAAAATTTCCGGTAGGAGCTCCGCCGATGCCGAAGGTGGTACCACGGTCTGCTCTCTGCGACATCTCGAACGAAATGGCTCGCGCGCGTGGAAGAGCTGCTTTCTTGTAATCAATAAAGTTGAACCTGTAGCCACGCCCCTTTGGGGTGTGTGTGACGGTTACACAATATTTGCAGTGATACCGGAGAACAAAGAGGCGGGACTAATGAGCCATCTTTATTGATTATATAAAAACTGCTCTCCCGCGCGCGCGTGGCGTTTCAGCACCTAAAAACTCATGGATGAGTTGAATCATCGTATGTTTTCTGTATGTATGTAGAATCACGAGCGCGCGTCAAACGGAGAAGCTGCAAAATGTTTTCGCATGGATGACTATCTACCAAAATTATAAGTCTCTCTCTGAATCGTGCTCTCGTGATTCTACTACCGACGGAAAACAATCTGCCATAACCAAGCAATTAAGTTTTACTTTGATCAAAATTCAATGCGAATAAATTTATTGCAACGTCTCTCTCCGACAAAGTGCGCTGAATTGAATATGATTGCGTCGAAAAGTAAAGTTCGCAACATTCTGACTTTGGATTTTTTGTTATGACTGATTTTAAATGCGTATTATTGAAAACAAATTGGACTATTGAAAATAATTGGTTATTATCAATGCACCAAAAGGTTTTTCGTAGTTTACGTCGGGCGGTCGTGTCTTGCACACAACCCTTTTGATTTGAGGATCAACTGCAGCATAACCATCGTCCATAGCCCACACTTCGGAAGCACTGATGATGATAAGGACGCATTCTACGCGCAGCTGGGACGTGAGTACGACAGCTGCCCAAGCCACGACGTCAAAATCATCATAAGAGATTGAACGAGGAGGACTTTAGACCAACTATTGGGAAGTTCAGCTCTCACCAACTGACGAACGAAAACGGCCTAGGACTAATTGATTTCACCACCTCCAAGAACATGACAATTCGCAGCACTTACTTCCAACACAGCCTTCCGTATCGGTACACCTGGAAATCACCACTGCAGGCAGAATCACAAATCGACCACGTTCTGATTGATGGACGGCACTTCTCCGACATTATCGACGTCAGGACATATGGTGGCGCTAAGCGCTAAAAGTGAATTTCGTCAAAAATCTAAAAACCAAATATACAACAAAGTAAAAGCATTTTTCACGCTAATAACGCCATAATCTAACACATGAGATTCAAAATAATTATTACCAATGGGAAAAAGTAGATCTTTGTCTTCTTTTTTCAAGGAATTATAACTGAAAATCCTTCTTTCACTCGAAACTTACGATCTGTTCGTAAACTACAAAGTTTTCAAATTGACATTTCAATTTTTAATGGCTCAAATTCATCTGTGAGGGTTACTAGGTAGCAAATATAGCCACTACATGAGAAATAATAAGTGAAGCTCTTGTTAATAAACAGAAAACATAGGGGAAATGACGGCTTTGGCAGGTTTTGTTCTATTATTGTCATGGAGTTTTTGTTGACCGAATTTTATGAAATTTGGCCACAATATTGATATGTATGCTAAGAATGTTTAGGTCAAATTTGAGCATAATTAGTTATAGAAACACCCTGACAATAAAAGAACAAAACCTGCCGAAGCCGTCATGCCCCCTATAATTTTTGCGGAATACTGATCAAACTGGCTCGCGCTCCGGAAAGCAGCTTTCTTGTATTCAATAAATTAATCCCGTAAATTTGAATGAATGGAATCACTAACAGAAACCAAGCAACCACACCAAACGCCGATGCCATCGAAACTGTCCATTTTCGCAATTAAACCTTTTTTTTCGAAAATGCTGGTCCTGAGAAGAACCAATTTTCTTTCTCCAATGCACCTTTCCAACAACTAACTGACACCACAATTTGTAATAAATTTTCAGCATCGCCACTGGCGGTGCGGGATCGCAACAGTGCTTTTTTTGTAGTCAACCCTTACTTTGTATAAAGTGATGGTCTTTTGAGGGTGAATGATTTGCAGCAACACACCAAGGACCACCACCAATGCGATGAATTTCCGTAGAAAATGTCACCAGCGCCTCCGTGATGCTGTGTCCGCTACGCTGCGATCGCTTTGCTGCGTCCGCTCTGCGTGAAATCTTGTTCAAACTGAGGATTAGATCCAAACCCGCAAGTTGCTTGATTTTGATGTATGTGCTAGTGATGCATGTACGTGATTGATTGGTGTACCTATTTCTAAAATTTAAAACTCAAAGGTGCAGCCCAATCGGGTTGTACGCAAAGGTGACGTAGGACTACGTAGCTATTCGAAAATGATTGTATTTGCCATAATAATTTGTCTCGTTTTATTAACATTGAGCAAACTGCTCGGAGGCCAACTCAATCAAGAAGTCGATTAGTTGCTCCCAGTTGGATGGACTTTGAGTCTCTAACCGTGGAATTAACATGACTCATCGGCCGCTAAAGCCACTCGACTGGCTTCCAGTCGGGGACATCACAATCCTTACTTTGCCACGTACGCTTACATCGCGAGCGAAAACCAAACGTTGCTAATAAAAATATTTCCGTTTGGTTTCACGCCACTGCTTATTTCTCCTTTATTTCGTAAATTTTGAGGATGATGTCCTCCAAAAGGCCTTTATACAAAAGGTTGATCCGACAATCCGATATGAACTTTCTTCAAAGTGCAAAACTCAATCGTAACTAGCAAACTTGATAGCGCATCGGAGGGAGATGATGCAATAAATTTGAATGGATGGAATCACTAACAGCAACCAAGCTACCACGCCAAACCCGATCCCACAGAAACAATTCATTTTCGCAATAACCTCTTTCTTATCATAAAATGTTGGTCCTAAGAAGAACCATTTTTCATTTCCCAATGCGACTTTCTAATAACTAACTGCATCCAAACGCTTGCCGGCACCTTACGTTGAAACTGTCCGACCGCCACCTGATGATTTTTCGCTCAGCCTCTAAAATTTGAAATAAATTTTCCGCATTGCCACACTGCCACCCACTTCGTGCTGCTGTGTCCGCTTCGCAGCATCGAATGTCGAACCGCCTTCTGTAGAATTCCGATCAAAATGGCTCGCGCCGAACAGCAGCTTTCTTGTATTAAATAAATTAAACCCGTAAGCCCCGCCTCTTTGTGATCTGATATGAGTGTTAATGTAATGTGCACTCATAACGATTAATGAAGGGGCGGGGCTAACGGAATTACCTCATTAGATATAAGAAAGCTGATTTTTCGGCGCGCGCGAGCCATTTCGATCGGGATTCCGCAGACAACGGACCGTTCGGAGAATTATGAATTCTAAGAATCCAATGAAACTTTCTCGAAAGATCCTGAATTTGGTTATGAGATCAATCGTAAATAGCGAATTTGATAGCGCGTCGGAGGGAGATGATGTAGTGAATTTTAATTAATGGGATCACTAACAGCAACCAAGCTACCACGCCAAACCAAATGCCACCGAAACAGTCCATTTTCGCAATTACCTCTTCCTTTTCGTAAAATGTTGGTCCTGAGAAGAACCGATTTTCTTTTCCCAATTCCCATTCCAATCACTAACTGCATCCAATCGCTTGTGTAAATTTGCAGCATTGCCACACTGCCACCCACTTCGTGCTGCTGTGTCCGCTTCGCTGCATCGGATGTCGAACCGCCTTCTGTGGAATCTCGATCAAAATGGCTCGCGCGCGCAGTAAGTAGTAGTAGTAGTAGTAAAATTCTTCTTTATTGTTTCATTTTCTGTTCTACAATTATTTTTTACATGTACAGTGCTCGGCCGGCTTGGCCCTCCAACTTCAATTTTAAATTTTTATGTTTACATTGTTATTTAAGTGTTAATATGATATATCATGACGGCCTTTAGGAGGCGCTGGTGTGTTTTTTAAATTTGATAACCTAACTACTATGTACACTAATATTTACAATAAGAAATTTGATAACCTAGATTGGAACTAGCGCCCTAATTGGAGCCTGATCCGAATGCAAGCAACGGACCCTAAACTTTTCTTTACACTCACCAAAGCGTTCATGTAAGGTTTTTATTCCGGCCAGACGGTGGACCTCGGATGTTCTTGTCCTGGGAGGGGTGTTGAGGATCATCCTCAGGAATTTGTTTTGGACCCGTTGAAGTTTGAGGTGGTGGGTTTTAGCGCAGCTCTCCCAGACCGGCATGCCATATTCGATCACAGGGAGGATGATTTGCTTGTAGACAGCAAGCTTATTTTTCAGGGACAATGACGACCGGCGGTTGATCAAAGGGTACAGTAGTTTCAACAAGACGTTACACTTTGTCACCGTTTTGTCAACCTGTTGCCTGAAAATAAGCTTGCTGTCGAGGGTCAAGCCAAGGTAGCCGGCCTCATTGGCCCATTCCACGGTCGTGCCATTGAGGATGATTTTACAGTCCCCAGGCGGAACAAGTTTAGGGGATTTGGAGTGGGGGAAATGATGACCTGGGTCTTCGCCGCGTTGATACAGATCTTCCAGCTGGTGAGGTACTCTGTCAGGGCATCCAGGCCTCGTTGGAGTTTTGCCACTAGCGCTCTGATCACTCTACCGTTGTAGACGATGGATGTGTCATCTGCGAACAGAGACAGAATGCCGCCTTCTGGAGGTTCTGGCATGTCGGAGGTGAACAGATTGAAAAGCAGGGGCCCTAGGATACTGCCCTGGGGAACGCCTGCGACGATGTTGTGCGCATTGGAACTCGCTCCGCTGATTGAGACCCGGAATGTCCTTGCCGACAGGTAATTGTTGATGATTTTCACCAGGTAGCTGGGAAGATTGTAGCGTTGTAGTTTGTACACCAGGCCATCATGCCATACATTGTCAAATGCCTTCTCGACATCGAGTAAGGCCATGGCGGATGTTTTCGAGACAAACTTGTTCCGTCTGAGGACGTTGGTAACTCGGGTCAGTTGGTGTACAGTTGACCGACCGCGTCGGAAACCAAACTGTTCCTCGAGCAAGATGTTGAGATTTTCGGCAGACTCAAGTAACCGATGATGAATAGCTTTTTCGAATAGCTTGGATAACCCTGAGAGAAGGCTGATGGGTCGATAACTTTTGGGGAGGAAGGATCCTTCCCAGGCTTCCGGATGGGGATGACTTTCGCTGACTTCCAGGACGATGGGAAGTAGCTAAGCCGGAGACACTGATTAAAGATCAGCGAGAGGTGCTCAAAGAACGGAGCACTCATGTGTTTGAGCTCGAGATTCAGGATGCTGTCGAAGCCTGGGGCCTTCATGTTCTTCGACGATTTGATATAGGCCGTCAATTCGTCAGCTGAGATCTCCAACTCCTCCGAGAAGTCGTTGGGAATCAAATGGATGTTGTTAGCATGCTCGTTGACGGCTGCTTCGTGTGGACTGACGATGTTCTGCCCAAGATTGTGTGAGCTGACGAAGTGACGACCTATTTCAGCGACCTTCTCTGCAGGAGTTATCAAGCGATCCTTCGAGCCATTATTGTCTAGTGGGATCAAAGGTGGAATGGGCCGAGGCTTGGATTTTAGAATTATGGTCATTTTCCAGAACGGCTTAGCATAATCTGGGAGAGTGCGGATCTTATTCGAGAAGTCGTTATTTTTGAGGTCCACCATTCTGGCCTTGATAATTTTTGTGATTCAATTGCAGCGTGCCTTAAGCTCAGGCAGTCCAGTACGCTGAAACTGCCTGCGAGTGACATTCCGCAATCGAATCAAATCTTTGGTGAGTGTATCGATGTTTAAGGAGTTGCTTACCTGCCGAGCCGTCGGTACGTGTTGCTCTCGGGCCGCCGTGATCGCCTCCTCGATAGCGCACAGCTGGCGGTCGATACTTTCCGGCGTCTCCGGACGCACCTCGTAGTCAACGGTGTTATCGACGCACTGCTGGAAACGCTGCCAGTTCACTCGGTGGTAGTTCCGCCGTAACTGCTGGTGCCGATTGACCGAGGAGCCCAGTTCCGCCACCACCGGATAGTGATCCGAACTGAGCTCCTGGTATACAACCGGCTGCGAGACGTGGTCACTCAGGTTTGTTACGTAGAGGTCGAGCGTTGCGTGGGCACCGGACCGACTCAGCCGAGTGGGGGAATCCGGGCTCAGGATCGTGTAGTGGCCTTCCTCCATGTCGTTGCTCCAGATGGTGCCGTTTCGATTGCCGCGACTGTTGCCCCAGGCTTGATGTTTGGCATTCAAGTCGCCGGCAATGATATACTGGCCTTGCCTCCGCGTCAGCTTGACGATGTCCCTCCGAAGGGCAGCCGATGATCCATCGCCGGCATTGGCTTGCGTTGAACAGTACGCCGCGATGAGCGCGATTGTGCCGACCGAAGTGGTGATTTCGACACCGATGGCCTCGATGACACTGAGCTGGAAGCTTGGAAGCAGACGACAGTTGATGTTGTAGCGAAGAGCGATGGCCACACCACCTCCCCTGGTCGGCCGGTCGAGTCGCACGATGCGGAAGTCCGGGATGTTGACGTTCACCTCCGGTTTTAGGTGCGTTTCGGTGATGAACGCCACGTCTATTTCCTTCTCCTCAAGGAAATCCTTCAGCTCGATTGTTTTGCTCTTTAGCGAGCAAGCGTTCCAGTTGACCAGGCCCACCCTAGCAGCCATTTTCAATGATGAACATGCCAAGTGTGAAGACCTGGTCGAATCGGGTTTTGCAGCCGCGCAGTCGAGTGGCGAGCTGCGCGAAGATCGGCATCAGTTGCTCCGGAGTGTACAGCGGGGCAGATTCTTCCGGTGGGACGGCTTCGTTCTCCGACTGCCGACGGAACCCAGGAGGAGGAAGCGGGGCCATTCGCTGGTGGATGGTGCCGACGATGCTGGAGCTTGGACCGATGCAGCTGCCGCTGCCAGTCGCTTGTGCGGCTGTAGCGGTGGGAGTATTGGAATCACACGACGGGGAGCCGGGATAGCTGGAAAGTTCACCTCGTTGATTACAGGAACACGGTTCTTCTTCGGAATGGTCCTGGTGGAAGCCTTCTTCCGGATTTCCAGGAACTCGGCTCGCTTTGGGCAGCCCTTTGTGGTGGCCCGATGTTTGTCGCCACAGTTGGCGCACTTGGGATCGGCCACCTCCATTTTGTCGCACTCGTCAGTCGGATGGGGTTCGCCACACTTGTTGCAGCGCGGCTTCATGCGGCAGTTCCTGGTGCCGTGCCCGAAATTGAAGCAGTTGGTGCATTGCGTGACATCGCGGTGCACTGGCCGATATCGCTCCCAGTCAACTACGGTGTAATTTATAACGCCAACCAGCTTCAGGTCCTTCCAGGTAGTGGAACCGTGCTCCAGATGGATCAGGTAAAGCTGGTCGCGATATTTCCTCGCCTTGTCGTGACGAGCGATCTTGTGGACGGCTACTGGCTTCAGTCCGCAACTTTCAAGCTCTGCTTGGAGCTCTTCCTCCTTCATGTCGTGAAGTCCTCGCAGCAAAGCCTTGAGCGGCTTCGTGCCGGGGTGGTCATGAGTGTAGTACTCATACTTGTGGACCTCGAGGAACTCCACGACGGATTGATGATGGTCCCTGTTGGCCGGCATCACTTTCACGCCCTCGCTGCAGAGCCGAAAAGTACATTTCAGCCCCTTAGCGATCAGCTGGCGAATTTTTGGGCGTAAATCCGGCGGATCGCCCTTCACAAACACGGACGGGCACTTCTCCTTCCGCTCCGGTTGCACCTGCGGCAGCTGCGATTGCTGCTTCTTCCTCTTTTTCGGCGGATTGCCGGCGTCATCAAGCGGCAACGGCGAGAACCCGTTGCTCTGCAAAAGCTGCTTGGAGGGGTTACCCGCGCCTCCAAGAGCAGTGCGCTTAGGCACTTTTCCAGCGACCGAATCGGCCACCGAGTCTCCCATGACGGGTCCGGGAGAAAATAACGCCAACGCGACAAGCGAAAACGTAAACAGCGAAAGAACGAGAAAAAACACTTCGAAAAAATGCGCGAGCAAAAAACACGTCCGTACGTGTTGCTGTCTCGAACTGCGAGCGTGTGTGTCTCGGCTCGCGCGCGCCCGAACAGCAGCTTTCTTGTATTTAATAAATTAAACCCGTAAGCCCCGCCCCTTTGTGAGCTGATATAGTGTAAATATAATGTGCACTCATAACGATTAATGAAGGGGCGGGGCTGATGGGATTAGTTCATTAGATATAAGAAAGCGGCTTTGACGCGCGCGCGAGCCATTTCGATCGGGTTTCCACAGACAACGGACCGTTCGGAGAATTATGAATTCTAAGAATCCAATGAAACTTTCTCGAAAGATTCTGAATTTGGTTATGAGATGTTGTTTATCTAAGATGCGTATTGTTGCGAGGAATGACAACAGAAATTCGACTCAAGACAAAGTTTCTTCATATTACCAAACATTATCTCTTGGCATCTGTCTATTCAAGCGACGTTCACTTATGGGTAGTTGCTGTAGGTAGATAGTTTTCACAAATGTGGCGATTTTATTGATTCTATACAAAAGAAAGTTGATCCGACTATCCGAAATAAACTTTCTTCAAAATTCAAAACTCAATCGTAAATAGCGAATTTGATAGCGCATCGGAGGGAGATGATGTAGTGAATTTTAATTAATGGGATCACTAACAGCAACCAAGCTACCACGCCAAACCAAATGCCACCGAAACAGTCAATTTTCGCAATTACCTCTTCCTTTTCGTAAAATGTTGGTCCTGAGAAGAACCGATTTTCTTTTCCCAATTCCCATTCCAATCACTAACTGCATCCAATCGCTTGTGTAAATTTGCAGCATTGCCACACTGCCACCCACTTCGTGCTGCTGTGTCCGCTTCGCTGCATCCGATGTCGAACCGCCTTCTGTGGAATCTCGATCAAAATGGCTCGCGCGCGCCGAACAGCAGCTTTCTTGTATTTAATAAATTAAACCCGTAAGCCCCGCCCCTTTGTGAGCTGATATAGTGTAAATATAATGTGCACTCATAACGATTAATGAATGGGCGGGGCTAATGGGATTATTTCATTAGATATAAGAAAGCGGCTTTTCCGCGCGCGAGCCAGTTCGATCGGGTTTCCACAGACAACGAACCGTTCGGAGAATTATGAATTCTAAGAATCCAATGAAACTTTCTCGAAAGATTCTGAATTTGGGTATGAGATCAATCGTAAATAGCGAATTTGATAGCGCGTCGGAGGGAGATGATGTCTGTCCAAGCGACGTTCACTAATGGGTAGTTGCTGTAGGTAGATAGTTTTCATGGATTTTATACAAAAGAAAGTTGATCCGAAATAAACTTTCTTCTTCAAAGTTCAAAACTCAATCGTAAATAGCTAATTTGATAGCGCGTCGGAGGGAGATGATGTAGTGAATTTTGATGGATGGGATCACTAACAGCAACCAAACTACCACGCCAAACCCGATGCCACCGAAACAGTCCATTTTCGCAATTAACTCTTTCTTCTAATAAAATGTTGGTCCTGAGAAGAACCAATTTTTTATTCCCAATGTTCCTTTCCAACTAACTGACACCACAATTTGTAATAAATTTTGATAATTTGGTGCGGGATCGCCACAGTGCTATTTTTATGGTCAACCTTTTCTTCATATGAAATTCTGGTTCGTTGAGGTTGAATGATCTGCAGCAACACATCGAGCACCACCACCAATGCGATGGATTTTCTTTGAAATTGTTATTAGCGCCTCCATGATGCTGTGTCCGCTCCGCTACAATCGCTTTGATGCGTCTGCTATGCGTGAAATCTTGTTCAAACTGAGGATTAGATCCAAACCCGCAAGTGATTGATTTTTGATGTCTGTGCTAGTGATGCATGTACGTGATTGGTTAGTTTATCTATTTCTAAACTTTTTATGAATTATCGATAATAAATAGTTGAAAGTCAGCATTTTCAAATAAATACAAAGAAGCGTTGACTCATCCTTGATCGAATGGTCCAAAAAAATTGAAAATCCATCGAGAAACGGCTTAGATATTAAAGTTTAAAGTCTATCATATTTTCGTGACGGTCCCCGATTTTCGCAATCGTAAAGTGTACCCCAATATAGAAAACACAGACGTAGTCCTACGTCAAAAAAATTATCGATGATAAATAGCTAAAAATCAGTATTTTCATATGAATACAAAGAAGCGTTGACTCATCCATGATCGAATGGTCCCAAAAAAAATTGAAAATCCATTGAGAATCGGGTGAGACATTAAAGTTTAAAGTCTATCATATTTTCGTAATCGTAAAGTGTACCCTAATATAGAAAAGACAGACGTAGTCCTACGTCAAAAAGCTCGAATGAGACGCGCACGAAAATAATATTTTACTTAGTATTTCTGTAAATACACTTTGTATGTAATTCAGCATTTCAACTAATTCTTCAAAAATGTATTTGATTTATTAATTGTCACTTGTCATAAGACGAGTTTGTACAATCGCATTGAATTCCACCACTTAATTGTATCTTGACAGATACGTATTTCGACCTCAACAGTAAGGCCGTCTTCAGTGTCTCGTACTTGACTCGACTTGTGTTGTTCAAAAATGCACGAAAAAGGCCTAAAGGGAGAACCATTAATTACGTAACGCAAAAATTGGGCATTTTCAAAACAAAACCGCACTCTCCTTGTTTCCACTTTTTATATAAAACATCTGAAAATTTTGTATAAAACGTCACACTTCGTTCAACACCACCCCACCCCCACCCCCTCTGAGCGCTAGGGTAAATGATATATTTTGGACATGTACATATTTTGGACAAGCCTGAGCTTTTTCGATCAATATTAGATAATGTGTAGGAAATTTTTTATCGAAAGTATGATAATTGCATACTTTTACCTCAACTCTAGCGGCTTCTGATGAGAATTCACAAATCAACTTCTATTTATCTTTAAAATTATCTAAAATGCAAAGCTTTCTACCAAAGTGCCTGCTGGACGCCAGTATGCAGGAGAACATACATTATAGGACTCTTCGTAACATGCACCTGAAACACGTTTAAATTGTTTCAAACGGCAATCTTGAGGTCCTGTGGCCAAAGTTTGATTGTAATTGAGATACTAACATATTTCAATCGCTTAACATGAACTTGAGACGGATAAAAAAGGAGTGACCAAAATGAAGTTATGTTTTTATGCATCAGACATTTATTGGTCACCCCATGTACAGTACATGGATGAACCATTAATTGCCAACTTTCAGGCTGTTTTCAATGATATCGATAAGATTGCGAAACAATGTTAATTTCTGGTTTAATCTATGTCAGTTAAGCAAATAAATGCATTTAAATGAATGTGGATACGTGTAGGTAAGTCATACCATTGAGATCTATAGGTGGCCATTTTTAAATTAGGAGAAAATGACTCTGTCCAAAATATATGAAATTTCCATGTCGAAATTATATATTTGATGTCCAAAAAGAAAATATTTCAGTTCGCTATATATCTCAGTTTACACCTAGTAAACGTAATTTACTCAAAAATTGGGCAATGGAGACACAAGACTAATCATAGGTTATGTATTTGGATGAACCTAGTGGTTTTCAATTGGTTTATACTATTCAATCTCGATATATTTTCTAATGAATGTCTTGCGCTTGTCCAAGATACATCATTTACCCTACGTAGTTTGTAGAATAATCTGGGCTTTGTAAACCAAAAACTCGTTAAAAATCTTAGCTCACTTTTTGGGCATTTATCCTTAACCGATTTGATCACAACTAGTTGCATTCGACTGGGAATTTTGTCCCATTGTTTCCTTTTGACAATTGGCTGGATCGGACATAGATGGGCTCAGAAATTTTGGTCAATTTTTTTTATGAAATACGCGTAGAAAAGTCTTGCTCACTTGTGCTTGCACTCAACTGATATACTTGGCTTACCTTAGACTGACTGTACATATCAATAATTGCTGCTCCGTGATTGATCTGAACTGGTGCAAGTTGCACTTTGATCCAAATGAATAGTGGTTGGGATTTACCAAATATTCTCAAAGTGCACATTTCAGCAGCTCGAAAATGTTGATCAGTTAGTTGGGGTAGGAAGGGAATATTAGTGTGTAGTAATTGTTGCTACTAGAGACCGAGAATACCTCTGCATCTCCACAATTACCACGGGAAGGAAGTTAGTTGGGTGGGGTGATCAGGAACATAGATCGCGATTCATCATGGAAAGTGTAGTGATCTATGCAACTTCTATTCTACTAATTGGTACCGATCTTAAAATAACATAAACTACTGGAACAGCATAGAATCAATAATATACAGCTTTATGTAATGTAGAAACAAGTATTTTACTTATTTCAAGTTATAGCATTGCTATATCAGATGTTGAATTTCACACAGCGAGTACCAGGGGCAGCAGGGACTTTGTCCAAGGGCTTGACGACCCCTCCCCATAGCCACTGCGAGTTAGACCGGGACCATCAGCCCTAACCCCTAATCCCAAGGCGTCAAGCGACCCGTGCCGAGGGGATGCATGGCCAGGGGGGGTGAAATAATAAGCTAGGCCTTTAACGGAGCCTGTGGGGTACCTGGGCACCCTCCACAGTAATTGTCCCTTACCGCGTCATGCTGGGCTCTGGCGTGGTGGACCTCTTTTCCCGAGCAACTCGTGGGACCAAAATGGAAAACCAAGTCAATTCTTCAGTTAGTGGTAGTAGTGTAGGCGACAACCCCTTCGCAAGAGGTGGGTTGTTCAGGTCTACGCCTAGGAGGCCAGAGGCAATAGTCGGCAGCTCAGTGCGCAGCGCCAGCGTGGGTCACTCAACCTTCCTCTCGGCTAGAAAAACGCCGGTAGGGGTTATTGATGGCCCTTGGCTTGTGGAGGCGATGAACCGCAAACGCGATGGGCTTTCGGCCTTCGAGGTGGCGACGGAACAGCTGGACGCCATCATCGACTTTGCGTCATCGAAGCATAATATCAGCAAGGACCTCAAGAGGAGCTTGCAGAAACTTAGAAAGTCGACGCTGGACGCCAAGCTGGAGAGGACGGTCGGGACGGCCAAGTGTAAACCCGTGAAATCGGTGGAGTCGAGGTCTACACAGACTGAGTTCCAACGGAGCAGACACAAAAATGGAGGAGACAGTCTCCAGGGGATGAGCTCCCTGGGGGCCGCTCCAAAACGCGCAGGGTTAGTGGGGCTGGGAAGCTGACCCCGGCCAGGTACCTCCAAAACCCGGGGAGGAAGGACCTGGAAAGCTCCGTCCACCCAGGAAAGACGGTGGTAAGGGGTTATGGCAGGCTTAGAGCTCTCAGTCGCACCAGACCAGGGAAATAGAGGGGGATGCCGCCTCCTGGACCTCGCCCGAGTGTTTTGTGTGCGCAAGTTTAGAGGAAACGGCGGAACACGTGTTGTTCGTGTGCTCACGTTTTCGCGCAATGCGTGACCACATGCTTGCCACATGTGGTCTGGACACTACCCCGGACAACCTAGTTCGGAGGATGTGTAAGGATGAAGTTGGCTGGAACGCCGTTTTATCGGCTATCGCCCAAATAGTCTCGGAGCTACACAGAAGGTGGCGCGTAGACTCAAGGATGGCTAGTTCAGGCGCAAATAAGAGGTGGTCCAAGGGATCGGAGTCGGCTTCATGGGTCATACCGGTGGTCATGCTCTGTGGTCGAACTCGATCCTTTTATCGAACAAGTGGCCGCGCGAAGAACAACATGGTACCGTCGCTTTCGCAGCGTCGGTCAACCGGGCGGGTTCCGAGCCCGAGGACGGAAAGGGGTCCTCGTCAAGGCTGGGGCAGGCGTAGGCACCGCGTCGGCAAGTCCCTCTGTGTGCTGGCGAATAGGCCCTATCGCAGAAAGGTCAATTTGGAGTGCACGCGGCATCATTCTTGATACCAGTCGTGCAGAGGGAAGCAGGCGCGAAGTCGACCCTTCCCACCTTCCGAGGACAAAGGGCGTGGTAAGTCCACCTGGAAAGCCGGCAACGCACTGGCACGATACCAAACACCATGGTGTTCTTCTAAAAAAGCGAGTCATGTTCGATGCTGCAAGGACACGCAGCTTACCTCGAGGGTACGTTGTGCACTGCCCCACATTTGAAGCATTACTTTCTGGTTGTACCGAAGAGACTATGGGCTTGTCGGCAATGGAAACGGTTTAGCGGGTCGGGGATGTAGTCTTGCCTCCCTCGTTTGCTGTTGGAGGTAGTCCCTAATCCCGCACTTTCTGGACAACCCAGGATGTCTGTTGAGCAGATTCCCCCTCCATTGCTTGGGAAGAAAAACAAACACATAATATAAAAAAAAAACTTTTTACAATTGTCAATAACTTGCGCTTAACTGATATACTCGCAACAAATTTCATTGGACGTGCTATCTTTCCCAATTGTTTTCTATCGCAAATTGGTCAGGTCGAATCACGGGCTCAGAAATTATGACCAAATATTGTTGCCTTTATCGTATTCTTGATTTACGTAAAGCCTTTATGTTCGCTCCAATAACAAACTTTTTATAGGAGACCCGGAGACCCATAGTGTTATATACCGACAGACTTGGTTCGGCAAATTGAGGTGATGTATGTGTGCGATTGTGCGCAGAAAAGTCATTAATCGATTTGCTCGCAACAAGTTGAATTCAGATAATTCAACTTAGTTTTCTGGCATTTCCTCAGTTATTTATTAAAAACTTGTCTATGACGCCGTTGGATGAGTATGTATCTTATGGGGCAAGCACACACACCAAGCCGAGAATTCTCCCCACCCGGAAACAATCTAAACCGCACTCGATTAGAACTCCTTATCTCCGGATTGGCAATCCTACGGCTTTGCTCGCAAGGCTTACCTAATTAGAATATAAAATTTTGAACATAATTTTTGAACGATTACGTCGACCGATTACGCTAATTTTCCAAGAGAAACACTAGAACAAGATACCCAACTGCAGCTTGCTTTTTTCTTTCTTGCTTTTTTTGGTACGCTGAGCCTCAATATCCCCTAAAATAGGCTAAATGTTGATTTAGATCATTTTATTTTCTCTATTTTTATATTTTTATCAACTCCCAAGTTATACAATTGGGCTTGTTATATATTTTCAATTGCTTGAGCAAGATTTGCTTCCTTTGCCATTTGCTCCACCAATAGCATCATCAGGACCTTTTTCGAGGGACATAAAAAATTTTGTGGTCAAAAACTGTCAGAAAACTTGCTGGAAGCAACATAGCACTATAGTTTTTGTTGTTAGTTTTTAGTTGAAAGTTAGTAAGTTAGTAAGTTTCTGGGAAAAATTACAAACAAATGCAACAGTTCGGCAATATGTACCCCTTAGACGAGAACAAGTATTTTTTATATTGAGGTATAACAGTTTTATGATTGGACCCATTTTCTTCAATAATTCAGAGAATACTCTATCTATTTCATAACGTCCAATACACCCTTCCTCCAACCATGAAAATAATCGAACCAAGACCGGAACCAAGATAAAATCTTCCATCAACCATATCACTTCCATAAGACCAGTAATCAATTTTGCAACGATCCATTACTTTCCAAGAACTTCAGCTTCCATATTCTCCCAGATGAATGATCCCTACACCGTTACAGAGCAGGGCGCATAAAAAAAAAACATCCCAAAACCCCATCACCCTCCACCACATTTCCACCGGGCTGCAAATTTAATCCGCCGGAACCGAGGTTGCAACTGCGTAGAGTTGGGCTGTTCGAGAGGAACCATCAGCGAGGGCACTGAATAAGCGATGATCCGATTCGTTTTGGGCATCCGTACATCAGGATATCATCGTGCACCTACCTGCCTGCCAGTGCTTGTTGAGCGGATGAACGAGATATCAAATGATTTGCATAACTCAGAATCATCCCTCCGATCCATATGCATCATCGTGGTTCATCGCTGCAGTATAATAATGCTGTTGAGAGTGGAGAGGAAAAAAACGGCAAGGATGTGATATCTACTCGAGTCATTCTAAGAGGAAGCGGTGTCGTCAGCGGGTTCGCTTTGAAAATCAATTTTTATTGCTTTATCAAAAATAATTCTAAAAAGTAGATTTTCAAATTCTTGGTTTCCCTCTGCCCACTGAGAAAAGTTTTTATTAGTTACACTTTTCGTTTTTTTTTTAATTCTGATTTGTTACTTGCTTACTTATAATGAAGTGACTGAAGAGATTTCACTACCGTTAAAATTTAATTTCTTAATTCTTTATCGGCGATTGGTTTCTGCTTAGTTCCTTAATGTCTCACTTAAACATCACTTGTTCCATACTAGGTTACTCTTTTAATTTATTGTGTAGAAGAATCTGCGTTTGTGTGTGTGTGATTTATCGACATTTCCATGGTTTAGCTTAAATCTATTTTTACCGGTAAAAGAGAAGTAGCTATAAAGATCAGGAGGTTTCCTCGGGGACACAAATACTCGTTCTCCGACTTCGAGTCTGCATGGCTCCTTGGGGGGACCATTCACATTACATCCTAGTTTGGTAGCGCAGTTCAGACGAGGGATTTGACTTGTTAAAATCATGCAGTTTACATTTACTTATTTGTTTAGTCAATCTTTGTCTTTTAGCATCATCAGTTCACTCTTACACTTCTAATACATACACAGCGGGAAAATAAGTTAGCAAATTTACCATCTAACGCTCGAGATCGCCACTAAGCCTATGGAGGAAACGAGAATGCATAGAGCGGAAAAAATCGTGCTACTGCTGCTTGGCCGAATGCCGTTGGCGCCCGACGGCATCCACGGTAGGTCGAGAATGCCTTTGGATGCGCGGGGGCGCGGGTCATCGGTGGGTCCAATCAGTTCCTCCGGGCAGTACAGTTTCTCCTTGCCCACCTTGAACAGGTGCACCACCTCGGGTTTCTCCTCTTCGGTTGCTTCGTTATCCAGTGCGGCATCTTCGAAGTAGTCACCATCTTCGTCCAGCGGCGATTCCAGGAAGGACGATTCCACCGCTTGGTTCTGCCGGGGATTGCTGCTGTAGGTGTCCTTGGTGACGATGGTGCATTCGATTTTGTTCAGGCTTTCGCGGAGATCTTCGTTGCGGGTGCGATTGTTCAGATCGTAGATCCAGGAAAGTCGACAATCACAAACGAGACGGTTTTCTGAGAAAAAGAAAGAAGGTAAAAATAATTATTTGGTACGCAATCAACATTGAGCAAGACTGTCTCTATGGGAATATCTGACAAAATATTAGTTATGTGATAGACAAGCATGAGGTACATATTCTTTTTTCTATTTTACTTTTCTACTACGCTACCGCGTGAGGCGCCATAACACCCGTCATTGTGCAACAAGAAACCATTTTTACATAGAAATAGAATTTAAAACATTTCAAACACCAAATCACTAATTGAAAAATGTAATTTTATGAAAAGATGTATACAAAATATAGGTATAGATGTTCGTTCAAAAACGAGAAATAGGACCAGTGTAAGTGTACAAACGACAGTGGTGGGAAAAACTCAAAATTTCAAAACTTTTGTACAATTCAAATCTATCGTGAGTTGAAATGCACCCAACATCTAAAGACACATGACTGAGTTGAATCATCGTAGGTTTTCTTCTATGTTTCTCCTTTAGAAAAAGTGAATTGAAGTTCACCGCTTAGAACAATGGAATTCTCTTGCTTGGGTAAACAATACATTTCCCACAAATTGATTTTAAACGTTTTTTCGACAAATGATTCGTTTGAGCATGAAAAACCCAGACGTGATGAATTTCTTCAATTTCGTAAACGATTTCGATTTGTGAATGATTTTATATTACTACTATTGTAAAAATATTTATATTACTATCGCAAAGAAATCGACAGCTTGCATTAAATTTTTGTTTTATTTTATTCCATCGAAACATTTCCGAACGAAACTAACAAAAACATGGGGGTCAATGCTTAACACGTACGTCCCCAACCCCCATTTTACGACAAAACTCAAAATTCAAAACCATGCAGCTCAGCCAATTTCTAACGGATTTTTAAGCGATCT
This sequence comes from Armigeres subalbatus, assembly GCF_024139115.2. Classification (NCBI taxonomy): domain Eukaryota; kingdom Metazoa; phylum Arthropoda; class Insecta; order Diptera; family Culicidae; genus Armigeres; species Armigeres subalbatus. The sequence goes on from NC_085141.1 coordinate 69,163,644, forward strand.
TCTGGAATCGATCACAAAATTCCTATAGTTTTAGGAACCGAGGTCAATTTTTGTGCAATGGCCATGGTTCCGTATATATTCCGGGGTGTACTGGGGTTACCTCCCTCCCGGAAAAAATGGTCACTGGCAGATCGGCTTCGAAATCCATCGTGCGACATGTCAAACTTCATGATTTTGCAAAACAAATACACTGGAGTACATTTCGGCGATTTTCGATCGAATTGGCCACCCTCCGGGTACTTCCAGGGCCTGGTTCCCCTGGGGAAGTGGCCAATTTTCGTTCAATCTTGGAACCCATCTGGCGACATATCAAACTTCATGATTTTGCAAAACAAGTACACTGGAGTACATTTCGGCGATTTTCTATCGAATAGGCCACCTCCCGGGTTCTTCCAGGGCCTGGTTCCCTTGGGGAAGTGGCCAATTTTCATTCAATCTTGGAACCCATCTTGCGACATATCAAACTTCATGATTTTGCAAAACAAGTACAGTTGAGTACATTTTGGCGATTTTAGATCGATTTGGCCACCCTCCGGGTACTTCCAGGGCCTGGTTCCTTTGGGGAGGTGGCCAATTTTTGTTCAATCTTGGAACCCATCTTGCGACCCATCCCGGATTTCACCTGGAAGTTCCTTCAGGAATTCCTCCGCAAGCTCCTCCAGTAATTTATCTGTAAGTTTCTCCAGGAATTCCTCCGGAGGTTCTTCCGGGAATTCCTCCGGAAGTTTCTCCAGGAATTCTTCCGGAAGTTTCTCCATGAACCCTTCCGGAAGTTCCTTCAGGAATTTCTCCGGAAGTTTCTCCAGGAATTTCTCCGGAACATTCTCTAGGAAATCCTCCAGAAATTCCTGGAATTCCATGAGGCCAATTCCAGTTTTTCGGAGAAATTCCTGGAGGAACTTCCGGAAGAGTTCATGGAGGAACTTCCGGAGGAATTCCTGGAGAAACTTCCGGAGGAATTCCCGGAGGAACCTCCGGAGGAATTCCAGGAGGAACTTCCAGATAAATTCCTGTAGGAGCTTCCGGAGGAATTCCTGAAGGAACTTCTAGGCGAAATCCGGGAGGAGTTTCTGGAAGAACTTCCCAGAAGCACTTACGGAGGAATATCCAAAGGAATTTCTTGACGATCTTTTAAAAAACTAGTGAAGGAACTTCTGGAAGAATTCCTTGACGAACTTTTGAAGAAATTTTGGCGCTTGAAACTGGTTCACGCCGATCCACGCCACCGCTGATCACCAACGGCGTGACGCCGCCGCCGCTGCCTGAAAATGATCTATCACGCCACTGCCGGTAAAATTTCAATCAGTGCACAGGCCTACCTGGAAGTACCCGGAGGGTGGCCAATTCGATCGAAAATCACCGAAATGGACTCCAGTGTACTTGTTTTGCAAAATTATGAAGTTTGATATGTCGCAAGATGGGTTCCAAGATCGAATGAAAATTGGCCACTTCCCCAAGGGAACCAGGTCCTGGAAGTACCCGGAGGGTGGCCAATTCGATCGAAAATCGCCGAAATGTACTCCAGTGTACTTGTTTTGCAAAATCATGAAGTTTGATATGTCGCAAGATTGGTTCCAAGATTGAATGAAAATTGGTCACTTCCCCAAGGGAACCAGGCCCTGGAAGTATCCGGAAGGTGGCCATCGATCGAGAATCATCGAATTGTACTTCCAGTACTTCCCGGAATATATCCGGAACCATGGTCATTGCACAAAAATTGACCTCTTTTCCTAAAACTATAGGAATTTTGTGAAGATTTTTGAAATTTTTTTGAAAATCCGTTAGATTTCTTGAAAATCCGTTAGAAATTAGCTGAGCTGTATGGTTTTGAATTTTGAGTTTTGTCGTAAAATGAGGGTTGGGGACGTACGTGTTAAACGACAAAGGGAAGGAATCAGCTACCGTGCTACAGAGCTGCTTAAAATCATTGAATCAGGAAATCGCTCCGGAAAATGGTCAATCACATTCCACAATGTTGACACAAAACAAATGCAACAATTGCCAGCTAGGGGATGGATAGCAAATTTTAATACAGTTCTGTTCTTAAAAATCTGTATTAAATTTTGGCATTTACTATCAGTATAAAAAGCCTGCAGCCGAATTTCGGTCAAAAAATCTCTTGAAAGAAAAGAAAAGAGAAGAATTTTCTTATTCTGGAATTCCGACGAAAGTGTGGAAAAAAAAAATGTGGACAGATGAAAAGGAAAACGAGAATTTAAATTTCTTCCAAATTTTTGAGGAAGAAATTCGATAAGAGATTTTTCTGGGATGAAATATGATGGTATAAATTGTGTCTTTACTTTCTATAATGTGTGTAAAATAATGGGGGAAATATTCTTGGTTCCCTGGGCATGCATCCAATGTACTTAATTGCCACTCATGATACATACTCATGCAATGGCAAGCATAGAAAAGCTTTCAATAAATAACTATGGAAATGCTAAATAGAACGCCAAGTTAAAAATTAATCCAAAATCCAGTTGGAATGTGGAGCCATTGAAAGACGATTCGCGTTCGATGGATTATTTGATTAGATTTTTTTCAAGGCAAACAATCAAAAACAACCAAATTATTTGAATATGTATCATGGCACATGGGATGTCAGGCCATTTGGCCGAAGGTCATTAGGCCGAATGGTCATTAGGCCGAACGGTCATTAGGCCGAATGGAAATTAGTCCGAATTAGAAAAAAAAATCAAAAGTGAAAAATGAGAAGTTCTTTCTTCACCTTACCACTTCTTCCTTCTCCCTTCTTGTATCTACCTTCTTCTTTCTTTTTTCTTCCTTCTTCCTTCTTCCTTCTCCCATCTTCCTTCTTCCTTCTTCCATCTTCCTTCTTCCTTCTTCCTTCTTCCTTCTTCCTTCTTCCTTCTTCCTTCTTCCTTCTTCCTTCTTCCTTCTTCTTTCTTCCTTCTTCCTTCTTCCTTCTTCCTTCTTCTTTCTTCCTTCTTCCTTCTTCTTTCTTCCTTCTTCCTTCTTCCATTTTCCTCTTCTTCCTTCTTATTTCTTCCTTCTTCCTTTTTTCTTCCTTCTTCCTTCTTTCTTTCTTCTTCCTTCTTCCTTCTTCCTTCTTCCTTCATCCTTCATCCTTCTTCCTTCTTCCTTATTCCTTTGTCCTTCTTATTTCTTTCTTCTCCTTCTCCTTCTTCCTTTTTCCTTCTTCCTTCTTTCTTTTTCATTCTTTTCATCTTCCATCTTCTTTCTTCCTTCTTCCTTCTTCGTTCTCACTTTTTCCTTCTTTCTTCTTCCTTCATCCTTCATCCTTCTTCCTTATTCCTTCTTCCTTATGCCTTTGTCCTTCTTCTTTCTTTCCTCTCCTTCTCCTTCTTCCTTCTTCCTTTTTCCTTCTTCCTTCTTTCTTCTTCATTCTTTTCATCTTCCTTCTTCTTTCTTCCTTCTTCCTTCTTCCTTCTTCTTTCCTCCTTCTTCCTTCTTCCTTCTTACTTTTTTTCTTTTTTCTTCTTCCTTCTTCCTTCTCACTTCCTACCTACTTCCTTTTTTTTTATCTTCTTCCGTTCTACTTATTCCTCACTTCGCACTAGTCACTTCTCACTCCCCAGTGCTCATTCGGCCTAATGACCATTCGGCCTAATGACCCAGCATCGTATCATGGTATGTGCACAATTAATTATAAAAAGTACGCAGATTTCGAAACAAAAGCTGAAGCTAAGCTAAAGCTAAGCTAAAGCTAAGCTAAAGCTAAGCTAAAGCTAAGCTAAATCTAAGCTAAAGCTAAGCTAAAGCTAAGCCAGTTGTTAAGCTAAAGCTAAGCTAAAGCTTAAGCTAAAGTTAAGCTTAAAGTTGTTAAAGCTAAGCTAAAGTTAAAGCTTAAAGTTAGCTAAGCTAGCCAGCTTAAAGCTGCTTAAAGGCCAAAGCCCGCCCAAGCTAAAGCCAAGCCCGAAGTTAAGCTAAGCCCCAGCCTGGCCAGCTTAAGTTAAAGCTAAAGTTGTTAAAGCTTAACCCAGCTAAGTTAAAGCTCAGCTGTGCTGGGCTCCCAGTCTGCTCAAGCTTAAAGTTAAGCTAAAGCCAGCTAAAGCCCAGCCTGGCCCAGCCCTGCCCCAGCCAGCCCCAAAGCCTGTCTCAGCCCAGCCCGTCAGCCCCAGCCCAGCCTGCCCCTGCCCTGCCCTCAGCCTGGGCTCAAAGTCTGCTCAGCTCAGCTCAGCTCAGCCTGCCCAGCCCGCTCAGCCTGCTCAGCCCGTGCCCGCCCCAAAGCCTGCTCAGCCTCAGCTCAGCCGCCAGCCCCTCAGCCCTGCCTCCAGCCCCGCCTCCAGCCCCGCTCAGCCTGCCCAGCCCCTGCCCGTCCAGCCCCAGCCAGCCTGCTCCAGCCCCGGCCCAGCCCGCCCAGCCCCAGCCCAGCCTGCCCCAGCCCGCCTCAGCCCCGCCGCTGCCTCCAGCCTGCCTTTTTAAAGCTGCTTCAGCTGCCCAAAGCTCAGCCTCGCCTGCCCAGCCTGCCCAGCCTGCTGCCAGCCCCAGCTCAAAGCCTGCGCCTTTAAGCCTCAAAGCCTGGGCTCAGCTGGCCAGCTGCTCAGCTGCCTGCTCAGCCCGGTTCAGCCTGCCTCAGCCTCAGCCCGCCCGCCTGCCCTCCTGTGCCTGCTCAGCCCGCTCAGCCCCCAGTGCCTGCCTCAGCCCCTCTGGCCCCAGCCCGCCCCAGCCCCTGGCCCAGCCTGCTGCCTCCAGCCCTGTCTCAGCCCCAGCCCAGCCCCAGCCCTGCCCAGCCTGGCCCCAGCCCCAGCCCCGCTCAGCCTGCCCAGCCCTGCCAGCCCGCCCCAGCCCCTGGCCCCAGTGCCCAGCCCCGCCCAGCCCCTGGCCCCAGCCCTGCCCCAGCCCCAGCCCCAGCCCGGCCCCCAGCCTCCTCAGCCCAGCCCTGCCTCCCAGCCCCAGCCCGCCCGCCCCAGCCTGCCCAGCCTGGCTCCAGCCCCAGCCCAGCCTGCCCGCCCAGCCCGCCCAGCCCGGGCTCAGCCCGTCGCCTGCCCGCCAGCCTGGCCCAGCCCGGCCCCAGCCCGCCCAGCCTGGCTCAGCCCGGCCAGCTGGCCTGCTCCGCCCAGCCTGGGCTCAGCTCCAGCCCCGGCCCAGCTCAGTGCGCCTGGGCTCAGCCTGCCTGCTCAGCCCGCTCAGCTCCGCCCAGCCTGCCTCAGCCTGCTCAGCCTGGCTCAGCCTCCGCCCAGCCACCAGCCTGCCCAGCCTGCTCAGCCTGCCTGTGCCTGGCTCAGCCTGCTCAGCCTGCTCAGCCTGCCTGGGCTTAAAGCTGTTTGCCTGCCGCCTGCTAAAGTTGTTTAAAGCTTGTCTGTTTGCTTGCTTAAAGCTTGCTTAAACATAAAGTTGTTAAGCTGTTTAAAGCTGCTTAAAGTTAAGCTAAAGTTGTTTAAAGCTGTTGCTAAAGCTGCTTAAAGCTTGCCAGTTGCTTAAAGCTGTTTAAAGCTAAGCTAAAGTTGCTTTAAAGTTGCTTAAAGCTAAGCTAAAGCTTGCTTCAAAGCTGTTAAAGCTAAGCTAAAGCTAGTGTTAAAGCTTGCTTAAAGCTTGTAAAGCTAAGCTAAAGCTGTTTAAAGCTAAGCTAAAGCTAAGCCAAAGCTAAGCTTAAGCTATTTTTATTTCGCACCTTTTTTCATGAACTTTTTTAGCTGAAATGTAAATGGTCCGTCCTTATATCAATGTAATGTACTGAAAAGTTGCGAATCAGAATGTACTTACATTCTGAACTAAAACTACCATCATCTGTTCATAATTTCAGAAAATAGTAGCAAAAAATATCATTTCGCTCAGTGTAGTGTTATAATCAATCGACCGAACTGATATGATGTTTGGTCGATGTGTGCTTTGCGTGTGTGCGGTGCGTGTATGTATGTACGCAATAAACCAACTCATTTTTAGGCACTAATATTAGAACGATAAAATACCACAAGTTGCATTTGATATTGGACCTTGTCATATTACTTTCATTTGGAAACTGACCAGATCGGTCATTGCGTTCTAGAGTTATTGCCAAATAACCGTTAATATCGAAAAAGTATTGTGTCAACTTTTCTGTTATATCTTTTTAGTATTGATTAGTTGGGTTTTTGTATTAAAACCTTTCAAAATTGATTTTAAACATGAGTTCTTAGACCGTCTAAGACGAATTAAGTACTGTCCATTTAATTCCACCAGTTAATTTTCGTTATCTTTGCAGATACGTATTTCGACCACAACTGTGTGGTCGTCTTCAGTGTCTTGTACTTGACTCGACTTAACTCGACTTAAGTCGAGTCAAGTACAAGACACTGAGGACGACCACACAGTTGTGGTCGAAATACGTATCTGCAAAGATAACGAAAATTAACTGGTGGAATTAAATGGACAGTACTTAATTCGTCTTAGACGGTTTAATACATTCCACTGAACGAGCTTAATATATTTTTCTGATGAGTTCTTAGATTTATTCGTTGAATTGGATAGAAAGCATTGTGATTACTCACTTGCATTCTCCATCGATATTTAAAATGCAACAATTAAAGATGGGTCTCACTACGGGTGAATCTCCACATCGCAGATTTTGAGAAACATCTGAGTAAATTATATGTAAATAGAATAAACTTGGCTTCAAACTCCGTAGTTCTTTACTCCACCGAATGCAAATCGGTAAGTTTTTTATTAGCTCGGGAATAAGACTCTAGAGCCTCATGATTGTCAATACTTGCTTCTACCATCTTCTCGGCACCATCAAATCGTCACCAGTCACCGAATTGTAGTTTTGAACGACGGGGCAATGCTGTCAAGTGTCAAATATGATTCCCCACAGAGCAGCTCACGGTTAGAAAAACTCAGATTTCTACTGGAAAACGGTGGAAAATTTTCAACAAATGATTTCATAAAATAAAAAAATGCATTAAGGGGGAGGGCACACAAATTCTAATTCTATTCAGTAGCATAATAATGGGATGATGCTTCAGCTAAAACCAGTAAAGTGAATAATTGCGGAAAAAAATTGCGAAAACTCAATACTTCCAGTGCGGGTGCTACCTCCACAAAAGATCCTTTTACCCTAGAATAAATGACTTATAATTGGATCGGATACAAAACGCTGCAATGAAACACTCGTCGGTTGAAAACTGTTTTCAACAAAAGTCAGATGATGCAGTTGTCATGAACGTAGAGATAATTTGCGTTTCAGAAGAATCTCAATCTGTATATGTACATAATGAACATCAATTTTCAGCGGAGCGTTATAGCAACCGGGTTGCTCGGTGATTTCAAAGAATTCCGTTTACTGACTAACAAAGCACTTAGGATGACAGCCATCGTTAAAATTATGAGAATTCATCGAAAAAGTTATTGGTTGTACGTTTTAACTGCCAATGATTCCATAGTTAACGTAAGGGCCATCGCACTTTCGCATGGATTTGATATTTAAGCGATTTAAAATCCTTTAAAAAGTATTTCTGAAATTCCTTTGGGATTTTATATGAAAACTTCTAGGAATTCCTTGCATTGGAAAATCCTTTACGATTTTCTTCGTATATTTCTGTATGGTATTTTCTAAAGGAACTTTTGATGGAAATCATCGAGGAATTCCGCTGGAAGTTCTGAAGAATTTTCTAGAGGATTTTCCGAAGGAATCACTAAAGGAGTGAATTTGGGGGCGGAATTTTTTAAATCATTAAATTTTCTAATTGAGTTCCCTGGATAGAACTTTTAAGGCATTTTCGAATGAATACTGGAAGGAATTTCTGAAGAAAAAGCTAAAGGGAAATGAAATTTATAATAATTATTATTTTCTCATTATCCGAAATTAGTCCACTGTTCAATACATACGATATTATCCGACCAACCATTCTTGAAACTTCTTTTTAGCTCTTTATATAAACATTAAGCTTCATGACGTTAATTCTTTATACCCAATTTCAGGTAACTGGATAATTTCGCCTTATGAAACTACCTTTGGATTCAAAATCTAGCATGGTTCATATGATTTGCTTCACTTAAACATTGAAATTGCTTACGCCATACATAACCATTTCAAAACACCGCCTTATGAAATTCAAAAATTTCACTTGTGTGAAAAAGTCATACGTCAAACATTTGAAAACACAAAAATGGCGCCTATCGTAGTAGACGAGCTAAAGTTGATAGCAGATTTGTTAAAAGGAGCTCCCGGATTAAATTTGGACCTTCTCCGACGTAAGATTGACAATATTTGTAATCTCAATGCCATAAAGTTGTTATTTATTTAGGGTAACCGTACCCTTAGTGGAGGTAGCACCAATCATCCGGTAGCACCATCATCCGAAGTGGTAGAAGATCCAAGTACAATAATCTGTGGACTATTCAAAAAGGAAAACAAGGTGAGTACCAGAAAGAGAATGCATTTTTATCTAAGGTGTTATAATTATTTTCAATTTTGGTGGTTGCCAATGTGATCGATCTTGTGTCGAAACATAGTTTTAAAAAAATAATCTTCGATAAAATTGTGCTGAAAATGATTATTATTTATTCTATTTTGCATTTCTTAAAAGGAAACATATTACACTCCAAAAGTCAAGAATCGTGGTAACCCTGCAGGCAAATTATACAGTCGTAGAAATTATATTAAACAATCGGGACGTAAGCGTGATCAAAAAGAGAAGAATCATCATCAGAAGTTCTAGAAAATTTGGTTAAATTACATATTACAAAAGCATCCATGACAAAAGTACCAAATTCTTGAATAACGTAGAGGAAATGTTTGACATTTGTTTGTTTGTTGACACCGGATGAGTGCCAATGTTTTTCAGTGAATCAAGGCCTGCTGTGATTGAAAAATGTAAATATTTACTCACTCGGTACTCACTCGGCCGCCATTAGCGAGCGCAAAATACTGGATTGTTGGAACTACAAATAGTCCTTGGATTACCGGTTGCCAAGTTTTCAAAATTGGTGTGGGTATTCATCGAGCAATTCGTATATGAAGTACCTTCGAATTATGGTGGCTATTTATGTATCAACAAGTTAATCCAGTTTTTGAATAGCCAGTCTGAAAATCAGCGATAATGTTACCGTGCTGCATAGTAGGATGTGCTTGTCAATTCAAGACAGCTGAGGAACTGATTGTCCATGTTCAACGTACACATAAGCCTCCAGTCGATTTTCTATATAAGTGTACATTCCCAGGATGCATTCAAATATGTTCAAAAATATATAGTTTTAAGAAACACGTAAGAACTCATAAGTTTGATTCAGTAGAGTTCAGTATGCTTGAATATCGCAATGAAATTGATAACGATTTAAAAATTGAAGAACCAACAAAAAAGGTCAGAAAGACTGACATCGGCTAAGATAAAAGTGACTCAACCATTGACAAAAATTTGAATTTCATACAGAAAACAGCTGTAGAGTTCACGTTAGATATGCATCAGAGGCCCAACTTTTCTAGATGTGATGTACGTGATGTACAAAGGGCTACTCAACAATTTTGTTCCAAAGCTATTCAGCCTATCGGTAGGCTAAACATGACCGTAGGAAATTCAGAAACCCAGTATCAGTTCGAGGTATATTTGTCTCAGTTACAAAATTGTTTTGATTTCATAGACAGCGATTTCAAATTTTTTAAACATCTTGATAACGTTAGTATTTTCAAAGCACCAGTAACAGTCACATTGAATCAGCATCCAAATCATAACCAATCAATACCTGCGGAATGTAGACAATCGTGTTTAGTCTTGAATCAAATTGATTTTCAAATTCGAACTTTTTTCGAAACTGACCATGTTTTAGATAAAACGATTGAACACATGGCAGCATTGGAACAATCTTCCGACATACTCCATTTTATTAGTGGAAGCGTATGGAAACAAATAAAAGCAAAATACAAGCAAGACGACTACATTATACCCATTTGGATGTATGCCGATGAGCATGAAGTGAATGATCCTCAAAGCTCACACAGCAAAGTAGACTCGGTCTGTGGCATCTATTACACGTTTCCCACTCTACCAGAAGAGTACAAATCGAAGTTGGTCAATATTTTTGTAGTAGGTATAATTAGAAAAGTGGTGATAGATAAGGTTGGCGTGAATACTCTTGTTAAGTCATTGATTGTGCCGTTTAAAAAAATCGAAAGAGAAGGAATTATGTTGAAACTGGGAGAAAAGCAGATTAGGGTACGTTTTGTACTGTCTTTATTTCAAGGTGATAATCCTGGAGTGCATACTTTATTATTGCTATCAGGAGGATTTAATGCAAATTTTTATTGTCGATTTTGCCGCAGACACAGGCTGCAGCTACAGACTGATTGCAAGGAACATGAAGAATGTTTAAGGAATAGACATAATTATGATGAAGATGTCGCTGCTGGTCGTCATTCGGAGACAGGAATCGCAGGAAATTCTGCATTCAATCAGTTAGACTCGTTTTATGTGATGGAAAATCCAAGTGTAGACGCAATGCATGATTTATTTAGTAATGGAGTTTGCAAGTATGGCCTTCTGTCTGCTCTCAATCACTTTATCTACAAGGAAATTTTGTTCAACGTTGCTGTTTTGAACACCAGATTGAATTTTATTAGTCGAACGTCTCAGGATGTAGCTTTAAAAACGAATGCCAGACTTTGAAGAGACGTATAATAGAAAAACTAGAGCAAAAATTGTTGCTATAAGAATGACTGCTGCAGAAATGAAAGCTTTCTACAAAAATTTCATTTTTATAGTAGGTCCGCTTGTACCGCAAAATGATACTGTATGGAACTTTTGCAGAGTTTTGATGAAAATGGTAGACTTAATTCTGGCAAAATCGTTCAATGAAAATTTGTTGTTTGAAATGAGTGACTTGATTCAGTTGCACAACAGATTGTATCAGGATCTCTTCAAGGATACATTGAAGCCAAAGCAGCATTTTCTTATTCACTATCCAAAGATCATTAGACAAAGTGGACCTGTACATTTGATGATGTGCTTTCCCAACGAGGCAAAACATCAACACTTCAAGGAATATGCGCATGTAATATCATCGCGTATCAATATCGCATATACTTCATGCATGAAAGCTAGCTTACAGTTCAGTTATAATGTATACCACAAGACATTTTTCAATTCTAGCGTGGAAGGAGACTTTTATGAGCAAACTTTAAAATCAAGGCCTTATTATTCAAAAATAATTAGTGTCCCTTCCACGAAAACGAAAAAACGTGTTTCGCCCGTGCCATCCAGTTGAAAGGCACTAAATTTGAAACTGGTCAATTTTTATCAACAATTGGAGACTCGGTAATTTCGCTGTTAGAAATTGAAGAATTTATAAGGTACCAGAATCACCTATACGCTATATGTAGAAATTGGAGAGTTGGCAGATTCGTAGACCACTTATTGGCATATGAGGCAGAAGAACGAACTGATTTGTACAGCGTAATTGACTTCCAAAGAAACGACGAATTGCCATTTAGTATACATGAGGCGAACAATAAGTATTTTTCTAGATATTGTTAGGTTATTTTGTATTTCTAAGTACATTATTAAATGTAATTAAATATATCTCGAATAAAATGTTAAGTTAAGATAAACCATACCTTGTGTTTTCTGAAAATCTGATAAAAAGCTTCGGTAGCTTATGGTACGGCATGGAAGATAATAATAAAAAATAACAAACTCAATAGGCAAACAGGAGAGAAGCGAGTGATATTTTTCAAAATTTCATAATTATGGGGTGATAATTTTACATTATACATACCGTAACAAAATTAATAAGGAACATAATAATTTAGAAGTATATGAAGCAAATAAAAGCTGCATAATATATTGATTTTAACTATATTTTGTTTTTGAACGATGCAGCTTTTATATTTTTGTACTATAAAACAGTTTCATAATAGGAAATTGATTTTATAGAGGCACTTTAAAATCGCTACCCTATAGCTAACAATGAATTTTTCTGAAAAATATCATCAGCACTGATCTTATTTTTACCTCGTGATATATTGTTAACCTTTTGTCTGTGCTCTGGGGTCAATATGACCCCAGGCCACTTTGAGTGGCTGCCATTTTTTTAGTTTCCAACCGATTCTCCTAATTTTTGGTAGTTTGGTAAAACTCGCCGAGATCTGTCTCCTAGGTGCAAAATCGCTTGAAAAATCTTGAAAATATGCGCTACAGTGTACTTTAAAAAAAAAACTTACGTTGTCTGTGCTCTGGGGTCAAATTGACCCCAAATTGAAATTACTATAACTTTTTTAATGTTTGGCCAATTTTGGATTCTTGGGGCTGTTTCGAAAGATAGTTTAATCATCTTTCAGATCGTTACCAAAGATTGACTATAGGTGGGTGGGTACATCGCGGGAGGGTTTTCGTAAAAAGGGTACAAAACAGTGATTTTTCATGCTTATTTCACTTATATTTGAAAATCCTACCCATTTTGAACTGCACCTTTTCAAAAAGGTTATGCAGGAAGGCGTCTGCTTTGGCATGAGGCATTGATTAGTTTAGCGCTTGGTCGCTAGGTGGCGGTATATTTGAATTCATTATTTTAGACTACTCAAGTAACTCCGATGTATGGAATTTTCTTCATTGTAAATATTCTTATCGCACAATTTTGAAATTTGTAAAGATGACGTCTGTAACAAAGTTCGTCTGGTGGGAACAGACTGTCATGTGACGAAATAAATAATAAGGAAATTTACAAATAGGCGGCGCTAGTGTACTTGCAATATTCTTGCATATATGCAATATTGCTTTAGCTTGAGATCCCTCATACCTACACCCAAGTTGCATTCGGCAACATTGTTCAGGATGTCTAGTACTACAAAGCGGTGCTTAATATAATGAGCACTTCTTCCCATTTTTTAATTTGTGCGATAAGAATATTTACACTGAGGAGAATTTTATATATCGGAATATCTTGAGTAGTCTAAAATAATGAATTCAAATATACCAAAACCTGGCGGCCGAGTTCTAAACTTATCAATGCCTCATGCCAAAGCACATGCCTTCCTGCATAACCTTTTTGAAAAGGTGCAGTTCAAAATGGGTAGGATTTTCGGATATAAGTAAAATAAACATGAAAAATCACTGTTTTTGTACCCTTGTTCACTAAAACCCCTCCCCGCGATGTACCCGCCCACCTATAGTCAATATTTGGCAACGACCTGAAAGATGATTAAATTATCTTTCGAAACAGCCCAAAAAATCCAAAATTGGCCAAACATTAAAAAAGTTATAGCAATTTCAATTTGGGGTCAATTTGACCCCAGAGCACAGACAACGTAAGTTTTTTTGAGCACAGACAGAAGGTTAATGAAAGTACTGAATTTCGATTTTCCTCATTTTAAATATTATATGAGTGAATATGTTTTTCATAATTTCAAAACACCAAATTTCATAAGGCGGCCATATGTAAAACATAAGAAATGAAGTCGATTGATCTCAGATCGTTTCATAAGGCAAATTTTTGAAAAGCATACTGATTTCTTGTGGCAAAAAACATAAGGCATTTGATTGAATTTCCCTAGTCCAGTTTCCTCAGTGCATAACCCGTACAATTTCATCATGTAAATTTGGATGTCTCTATCGATAACATGTATAAATTCTTTTTTGCAATTCCTGATCATAATACCTGGTTTACAGTTCGCCTTTACGGCCTTTTTTGGCATACCAAAGAAATGGGTGCTTTAATGAACATTATGCAACACAAATGGGTTGAATAATATTCATTATAGCACACATTTGGGAGCTATAATGAGAAATCAACATCAGAACAGTATTTACATGACTATATTTTGCTGAATTAGCTTGGGTAAGTGTTCAAATAGTGAATTCTCTGCGTCGCGTAATAAATGAAATAGCTTGATGGACATTACGTCAAAAAATTCCACGGTAACATGGATTCTGATTGTTCTCTGCAGCAACATAATTGATTGGCAAGAATAATCATGTGGAGTAAAGTAGACTGTACAATTTTGGTACAGATCTATTAAATTTAAGTCCATTTTTCGTCAATGCAAAAAATAGCGTGTGCAACTCGTTGCAAAACTCGATTTTTTCAGCACTCGTAGTATTTATCAAACTCGGCAAGCCTCGTTTTATAAACGTACAACTCGTGCTGAAAAAATCATCTTTTTGCAACTTGTTGCACAAACTACTATATTATGCTTGCGATAAAAATCTTTAAAGCTATCATTTTAAATTTTGACATCATCTAGGAATTAAAAATATCTTCAATTATCTTTAAATATATTTATCAAAAATAATTGTTGTTTTTGTACCAGTGTAACATAAAACATCGACAAAGAAAAATGAAGATTGACAACTGTGAATTTTTATTTCGGGTTGTTGTTGATTCGCTCCGCAGCACAAAAAAAAAATATGCTATATAACTTATAAAAAGTGTTTGGTGTATTTATTTAGTACTGATTTTAGGGAAGTTTGTGCTTTGGTGAAGTTAGTGTCAGGAATAATATCCGTAAAATGACAGACCACTCCTTCATTCCGGAGATCGACTAGGAAGTGCTGGAGGAAACTGCTGACAACCAGTCAGTGGTGGTGAGTCTGCCGCTCGAAGTTTACAATGAGCAACCGGATGCTGTGAGGGCAAGGGCACTGCAGATGGACGTCTCATTCATAAAGCAGCAGCTTTCCATGATACAGGAGACATTACAATCAAGCCCATCAACATCATCTTCGTCCTCCGTCAACTTCGAAACAATACGGAACCTTATGCCTCTAGGCTCGACCGATGCTCTGGTCGAATTCGAAGATTTTTTTTATAACAAATGACAACAAAAAGAAATTCGTAAGGTGTGAAATGTTCATATTAATATTGAGGCATTCCACGGAGGCATGCCAGTAGATCCTGAGCGAAAATATCTGAAACTTTGCACAGTTTTTCAATTTCATCTAAATCGTCATTTTGCGATATCAAATCTTCATATTGAGTCACGGCTAACTTTTCAAAAGGGTGTATGTGGAAATGGTTCAAAAATATTTAAAAAGCTGCACAGCAAAAACGAAATGTTCGATTGTTATGATTTTTTCAGCAAAGTTAGACAACTAAATGATAGTTCTTAAGAAAATGTGCACAGTAAAAAATAAAATTTTACCTTCAAAAATATCATTTTTGTCACAAAAACTCAAATATCTCAAAGCCCTATCTTTTTACGAACGTAATTTTTTTAGGGAAAACGGTCCATTATCAGTTCAATCAAAGGTAATTGCCTATTTCCGGGGATTAAACCACCCGACTTGGACGTTAATTTACAATGTTATGAAAACTCATATGTGGATATGTACGTTATGTGGAAGATATTGATTTGGAAAATGTATTGGAGGTAACCACTTTCCCTTCGATGGGACTCGAACCCATGACCCTACAGTACGCTAGACTGGTGCTTTAACCAACTAAGCTACGAAGGACCTCCGTCGGCCTTTCGCAACCTAGCGGCTACTGAACGAGCTCGAGATTCCCAAATTGGACGCATAGTCAAATCACTCGCAATCCATTTCTCAAGCCAATACTTCCACATGTGTATTGTACACGTCCACATTAGAGGAGCGTGAGTATTTAGAATGTCTGGCTGCTATACACATTCTTCATCAGCAACGGTACTGATCAAGTGAGGTTGTGTAAGCTATTTGCCAGTCGGTCGTCAAGCTCAGACCCGACCGCATTGCGTAGGCAAGAGCACGCAACTCAAGTTCAGTTCAATCAAAGGTAATTGCCTATTTCCGGGGATTAAACCACCCGACTTGGACGTTAATTTACAATGTTATGAAAACTCATATGTGGATATGTACGTTATGTGGAAGATATTGATTTGGAAAATGTATTGGAGGTAACCACTTTCCCTTCGATGGGACTCGAACCCATGACCCTACAGTACGCTAGACTGGTGCTTTAACCAACTAAGCTACGAAGGACCTCCGTCGGCCTTCGCAACCTAGCGGCTACTGAACGAGCTCGAGATTCCCAAATTGGACGCATAGTCAAATCACTCGCTCTTGCCTACGCAATGCGGTCGGGTCTGAGCTTGACGACCGACTGGCAAATAGCTTACACAACCTCACTTGATCAGTACCGTTGCTGATGAAGAATGTGTATAGCAGCCAGACATTCTAAATACTCACGCTCCTCTAATGTGGACGTGTACAATACACATGTGGAAGTATTGGCTTGAGAAATGGATTGCGAGTGATTTGACTATGCGTCCAATTTGGGAATCTCGAGCTCGTTCAGTAGCCGCTAGGTTGCGAAGGCCGACGGAGGTCCTTCGTAGCTTAGTTGGTTAAAGCACCAGTCTAGCGTACTGTAGGGTCATGGGTTCGAGTCCCATCGAAGGGAAAGTGGTTACCTCCAATACATTTTCCAAATCAATATCTTCCACATAACGTACATATCCACATATGAGCGGTCCATTATATTAGCTATCTACTATAAAAAATTGGTGAAGGTAAACTAATAAACAAAAATGTTATGACATTTCAAACATTTCACAATTTTCACATTTAGTGAGCATGAGCATGAGCATGATTGACCGCCCACGGTTGCTACTCTGTTATTGCCAGGTCAGCTGTAATTACACAGAGAACCAACAGATGAGGTTTGGGACTAACATCATCTTCAATGTGTAAGAACTGGTGATCCAAAAGTAAGCAATACCAGCGCCGGCCGTGTCCGAATGCAGGTCAATTGAGGAATGGGTAGAAAAATGTTGACATGATACTCGCTTTGATAGAAGCCGACGAGTCATCTGCACTTCCACGAGAAATCACTGGGATGTTGGATATATGAGGTAGGTATTGTGGCAGGGTTCGTTTTGGTAAACGGTATGCCGTGTATAGCGTGTAGTTTGATCAATTCAAAACATAATCGAACGAACACTAATTATTTTAATTACCGACCGCACTAAGCAGAACAAAATTGTCGATGACCAGCCGATCTCTCTGCTAACCGCACAAAGCAGAACAATATTTTCAATGACCGGCCGATCGTTCTGCTTACTGACGCGAACTGCATCTTCACTTTCTAATTAATTTACTCACCCGCACAAAGCAGAACAATATTTCGATGATCGGGCGATCGTTCTGCTAACCGCACAAAGCAGAACAAATTATGTCATGACCGGCCGATCGTTCTGCCTACTAAACAAATCACGACTGTACGTGACCTCTGAATGCTGAACATTTGTCTTTCAGCTTAGCCTAGCTTAGTTTAGCTTAGACTGACTGTACATATCAATAATTGCTACTCCGTGATTGATCAGAGCTGGTGCGAATTGCACTTCGATCCAAGTGAATAGTGGTTGGGATTTACCATCTATTCTCGAAGTGCACGTTCCAGCAGCTCTTAATTATGATCAATAACGGCGCCGGCCAAGTCCTTACAGTCAGTTGGGAAAGGAAGGGAACATTAGTGTGTGGTTATTGTTGCTTCTAGAGACCGAGAATCTACATAATTTACATTGTACGTGACTGGCGAAAAATTCTTTTAATAGTTTTAAAACCTGTTGATAATAAGAAACATATCAGAAATGTTATTTTTAAGACAAAAGCTGCAAAATCAAAGATTTATATACACGTATACGTCTATAGTTTACCTGCAAAAAATATACCTCTTAGAGAATAGACTTTATGATCGGGAGGAAACGGGTATCTTCAACAACAACAAATGCATGATAAGTACATACCATGACAATGCTCACGAAAAAGCAAAAAAATTACTACCACTAAGGATGTTAAAGACCTTATGGTAATTTTTTTGTTCAGTCAAACAAATGACACCAAACTAGTCAGTAAAAACTTAAAAGTGATTTTGTTTATTGGAATATAACGAACAACATGAGTAGCCGCTTTCTCAACTGTTGTAGGCCGTTTGATGGAAAAAAGTGTTCAAAAGAGTTACGAAATCTCACCGAAAGCACCATAGATAAACTGAAAGCGACTGGTTATGCTCCAATGTCCACATTGAATACAAATTTATGCATTTGCACGTCCTGTCGTCTAAACGTTGACAAAAGAGCAATCTGTATATCACCGGTTGAGCAGAGCGCAGGAAGTTCGAAAACGACAACAACTGATGAATTGCCAGATGTACCGACAACAACTGAGGAATTACCAGAAGAAGGGTAAGACGGTATAATGCGCCCCACCTGGCCAAAACGCCCCCCTTTGATTTCTAGAAAACTATAACTAATTAAGGATCAAAATCAGTTGGTACCTATAAGTATTTGTAAACCCACCATACTATGTGAATGTGGAAGTATTTTTGTATTACACAATGAAAATAATATCAAAATATAAAAAGTTGCAGTTTTGATGTAACTTTTTATGTTTGTTTACTCAACATTATGGAGCGACTCTGGCATACTGTCCGCAAAACTTGCATTGGAACACTCAGTTGGGCAACAAAATAACTTTTCTCAGTGGTTAATAAGATATAAAATTGCTTCCATCTTCAAAAATGTAACGATTTTCGAAAACATGTTTCACTGGCCAAAACGCCCCAGTGTAGGCAGGACGATATGCCCTTACCAACTGGACACAAGCGCAGCGAGCCTGCAGCAGTTGCTTCCAAATTGTATGGAAAATATTGAAATGTAATTCACACCTGCTTGATTGGACTTATGTTGTTTTTTTAATGTCAAGCGCATAAGGATTTGTAGCTTTTTTATTATGGGATTGATAAAATACTAATGAAGGGTCATGAAACGTCTTTGGTTGAGGTGGGGCGTATTGCCCAGGCACTTTTTAAAATTCATTTTTTCACGGCTTTTTAAAAAAGCTTTATTACGTGTTATCTGTAATATTTTTATATGACTACTCACGGGCAATGCATTTGCGATATCCTGGACTACCAAATAACACAAAGTTTACATAAATTGCGTTGAAAAATAAAAAGTTATCAAGGAGTTGCCTTAGGAGGGGCATATTATACCGTCTTACCCTATCAAGTGCTGAATAAAGTAGTCAAAAAGATATATTTCATGTCTAATGGATCAGCGTCGTAGTACAAAAATCGTAAGAATTATTCGAGCCTATGACAATTTAAATCAATGGACGGAATTGATGCAGAATGGCATTTTTTTTGCTACGTCACATGGCAAAGGTCCTTGTGATGCTATTGGAGGAACAATAAAGCGTATGGTCACAAGAGCAAGTTTAGCCAAAGAACGTGAGCATCCAATTAAAACTGCGAAAGAACTTTTTGATTGGGCGAATCGTAGAAAAGAAAAAGATTTAACCAAATTATCATTTTGTTTTACTACTACTGAAGAGTACGAAATAAAGGCTTCAGAGCTCAGCGAGCAATAATAATGCAAAAACGATCCAAGGAACCCAAAAAATTTCACTTTTTCATTCCATTGTCGGAAAATAAAATTAAAGCAAAACTATACTCAAACTGTGCTGATAATAATTCAAAACTGTTCGATATTGTAAAAAAATCGAATAAAAATAAATAAAAAATAAGTATTAATAAACTGTTTTCATGATATTATAACCCATACCTAAATTCAAACCCAAAACTCTTAGAGTTTCTATAACAACATTGTGTAACTCCCACATTCAATTTAATAATAAGGATAATATGATAGATCGAGTAGAGAGACTCATCGATCATTCCTGCAAAAAAATATTCTGGTGCTGATATTAAATGTCAAATCTAAGATTTTTTTTGTGATCTGTTAATTCATTTTTATTTATTTATACATATAATATTTATACATATAATATACATAATATCGATGAATACATAAATATGGAATATCATAAAAACAACTTGTTTAACTCACGCAAGGCCCTTAACAATAAAATCAGCACCAAACTGCGATTCTTGAAAAAAAAATACACGGAATTTTTTTTTTTACTTTGTGTGAAAATTGTGAAATGTTTGAAATGTCATAACTTTTTTGTGATTAGTTTACCATCACCAAATTTTTATGGTAGATAGCTAATATAATGGACCGTTTTCCCTAAAAAAATTACGTTCGTAAAAAGATAGGGTTTTGAGATATTTGAGTTTTTGTGACAAAAATGATATTTTCTAAAGCAAAAAAAAATTTTTTTTACGGTTTACATTTTTTTAAGAATCACCATTTAGTTGTCTAACTTTGCTGAAAAAATCATAACAATCGAACATTCCGTTTTTGCTGTGCAGCTTTTTGAATATTTTTGAACCATTTTCACATACACCCTTTCGAAAAGTTAGTCGTGACTCAATAAAAATATTTGATATCGAAAAATGACGATTTAGATGAAATTGAAAAACTGTGCAAAGTTTCAACTCAATAGAAAATCATGAATTAAAAATTTTGTTAAAATTTGATGCAGTTGCTTGGAATCGCTCTATTGTGTTTCCAATACAACTGAGTATGATTTTATTGGTTCTAAATTTGTTCCCTAGACTTATTACATCGTTCGTATATCAACATGTTTCTGCAGAAACCTTTGTTGATCAATATCTTTTCGAGAGCAGCGGCGATCCAGCAGCCCTTGCGTGCGCCGAATACCGATACCTATTGCAGCATGCCTGTAATAGCTTCAAAAGCAGCAACAGCAGACAAAGTGGGCCGGTTAGCTGAAAAAGGTTGAGCCGGCAAAAGTTATCTGTTCCGTTTAAAATGGAAATGCTTGATATAGTCAACGATGGTGGATCTTCGGATGCAGCAGATGGCGTGTGAATTTCATGATTTTGAATTTGAAAAATCTGTTTTTTTGTTTTTTTTTTATATACGTTACAAATGAGTTCTTTTAAACGTTTTAACTACTATGTATGAGTGGAGCGACGGAATATCCACAATCCTTTGAATAAAATGTGAAGCACACCGTTTTGCTTACAACCAAACCAAGTTTGAATGTTTCAATAGTATTTTTGAAATTCCCAACAAGCATATTCAGCTGCAACGTTAGAATAGAATTACCTAGTGATTCTTTCATAACGAATTGGTTTCCTGTTGCAAAAACATCTTCATTTGTTTTTTAGAAATAACTCACTCATATAACAACCAGTTGGTTCAAAGAGTGCCACATAATGTAATTGTCACTATTCTTATCAGCACGAATAGTGAAATCAGGATAAGATAATCGGTAAAATTTGTCCTCGTCATATTCGAAATCTGTAGGAATTGACTGATGGAATATAACTGGCCCTGCATACAAAACAAAATTTCGAAACTCAGTTGCTTTCATTTTTTAAAACATAATTGAGGGTCCTCATCTTTCTCTGAAATTCCATTGGAACATATTCAGCGTCTGTTAATATCCTTTACCTTCTGTTTAGAGAATTTCTGTGGATAAGCCTTTCATGTGAATGCAAGAAGTATTTTCTTACATTTCTTCATCAACTGCATGCATTTTGTCGATGACGAAATCTTCGATCATGTCAATTGGTAGGTAGTTTTTCCAATATGGTGTGTTCCGAAGACATATGATGGTCATCGTTATCAATGAGCGACGTTCTCTGTCTAAATTTTATGTCCGATCGTATTTGTATTTCTCGGAACAAGCTGGGGGGGAACTGTAGGATGACAACAGTTCAACAATGATATACGACCTCTGTGACGACTTTAGTATGTCAATTTTGATTCAGGAGAAGTTACAAGAGTGGCTCCTCCAGCACTTAATCAATCTGTTTCTATCGACCTCTCATATGACCTCACGAAGCACATCGATTGGGGAAAATATGCGGAGGGTTTATTGATGAGTGATCCGGCCAGTGCCAGGAGCTTCGATTCGTAGGAAACCACACAGTCGGTGGTGGGATGTCGAGTGAACACAACTTTATCGCAAGAAATCCGCCGCGTTTAAAGAATTTCGGAAACACGGTTCGATCGTTCTTCACAAACGGTACATCGCGTTCAAGATCTAATTCACGAAACTGGTCAAAGTGAAGAAACGCGGATATTGGCGCACTTTTGTTGAAGGTTTATCGCACGAGACTTCAATGAAAACTCTGTGGACCGCCGGGAGAAGAATGCGTCGTCCGTAAACGAAGATCGTGAAAGCTCGTCGCGGTGGAAACTTGACTTCGCAAAGAAAGTATGTTCGGATTCGGTGCTGGTGAACCAAGAGCTACGTGATGCTTTTTCTGACAGGGATGATATCTCGCTTAACTTTTCAAAAGGACCTAAGTTACATCTTTTTCATGATTTAATTTGAGTACTGCAATCAAAAGCTTTCATATCGGTCTGTTGATTGCAATATTCAAATAAAATCATGAAAAAAAAATAAATATCTTGGCTGTGCATATGCACAGCATATGTTTCGAAATGGACAAATTGATATGAAATTTGCGAAAAAGAATCCACGTGTCTTGGAGGGACTCGAACCCTCAACCTCCTACCTAGTAGGAGGTTGAGGGTTCGTGTCCCTCCAAGACACGTGGATTCTTTTTTCGCACCTACCTAGTAGGAGGTTGAGGGTTCGAGTCCCTCCAAGACACGTGGATTCTTTTTCGCAAATTTGTCCATTTCGAAACATATGCTGTGCATATGCACAGCCAAGATATTTAACAAAAAAATGGTTTTCGTACGGCCGAGTTGCCGAATAATATGCAATTAATTGTAATCAAGTGTCGGTCTTTCACCGTCATTAGTCGTCTGAGTACACGCGACCGCTTATGTAAAAGGCAATCAAACTCATCAAATGCTTTAGATATGAGGTGAACCGGTCTAGGGCCGAAAACCTCGTTAATAAAGACAATAAAAAAAAATCAAATGCTTTAGCCAAGCAAGCCTTTGGCACAGCAGAGTGCGACTGAATTCGCATTCTATACCGTCCCGCCCAGACAGTTACTGGGGGGCATGCAGTGCGATCCTCTCGTTTAATAAACAATGTGCACTCGCTTGGCTGTGGATATTCAATAGTAAAGCACCTGTGGAGATTGGACAAATCAAGCATCTGAAAGATATTCAAGCAAAAAAGAGAGCTAACCGCGGTGGAGGTTGGTACTCGGATTCTGATGGCTTTTCCGCAAACGTGACCTTTAAGTGGTCTTGTTGTGTAGGGGTTATCACGCCTAGTAGAGAGTAGGAGGTTGAGGGTTCGAGTCCCTCCAAGACACGTGGATTCTTTTTCGCAAATTTCATATCAATTTGTCCATTTCGAAACATATGCTGTGCATATGCACAGCCAAGATATTTAACAAAAAAATGGTTTTCGTACGGCCGAGTTGCCGAATAATATGCAATTAAATGAAAAAAATGTTACTTAGGTCCTTTTGAAAAGTTAATCGATATATGGATCGCCACTTTTCGATGATTGAATTCTCGCTAGCTCTTCTTTCATGTAACAATTCCGTGCCAGGGATAGATAGAATCAGGTTCAATTTGCTTTTAAACCTCCCAGACGTTGCGAAGAGGCGCTTATTGAGCCTGTTCAACCAGTTATTGGAGTGCAACATTGTTCCGGATGATTGGGAGCAAGTGAGGGTGATAACCATCCAAAAGCCTGGAAAACCCGCGTCGGATTGTAATTCGTATCGCCCCATCGCGATGCTGTCCTGTCTTCGGAAGCTGTTGGAGAAGATGATTCTCTTCCGGCTAGACAAATGGGTTGAATCGAATGGTTTGTTGTCAGATACACAATTTGGTTTCCGCATGGGCAAGGGAACGAACGACTGTCTTGCGTTGCTTTCTTCAGAAATTCAGCTTACCTTCGCTAAAAAAGAGCAAATGGGCTCAGTGTGTTTGGACATTAAGGGGGCTTTTGATACAGTTTGCGTCGATGTCTTAACCGACAAACTCCACTCGTGTGGACTTTCACCAATTTTAAACAATTGTACAAATTGTACAAATACAATTTGTTGTCAGAGAAGCGTATGAGTTTTTCTCATGGTGACTCGGCAACTTCACGAATTAGCTACATGGGTCTCCCCCAGGGCTCATGTTTAAGCCCACTTCTTTACAATTTTTACGTCAGAGACATTGATGAATGTCTCATGCCGAATTGCTCGATAAGACAGCTTGCGGATGACTGTGTTGTATCCGTTTCGGGGCCAACCGCAACCGATCTGCAAGGACCATTGCAAGATACTCTGGACAATTTGTCCACTTGGGCTACGAAGCTGGGTATCGAATTCTCTCCGGAGAAAACTGAGATGGTTGTCTTTGCAAAAAAAAACACCCGCTCCAACTGATGGGTAAGACAATCACTTATAGCATGTCTTCTAAATACCCCGGAGTCTGGTTCAACTCGAAATGCATCTTCGGGAAGTACATTGTGTATCTGACACAAAAATGCCAGAAACGGATCAACTTCATGCGATCAATAACCGGAACACGGTGGGGAGCGCATCCCGAAGATCTTATGACGTTGTATCGAACAACCATTTTGTCGGTCCTCGAATGCGGTAGTTTTTATGCTTTCACAACACACATGCTGAAGCTTCAACGGATTCAGTACTGCTGTCTCCGTATCGCGTTAGGATGTATGAATTCGACTCATACGATGAGTTTGGAAGCACATACGGGAGTACTGCCACTAACAGATCGTTTCGCGGAACTATCGCTCCGGTTCCTCATCCGCTGTGAGGTTCTCAATCCATTGGTCATTGACAACTTCGAGAAGCTGCTCGAACAAGACCCTCAATCTCGATTCATGAGGAGGTAAGCCCATCTTCGGTTGACACCAATCGTGCCAACTTCTTAGACTCTTACAGTTCCACTGTTACTTTTGATCTGTCCATGAAGCAGGAGGTTCATGGAATACCAAACTTCCTTCCTGCAGAGGTCATACCTTTATTATTTGCAAGCAAATACGGGCACGCCAGCGAGGAGAGAAGCTTTTTTCCGCGAAGGCTCAAAATTGGATGACTCTACTGGTTTCGGTGTTTTTAACGTTTTTCATAACGCCTATTTTAAGTTGAAATAGCCTTGTTCCGTGTATACTGCTGAGCTGGCAGCTATACACTATTCACTCGAGCAAATCGCATCCCTACCTCCTGACCACTTTTTCATCTTCACCGACAGTCTAAGCTCCTTGGAGGCTGTTCGGTCAATGGAACCGGTTAAGCACTCAGCGAATTTTCTGAGTGGGATACGGAAAGCTTTGACGGTCTTACTCAATCATCATGGGTGAGGTTCCTTCTCATTGCTCGATCCCGGGAAATGAGAAAGCGGGCTCTTTGGCTAAGGTGGGCACTATGGAAGGTGATATTTACGATCGGAAAATCACCTTCGATGAATTTTTCACATTAGATCGTCAGGAAACCTTGAACAGCTGGCAACGGAAATGGACAAATGGGGAGTTCGGTAGATGGCTGTATTCAATTCGCCCGCAGGTGTCGAAGCGTCCATGGTTCAAAAAATTGAATATGGAACGAGACTTCATTCGAACCATGTGTCGTCTAATGTCCAATCACTTAAAGTGTATAATACACATCTTTTCAGAGTGGGGCTCTCGGAAGGAAATCTCTGTGTTTGCAGCGAGGATTATCAGGACATCGATCATGTCGTGTGGGCGTGCGATGAGCATCGTGGCCCCAGATCTGCACTAACTGAACATCTCCGGGTCCGAGGAAAACAACCAAAGCCTATTAGGGAAGTGTTGTCGGGCCTTGATCTCGAGTACATGTCCCTGGTCCACCAATTTTTGAAAGTTGCTGATGTAAGACTGTAATCATTGTCTGCCCATTCCCTTGTCTGTCGTACCCCATTATGAATGTCTTCCTCTTGTTGTCCATTTCAATGTCTGTCGTTAATCGACTCGGCAAGTCGAGTCAAGTACGAGACACTGAGGACGACCTTACTGTTGAAGTCGAAATACGTATCTGTCAAGGTACAATTAAGTGGTGGAATTCAATGGTATTGTACAAACTCGTCTTATGACAAGTGATTCTGTTCTCATTTGTATTGAATAGCGCGTAGTATTAAAGATTGGGCTAATCGAAGATTTAACTTACCTCTGATCGATAGAATCGCGCTATTGTTGACCAAGTTATCCATGAGTGGAAGGATATGGCTGTAGCTCAGCGTCTCCAGTGAGTTACTGTCGAGATTCAGCACAACCAAAGCAGAAACACTGGTAAAAGTGCCACTCTCCAGCGTGGTCAGCCGATTGTTCTCCAAGTGAAGGTAGTGCAAATTGTTCAGTCCGTCGAATGCTCGTTCATCCAATTTCTGTTAGAATGAGAAAAACAAAACAAATATGTTTTACTGATTGGTCGATCGATCGCTAGTTCGCAACTTACCTCGATTTTATTTCCATCCAAGAATAACATCTGGAGACTCCACAGATCGGCAAACACCGTAGCCCCAATGTAGTTGACATCGTTGTAGGACAACTTCAGCACTTTAAGGTTCTCCAATCCCTTGAAGTACTCCTTGGCCAGCACCGAGATCATGTTCAACTCCAGCCGAAGTTCCTCAAGCTTCGTCAATTCAACGAACCCGTTATCGTGCAACTCTGCGATGGTGTTGTTCGCCAGGTTCAGCTTGATCAGCATCGGTAGGTTAACGAACGCTTCGCGATCGATCCGTCGGATGTCGTTGTTCTCCAGCATGATCTCGTCCAGCGCGTGGTGATTGGCAAAAGCATGTGAGTGGAGGGTTTTTATCTGGTTGTTCGGTAGGTTCACCGTCCGCAGTTCAGTCAGGTTACCGAACGCGTACGGGTAGATGTCCGAAATGATGCCGTACTCGATGGTGAGCATTCGGAGTTTTTTCAGCGTGAACAGTACGTCCGAGGGAATGTAGGTGAGATTGCCGGATTTGCGCACGGTAAACTTGAGATTCTCCAGGCTGGTTTGCGTGTGGAACGCCAGCCAGTTGGCGTCTTTTCGGGGAAGCTCCCCGTCGAATATCGAGCAGGACGCCTTTTGTGCCTTGGCGTGTCCTTCCGGTGAACAGTGGCAGGCCAATTTCATGTTAATATCCTCGGAGCAGAGATCCACCAGGGGAGTGGTAATCGTGGGCTGGGAGGCTGAGATCTGTGTGGATTTGCCCTTTCGATAGCTTTCCTTTTCATAGCTTCGGGCCAGTGTTGTCTGTAGAAGGCAGGTGGAGGTGAGCGAGAGGACAAATGCCAAGGTGGCCCAACTCGAGGACCGCGGAGGTGACATTGTTGAGGTTGGGTTTTTGGTTCCGATTGATGAGGGGTGGTTCACGGGTCAACGTTCACTGCTGCAGCACGAGTACACGTGCGGCAGGAGTTGGCGGCGGTTGTTAAGAGCTAATCCTAGATGAAATGGATGAAAGCCAGCCCTGCAAAATAGAAGGGAGAAGGAGAAAAAAAACGGAAATATAAACACCATTCGCTAATTGGTTTGATTTCGTTCGTTGGAACTTCTCGCTTCGATGGAAGCGAGGTGGTTTAGTTGTGTTTTGTTTCACAAGCGAGGGTAACTAATCCTGACTGTTTGTTTCTGCTATTTGAATTTTATTCAGTTAAAAGAAGAACTGGTTGTTTACTTTTCTGAGAATCGTATCGTTCTCTTCTGGAAACGTTCGATGTGAGGGGGAGATAACAAAACTGGATAGTCACAATATAATAATTGGATCAACAGATAGTTTGTTTGTAGTTGATTTACGGATCAATATTACCATTGATTAGGGATTTTCGCGCGTTTGATATTGTATGTGTTCTTTATACTGTACGTACCACCAAATTAGGAAGAATGTGATTTCTACGCTGAAATTTTTCTAGTTTGGATGAAACAGACAATTGAATCGTGATTGAATAAAACTTTGTAGATCTTTGTGGGTTTCGTGGCCGTGTGACTTGCGACTTCAATCGTCTAAACGCATGTTCTATGCCCCGGCAAAGAGGAAACTTTTCGTGATCGAAAAATTCTTCACTGATCCACTGGTTCGTTGTCTCATGCTAGGTGTTTGAGTGTTCAGTCTGTATGATCTCTGGCCGAAGACAATATTTCTGTCTTTTTTATCTGTACCAACCACCTTCGAATCTCTTCATTCCAGAGATTGCTTTCCACAACTAGATTGTTGTCGGCGTTAATTATCGTGACCAGCGATGTCATATTATAATTTAAGCATCCGTGTATATGTACATCCGTGTATTTGTAATACAAATTACACTTCATCCAAAAAAAAAATCATACTCGAAGGATTTCTAATTCTAAAATGAAATTCTTATTCAACTATCTTCGGCGCAATATGCATTTTGATAGTCTATCTTTCTGCTGAACAATGTAATAAGCTTTTTATCAGCTTCAATTGTTTGTTCGGTTCCGATATTAGCCCATTAACACCCGTGGAATAGAATAAGTATAGCTTACTGAGCATTCGCAAAAGCTGTCCTAGGACACAGAAACCACTGGCAGAGTGGCCTGCACCGTCATTAGGATAGTGGAAATGAAGTCCCCCAGTCCCTATTAGATTTTCGATTGAATAACTTTAAACAAATTAATAATTGTTTGAATACACATTGTTGAACGAACGAATACCATTATCTAGCATTGATTGGCTGTTTGACTGTTGAGAGGCTTTTGTTGATGTGATGAAAAAACAAGCCCTCGACTGTGCAAAGTGATCAGTAATTGAAAGGCTTTACAGCTTCTAACTATGACTATTTGTGCAGCTGTTATTCACACTTGACTGGACGTTTGTCCATTGTACACACAGTAAAGCATAATGTGAGTCAAGAGGAAAGCTATCAGTGTTGAGCAGTTAATTGAGATTAATTATTATCGAAACGAGAGACGAACATGCATTCAATGTTGTTGGATATTTGAGTGCAGAACCAATGCCAAAACCAAAGCTCAATATAAATCATGAAAACCAAACTAACTCACCAGCTAGTGATATTTACTGCCTTTCCAGAAATTAGCCAAGAATCAACTTATTTGGTTCCATACACCACTTCCATCCAACATGTTGCATTCGACAGAGAATAAAGCGTAGTTGATCACTATTGAGTTTCATAGCGATAGCGTGTTCCAAAAAATTCTAAATATTAAAACAGTTGAGAAACATAGTTACTAAGCCATAAGGTGCTATAAAATGCCTTGCAGAATACACCTATTCAAGAACTTCTACTCGATTTAGAAATGGCAAGCAAGCTTTGATACAATGCAAGTTACATAACGCCATTACGCTCGTGCAGATTTATCGAGAAATGAACAAAAAGCTTAAATGAAACGTGCATGCTAATATTACTCTACTTAGTATTTCAATAAATAAACTCGCAACTAATTCAGCATTTCAATTAATTTTCCTAGAATGTATTTGATTGATAAATTGTGTTGTTCAATGGGGAAGGGTCGTTTGGTCGAAACCCATTCGGCCGAAAGGCACCTGGCGGAATGCCACTTCTCACTTCTCATTCCTCATTTATCATTTCGCACTACTCACTTTTTACAGTCAGAAGTGAGAAATGAGGAGTGAAATGTGAGTGACTTCTCATTTCTCACTGTTTACTGTGAAAAGTGAGTATTGTTAATTGGGTAGTGAGACGTCTTCACGCATATAGCTTCACACAGCGAGAAGTGGGAAAAAAGTGGTGAGAAATAAAACGTCTCACTTTTCACACCTCATTTCTCACTTTTCCTTCACTTTCGGCAAATGACGTATTCAGCCAAATTTCCTATACGGCCAAATGTCCTATTCGGCTAAATGTTCTATTCGACCAAATGTCATATTCGGCCAAATGTCCCATTCGGCCATATGTCCTATTCAGTCAAATGTCCTATTCGGCTAAATGACCCTTTCGGTCAAATGACTTTCGGCCTAATTGTCTGTCCGGCCAAATGATATATTCAGTTAAACAACTTTTGGCCTAGTTGCCTTCGGCCAAACGCTCCATCCCCGATTTGTATAAATATGCCTTCGTAGCCTCTCTGCAGAGGTCTGGTCCCAAAATTACCGCTGCATGATCTACAAAATGCTGAGGTACTCGCAACTACACTCCTACCCTAAAGGAACGCATAATTGTTCAAATATTGCAACGTTGCAGTCGTTTTCGCAATCGGCACACAATAGATGCAGGCGAGTGAATGATGCGCGCGAGCCTCCAACCGAGCAGAAAGGTAAATACAACCAGCGTGTCGTCCTCTCAGGTTCGATCGACCACGGCCCGACCCTACTCGAAGCTAATAGAACTGTCGGACAAAGTCGAATCGGAGGGAAAAAAAGTGCACAGAATGGCAGGAATCGGGACAAGGGTCGAACATTTCTGACATATGAAGTCCATTTTTCAGGCTCTCGTTTTTGCCTCATTGTTACCGAATTTAATCTCGATTGTTCGTCCGCAGTATTCGCAATGACTTCCGATGGCCACGGGGAGAACTATGTCCGGATAATTCATTACTTATTCTATTATTGTGTATCCGTGCAAATAATGGCCCGGCATCCAGTTATCATTTCTTCACAGTACGAAAGTGCTCCTTTTTCGGCCGTTCGCTGTCTCACCGTTGTCAGTGCACAAAGGCGAAAGGTGGGACTGGGAAATAAATTAAGCGCTCTGCAAATATTGAATCCCTCATATGGTGGTCCCACGCCGGCTTGAAAATTGTGTACGGGATGTGTTCGATTTATCCTTGCTTGTTATTGGACCTGACATTGAAGTATATTTTTTGCGCTTGTTTTTATGTGATGAATTAATAAATTTGTGAGACAATATTTCTTGAATAATTAAATACGACAGCATGATCACTAAGTGATAACTTCAGTTAGTTATTACCTAGTGGTCAACAAGAAGGGCAGGTTTTGATCACTTTTAGATAACTCTATGACTCTATCAGTGTAGACAAGTTGCTCACATAAAAAATGGAATTTTGTGGGCTTCGTGGCCTTGCGATTAGCGACGTCAATCACATATACGCAAGTGCTGTGGAGTGTGGGTTCAATTCACTCCCTGGTAAGGAGGAAGCTCTTCGTAATCGAAAAATTCTCCACTGGTCCACTGGGTGTTATGTGTTCTGTCCGTTGTCTCATGCTAGGTGTTAAGTGTTCAGTCTGTACGACTTCTGGTCGAAGACGGTGTTCCTGTCTTTTAATAATGAACATAAACCTACACGTGGCATATATGCAGTTCCGAATTTCAAAGTGAGCGCGAGATTTCTTCATTTTCTCTGGATTCAATTCCTGGTCGTTGCTTGATGTTCATATGTGTCCGAACCAATGAGTTTCCGCTACTGACCTAACCGATGAGTGAGGGAAGGTAGGGTTACTTACCAAAAAAAAAACATTACAAGTTTTATTCCACTCTAGAGACGGTTCTCAAGAATATTTTTTTAGTTCACGTGAATACCTAAGAGTAAAATCAGCAGTGATTCAAATCGTTCGGGGCTGTCGGTTTGAATATGAATTTGAAACATTAATTTACCTAGCAGCTGTTCTAGATTCATTTTTTTTATACCAGTCAACTGTCAAAAAGAAACTGGTATATCGCTCAGTTCTACTTTCTGCAGATTTGAACCACGAATGAATCACAAAATTCAAATATTTTTCAATATGTATGGTGTCATTTTATCTATGGATCAATCCACTTTGCAATTACGGTGCCTTTCTTGGCGAAAAAAAAATTAATGATTTCATTTAGGTTTGTTCTATTATGTTCCAGATTTAAACTACAATAGTGGTCGAAGATTTGGAATGAAACTGAATCACTACTTATTTTACTCTCGAATAATCAATTTCGTGTTCAGTAAACTTCATAATGTTGGCTAGTATAAAAGCTAGTACCACACAGTTCACAGACATATATAAAACATTAATTTTGATAAGAAAAATGTTGTTTTTATTAAATCCATATAATAAAAGTAAGTCGAGACTTCTTTCCTGACGATTGAACTCGCGAACGGGTTGCCGATCTGCAATGTTTTTTCCTTAATCGATTCGTTTTTGGATCTGCAAGGTTTGCTAATACAAAACGTTGGTTAATTTAACGGGGAAATGTAAAAAATTATTAGATTACAATTTTGGATAATCTGTTGAGCAAAACAAAACAAGCGCACGGAAAGTGATCTAGAGTGCGGTGCTGCAAATAGTTCATTGTGAAATTTGCAACACCCGGGCAAAGCTGGGTTTCTTTCGCTAGTACTGTTATAAACTTTTTGCAAAGCAAATACATCAACTAATTTCTTTTATCATTATGTCATATATATATATATATTTTTTTTCCATAATGTGGTCACAATATAACAATTGACCACAATATAGCAGAAAATTGAGACTTTATTCAAGCCTTGGACATAGGACTTATTACGCTATCCATCATATAACCATAGATCCTTTAAATGTCCATGCTTCTTGGATTCATTTGATTCGACACTACAGCTAGGCACACGGTCAATATAGTAGGGCCTGCTTTTGCGGATACATGAAGCTTCTTATAGAAGTTTAACAGAGCTACTATTAGTTACATATTATTCGGCAACTCGCCGCAGGAAAAATTTTTTTTTTGTTAAATAACTTGGCTGCACAGCACATGCTTCCGAAATGGACAATTTGATATTGAATTTGCAAAAAAGACTCCACGTTTCTTGGAGGGACTCGAACCTTCAACCTCCTACTCTCTAGATGGGCATGTCCAAGTAACAATTTTGGTTTTATAACACTCTTAGAGACATCGATTTACTCTTCAAGTGTGCTATAAAACCACAATAAATCCATCGATGTTACTAGGGTGATAATCACTGAACAACAAGACTACTTCAAAGTCAAGTTTGCGGAACAGCCATCCGAATCCGAGTACCAACTTCTACCGTGGTTAGTCCTTTTTTGAAAATTGAACATCTTTCGCATGCTTGATTTGCCCAATCGTCACGGAGCCCACTGTCAAACCCCTTCACATTCTAGGCAGACACCCCACAGGACGCATCTCTTCACTCTAGCTCATGGGATCCCAAACTGTGGGTCGCGATTAAATTTTAGACCCTATTTGGTTCCAAAAAAAACTATACCGGTTTATATATTTGGATCTAAGTCAGCGACAATTTACACAAAAAAATAAAGGTTTATTACAAGAATGGTCACGATGGGGAGAGAAGGAGATGAAAAACAGTTGATTTTAGCGTGATGTACTTTATGGATCATTCCTAATGAAATAATGAAACAATCAACCGTCCAGCACGCACGAGGTCCTGGGACGCTCATGCAGGCTCGCTCGAGCTGTGTACCGCGAGCGAAGTTTGGTCGTTAATGTTGTACAAAATACAACAACGCGCAAGCTCGAGTGTTAATTGAAAAGCCAAATAGCCAAATGCGAATTCTGAAAAATTGTCGAGATTTTGGCAAATACGATGCAGGCCATTACAATCCAATTTAAATCCAATCTAAATCTAAATAAAATTTGATCTAACTTCAATCCAAATCAATTCAAAATACAATCGAAATAGAATAAAAAATAGCTGATATATTGGCAACAACAAATACGAATTCTGAAAAATTGTCGAGATTTTGGCAAATACGATGAAGGCCATTACAATCCAATTTAAATCCAATCTAAATCTAAACAAAATTTGATCTAACTTCAATCCAAATCAATTCAAAATACAATCCAAATAGAATAAAAAATAGCTGATATTTTGGCAACAACAAATAAAGGGATAATTTATTATGAGATGCTCAATCCAACGTGAACTCCCATGTATGCTATTTCTAAATATCAATGCATTTTGTACCTGATGGGTCGCAAGCAGTATGGGATTGTGCGGTGAATCGCATATACAAAAAGTTTGGGAACCTTAGTCTAGCTGATGTCAGAAGGACACCAGTGCTTAGGCTACCCTACCAGCTAAGAATACAACCCTTTACTGGCGGTCGATTGTCATCCAGGTGGGTGTCATCCATCCAATGGGCTTATTTGGCAACCAACATTGCAGAAGGTGAAATACACATCGAAACGTCCGAAAAAGACGCAAAAACCCGAAAACGCCGATAAGTGCAGGACAAAATGCATAAAATGGCATTTCATATTTTCTCGGAGGGATTAGTGGACATGGAGAAGCCATTTGACCGAATAACACGTTAGGCTAAAAGTCATTAAACCGAATTGTACTTTTGGCCGAAACGATTTGACCGAAAATGTTGTGTGGTCGAAAACGGCAAACTGCAAGAAAAAGGCATACGCTCAAAAAATGTCGTTTGTCGCAAAAATGCTTCTTGGCCGATTAGCCGTTTGACCGAATCGGTCATTTGACGGAAAATGCCGTTTGGCCGAAATGGTCGTTTGGTTGAAAGGGCCATTTGGCCGAATGGGTCATACGACAGTAAATGTCGTTTGGGTATCCATCTATTCGGGAAAGCGGAAAAAGCTGGAAATTGGACCCGATCGAAAAAAAACGGGAAAAACGCGGGAAATCACGCAACCAACTAGGAAATTTAACTATCTATGAAGTTGAAAACATTCTTGGTGATGACAAAGTAAAGAACTATTTTTTTGTAATGTCTTGAAGAACTATCATTAGAAAAATGTGAGTCACACAGAAATGGTTTTGGCAACTGGGCTGCTAGAAATTGATAAGGAAGTTTCTCAAGAAACTCGTAGAGCAAGAAATTTTCAAGAATTCCTAATGAAACTTATCGATAAATATCTCCATAAGTTTCAACTAGTGATGAAAAAATTCCATGAAAACCAATTTATCTAAGAGGAATTTAGCAATTTATGAGACAACTGTGGTAAAATTTGAACAGCTTTCAAACTATTTTTTAATAATTCCGTTGAAAAAATGGAGCTCTGAAAGAATTTCTGATACATGATTAAGAGAGAAAATAGAAGGAAAATCTAAAATATGTCTCTAACTTTTTACATAGAACATAAAAAACAAGTTCCAAAACTTTGAAAATTCTAATATTGCAATTTTGTATGAAGACCTGAAAAATTGGCACTGATGAATAAATTTTAGAAATTATCTTGAAAACAATTTAAAAAGAAATCTGAAAATCCAAAATTTTATATTGATAGAACCGCAAATTGAAAGTTATCACCGTAATAAGACAATGTAATAAGATCTATTAAGAAAATGTTTTTGAGCAAGTACAAACAAGCATTTGGGTCTTAGAGGGTTAAATAAAATCTTATATAAATGTCTGAAGCAACTTCAAGAGATTCGAGAGTTATTTCTAGAAGGTTGTTTGAGACTAAACCTGTCTTAAAGAATTGAGAGGAAAAATTAAGCCTAAGTCACTTCAAGAAGTGTGTTTCGACTTATTCTATCCTAATAAAGGCTACTACACTAGTCGTGCGATAACTGCAACATGTGAAACGTTTAAGATAACAAACGCTTAGTCAACAAACGTTCGGTAACTGCAACGCATTTTAGTCGCAAAACGGTTGACATTCGATGTCAGATGCAATGAAAGTGCATCTTAGTGTGCAGCGCAATGCACCCGCCATTGACTTTGACTTCGTTCTGAATTTAAGAAGTTTGATAGCTGCAAAACTGTTGCAACAATCGAATTGCAGTTGAAAAGCATTTCAGCTAAATGACTTGTAGTTATCCGATATTTTACAGTATTGAAATAACTGTGAAAAGTAAGAAGTGTGAAGGGAGAAATGAGGAGAGAGACGTTTTACTTGTGCTTCCTC
Source organism: Armigeres subalbatus (assembly GCF_024139115.2). NCBI lineage: Eukaryota > Metazoa > Arthropoda > Insecta > Diptera > Culicidae > Armigeres > Armigeres subalbatus. The sequence continues at coordinate 69,199,055 of NC_085141.1, forward strand.
GCATCTAATTTCTTATTTGTTACTTGTTCTCGAATTATAAACCACGTCTTTCCCTAAACATTGTAAATCTAGCCTCGAGTCACCACGAATACCTTAGCTTATGTCCCTCTCTTACTTCGTTTTAGTAATAAGATGCTATCCATTCTACAAAACATAAAGAATCGTGATTCCGTGAAGTGTTATACACGCATGAGTCTATCAAATAAACGAGTTTGAAAAAAAATGTTGCTTCTCATTTTCACTTCTCATCGAGAAAAGAAAAGTAAGGCGTGAGAAATAATAATTGAAAAATAAGACGTCTCACATCTCACTTCTTACTTCTCACTGCTTATTTCTCATTTCGCACTTTTCACAATGAGAGGTAAGAATGAGAAGTAAGATAAAACAAGTGAGCAGAAAAAAATGAAAATGAGGTGTGGAATGTAAGGCGTATATTTTCTCACACCTCACTTCTCGCTTCGGAAAGTGAGCAGTGCGAGGAGAGAAGTGTTCTTACTTCTCACTTCTCATTTCTCTCTTCTTACTGTGAAAAGTAAGAAGTGATAATGAAAAGTGAAAAGTAACAAGTGGGCAGTAGTAAATAAGGAATAAGATGTGAGGAGTGAAAGTAAAGTGTCGCAATGAGAACGTCCCACTCCTCAAGTCCAAATTCTTATGTCTCACTTCGTACTTCTAATTTTTCACAGTAAGAAATTCCTTTTTTCAATTATAGCAGATTAACAATATAGTCCACATAGAGAATCCCCATTTATCAGGCAACAGATAGCACAATTATACCATCTTGCATCACAAAAGACATACAACGTCTGAAAACGATAGCAGGGGGTGTGATAATTGGATAGATTACATAATTCTACAATTTCCTTTGCTTTAGCTATTGAAATTACATTTTATGAAATTTTATTTTCAAACTCAGATATCAAAATGGAATTATATAATGATATCTAGCAAACATTTAGACATGACATACTGCATATTGCTTCATAAGTTTGAACACCCCTCGACATGTCTTTTCACTACATTGATTACCTTATGTGACAACGCGGCGCTACTGTGTTGTCTTTCGAAATCAGCCAAAGTGGACTATATTGGTAATAGAGTATATTTGCTTTTTTCATACTTCTCAGTTTTCACTGTGAGAAGCAAAAAGTGCAAAGAGATAAGTTAGAAATGAGGAATAAAACGTCTCACATTTCATTTCTTACTTAATACTTCTCACTTCTAATTTGAATGGTTTGATCGCCGTGTGACTTTATCGAAAATAAGGTATTGGCTTTTTTTTCTTCTCACTTGTTATTTTTCATTTCTCAACATTAATTCTCATTTCTCATTATTTCTCAAACATTAATCACTACGTGAGAATTTTTAGCAGCTTTCCATGGGTATTCTATTGAAGATAACCTAAAACTAGATTGTAACTGCAGATTCCATTCCAATTTTGGCAACACGTTCGGAACATTTATGTTGCCAAAATCGAATGGTTTTTGTTTCCTCATGTTTCCATACTTTCACATTTCTTCACTTTTTGTGACGCTAGACAGACTGTGACCCTTTTTACGCGAATTTTGAAATCTAAACGTTTACACTAAAAAAATTTACGCGGCTTTTTATAAAACAAATTTCGTCGCTTTCGGAGTTTAACCAATTACTTTTATGAAAATTTCTATATTTAGGCGTTTAACTTGAAAAAAAATACACGATTCTTTAAAAAAAAATCTTTACGCCGGCTTAGGGGTCTAAAGCTCGATCCACTTAGTATTTAGCCGTTTCTTTCCAATTACTGTAGCGCCTCTGGTGTCCGTACCGAGAAGTAAAATACATCACATCGTTGCGGAAGGTTTGTTCAATTTATGGTGAAAGTTTCATCAGTATTGATGCTAACGTTGAAAAGTTATCGAAAATGGAACGGAACAAATTTTGCACACTCACGTTTGAAATCCAACATGGTCAGGAGGAATGATTTCAAAGTATCTAAAATAAGTTAAATTAACAGTAAAAACTGTCAAACGTTATCGGGAAACACTATTGCTGGATCGCGTAGAACAAAACAATCGTAGAAGTGGAACATACGACCAGAAACTTCAAGTGAACGTCTGCAGAGCAGTTCGGAACCATTTTGGGATTTCCTTGCGTGATATAGCGAAAAAGTTCACTGCGCCGTACAGCACAGCTCAAATAATCTATCGGCGCGAAGGTTTCAAGTCGTATGATGTCAGTAAGCGTCCCAATAGGACCCTGAAACAGATCCTGGTTGCCAAACATCGCACAAGAATGCTGGTCGAGCAAGTTCTGACGAAATACAATTGATGAAATTAATATTAAAATTGACTTTTGATTCCCGGGACACAAGTTTTACCTTGTCAAACGGAAGGGTAATGCCTCAGGAAAATTCAACTATGTCTATGCAAGCAAGATTTCTCACAAATTGATGGTATATCAAAGCATCTGCTGTATTGAAAAAATATTCGGCAATTATCATAGGGAAACTTGAGAAATGGTGCAAAACAATCAGAAAACCATCTTATATGGAGAAGTGGTGCAAAAAATAACGAGTGGTATTGAGAGAAAAGTCGGAGATTTCATCCGAAATGCCAATGAGTAATTTTTCAATATTTTCACCTTCAAAGTTTACTAATTTCCCTGTGTAATAAAACTTGAAGCACCTTTTTATGCACTTTTTTGGCAAAGAAATGTCTAATTTCGTGCGGCCAAATACTGAGTGGATCAAGCTTTAAGGTGGTTATACAACAAAGCCACAAATCGGCCATCTTGGAAACCACGTGTTTTGACGTAGGACTTACGTCTCTCTTTACTATACCGGGTGTCATTTCAAAATTTCTAAATCGACCGCGTTACGTTGTGTTGAAAGATTTTAATGGTTAATATCGTTCGTCTCAGTGAACGAATTTATACGGTAAGCCTCTAAATCGACAGATTATGAGTATGCCTTTCATGTCCATACTTGATAAGATACGAAAACATTGTTTCAATAGGCCTAAAACTGTTTTCAATGCAAAACATTGAGCTCAAGAGAACCTATAAATATGGGTACCGCATCATTCTTGCATCATTCCTTTAGCATCTTCTGATTGGTATAGACTCCAGCGAATGAGCTGCCGCTGGGTGTGCCGAAAAGGCATAAAATAGCGCAACGCTATTCTTTTTTCTTTCATTCTGACTGGGACAAGCGGAGCAAGCAGCATCGATTCGACAGCAGATTGGCACTCAAGCCTTTTAGCCAGGTAGCATCGTACCCATCATCCGCTTTTTCCGATCGGCAGCGTCGGGGCCAGCATCAGCCGAAGCATAAACCAGTACAGCAGCAGAAGAAGATGCAGAAGCAGCTCACTCTGTAGACCCGATCGGCAGCAGTCGCAGAGTCGAGCCGAGGCCGGCCCACGGTGCTCCCCTGACCGTTATTAACAAAAAAAATTCTCCATCAAAACTAATACCCGGAACTGAATTCTGGGGCTATTCTGCATCTCTGGACGAAATTTGAAAAAAATCGTAGAGCCCGTTTTGGAGTTACGCCCTTTTTAAGACGTAACTGATATATATCGAAGAAATTCACAGGATTCTGTTTCAACACGATCTAAATTTTTTAAGTTGTATCCACATCTAAAATGATTATCATATATAAATAATCATCTGACTTTTCTCTGGATTATTAGTGGCTTCAGGAACATGTGTTTTGGTCATAAATTAAAGCCAAACGATCAAAAATTCGACCGAAACAAAATCGAAACAAAAACAGAATTCTGTGTATAACATCTCATCAAATACATATTTCTCAACTTCCAAGGCATCGTCAGCGATAAAAAAGATTTTATTTTTGTTAGAATTCTATACAAAATTGTTGACTATGACGATAAGTTATATGAGATTTGTCTAAGAACATTTAAAAATAAGATTACCTTCATCTTAAGTCTACATTCAATTCTAGCCAACTACATATGATTAACCCTTTTTATTTATGTTTAAATTAAATGTACAATATCAAATGCACACATATCTTCTTTTCGCAATTTCAGCTCGCAAGAGATGGGTTTTATACAACTTCGGCGTATATGTCGATATATACTCTTTGTGCCATCCCTGCCCATTAGACCTCTTCATGTTTTCAAAAAGTATCAAAAATTCAATCGGTCAGCCCAGAATCACAATTCTTATGCTAAAAAAAGCCTCCTGTCAAATTTTCAGCTAATTCGGATAATATTTCGAGGTGGCTCAAGTCGATTTAGTGTTTTTGGGCTATTTTAAATTTTGAAAAAAATCCAACAAGAGATATAAACGCCGAAAACCATCGCAACAACCTCTATATGGAAGATTTTGGTGTGCTCTACAAGTCTTGTGAACATTGCGATACGTTCCGTTCATGTTTTGACCATGTTAAAGTGATTTTTAAGCTTATAAGTGCATAAAAACACTGTTTCCACTAACAGTCGTTGTTCTACAAAATTCTTGGATTTATGACAAATCATTGCTAATTTAAAACATTTATTTTCCTCTTTTTTTCCTGGACATTTGAGTAATATAACTTCTGATGTTCGATTTACCGTTAAATTCTTAAAAATCAGAAGCTGAACATTTGTCATAAATTTGTACGCTAGGATTTCCTTAAACAAGTTATTCGAACAAAACATAAATCAAATTATGTGATATTTGATGCTAACAACTAACGATTTCCAAATTTGGTTTGTTTAATCATATGTCTGTATGCTTTTACCATTTAGTGCGTCGTAGTAACAAGTGAATTTAAAGCTTCTTTGTTCGAACAACTTGTTTGACGAAATCCCAACGTGCAAATTTATGACAAATGTTCAGCTTCTGATTTTTAAGAATTTAACGGTAAATCGAACATTAGCTATTATAATACTCAAATGTCCAGGGAAAAAAGAGGAAAATAAATATAATAAATTAATAATGATTTGTCATAAATTCGAGAATTTTGTAGAAAAACGACTTTAAGGGGGAAGAGTGTTTTTATGCACTTTAAAGCTTGAAAATCACTTTAACATGGCCAAAACGTGAACGGAACGAATCGCAATATTCACAAGAGTTGTAGAGCACACCAAAAGCTTCCATATAGAGGTTGTTGCGATGGTTTTCGGCGTTTATATCTCTCGTTAGATTTTTTTCAAAATTGAAAATAGCCCAAAAACACTAAATCGACTTGAGCCACCTCAAAATTTTATCCGAATCAGCTGAAAATTTGGCAGGAGGCCTATTTTAGCATAAGAATTGTGATTCTGGGCTGACCCGTTGAATTTTTGATACTTTTTGAAAACATGAAGAGGTCTACTGCCCATGGCCGAATGTATTAAAAAATCCTTTTATATGAAACTTTGGGAAATGATATTTGAAGGTCTTCGGTAGATCTTAACTTTCCCAAGAGGCAACGAACTTATCAATTGCGACATAGAATCCAGGTGAAGGTTCATATGAAGAGTTGCAATCATTTTGAAAATGCTTGAAAACCTTTAAACAAAAACCACAGATGTCATTCACATAGGGTAATTGTACCACTATCAATAACATGCTCCGATAACGCCAACAATTTTAGATCTAGAGAAATGACCTATTAGAAAAAAGTTTTAAGGCCCATTAAGGGCCACTTGTTTATATTTTTATACACAATTGTACATAATATGTGACAAAAGTTATTCTATATAAAAGTTATTGATTTCAACTTGATACGTGTCATTTCCAATGCTCTCGTGCATGCTTACTGCTGAAAAAAAATAACAAAAATGAGAGCAACGCAATTTGCACTTCAATTCTATGTTTTTGATTGATATTGGTATGGGTACATGCATTCAAGGAGCAGTAACCCATCTGTTCTTTACTAAAGCTTCATCCATACATACGTCAACAAACTTTCTCAAATCCGCATTATTTTACTAAATGTGTGCAGCATCGAGAAGATAGTGGTAAGCTCAGCAAGCCGTTTTTATGCTTAAGATACCTTCAAGGTATCAGACATAACCCTACACCTTAAACCCATAAATCTGCCCAGTTCGTTTTAACACTGCTTTTATGTAACGTTAACGAACAAAGAGTGTTCACGTGGATTGAAAGAGGAGGACACTTCATCAATATAGAAGGACTGTCCTTGTCGGGAATTAGATGTATTTTTCGCAGCATGCCCGACTCTTTCATTTTTTATTAGTAGCTGATTTTTTACAATAGTCCTGGAAACGCCGCTCTCAAGTTTTTCTCGGCTTCGCAATTAGTCATCATTCTATTATCAGGTTTATAATCTTAAGGTCACCTGCAATAATGTACTCGAAATGGTTCAATTTGACAAACTGTTCCATATAAATATTTTCAGGATACAGGATACAAAGACAGTACTTGTAGCCGATTGTCGTCAGGTTTTTAATTTTTTTTTGATCTGGAATTATTGAAATCGATACCATTTTCAATAAACACATTTTCGTCAAGGATATGTCTACTGTTTTTATTACATTGAATCAAAGCTGGTACATCATTGTAGTATGCAACTGGTATATCAGCAAACTACACCCGATTCTGTTTTTACACGGCCGTGTAAAAAAAATCCCATACAAAATTTTTGCAAAGTTGCTCCATTTTGCATGATTCGTCGAGAAATCATAAAACTTTTTTTACATGGATTTTCAAATTTTTAACTGAAAACTTTTTTTACGCGGAACGCATCCTCCGTGTAAAAAAGAATCGGGTGTACTTTTATTGCTGACGACTCAATGGAAGTTGAGAAATATGCATAAGACGAGATATTATATTGATTTTCTTCGATATCATACAGTTACGTCTTGAAAAGGGCGTAACTCCAAAACGGGCCCTACGATTTTTTTCAAATTTCGTCCAGAGATGCAGTACAGCCCCAGAATTCAGCTCCGGGTATTAGGTTTGATGGAGAATTTTTTTTGTTAATAACGCTCAGGGGAGCACCGTGCGGCCGGCATTGGCATCGAGCCGAGAAAGGCTGAAGAGAAGCAAGAGAAGGAATTGCAATGTGCTATAAAAGAAATTGTATGGGTTTGGTTTCGAGCAAGAAACTCACTCGGTCAACCAGTTGTTCCTGGATAAGTTAATTTTCGGCCCTTATCAGGGCCAAGAGAGTTAATGATATTTTTCTCAATTTTTTGCAATTCGTCACTGGTTCGTCGGTCGCTGCATTAAGGCAGTTCGCGTCCTGCTGGCTGCATACGGAGAACTAGCACACATCGGCGGATATGCCTCATGAAGGCTGCTTTCTTTTCGTGCTCCAGCCCGTAGCACCCAGTACAAGTTTTACAGTCCACTACAACAATAGACAACATATCTCGGGTACTTATTCAAAAGGACGTATGTGATTTTGTAAACAAAGATCCAAACGTCGATTTGTCCAATCTGATAGCACTCCCACGCAAACCAACACCACCAATAGGTAGCCGAAGGCTTCCCCTACCTGTCTGTGGTGATGGTTTGCGTGGGAGTGCTATCAGATTGGACAAATCGACGTTTTAATCTTTGTTTACAAAATCACATACGTCCTTTTGAATAAGTACCCGAGATATGAAGTTGGATAGTGTATGTTTTCAAAGCAAACGGTTCTTCTGAGAATCACTGACTAAGAATAGACTTACTAAAGAGTTCGATGTCAAAGTTTTCAATACTCTTCGCGTTAGAAATTGTACTTGGGTGCCAAATCCAATATTCTAAAGATAATATTTTATATGCGAAGAGCAGATTATCAATATTTTTTTATAAGGTACACTGGGGGAAGTGGAAAAGGAAAAATCGATAGTGCATGTTCGAATTAGTGTAAAACCAATTTCAATGATCTAAATGCATTCAATTAAAATGGGCTATCAAAAACAGTCAATTTTGCATCAACTGTGTGATAATTCATACCATTTTAGTTGCTTGAAATTGATGGAAAAAGATTTAAAAATTAGGAGTTGTTTTTCTACTTAACCCAGTGGGATGGGGTAAGTGGAAAACCCATGTTACCTTGACCTTCAATTGTGATGAGTAGTTACATATAACAAAAATTTGAACGGTAATTGCTCTGAGTATCTTTTGTTGGATAATTTCATTGGCTTAACGGAACAGGTCCCAAGCAATTCTCGTAATAGCTAGTGGAGGGCTGGTTTTGCCTTCTCGAACATTAAGTGTACGTAAAATCTATATATTCGACCCAAAGATGAACTTTTTATAGGAAAAATGGGGCTTACAGGCTTATAAACTAATCAACTTAGTTTAACGAATTGAGATGGTGTCTGTGTGTGCGTGTTTGTATGTATGTGTGTGCGCAAAACACGTACAAAATTATCTCTTATTTGCACCTGTCCTTAACCAATTTGTTCGCAAAACAAATTGCATTCAACTGCAAAACTTGCTAAAAATATAAATGAATGTGCATTATGGAATATATTCACCTACCAGTGCTATTTTTTGCATTCTCATAGATTTTTTTCATTTTAAAACATGTGGAAGGCATCAATACCAATAGGTGGATTAATTAAGCATTTTCTACTTTATATTAGTCCAATCACCACTGGAATCACAATGATAACAAAGAAGGAACATGCTAAGATTCACAGCTATCCAAATAAACCCTGGAGGGAAGGAAAAATTTGCGTGATCAGAACATTTTCCACTTCCCCCGCAGTGTTTGATACCAGGGGTAAGTGTAAAATCTTTGAATTATTTGCTTTCATGGTAATAACCACTACAAATTGAATGGGACTAGTTTAACTGTATTGTAATAGTCACCTGTGATATAAATTAACTTGAAACAGGGACAATTGGTGCAAATAAAATGAGATTTTATGAATGGAAAAATCAACTTTTCGCGAAACCTAAAATGACAGTTCAAGCGTTAACCGTGTTAGTGTATGTATTATACAAATTTTAATATAGTATTAGTGTGGGCATCAAAGTATATTCTTGCACAATGTTATGGTGTGGTAAAAACTGTAAAGTATGTACAATTCCAATTTTTCGAGTCGATTGTTACACTTACCCCCTTTTTCCACTTCCCCCAGTGTACCTTAAATAATTTCAAAACGAACAGTTGGAAAGGGGCTCAAAGATACCTTTTATGTGCAAATCTTTCATATAATGAAATACATTTTGAAATATAAAAATCGGAGATAACACGCCAAATATTATCAATAACATTTCATCAAATCCCGAGTCGAATGCGGGTATTTTGGTCCCCTACTACTAAGGATGTTGTACGATGATGTACTAAAGAAGAAACCCATCACGAACGCATCGATAATGAAGGGAAAACAAAACGTTTACTGATTGTTCGACCTATCGGGAAGCAGAGACAATTCAAAATTAAGTGTAAAATAAAAGTGCATTCGCTCGCAGAGGATTCAGTCTTTTTTATACCATCTCGCGAAATACCTCATTATTTGAAATTACCGCTTACTTCTTTGAACTTACTTATTTGAACCGAAACAAATAGCTTTTTTTTCAATGCTATAAGAGTTAAATAATTTTCTCCTTCGGTCGCTATGGTACGGACTTGGAAACCCTTGATTCGAAAGGCAGTGATACAGTCTACTTCCCTGCTGAGCCAACTGGTGGCTCATTACAGGCAGTTCCACCGCGTCCCGTCCCGTCCGTGAAAGTTTTTGAATATTCTCGTTCGAAGTAGTTTTTTGATGAACAGGTCTTGCCAAAGAAGGGAATATAATGTATTTTGTATTTGAGATATTTTTTTCTGAATGGCTCACGAAAAATATTATATTAATGTTTGGGCTGTTATCGTTGATATTTTGTACAAATTAGTTGATGTAAGAGATTAGGACATACATATTATGTATATTTGAAGGCATGTTCAAGTCAAGTCCTACGTCCACTTCGCGGTTGTGTCAAAGACATTACCCACTGTTCGTTTTTTCTAGTGATTTTTCAAGAGCACAAATTGAGAGAACCACAACGCCCATGGAGATGAAACATCCGTAGATCGTTTGCTTACTTATGCTAAACAATCGACTTTAATTTCAGCATTGTACGAAAATTATTACGCTAGATTTGAACTTTTTATAATAGAAGTAGAAAACCGTGTGGTGAATTCAAAATTCACCACATGGCGTGATTGTATAATCACCTTAACCACTTTTTTTACGAGGAATACGATATTTACGTGGTTTATAAGCAATATAAAAAAAATGTGTTGCCAAAATCGAATGTTATCAAAACTGAATGTTGTCAATATCGAATGGGGTCTGTACTAACTGTCACTACAATTCGGCCGATATTGGTACGGATGAATCACTGATTTGATACGAATGTTACATTCCACAATCTTATAATTCTCAAATCAGGTACAAAATAAGCGAATTAAGAAAATGTTTGAAAAATAAAACCATAATGTAGTTTGAACATTTACCCGTGATATTTTCAAGTAGCGTTTTGCCTTCGTAAAGGTTATTAAAATGCAGGTGCAGCTTGAAAAAAGAAGATCCGTTCAGAGACGGGAATAGGGGGTGCTGCCCAAATGGTCCTGCTTTCTATACAGTTAATAAAATAAGTTAGTTAAATTGTCGAATTACTCTTGGTGAGGCGTGTGACGAGCTGGTGGTCTAGTAGCTACCACTACTTCCTTGTAAGCAGGAGGTCGTGGGTTCAATTCCAGGCTCGTTCCTTTCCTACTTTGTATTTCTGTGTTTCATGTTCCTGTTTCCTACCGAAGCGATTATAGCCTTCCACACTAACAACCTTTAAGAAGTCTGCATCTAGGTAGCAGGTGTCCAATTAACCATCCATCCGCTTCCTCAGCATTCGCATGGCCAGGACATATCTCCATCTAAGAGATAGTGATTTGTCGCAAATCAATATCTGTGGTAACAGATGAAAGTGATGCTACTCAAACAATAGTCCAGCATTGTGCCACCTACGAATTTGTACGAATTGCTTAATGCTAATGTACATTCTTCTTGGTGAGACTTGTGCCTACTCCAACCCCGTCAATAGAGAATATGATGATTCTGAAACAAAATTATTAAAAGTTCAAACCAACCTTTGCTTATAACACAATTGCTCGAGCCATCATGTATCAGCTAGCAACATTTACTTTCTAGCCTTTACCCATATTCATTTACTCTGTCCACCCACACAGTAGTGGGGATATACAATGTGGAAAATGTATACGATTAATGTTACACACCTCCATTTAGAATGTTAAAGCCGAAATAAATCTACTTAGGTACAGCTTTTCTATTATTTATTTGAACAGAGTGGAAAAAGTTCACATCTTTTTTCCAAAACAGAACAATTAGACACCCACAATACCAGTCGATGCCAACAGTAATAAACAGCACGGTTTTTTCTTTTAATCGCCTTAAAATTAGCGCGCGTTCGTATGAGTGTACGAAAATTAGACTAAAAGCTTGGAAATATCAAACGCAAATAATTTTAATCGCTTTTACCGAACTTGCATTGCTGGCGTTGCCATCCGGTGCGCTGCCGCTGTTGTCACGGTTAGCATTCATCGCCTTTTCCAATGAATCCAACCTTATCACGGTTTGCTCAGTCATTCATTGAAGCGATAACCAGAGAGAAAGGGGTGCTTGCACAAAAAGGGCTTTGTTTCGCTTTGTCAGTTCGGGCAAACAATACTTAATTGAAGATTGCGTGTGCAAACGTGCGGAGTAGGTAGTGCGTGCTGAGAGCAAGTCCGGCCTCCAGTTTCCGGCAGTTTATTTCAGGGGTTTCCAAATGTTGGGATGTGCAAACTATACTTCACTTCAACACTTCCAAGAATAGACTTCCTGACCACGTCAATAATCATCGCGAAAGCTAGGTACCAAGTACGAGGCCATAACGCGTAACAAACTTGTATATCAATTTTTCAAACTTTCTCTGATGTGATCTGAGTGAAATTTCTTACTCAGGACGCTGTAGGTTGGGAAACGCAAGCTGATGCGATGTAATGAAAAAAAATGGATGTCCTAATTGACCTCTGGTGAAACATGAAGTCTGATTTAGTTAACACAACCAAACGTAACAAAAATTGTTCGCAGCACAACTTTGAATTGCAGCCTACAGCTCGGGAACCCATGGTCTAATTGAATCCTTTAAAATCAACAGCAAAGGGTTGTTGGTCTACGTGGGTGGGTGGGAGAATGCCTTATTAGGCATTAACAAATAGACGATCACGTGCAGACACTTGTGGCGAACCAGGAGGAGTACGATAGTGAATTGTCTATTGATTGAATAAAATAAAGTTCACTTGACTTCATACAAAAGTGCTTGCAATTGTGAACATGAAACGAATACATCTCGATTATCACTCTGGCGACAATTTGAATGCGAAACGATGACACTGGAATGAGATGTGCCAAAAATATTCCTCATGTGAAACTAATATCTACTCCAGCTCGTTAGGTTAGTCTCGCTAAACTTCCTAATTGGATCCTCTGTTGCTGATGTCTCTATTTTTAAACTATCCCTGAGAAAAAGGGGTTTATCCGAATGAGTTCCTAACATTTCTAATTACATCCCCTTCAGTTCCGCACCAGTAGTAAATCAGATTTTCACACCATAAAACCCAATCACCAGCGTATTAATAATGATCAAAATTTCCTGACAGCTTCCCATGTGTGAAATTTGGTCTCCAGTAGAGTTGCAAAGTTAATTCGGACGCCCCTGCTGCTGCTGCTGTGCAGGCAGTCGAGCACACCGCACCGCATCGCACTCGAAGCACCCCGGCGAATAGGGGCCAGGCACTGTGGCATCGAAGAGCCAAAACAAAAACTATTCCACACAAGCAAACCGATCGCTTTGCATTACCGCTGCCGGGGCCGTCCCCTTCACCGAAAAACCGAAACGGATGAAAAATGACTCGGGCAGGATTTTCCATCCACCTTCTTTAGAACTACGGAACGAAGGGAGGAGAGGGAGAGAAGTCACGCAACGATGCATCCGATGGCCAGGATTTAATGGTTATTATAGGATCGTTACGTAAGTTTTGTAATAGGAAATACAGTTTAAGGGTATGTGGTGTGGTAATCGAGATATTGAATTTGACATTGCAAAAGAAATGATGGGCTATCCTATTTTAAAATGAGAATAAAATTGAAAGTGGAAAACTACGAATCATTTCTAGAAAAGGAACAACTGCGCATATTTAAATTTTATCAAAACTTGCACTTGAATTTTGATTTGCGTACCTCCGATGAGTGAATGGAAAAAATTTTCTTCCGAAATTCTCCTGATTTTTTTTAATACGTATTTCCAAAGGAATTCCCTCTTGAATTTCCATCGGGAATTGATATGAATTTCAACCAGAAATTGCTATTGAATTCCATGAGTCATTCCTTCGAATTTTCACAGAAAATTCATTCGAGAAATTCCTTTAAATTTCCTCTGAAAGTATCTTCAATTTTCCTCAGGGAATTTCCTTCGTATTTCCCAGAAAAAATATTTAGAATTTCCTAAAGAAATTATTTCAAACTTCGGGAAATTGTTTAAAACTCTTTGAAGTTTCTATAACATTTTCTTATTTTTCCGGGAAAATCCTTTTGGATTTCTTAGGGGATTTCTTTTGAAGCTCCCCAGGAAAACATTTCGAATTTCCTCCGAATTGGGAAATTTCCATAGATTATGAAAATTCTTGCAAATATCCTTTGAATCACCTTGAGAAATTGAAATTGTTGGGAAATTTCCTCTAATTTTCTGGAAAAACTGGTCCGGATTTCCTTTGAAAATTATTTCGAATATTCATTTGAATTTCCGTGAGAAATTCATTCGAATTTCCATGGGAAATTCATTCGAATTTCCATGGGAAATTCATCTGAATTTCCATGGGAAATTCATTCGAATTTCCTTGGGAAATTCATTCGAATTTCCTTGGGAAATTCATTCGAATTTCCTTGGGAAATTCATTCGAATTTCCTTGGGAAATTCATTCGAATTTCCTTGGGAAATTCATTCGAATTTCCTTGGGAAATTCATTCGAATTTCCTTGGGAAATTCATTCGAATTTCTTTGGGAAATTCATTCCAATTTGCTTGGGAAAATCTTATCATTTTCCTTGGGAAATTCATTCGAATTTCCTTGGGAAATTCATTCGAATTTCCTTGGGAAATTCATTCAATTTCATGGGAAATTCATACGAATTTCCTTGGGAAATTCATTCGAATTACCTTGGGAAATTCATTCGATTCCTTGGGAAATTCATTCGAATTTCCTTGGCAAATTCATACGAATTTCCTTGGGAAATTTAAACGAATTTCCTTGGGAAATTCATACGAATTTCCTTGGGAAATTCATACGAATTTCCTTGGGAAATTCATACGAATTACGTTGGGAAATTCATACGAATTTCCTTGGGAAATTCATTCGAATTACCTTGGGAAATTCATTCGATTCCTTGGGAAATTCATTCGAATTTCCTTGAGAATTCATTCGAATTTCCTTGGGAAATTCATTCGAATTTCCTTGGGAAATTCATTCGAATCACCTTGGGAAATTCATTCGAATTACCTTGGGAAATTCATTCGATTCCTTGGGAAATTCATTAGAATTTTCTTGGGAAATTCATTCGAATTTTCTTGGGAAATTCATTCGAATTTCCTTGGAAATTCATTCGAATTTCCTTGGGAAATTCATTCGAATTTCCTTGGGAAATTCATTCAATTTCCTTGGGAAATTCATCCGAATTTCTTGGGAAATTCATTCGAATTTCCTTGGGAAATTCATTCGAATTTCCTTGGGAAATTCATTCGAATTTCCTTGGGAAATTCATTCGAATTTCCTTGGGAAATTCATTCGAATTTCCTTGGGAAATTCATTCGAATTTCCTTGGGAAATTCATTCGAATTTCCTTGGAAATTCATTCAATTTCCTTGGGAAATTCATTCGAATTTCCTTGGGAAATTCATTCGAATTTCCTTGGGAAATTCATTCGAATTTCCTTGGGAAATTCATTCAATTTCCTTGGGAAATTCATTCGAATTTCCTTGGGAAATTCATTCAATTTCCTTGGGAAATTCATTCGAATTTCCTTGGGAAATTCATTTCAATTTCCTTGGAAATTCATTCGAATTTCCTTGGGAAATTCATTCGAATTTCCTTGGGAAATTCATTCAATTTCCTTGGGAAATTCATTCGAATTTCCTTGGGAAATTCATTCAATTTCCTTGGGAAATTCATTCGAATTTCCTTGGGAAATTCATTCAATTTCCTTGGGAAATTCATTTCAATTTCCTTGGGAAATTCATTCGAATTTCCTTGGGAAATTCATTCAATTTCCTTGGGAAATTCATTCGAATTTCCTTGGGAAATTCATTCGAATTTCCTTTGGAAATTCATTTAAATTTCCCTTTGGAAATTCATTCGAATATCCTTGGGAAATTCATTCAAATTTCCTTGGGAAATTCATTCGAATCTCCTTGGAAAATTCATTCGAATTTCCATGGAAAATTCATTCGAGTTTCCTTGGGAAATTGATTAGAATTTCCTTGCAAAAATTCATTCGAATTTCCTTGGGAAATTCATTCGAATTTCCTTGGGAAATTCATTCGAATTTCCTTGGGAAATTCATTCGAATTTCCTTGGGAAATTCATTCGAATTTCCTTGGGAAATTCATTCGAATTTCCTTGGGAAATTCATTTGAATTTCCTTGGGAAATTCATTTGAATTTCCTTGGGAAATTCATTCGAATTTCCTTGGGAAATTCATTCGAATTTCCTTGGGAAATTCATTCGAATTTCCTTGGGAAATTCATTCGAATTTCCTTGGGAAATTCATTCGAATTTCCTTGGGAAATTCATTCGAATTTCCTTGGGAAATTCATTCGAATTTCTTGGGAAGGAAATTCATTCGAATTTCCTTGGGAAATTCATTCGAATTTCCTTGGGAAATTCATTCGAATTTCCTTGGGAAATTCATTCGAATTTCCTTGGGAAATTCATTCGAATTTCCTTGGGAAATTCATTCGAATTTCCTTGGGAAATTCATTCGAATTTCCTTGGGAAATTCATTCGAATTTCCTTGGGAAATTCATTCGTGCAACCAAAATGTTACTAGCGTTCTTTGAGAAAATCTTTCCATTTATCAGGGGAGGTTCCTTGGATTTTCCAATGGATTTTTCTTAGAATCTTAGAATCTAATCTAATGTCCTCGAAAAAAATGTCTCCGAATAATAGATAAACAATATTGTGACCGTGTTTCTAACATTATTCTAAACCAAAATCTCACATACCTCTAATACAGCCTGTTTTCCCTTGATGTAGTCTGGTTCGTCTTTAGTAGGGCCAAGCAGCTTTCTAATGAGCGCAACGGGCGCGTGTGAGAAATTCCCTACTGATGCCGGTACTGGAGTTCCCTTCCCTAACAAGCAGCCGTACTGGTATGAAGGTATACAAACTTTTTTTCTGCCTGATATTGATTGGATTTCTGCACAACTTCCATCCGGCGCAACGGGGGGTGTCATGAAGGCATAGCTGATGCGGCAAAAACAACGCACTCAATCCCTGGAACTTGAGCTATTACAACAAAAACAACAACAACAGCAACGGGCAGGAGGAAAATTTGCCAATCTTCCATTAGCATCAGCCGTCAAAGCATCAAAACATTACACGCCTAGTCGGTTCGGATCGTCTCGGAGCAAGGGCGAGTCTGTCAATCCACGAAGGTGGCGGATAGTCGATTTTCTCCTCTCCATCCGTAACACCAGAAGTCGAATTTTGCGAATCTGGCTGACGACCCCAACGGAGGAAAAGGAGCAGCCAGCGTAACTTTCGCCGGCAAGGGGCTAATTTGTGCAAAAGTTTTATTTTTCGATTTGACTGCATTTGATTGGATCTGACCGTAAGTTGTTCCCTGAACCGGGGCGGCTCCAATCACAGAGTTTCCACCTTTGTGCTCCGCAGTTTTAGTTCGGCAAACATTACCAGTTACGGGTCTCGGTTTGAGTGAACTGTCGAGCAAGGTCAGCTGCAGGCAACGAAAAAAGTGCTGGGTTTTCTGTGGTGATGGGTAATTTATGTTTGGATCGTGATTTCATGGTGGATATCATAATTTGGGCACCAGTTTACTTGCATCGAAGTTTCCAAAAATGATTAAATATTATGTGTGTCTCTTTTGTTCAACAACGTATTTCCTCCAGGTGCAAAATGCTTTTTCTTATTGGCTCTGATTTGTTACACAAGTCGACTCAGTATGGTGCATTGTTCAGATATCCGTCTATCCATATGTTCGATTAAGCGTTCGTGTCTTTGCGCAAAACATATTCGTCCGGTCATGTTTTCTGCGTAACAAGCCCCGTTTGACAAATGTTCGTTGATCACATTTGGTACAGATCTTATTCTACTTTCAAAATATATATCGAAAACGGTATATCGAGTCACATATGTTTGATATTTTGCTAAACACGAGCAAGGTAGTATCGAGTAGTTAATCAATCATGGTTCCTGTTCCACCTTCCTTGTATTCCCTCCCATCCACCCAATCAGATCGATCCACGTCAGCTTGTTGATTTTTACCCTCATCCTTTCCTATCCCGGTTCTCCCCTCAGCGTTTACAGGCCCACAATGAATGACTGGCAGAGCAAGGATGCAGCTTGAGTGATGTAGAAGCCAATCGGAGGGTTTGACTTTTCCTCCCTGGTCGTTTGTCGACCGAGGGTTTTTGTACGATTTTGCAATTAGGTACTTGCCACTTCGAGATCTCGCTAAGCCAGCTTTTGCACAGTGAAGAAAAGGGGTGCAAATATGACAGAAAGTAAACGAAGAGTCTTAATTTTTTTCTTTGTTTACTTTTGTTGTATATAGCACATCGTCGACCACAAACTGCGGCATAAATTGTCACATTGGGGACCACATGCTTCATAAGAAATAGGTACTCTAGAACGCTGATGTTTTCATGTCGATTTAAATGTAAAAATGTCCACTTCAATGGGAAATTAACGAGAACGTGACAATTTATCATAGCCTATAGGTTATGATAAATATGCAAATTGTTTGTTGCGAAGAGGTTCCATCACCCCCATGGGAGCAACGCCTTTTCATAATTACTCATTCTCAACCCCCCAACGAGACATTATCTGAACACTTCTCTGAACATATAACATATCAAAAATGTGTGTGCGGAACGCGAACCTTTCTAAGCATTACGAGATATTAGGAGCTAAATTCTTACTTATTTGAATTAATTCCTAACGATTTTGCGATGGAAAACATTTGCGACGATCAACCATGTGTCTCCTTTCTCTATCCATAATAAATGACAAAAGCGAACGCAAAGAAACCAAGCTCTGTAACTTCTAGCTACGACAATTTAAAGATATGAACGAAGCTGTTCGAATGCGTTAAAAACTGAATTGAAATTTGAGTTAACAAACAATTATGTTGTTTCCTTTTTTTTTCAAAATCCAATATTTCCACCAATTACTCTACTGTGCACTATCTCCCGTGTAAAAGGTATTGTTCTTATTATTTATTTCTTTTCGCTCTTCAGCATCATCAAGCATCAGAATCATCGATGAGAGTGCACTCGAGTTACGTATCACCATACCACCAGTCAGAATCCGGTGCCGGCGACGCGACGGAATAACGATGGGGCACTGACATCATTGTTCCCGGTACGAATGTGTGTGTGGGCCGAGCCCATATTAGGGGCTGTAACAGCGGGATCTTCGCGAAATTGGCAACGGGAAGGCTCGGCCTGCTTCGGAATCAAGGAACGCGTGTTTTCAATTTGCTGAGGAAGTCCTTCGCCTTCAGCGTGCGACGCATCCGGACCATACATACGGGTGAGGCGCGTTGTCTCGAGGAAGCGTGAACAACATCTGCCAGAGTAATTGAATATTGGTGTTGTTTGATGCGTACGCTGACTGTGTGGCGTGCACCTATCAAGCTGGGAAGTGAGTTTGGTTTCTGAATAATTTCCTCGAGACAATACGCCCGATGGCAGATTTCGAGTAATCTATTTATTAATGGCTCGGAGTGTGTGTTTTGAATGTAGGAATTTTCCAAGAACCAGTACCGGATCTATCTTCCGCGTTGCAATGAGATTGTTTGAACATATTTAAGTACACAAGATTTTCCGAGAAAGCGATGATGGAAAACTTTATTAGACAAATCGTTGGAATTGTGAGAGACAATGATTTCGATCAATCAACGATTGTTTCTGGTATGACTTTTGACGAATAAACGAATACGCATTACGCATATCGTTGAAGGTGCAAGGTGGGTGTAATTGTTTCAAATTTAAAGTTTCAATCCAGTTCACCTCTATTCTAGCAAACAGTTTGGGACATTTTAACAGATGTATAATTGTGGAATAGTCATTTCTAAACTTTGAACATCACTGCGTATTCTAGCACTACCATACTGGCAGAAAAATGAAAAAAAAATGTTCCTAACCAGTGATTATGCCTTTCTCGATACAATCGCCTTAGTGTGATATATGGGGAAATGCCAATTCTTAGCTATCTGAGACGTTAGCCAAATTGAAAGACTGAAATAATAAAAAGCTACTCCAATACTCGATTGAAGTTCAAAAGGCATACATTTTTTAAACTCATACTTGATATTTGATACATTACCAAATATAAGAGCTGTTATCACTAGCTATAGCTTTGTAATTCCCATTTAAAAGTAACATGTCTTTCATTAGCATTGCAATTTCTATTGTTCGCAATAAAAATGCTTTCATTGACAACGAGACGTTCAACTTGCATTCTGGTAATGTATTGGTGCCATTTCCTATTTGTGGCTCATATCTTTCACTGGAAATCTTCTTTTGAATCAGGCTCAAAATAAATATTTAAATTGTTGCCTTCCTATAACCTTCAGGATATACATGTGGATAGACACATTTTTAGCGCTTTGCAGACAAATTGGAAATAGTTAAAAGGTAAGTATGCGATTCAGTGGCGCCGGGAGTAGGTGGGACAAGTAGGACATGTCCTACGCATGAATTTGCCTGGGTGGGACAGTCAAAGCATTGTCCTACCCTGTTACCGTTTAGGTATCTCCACCCTAGGGAAGAAGTTGAAGCAGAGCGAGAGAAGCAACAAAAAAGAGCCAAAGACGAACAGCATACTACTGTTCGTCATAAAGAGAATGAGTTATCTTTTGAAATATGTCATTTTTAATTGTTTGCTAATTAAACTATAACTATTAAATACTAATTAAGCCTAGAGGAGAATAATGAATATCTTATATTAAAGTATTAAAACTATACAAGGATTAAACTATAAACAATTAGCTTAGGACATCAAACAAGTTATAAAACAGAACTCCGATGAAACGGTCATATTAAAATTAAGTTACATCTGACTTACACTAAACAAATACAAGCATTATTTGGGATCTGGGATTTAAAAGAAAATTTAGACGACGGAGTATGTACAAGGAACGTTTGGAAAAGGGAGGGAAATTGAGGGTCAGCTACCGGTCCTAGACAAAAAGCGATTTCTTTCCCAAGCCAACCAGCAAGGTAGATAGTTGCATCTTTGGAAGTTTAATAACCTAAAACAATAATTTGAGTGAAGCCGTGTTATAGTGCTCCAAATAGGCTAGTGGTGAAAGTCTGCTTGTATGGAGACCAAGCAAGAATCAGGAATAAGAATATGTGAGTGGACCGGTTAGCTCGAACATTATCCTCTTTTCCAATTCCCCTAATTAGGACCCATAGCTATTTATTACCTAAGCCCTCGTGGTCAGCCCCGAGCATCCGAGGGTTTCGGAAGATTCGACCAGAAGAGCTGAACACCTATGAATCGTTTGCATAGGTGTGGACGAACTAGGGACGTTCCGATACTTCAAAATATCGATATTTGATTCGATACGATAATCGAATCAAAGTATCGATATCACCGATATATTGGAATGAAAATATCGATTTATCGGAAAATCGTATGATATTTCAGAAATGAGAATATTTGGAATTTATTTGTTGTAGTTTTTCAATTACTATCGTATTACCGTATTATCCCTTTACAATAATGATTGGAAATTACTTTTTTTTTATTACTTAATCCAATCTGGTCGAACAATCATCGGCGGCGGCGTTCGTCGTAGTTTTAACCGGTTGCGGCAGCATTTTCGGCATGATACTCGCTATTTTCCGTTCGCTCGAAAAATCAACTGAAGTTTTGACAAATTTGCTGAAATATCACTGACAAGGTTTCTGTATTTCTCCTCGGGTTATTCTGATTCTTATCAACAGAAAATTCTTTCTTAAGAATTTCCACGGAAGTTTTTATTATTCTAGTTTTCAAAGAAAATTCAGAATATTCAAGAAAAAATCCATCGGAACATTCTTAATTCTCTATGGAAATTCTCTACGATTTTCACGGATATTCTTCAAAATTTATTCGTTGAAGTTTTTTTTTTTTTTTTTTTTAACTAATTTTATTTGCTAATTATCTAATACATGCATTCATCTCTTAGACTAGGTGTTTTCCTTGTTTTCTTAACACTATCATCCTTATTTGCTATGTTACGCTTTTAGTTATTATTAATACATTTCAATTGCCTCTGGCAGTTAGAATTTTTTCCTCTGGTTGAATTGAACCATGTAGGAATTACAATGTTTTCAACTTAAACTAAACTTAACCTATTTTATACTAAGGGTACAAGGAGTTAATCGTTGCAATAGAAGATTGCAACGATTTTTGTCTAAAATTGGAAATTATTTTGTTGGACATTTGTTGCAATGTCTCAATATTAGAAATTCTATGAAGTTCATTGGTACTATACCACGGAGGCAACTTCAGAATCATTTTCAAAATTTTATTTTGAATCCTCTGGAGTGCCTTGTTTCTGGTATTGCAGCAACTAGTCCATATTGGCACAGCATACAACATGGCAGGTCTAAAAATTTGTTTGTAAATCAAAAGTTTGTTCTTAAGACAAAGTTTTGATTTTCTGTTTATAAGTGGATATAGGCACTTAATATATTTGTTACATTTGGCTTGAAGGCCTTCAATGTGATTTTTAAAGTTAATTTTGATCTAGCAGAAGTCCTAAATATTTAGCTTCGCTAGACCAATTAATTGGAATCCCATTCATAGTGACAATATGTCTGCTAGAAGGTTTCAAATAAGAAGCTCTCGGCTTATGTGGGAAAATTATAAGCTGAGTTTTGGAAGCATTCGGGGAAATTTTCCATTTTTGCAAGTAAGTGGAGAAGATATCCAAACTTTTTTGCAATCTACTACAAATGACACGAAGGCTTCGCCCTTTGGCTGAAAAGCCCGTGTCATCTGCAAACAAAGATTTTTGACACCCTGGTGGTAAATCAGGTAAGTCAGAAGTAAAAATGTTATACAATATGGGCCCCAGTATGCTGCCTTGGGGGACACCAGCCCTTACAGGTAATCTATCAGATTTAGTATTCTGATAGATTACCTGCAGTGAGCGATCTGATAAATAATTTTGGATCAGTTTAATGATGTACAGAGGAAAATTAAAATTCATCAATTTTACAATCAAACCTTCATGCCAAACACTGTCAAATGCTTTCTCTATATCAAGAAGAGCAACTCCAGTCGAATATCCTTCAGATTTGTTGAGCCGAATTAAGTTCGTAACTCTTAATAACTGATGAGTGGTTGAATGCCCATGGCGAAAACCAAATTGCTCATCAGCAAAAATAGAGTTGTCATTAATATGAACCATCATTCTATTTAAAATAATCTTTTCAAACAGTTTGCTTATTGAAGAAAGCAAACTGATTGGGCGATAACTAGAAGCCTCAGCTGGATTTTTGTCCGGCTTCAAAATTGGAACAACTTTGGCGTTTTTCCATTTATCTGGAAAGTATGCCAATTGAAAACATTTGTTAAATAAATTAACCAAAAAGGATAGAGAGCTCTCAGGAAGTTTTTTGATAAGTATGTAGAAAATACCATCATCACCCGGGGCTTTCATATTTTTAAATTTTCTAGTAATAGATCTCACTTCATCCAAATTGGTTCCCAACGAAGGGTCAAAAACATTCTCTTGATTGAGAATGTCTTCGAAGCTCCGTGTAACCTGATCCTCAATTGGACTAGTGAGACCTAGACTAAAATTATGGGCACTCTCGAACTGCTGAGCAAGTTTTTGAGCCTTTTCGCCATTTGTTAATAAAATTTTATTTCCCTCTTTAAGCGCTGGAATTGGCTTTTGAGGTTTTTAAGAATTTTTGTTAATTTCCAAAAGGGTTTCGAACTGGGATCCAACTTCGAGACATTATTCTCAAAGTTGGTATTTCTCAGAATAGCGAAACGTTTTTTGATTTCATTTTGCAAATCTCGCCAAATAACTTTCAACGCGGGATCGCGAGTTCTTTGGTATTGCCTCCTTCTCACATTTTTAAGACGGATCAGTAGCTGAAGATCGTCGTCAATAATAATGGAGTTAAATTTAACTTCACATTTCGGAATTGCAATGCCTCTGGCTTCGACAATTAAATTTGTCAAAGATACGAGAGCATTATCAATATCATTTTTGGTATCGAGAGGAATATCAACATCAAAATTCCTATCGATATACGTTTTATATAATTCCCAATCAGCTCTATGATAATTAAAAGTAGAGCTGATTGGATTATAAATGGCTTCTTGTGAGATTTCAAATGTCACAGGAAGGTGATCAGAGTCAAAGTCAGCATGAGTTACCAATTGGCCACACAGCTGACTTGAATCCGTTAAAACTAAATCAATTGTAGAAGGATTTCGACTGGAAGAAAAACAAGTTGGTCCATTGGGATATTGAATAGTATAATATCCCGCAGAACAATCTTCAAATAAAATTTTGCCGTTGGAATTGCTTTGAGCATTATTCCATGAACGGTGTTTGGCATTGAAGTCACCAATTACGAAGAATTTTGATTTGTTGCTAGTCAGAATTTGAAGATCAGCTTTCAACAAATTCTTTTGCTGCCCATTGCATTGAAAAGGCAAGTAGGCTGCAATGAAGGAAAATTGTCCAAAATTTGTTTCAACAGAAACTCCCAAGGTTTCAAAAACTTTGGTTTCAAACGAAGAAAATAATTTATGTTTGATACGTCTATTAATGACAATGGCGACCCCACCACAGGCGCTGTCAAGACGATCATTTCTGTAGATAAAATAGTTTGGATCTCTTTTAATGGAGAGTCCTGGTTTTAAATACGTTTCAGTTATAATGGCAATATGCACATTATGAACTGAAAGGAAGTTGAATAATTCATCTTCCTTACCCTTTAGAGAGCGGGCATTCCAATTTAGAACTTTCACACAATTATTTGGATCCATTGAAACGGAGTCCGATAACAATTTTTTGTGTGTACTTTATACCAACCTGAACAGCTTCAGGAATGGTATTTGCTTTGAACATTGCATCAATCATGTGATGCAATTGTTCAGTTAAAAATCAAAATCGGAAGCAGTCATGCTACCTGAATCGGCAACATGACCGTTATTTTCCGTTGGGACATGGGTATAAACCTCATTTTGAGAAGAGAAATTTTGTCTACCAGCAGCGATGTTTGCATACGTAGGTACATTGGAAAAATTGGAATTTACTGAAGTGCTTGCTACCCGTTGACGAGCGGCAAAATTTGTTTGTGAATTGTGGTGGGTATGAATTGCTCGACCGGTAACCGGTTTCGAAATTTGAGCGTTTGAAACATTTCTACCCGTCGAATCTGAGATCCGATTGGAATTTCCGTCATCAATTTTGCGCGGGAATTCAAAACTTTTGCGTGAAGGGCATTCCCAGAAATTGGATTTATGATTGCCCCACAGTTTGCGCACTTAAATTTATTGGAATCTTCTCTCACAGGACATGCGTCCTTGGCGTGAGAGGTTCCACCACAAATCATGCATTTAGCATCCATGTGACAATGTTTGGTTCCATGACCCCACTTTTGGCACTTACGGCACTGGGTAGGGTTTTGAAATTTCCCCAGGCCTGCGGAAATGTTCCCATGTAACACGGACATGAGACATAATACAGGCCTTTTCCAAACTTTTCATATTATTTAGTTCACTTTTGTTAAAATGAACTAAATAAAATTCTTGAGAAATGCCCCTCTGGGAAGTACCAGAATGGGATTTCTTTTTCATCTTAATTACTTGGACTGGTGAAAATCCAAGTAATTGAGAAATTTCAATTTTAATCTCATCCAGTGATTTGTCATCACTGGGGAGACCTTTCAAGACGACTTTGAACAATCGCTCAGTTTTGTCGCCGTATGTGAAGAATTTATGGCGCTTCTCAGTTAAATAGTGAAGAAGACGTTTGCGATCGTCAAAGGATCCCGGCAAAACGCGGCAGTCACCCTTCCTAGCAATCTGAAATGAAACCTTGATCCCCTGAAGGTTACTCAAAATCTCATTCCTAAAGCCAGAAAACTCAGCAACAGATACCACAATTGGCGGAATCCTTTGCTTTTTCGCATGAATCGAATCACCTGGGCTAGAGGTAGATTCGATTTGCTCAATTTCATCATTAATCAAATCGAACTGATTGCTCAGTTCGATTGGAGATGAATTATTTCCGATATTAGAGTTAGAAGGAATATCTGAATTCTCCAGCTTCCTTCTATTTTTTCCGCGCTTGGGCAGGACGGTCTTGAAACCTTGTTTCTTTGAAGGAAGTGGAGAATTCAGAGACTCCTTCCTCTTGTTTTGTTAATACTCATTGCTGAGCGTGGAGACGTGACCTTCTAAGAGGTTTTTTCCCAGAACGGTGTCCCTGCAGGATTACCACCGCTTGTCGGAATTTTACTTCCGCAAACGGGTCCAACGTAAAACGAAGGCACGGGTCCTTGCAAAGATCGTAACGGGATCAGTGGGTACAAATAGCGCTAAAAAGCACCGTTGAAATTAAAATAGCTTCGGGTAGTATTAAAAACTTCCTTCCGCAAAGAGAGAAAGAACCGCACAGCACGAAAGCACGATGCGGTCTGTATTCGTTGAAGTGTTCATCGGCTACGCAGTCTGATGACCAGCTAAAACGCTATATTAATTCTGATCCGACGTTTCGGTATCTTTATTTGTCCTTTTTCAACGGATTAAAATCGCTCAGCGTAATACATTGAATAGGGACCAATAAAGGTACCGAAACGTCGGATCAGAATTAATATAGCGTTTTAGCTGGTCATCAGACTGCGTAGCCGATGAACACTTCAACGAGTTAATTACAGTTGATAACCACCTCCACTTCAAAATTTACGCAAAAATTTCAATCAGAAAAAAAATCTAAATTTTCATCAGAAATTCCGTAGAAATATTTGAAAGAAGTTCCCTATAATTTCTACGAGGCATTCTTTTGAATAAACGGAAGAAAATTTTCCTGATTTCAAATTCTCATTTTCACAGATCTGTTCCTGATTTCTAAAGGTAATTTATCTAATTTATCATAGGAACACGTCAAATATTTAATTGAATTCACGTAAGGATTCAAGGACCAGATGTTGTATGTTGTATCGAGTTGCCAAAACTATTTGTGATGGCAGTGCACACCTCACACCACCCGCACTAACGAGAAAAATCATCAAAGCCATCATCATTTTGAAGTATTTTCTTTCACAAAATACATTGCAATTGTTATTTTTGTGTTACTTTGTTCTGATTCAATATATCGATATCGAAAGCAAAAATATCGATATGACCGATATATTGAAAGCAAAATATCGATACAAAAATATCGGATATCGAAACAAAAATATCGATATTCCGATATATCGGAAGTATCGGAACGTCCCTAGGACGAACCGACGGAGAAGTCCGTAATAGCGACGCATCCCCTTCCCATCCACATCGGCTCAGCAAACTGAATTTGTGCTCCGAGAGAGAACCAATGAGGACCAGCTTTAGTCCGCAGCCATTCTTCCGTCCAAGAACCGCTGGGGAACTCAAGAGAGGCGAGGTTTTATCGTCGTTGCATCAGCCGATCATCCGCGTGGAAACGTACACCAGCGCATGGTCCCCTTCCTCATCAGCAGTGATCCCCAAGCAGGCCGGCCGCCACCCTTACACTACACACTCACACTACCATTGTAAGTACACAATAAAAGTTGGTAAAACGCATAGACCGTGTTTGTATTTCCGATCAGTGTTCCGAGCCAACCCCGAAGTTAGTGTTGAGAGGCCTCAGCTGGTAGCGGAGCTCAAAGGGAGTCCCAGCGGATAACAACCCATAATTATGGTAAGAACATATTGAGTCATTGGCTGGGAAGAATCTGTGCGTTATCAAATGATGACTTCAAAGTTAATCAGAGTCTTAAGCTTGTTTCTGGGGTTCTAAAGGAATAGAGTACTTATTAGGACTTTAGGCACTTTATAATCCCGATAGCGCTCAGGATGTCTAAAGCAAGGCTGTTTTTGATCATTAAGGAATCCGGGCTCGATCATTTAGTAGTTGGTCAACTACTCATTCAACAGGCTAAATTCCAAAATTTGTTGTACGTTGGACTTTTAGCGTGAGGGTTTTTCTACAATTCTGACTAACAAGTCATTCTTTGAATTCCACCAATCACGAAGGTAATGCGCTAGTTGCAATAACTCATAATAGATGATAACGAAATATCAATCATTTTGTTTTAGTTGCTGCGATAAGTGCAAACAATGAACTCTCGCTTAACTTTTCAAAAGGACCGAAGTAACATTTTTTCATGAATTAATTTGAATAGCGCAATCAATATAAAAACATCAAAGGTTTCGTTTGCAGTACTCAAATTAATTCATGGAAAAAAAGTTACTTAGGTCCTTTTGAAAAGTTAAGCGAGAACTAGTAGGCACAGTTTTAGAAACCTTCGCACTAGAAGTTCACCATACTACATATTTTGGAATTCAGCCACTGGAATGAGTTATAGACAACTTCTAAATGATCAAACCCAGATAACTAAAGGATCGAAAATATCTTTGGTCTAAAAGTTTTGCAGAGGTAAAAAAAATAGTTGTTGAAATCAACAAATTTTGAAGGTTATGATAAATAAACTAGGTGCGATGGATTATTAGATGCCCACGGAGATTTTTTTCTACAAACCTCAAAAGATTCATTAAAAACTGAAGAACCACAAACAGATCTGCTCCGTCATGAATTCTGAGCTCCCATAGAGATTCTTAGACAATCGTAAGATCCTTTCAAGTCCTGATTATTTTTAGAACTTTTTAAGTAGCTGCCGCAAGCATATCTGTCTTATATTGATATGGATAGATACGGGACAGAAACTGTTATGTTTTAGCGGCAATATTGGTAAAATGTGCATCGATTCCGGAGACTCAGTGATCTTGTGGCAACCGCTACTGCCTTTAAGCATGATGTCGTGGGTTCGATCGCAATCTCGTTCCTTTATGTTTGTCTGTTTGTCTTAATTCTCTCTGTGTTTCACGTTATACTGAAACGATTCGATACTGACAGCTCCAAAACCTTCCGTGACACCTATGAGAGGTCGTAGACTGGGATAGAGAAACAGATTCAAAAAATGTGTGTGTCAAGCTGAGCCGAAATCTAGCTGTCATGACATGTCAGTGCGAGCCGAGAACAAAACTCTAGTCAAGAAAATTTTCCAAGGCAATATAACAACAATAACACACAAAACCAAAATTTGTTCCTTTCAGGTATCGCCTACGTTGATTTTCTACGATTTTTTATTCTTGTTGAAAATTTGCTTGTTTTCTGACGACAGTATTTATTTATTTGATGTGTAGTATCGAGAGCTCCCTCCCAGGTCGTAGAGTTCTCTGCACCTCTGTGGTAACGGCTGCAGTTCTCTGTGGAAACGGATGCATGCTACTCTCATACCAAAGCCTAGACTTGTAACACCCATAAATTTGTGCTAATCGATTTAAGCTAAAGCTAATACCAGAAATCGATTAAATCGACATTTGCAATTTGTCCTACCCACGACTCGGAACGTGGATGCGCCTCTGAATGTGGTTATCATTTTTCATACAATTTGTCAGCGTGTAATTCCACAAAATTTAAAGATGAATGCTAACACCGGCAATCTTGTTCGTAGTTTTCACTGAGATCAAATCGCGAATCCTCTCACGTGTTATATTTATTTAGCGTATGCTTCATTTTTTTGACAAATACATTCTAACGCTCTGTTCCGAATTGTATTTCTGCTAATCTGCCGCTAACCGCAAGTCGAGCACATCTGTATATGGGCCTCCATATACAGATGTGCTCGACTTGCGGTTAGCGGCAGTAAGAAAATCGATAGTTGTTTGCATTTCGCCATTTCGTTTTCCAAAAATAAAGCGAGTATTATGTTTGCTCTTTCTAGTGATAATCAAGTAGCGAACAAGTTTATACAGTGGTGAACGATTCAAATTTATTACGACATAAATAAACGGTTCTCAACCTCTGAGGTACATGAACCCCTGGGGGCACCTTCACTGGGTTCAGGGCATACCTGAGACAAAAAGGCATAAAAGCGGATATTGTATTGAACCATAAGCCCAAGAATTTCCAAATGAAAAAGCATCAAAAACATAAAACTCTTACCGTGGGACACCGAAAGCCGTGCATTTCAATATAGGGGGAGACACTTCGCAAAACGATATTTGCAGAGGTCCTTCCACCATCTAATGTAGTGCACAGGATAACTATTCTATTTCAAAGTTCTTTTACCTGTAGGAAAAATTTGATTTTTGGTTGAAAACTTTGTTCAAAATTTAGGATTGAAAAAAAAAAATGGTCAAAATTTTCTTACCTTACTTTAGAAGGTTTTACGTTTTATCTTACTTTAGAAGGTTTGAATCAACAAGATCAAACTCGATCGGAAGCATTCTTCATTAGAGATGGTCAATATCAGCCATATGTTAAATAACGATCATGATTAGAAGATATGTTTTGTAATTGTGGTGCAAAATCATTTTCGAGTATCCGGCAGCTGTCCGCAAAATGAGGTTTTTATGTAAGCAAATAGTCATTTTTACACCTGTTTTGTTAAACTTACTTTATTTTAATCGCTTCTTCTCATTAAAGTATCAGGAAGCCATAGAAATAAGTAGAACGAAAATTTGAAGATGGCATTGGAAAAAAGGTGAGAATTCAGAATAGGATGTAAGAAATTTAGCTGGAGAGTCGAATAAGCTCTATTAACACATTTGAATATCCACAACTCAAAGCAAGTGGAAAATATTGCTATTTTAAATTATATCTCTACTCATATAATAGCAACTTCGCTATATTTGTACATGATGCAAAAGTGTTCCTTAGTACGTATGCTTTAAAGGTGAAATTTTCCACTAAAATTCATAATTAAATTACATAGTCGCAGAACGTGTTCAAATGCTCATGTATAGTTTGTATGATTCATCAATGATCATACTTTGTGTATATGGTATACCAGACACCAGTTAATATAATCCGTACAGATAGTGACATTTTCGTTAAATGGCTTATGTGTCCGCCACTGGGGGATTTTCCCCTAATAATTTAGTAGTGTCTACCAAGTATAAAAATCAGAAGCAAATAAATCATTCGTCGTTAGTACAATTACATAGATGCCTGATTCTCATATATTGGAATCACGGAAATTTTGTCAGAGTATTGATATTGACCTCCTGAATTAAAGTAACTCAACAACTGTGAACAGATATTGAAGCATGAGATCTTAATTCATACCGTTACTTTTTGACTGGATGAATAAATTAAACCAGACTGATGGACTAAACTGAAACAGTTCCACACTGCGCAACGGACACTTTGATTTGTATCGTGGGGTATCTAAAACCGGGTGCCAGGCCATTTGGCCGAAGGTCATTAGGCCGAATTAGCAAAAAGAAACAAAAAGTGAAAAATTACATCTTCCTTCTTCTATCTGTCTTCTTCCTGCTTCCTTCTTCTTTCAACCCTTCTTCCATCTTCCATCTGTCTTATTCCTTCTTCTTTATTCCTCCTTCCCTCATCCCTCATTCTTCTTCCTTTTTTCTTTTTCTTCGTCCCTCTTCCTTCTATCTTCTTTCTCTTCCTTCTTCTTTCTTCTTTCTTCAATTTTCTTCGTCTCTCCCGTCTTGCTTCTTCCTTCTTCCGTCTCCCTTCTTCCTTCTTCCTTCATCCTTTTTCCTTCTTCTTTCTTCCTTCTTCCTTCTTCCTACTTCCTTCTACCTTCTTCCTTTTTCCTTCTTCTTTCTTCTTTCTCTCGTCTTCCTCCTTCTTTCTTTCTTCTTCCTTCTTCGTCCTTCCTTCTTCATTATCCCTTCTTTTTTCTTCCTTCTTCCTTCTTTCTTCTTCCTTCTTCTTTTTTCTTTCTTCCTTCTTCCTCTTTCCTTCTTTTTTTTTCCTTTTTCTTTCTTCCTTCTTTCTTCTTCCCTCTTCCTTTTATCTTCTTTCTTCTTCCTTCTTTTTTTCCGCTTTCTTCCTTCTTCCTCCCGTCTTCACACCGTGGACGGGTTTCGAATGAAAGAATCAAAATCCATATAGCTATATTTAAAAAAAAAATATTTAAATCGAAGCAGACTGATTGACTAAACTACCACTGTAAATAGTTCAATATTCACCTCGAAAAGCGATCCCTTCGATTTGTTTTCCGGTTATCTTATGTAATAATTCGCAATTAGTAATTAAAATACAGTTACTTTTGGTGCAATTATGCTCTACCCGCAAACAAAATGGCGATATAGAGCATAATCTCCGCGTTTGGTGGGTGGCGATTTGTTTTTGATTTTTGCTGTTTTAATTTCAAAGCCAACCATTTCCATTTCAATGACCTGAAAGCTTACTTTCAAGTATCTGAACAGGATAAGATAAATGATTTCTTACCCTTATTACCTTTAACCCCCTTTAATTTGTTGATATCTCATTTTGGTGTTGTACGGATTTCGGTCCCACACGGTACTGCGTTGGTTAACTTTATTTATTGTTATTTAGAAACTAAACTCAGTACATTTGATACATTTTTACGGGCGAACATAACATGTTCGTTGGTGGTCGATTTATTGTTAATGTTTGTTGATTGATTTTGTGTTTAAGATGTTTAAGGGCTATCCGTAAGAACCTTTTCTGGACCCGCTCAATTCGTAAGTTCCATGTTACGCCGTACGGCGCCGAAACAACTGAAGCCATTTCCAGAATTAGTCGCACGAGAGCACAATAAAGTGTTTTAAAACAGTGCGGATCCGTGAAATCCTTGGATGTTCTTGAAATGAACCCAAGCTGGCTGTTTACTGTAGAAATCATTATGGCATAATGTGCGTTGAAGGAGAGCTTGGGGTCTAAAACAACACCAAGATCAGATCCGTCACCTGGTCCACTCTGTTCAACACAGTATGCATGATGACGTAGTTCTGGTCACCGACCTACCGGAAAAAAAGCCGCGTTGATCTATCAAAATGTGTTTTTTTGCAGCATTAAGGACATGAAGGATTTGCTGTGCTCAGATGATATTGCAATGCCTGGAATTTCTCCTCCATAATATAAATGTTCGTGAATAAAACCATTTTTTGACGTAGGACTTACGTCTCTCTTTACTATACCGGGTGTCATTTCAAAATATTCAAATCGACCGCGTTACGCTGTGTTGAAAGGTTTTAAACGTTAATAGCGTTCGTCTCAGTGGACGAATTTCTGCGGTAAGCCCTTCAATCGACAGATTTCAAGTATGCCTTCCATGTCTATGCTTGATAAGACCCGAAAAACTTGTTCCATTAGGCGTGAAACTGTTTTCAATGAAAAACATTGAGATCAAGGGAACCTATAAATATGGATACCGCATAATTCTTGCATCATTCCATTACCATTCCATTACCACGTTCTGATTTGTGCAGACACCAGCGAATGAGCAGCCGCTGGGTCTGACGAGAAGCCATAAAATAGCGCAACGCGATTTTTTCCTTTCATTCTGACCGGGACAAGCGAAGCAACCGCATCATCGATTGAACAGCACTGACACCTTTTAGCAGGGAATGAAGTCTGCACCGACCGCTTTTTCGGCTCGACACCATCGAAGCGACCATCATCAGCCGAAACCTAGCCAGTACAGCAGCAGTCCACCCTACAGACCCGACAAAGCAGCAATGCTGAGCAGATATACCGGCAGCAGCAGCAGAGTCGAGCCGAGACCGGCCGGCATCGGTGATGAGCCGAGACAGGCTGAAAAAAAAGCCACATTATGCAACGTACACACCAGTCAAGCAGTTGGACGAACATTGACTCCGCCCCCAAGAAAACGCTTCGGTTGCTGCTTTGTTTGAACGTGTGTGAAGTTGTTCGAACAACCATTTGACAGTTGGCGGCTCGGTTGGAAAAAGTTAAAACGGTTTGATTTTGGTTTGAGTTGTCGAGGGTGGAGTCAAGGTTCGCAGAACATGTTTGAGCATTTGTAGAGAAGTTGCACAAACCCCCATATATTTTTTGATGGTTGGTGCTCGAGTTGGTGCTTCGGTCGTTCGTGTGTGATATTGTTGGTCGAATGAATTGATTGTTCGTGCCGCTGTTGGTAAAACTTGATGGATGTTTGAATAAACGAGAGGTGGAGTCAATGTTGGTCAAACTGCTTGACCGTGTGTACGTTCCATTATGCAGCATGTATGTCCAAAAAACAAACGGTTCTTCTGAGAGCCAATAATAGAGATCAATATCAATGCTTTCAATACCCTTCGGGATAGAAATTGTACTTGGGTGTCAAATCCAATATTCTAGAGATAAAATAATAGACGCCAGCAGCGAGCCACAAGCGTAAAAAAGAAGAAGCCCTTCTCGAACGCGTTGATGATGATGACGCTTTGGCTGACAAAGAAGCGGGATACAAGACACTAGCTGATTGGCTCACCAATTGGGAAGCTAAAAGAAAAGTGTATTCGCTCGGAGAGCATTCATAGGGATGAATGACCGCCTGAATTAATATCCCTCAAAAACAAACCATCATCATCATCATCGCAGAGCATTCAGTCTTTTTTATACCATCACTAGAAATTCGCGGTTATTTGAAAAGATCGTTTTCTTACTTTTTGCACTTAGCCGAAGGAAACAGCCTTTTTCAAGCCTCTAAGAGTTAAAAATAATGTTCTCCTTCAGTCGCTATCGCACGGATTAGAAGGCTCTTCAGTGGAAGGGCTGAGATACAGTCTACATCCCCTGCTGAGCCAAGTTGTGGCTTATTTCAGGCAGTCCTTCAGTGGGAAGGTCTCCACTGTCGAGGCAAATATTTCGTGACCGGACAGATACTTCCTGATTTTTTTTTGATGATTCTTGTTCGATGTAGATTTGATTTCTGTGTCGGTTTGATGAGAAGATTTTGCCAAGGAATGGTATGCAACGCCGATTATTTATCCAAAATAGTTGATGTGAGAAATTTGGACAAATCATGCATCTTAAAGGCATGGTCAAGTCCAGTCCTACGTCCACTTAGCGGTTATGTCACATACATTACCCACTGTTCGTTTTTTAGAAACGAAATCCAATGCCCAATAAATTCTGGAAATTTTTATTTGTATCCCAAGCGATTTCTTATGATGCCAAAAGATCAATCATATTCCATTTTTATATTTAACTGGTAGTTTTTGTTTTTTTTTCAAATTTTTTTTTTGTTTAATTCGCCAAAAATTATCTACAATTGACTTGACGAATTAACGAAATACGAAAACTCTTGAAGTTTTAATGAAAGCCTGAGAATAAATTTTAAAATTAAATAGGAAAATATCTGTGGATAACGAACAGTTCAAATATATTTTAGAATAAAATTAAAAAACGCGTCGAGTTGAGTAAAAAATGCGCCAGGAATTCTTAAGAGAATTTCGTCCTAGAACTTTGCAAGGAATTCCAAAGGAAGTTTTAGAAGAATTTCTGAAAGAGTTTTTTCCTAAATAAACTTCTGTAGGAATGCGTGGAGGAAACTCCGAAATAATTCCAAGGCATTCCCGAAAGACTTTCTGGATTTCGTTTCAGGAGAAGTATTTTGTATAATTTAGGTAATTTCTAAGGGAATTCCAGGCCGAAATTGCGAATCAATTACTCGGAATAAACTCCGAAAGAATTCATGGAAAAATCTAGGAATTACTTCAGCAACACCAGTAGGCATTTCCTTTGAAATTCTATTAGTAATTCCACCGGATTTTTGAAAATATGAGAATTTCAAAAATTCATTCAATAATTCCTTTATGGCTTCTTTTGGAAATACCTTTATGAATTCTTTTTGAAATACTTTCAAACACTCTTTCAGCAGTTCTAACGCAAATTATATTCGAAAATCCATTCAGGCTCTCTTTTAAAAATATTTTCTAAAATTCAATTCGATATTCCTGCACAAAACTCTCCAGGAATTTCTTCAAAAACTCCTCCAAAAATTCATTTGATTACTCCTCAAGATTTTTTTCATTAAATAATCAAAAATAAAATCCGCCAAGAATATCTTCGGATATTTCTCCAGGGATTTCTTTAAAAGTTTCTTCGAAAAGCCTTCGAGTCGATTCAATTACAAGTCACTAAAGACGGCCTTACTGTTGAGGTCGAAATACGTATCTGTCAAAGGTACAATAAAGCAGTGGAATTACAAACTTTTCAAAAGGACCTAAGAAACATTTTCTTCATGAATTAATTTGAGTACTGCAATCAACAGCTGTTACTTAAGTCCTTTTGAAAAGTTATGGGAGTTATCTCCTTTGTCTAATGCTAAGCTTTCAGTTTGTTTGACCTGCGGTCTATGAACTCAGTCCTATCTTTTACGGGATTTTGATTAGGATTTTGTTCTATTGTTGTCATGGCATTTTTAAGTAAAAGCTTCAGGAACTAGTTTTAATAACAAGCAATTAACTTGTCGTAAAACGAGTTAGTAATACCCAGTCCACATACATGTATTTCGACCTCAACCGTAACTGGGTCTCCAGTTAGCCTTGCGAGCGAAGACGCAGGATTATCAACCCGGAGATGGCGAGCTCGGTTCTCGTTCCAGCCTAGGATGTTTTCGGATGGGAAACATTCTCGACTCCCTGAGCATAGTGTATCCAAAAACATAGTTAGAGATGGGCGTTAAGATCCGGAACCGTTAAAATGATCCGGATCTTTGATACGAGCGAATGATTCGTAGCTTAAAAGATCTGGTTCACTAGATCAGCAAATTATAGGACCATTTGTAAGAAAATGACAAAATTAAAAGTTTTTTGTAGTATTCTATAAATGTTATAATATGCTTGTTAGCGAGAGCAGGATGCAATTATTGTATATATATATATATATATATATATATACGGGCTGATCGTGTGAGCCTGAATGACAACCATTTCACTAATTTTCTTTCTCCTTATATTTTGTTCCCAAGATCGGATCCGAATGGTAGATCCGGATCATTAGACTGAATGATCCAGATCTGATCCGTTCAACGAAGTGATCCGTTTTGTCCATCTCTAGTGTGAGCATAATGTATCCAGAAGATTTTAATTGCTAATTGAGGATACCAAACCACTGCTCGGTAATCTCAGCGGAAGCTTTGCCCATCTCCCAGACCTCCCTGACTCGACCCAGAGCGAAGCACATTCTAATCGCATCCGACTCGGTCAGTGTGCTGACGCTCCTGACCTCCCATACCAGCAAAAATCCAACATACAGGCAATCGAAGCGGTCTCCAATCTTGACACCATGAGGATCTTCGGTCACTGCGGCATTCCGAGGAGCAGTAAAACTTCACTTTTGAAAACACTGACTTTGTTTAATAAATTCTTATTATTTTGTAATACATTATATGTCAGAGAAAATTTGTTTTCTTGAGAATTTTATTTTCGTCAAATGCTATTTTCGGGAAATTGTAATTTTCTGGGAAATGTTACATATATTCGAGTGAACGTTTTTTTTTTCCAGAGAAATGTCATAGGGAAGTGTCATATTCGGGAAAATGTAATTTCCGGGAAAAGGTAATTTTCACGGAAATGTCCTTTTTGGGGAAATATTATTTTCGGGGAAAGTAATTTATAATGAAATGTTATTTTTCGGAAAAATGTTATTGTTGAGGATTTGCAATTTTTGGAGAATTTTGGCAAATTTCAATATCAAAGAACCTCACATGAACTGTAGAATTTATTTATATTTATTGAACCTCTACTCAGTCTTGCCATTTCAGAACGAGTTTATAATCTACCCAACGTTTCGTCACGGGAATTGTGCCTTTTTCAAGGGTAAAATTTTTCTGTTGTTTTCCCCTTGAAAAAGAAGCAGCTTCCGTGTCGAAACGTCGGGTAGGTAATAAACTAGTTGTGATTTTTAAAGACTGAGTAGCCGTTCAATAAATCTAATTTAATCGTACATTCAACCCATAATCACTAAGGAATTTATGTATGGTCAGGCTAAGGCCGGAGTGACCTTTGCAGTCGCCTCCACTCAGTCAGCTCGGTCCATGACTACACGTCGCCAACCAAGCATTCTACAAAGGGTCCACAAACCATCTTCCCCCTGATTGATTCACCTTTCCCGCTGCTAAAAAATGGGGATTTTGAATTTTAGCTTTTTTGCTTCCAGATGTCTAAACGATTGCATCTGCCATTTTAATAAACCTCCTAGAATGAAAACAATTACACTCATCCTATCTGTAACTTAATTTAAACAAACAATTCAATTTTGAAAGACGCATTGAAGTAACATGGCAAAACAATACGCAATTATATGATTTAGTTATGTGTATGCAACATGCAATGGAGTATTATCTGATTGTTTTTTTTTTTCAAATGTTAAACGCGTAGTACATTGCAATGGTAATGGAACATCGATCACAATTCGAACGTGCCCACAATGCCTTCAATGAAACTGAACAGAAACAAGGTGCTTTTTGGAAGATGTAACGTGTGCTCATATGTCTTATATCCAAATAAAGCGTATACTGAAACAATTTTATCGTTTGAAATCAGATTTCACCAAGTCAACCCTTGAGAGAATTTACCCGCTGCTACTGCTGTTGCTGCTAGTTGATCGTCTTTATGGCTGACCTTTTTGTCTACTGATAAACCTTTGCATGATGAGTGGGAGTTTCTGAGACCTGCGAAAATCGCTTGAAGCGATAGCCACAGAAACGGGGTTCGGGTATTTTGATCTTGCTCGATGTAGGTATGTCAAAAATATTCTTAATTCGGTAATTACTGAACTGTGAGACAGAGTTTAGGTTTCCAATGCCTAATTTAAGATTTCTATATTGATGACTAAGTGTTGAAATAAGCAATCAATGTAGTTTATATGTGTATTAAGTTATTCGCTATGGATGTTCGAAATTGAAAAAAATAATGTCGTAATTATGGCAAGGTATGTCAACGTCGTGACTGTGATTACTTCATGCATCGTTTAGCGAATTGGAAGAAACGGTAACCATTGCTTGTTCATTGAGATGTTTCACAATTATAAATAGAGCAACTGATTCGGTCGTCCATCTTATAGCTCCCATATTCATCCTACCAAGAAAAGACGAATGGAAAGCGATTTTAATTGTAATGCTTGCTTTTGGGATTTTTCAGCAGTGAGCACGTGTTTTGGCAAAAATAACAGACACAATTTGTACTACCAATATTCATTAGTTTCGAGGTGAGTTGAATTTCTTATGGAAAGGTGGAAAACATATATAAGTTTTTAAAACTCACATCAGTTGGATCTTTTGAAAAATTTCCTATTGTCTTCAGTAGCAAAAAAACTATTTAGAAGCGCGGGTTTGAGTGACTTACTTTATCGCTTGATACCCTGTACTCTGGTTGAATCAATATTGAAATCCAACGGCTTGGCGTATTGTTTACCTGAAAAGAAAGTATTTCATGATTATTCACTTGTGAGCTTAGGTTTTGTGTGTAAATATAACGACAATGAAAAGGCAGTTTACTTCTATAAACGCCTATGCCCAAAAGCAGACTCTTTAGTTTAACGATCAAGCTCATTCAAGCGTTTCCTCGCTCATTGAACCGCATCAAAGAAGGGATCGGAGGATGTAATTCAATATTTCCCCTCTTGATTCGATGGAAACAAAAAAAAAGCTTCACCTCAGACCCGGCTACGACGACGGTACCCAATTCGGATGAAACCGATGAAAGAAAACGGATTAGCTCCACCAAAGCCAAACCACAAAACGGCAGCAGTACGTGAAATTTGACCAGGGCGGCCGTTGGCGTTGAAAGCCGCAAACAAATCTCCACACAGTCAGGGCACGGTCGGGCAATCGAAATCAACAACCAAACACGATACGGATCTGAGTCCGAGAACGCCAGTTCGTTGGCATTGGTTACGAAGATGAGGCGACCGTGCAGCGATAAAACCCAATAGCCTCCTGAAATTTGACTCGGCCCGGAACGGGCACGACCTCACTATGCGGGTGCGATTCGTAGGAATCGTTCCATCGTGGTTTCCTTTTATGAGGAGTTTGGGCACAAATGGCTGCAGCCGGACCACGAAGACGGCGACGCAACGGGCAGGGATAAACAAATATTAGCGAGGGTAATCGTCGAATCCACTTCTTTGGAGCGAATTGAATTAAACGGTTATTAGGAGGAAGGAACCGCTTCGAGATCGATGAGGAATAACGCAAACAAAGTGCAATTCGACACGCGATTCTCGTTGGCTGATATCGCTGGCATAATTCCAGCGGGATCGATTGCGCCATCCCCAGAACTGGGAATCACCAGCTGACAGTTTGTTGCTAAGTCAGGCTTCTAAGCTATTGATATTAATGAACGAACATTTTCCCAACCATACAGTCGCTCTACCGCATGCAGTCATTTCGGTTTATAACAAAGCATCAGAGTGACGAACAGTGGCCGACAACTGGTAAATATCTTTCGACTATCATAAATCTGTGTGCCTTTTGTATCCGCGTATCGGAGTAAATTTATCGATCTCTACATTATATTAAAATTCCCTGCTTTATCACGGTGTTATTAGAAAAAAAAGCCCTCTTGTTAATCACTGTTCAACTTTTATCCAATTATTTTTTGAAATACAGAAATATAATCCGGAAAACAATTATTGTTACCCATACATCATCCAGAATTTTTGAACATTTTGCTCAGAGCCTCACCACTCTGTGACACCGAATTGCCGGAGCTTAGTCAGCTCGAGCGGAATCGCTTACAAATTGCCCGCTTCAATTGTCTTCCATCATGGGCGACGCAGTACACCGTCGTCGTTGGCAAGCAACACAGCAGAGGATGAATAGACTAAACTTTCAATCTCCTTCCTGGCCCTGTCCCTCCTGGGATATGACAAACAATGTGCAATGAATGTAAACTAAGGACCAGTGGGTGGAGGGGGGTGGTGCGGAGAAAATGATGATTCATTCCGCATTTCTCTTCAACTGTACGGAACTGGGCATCGTCAGTCAGCTCAACGAGACTGAAGACAGAGACGGTACGACCCAAGCTCAGAATCCGAAACCGCAGCCCAGTACACTTGTTTCGCACGTCATTCTAAATTCATAACATCATATAGCATCTTTCCGGGGTCTCGATCTCGACCTGATTCCGAAGCCAAGTGAACCTAATCCTCTTACACTTGATGGCTTCTAGGCGCTTCCTGGCACGTAGCAACTCGTCGTACAGCATAGTGAGGGGGATGAAATTGACTGAACACAGAAAAAAAAACTGGAACGAATGAACTCTCAGGGCATCACTAATCCTACCGCAGGCAATCAATCCGACTTCCGTCGTTTGTCTGGTCAGAACGATAATGGTGAAACTGACAGCGCAATGTGAATCAACTCCTACTCTTGTAGATGGGTTGCTTTCCAACTTAAGATCAAAAATTACATAATACAATTTATGGCACATTGTTGATTTGGGGCTCATGCGAAACTCCCTTTAATAAATAAACAGTCTATTTCGAGTCATGAGTTAGGATGGTCATGTAATTTTTCGTAGCGCCAGTTTTAGCCATCAAACTAAAAATAAAAATCCGTGTTTATCCATGGCGAAATGTGGGCAAGCGACGCGAGTGGATGCATTTTTTCAATGGCATTTAATTTGATGTTTTTCGATCAATTTTTCTATTTTTTACGGTTTAATCTGATGCGTGCAGTGGTCATTGTGCGGCATAATTCCGTCGAACGAACTAAGTCATCCGTTTGTTTGATCGCTTGTATGCTGTATTGTCGAGCATGCAACTCCGTTCGTTGTCCGAACCGAATACATCACCTTCGAAATTCAAATTTAAATCGTTGTGTTCTGCTGGTCCACCGCATTAATGTTTCTTTGGCGCGAACAATCCGCTCTTTTTCTACGCAACCTTTACCATCAAAGGCTGCAACAGTCCGAAACTTTTCCAGAGCCCCTTCGAGCTTCGAAAACACAAGCAGAAAACCGATGAGAAAAAATCATTTATTCCGAAAACAAATCATGTTAAGTCAAAACCGATAAGAACATCTAATCATTCAATCTGGTACCTTCTACATTACAAGTGGCAACCGATGAGGAAACGAATCATTTGCTTCGGCGCTACTCCAGAGTTCTTTTGATACTTTAACTCGTTCAAGTCAAACCGATGAGCACATCATTCAATCCAACGCTTCTTTGACATCACAAGTCGAAACCGATGGACAAATCATTCAACCCGACGCTCTTCCAGAGCGTCTTCGACATAACAAGTGGAAACCGATGAGAAAACAAACCATTTATTCTGGCGCTTTTCCATTTGACATCATAAGATGAAACCAAAGAAAAAATGTCCCAATAACGGCCACAGGATACTTGAATGGATACAAAACAATAATTTCCAACCAAGAACAACCTGGCAGGATCGCCAAATGTGCGGCCTAACTCCGCAGAACAAGCTATCTGTTGGTTTGATCGCTTGTATGCTGTCTTGTCGAGCATGCAACTCCGTTCGTTGCCCGACGAGCAAAGAGACAAAATCATGGCCTGCTATTCACTATAGTCAATGTTGGCAACCGAACCGTTATACGGAAGATATTTGCATACACGCAAAAAAAAGCGTTCCCGAAATCGTGAACCAGCAAAAATACACCGTGATTTAATTCATGGATTCGGGAGCACCAGTCACGTTTTCCAGAACGTTCCAGAAAACGTGACTGTCTTCCCGAATCCGTGACTGTTGTTCCCGAAAAAAATACACCGTGAACTCGTTAGTTCACGAATTCATGAACGCTTTTTTTTGCGTGTATCTGTCAGCAATGCACGCTGAAAGTGGATTGCCCAATTTCTAATATATCTCACCCTCACAGTCATTATAGTTGCATAACGGAAGAGGAAGTGTTATTCAATGATAAAAGTGATAAAAGTGACATGATTTAGCATTGAAAACGGATGAAGAACACGGGATGATGCTCTGTTACTGCAAATGACTGTCGGATCGAAATCGAGGGAGTATTTTATGGCAGCCCTTACTTTGCACCGTTCAATGTGCAAAAACGATCCGTAAAAGAATTAAAAACGATCCGTAACTAACATCTGAATGTTCCATAAAACGATATTATAAATCCATAAAATAGTTCGGGAGATTCCATAAAAAATAATTTTATGATCCATAAATCTTTGAAAAATGATCCATAAAAACTAAATTTTGATCCATAAAATTTCAAATTTGCGC
The DNA here is from genome assembly GCF_024139115.2 of Armigeres subalbatus. Taxonomy (NCBI): domain Eukaryota; kingdom Metazoa; phylum Arthropoda; class Insecta; order Diptera; family Culicidae; genus Armigeres; species Armigeres subalbatus. The sequence goes on from NC_085141.1 coordinate 69,241,476, forward strand.
AATTTTTATCCTGATAATGATCCATAATTTCAGTAATATGATCCATAATTTTGGTCATATGATCCATAATTTTGTTTATATGATCCATAATGCTTGGAAAGAAGGCCAATGAAACTATATTAATTGATCCACACATTTTATAAAATCTATGGATCATTTGCCAAAATTTATGGATCATATCACCAAAACTATGGATCATTTGAACAAAGCTATGGATCAAATGGCCAGAGTTATGGATCATATGACTAAAATTATGGATCATATTACTGAAATTATGGATCATTATTACGATAAAAAAAATGCGCAAATTTGAAGTTTTATGGATCAAAATATAGTTTTTTATTGATCATTTTCCATGGTTTTATGGATCATTTGTCATACGTTCATGGTAAAATAGCAGGAATTGGATTGTTTTTCTTGACTATGTTAATGGAACATATTTTCCCATTAATTGCTAAATTTTAGTTTAGTTATGGATCGAAAAAATATTCTTTATGGGATCTCCTGAACTATTTTATGGATTTATGGTAGCGTTTTAAGGAACATTCAGAAGTTATTTATGGATCGATTTTCATGTTTTTAAGGATCCGTCTTTATTGTTTATATGCAAAAGTATGTTTTGCCGTATTTTATCAGCATTATTTATTTCCTGTGTTGGCATAGTTGAGGGTTAGTTAACTGCATGCTAATTAACTAGAGGCCTTGTGGAAACTTCGGGTGTAAACAAAATGCGAACTTAGCCAAAAACCGCCCCTTGACATTGCAATGACTCTTGTAAGTGACCTTTCAATATGTCGTGTGGGTACACTTGTAGGGAGCAGAGAGACGTGCTACACAATTAAATTTCAATCAAAAGTTTACTGATAATAAATACTATACTAGAGCAAGTTAAATGTTTATGTTTTTCACATGTTAGAAACCTGCCAAACGCAAATTTATGTTCATTTGTAATTGCAGCAGCAGTCGCAGTTGTATCTTGAAAATCTATGCTCAGTGTTATCATATTTATGATCCAATTCAATGTAAAGGTAACAGATATCAGATGTGTTTGAACGTCACAGTTATTTATTTTTATATGAACGTCTTAGCGGAAATTCTAATAACTGATGCAGTCATAACATTTATGGAACAGATCATTGGTGATAAGATTTGGATGCCTGTTTTTTTTTTTTGCGGAGCTGGTCGTTTAAGCGCAGACAAGCATCGAAAGTCCTTTCTGGTTGACATTATTAGGTTGTGGAGGTCTGTAGGGATGTAATGAAGCTTTTTTTCTTCACATGTCGGGAGTTAAAGGGTTTCGGAATTTCCTGCATTCCGGAAATAACTTGAAACGCTTTAGAAAATCACACATCACGTAACACAATAGCATCACTTTCCATGGTGAATCCCGATCTATGTTGCCGATTACCCCACCTAAAAAACACAGCTTTTTCTTTTTTCCCGTGGTAATTGTGGAAATGCAGAGGTATTCTCACTAACATACCCTCCCTTTCCCAACTGATTGAAAGGATTTGGCCGGCGCCGTTATTGATCAACATTTGCGAGCTGCTTAAACGTCCACTTCGAGAATAGAAGCCTCAGAAGCCTCCTTTCAAGAGGCTCGGAAGCCTCCTTTCAAAAGGCTCGGAAGCCTCCTTTCAAGAGGCTCGGAAGCCTCCTTTCAAGAGGCTCGGAAGCCTCCTTTCGAGAGGCTCGGAAGCCTCTTTCAAGAGGCTCGGAAGCCTCCTTTCAAGAGGCTCGGAAGCCTCCTTTCAAGAGGCTCGGAAGCCTCCTTTCAAGAGGCTCGGAAGCCTCCTTTCAAGAGGCTCGGAAGCCTCCTTTCAAGAGGCTCGGAAGCCTCCTTTCAAGAGGCCTCGGAAGCCTCCTTTCAAGAGGCTCGGAAGCCTCCTTTCAAGAGGCCCGGAAGCCTCCTTTCAAGAGGCTCGGAAGCCTCCTTTCAAGAGGCCCGGAAGCCTCCTTTCAAGAGGCTCAGAAGCCTCCTTTCTAGAGGCTCGGAAGCCTCCTTTCAAGAGGCTCAGAAGCCTCCTTTCAAGAGGCCTGAAGCCTCCTTTCAAGAGGCTCAGGAAGCCTCCTTTCAAGAGGCTCAGAAGCCTCCTTTCAAGAGGCTCAGAGCCTCCTTTCAAGAGGCTGGAAGCCTCCTTTCAAGAGGCTCAGAAGCCTCCTTTCAAGAGGCTCAGAAGCCTCCTTTCAAGAGGCCTGGAAGCCTCCTTCAAGAGGCCTCAGAAGCCTCCTTTCAAGAGGCTCGGAAGCCTCCTTTCAAGAGGCTAGGAGGCCTCCTTTCAAGAGGCTAGGAGGCCTCCTTTCAAGAGGCTCGGAGGCCTTCTTTCAAGAGGCTCGGAGGCCTCCTTTCAAGAAGCTCTGAGGCCTCCTTTCAAGAGGCCCTGAGGCCTCCTTTCAAGAGGCTCGGAAGCCTTCTTTCAAGAGGCTAGGAGGCCTCCTTTCAAGAGCCTCTGAGGCCTCCTTTCAAGAGGCTCGGAAGCCTTCTTTCAAAAGGCTAGGAGGCCTCCTTTCAAGAGGCTCGGAGGCCTCCTTCCAAGAGGCTGGGAGGCCTCCTTTCAAGAGGCTGGGAGGCCTCCTTTCAAGAGGCTGGGAGGCCTCCTCTCAAGAGATTCGGAGGCCTCCTTTCAAGAGGCTCGGAGGCCTCCTCTCATGAGGCTCGGAGGCCTCCTTTCAAGAGGCTCGGAAGCCTCCTTTCAAGAGGCTGGGAGGCCTCCTTTCAAGAGGCCTCAGGCCTCCTTTCAAGAGGCCTGGAGAGGCCTCCTTTCAAGAGGCCTCAGGCCTCCTTTCAAGGGCCTCGGAGGCCTCCGTTCAAGAGGCGCGGAGGCCTCCTTTCAAGAGGCTCGGAGGCCTCCTTTCAAGAGGCCCGGAAGCCTCCTTTCAAGAGGCTCGGAAGCCTCCTTTCAAGAGGCTCGGAAGCCTCCTTTCAAGAGGCTCGGAAGCCTCCTTTCAAGAGGCTCGGAAGCCTCCTTTCAAGAGGCTCGGAGCCTCCTTTCAAGAGGCCTGGAAGCCTCCTTTCAAGAGGCCCGGAAGCCTCCTTCAAGAGGCTCAGGCCTCCTTTCAAGAGGCTCAAGCCTCCTTTCAAGAGGCTCAGGAAGCCTCCTTTCAAGAGAGCTCGGAAGCCTCCTTTCAAGAGGCTCGGAAGCCTCCTTTCAAGAGGCTCGGAAGCCTCCTTTCAAGAGGCTCGGAAGCCTCCTTTCAAGAGGCTCGGAAGCCTCCTTTCAAGAGGCTCGGAAGCCTCCTTTCAAGAAGCTTGGAAGCCTCCTCTCAAAAGGCTTAGAAGCCTCCTTTCAAGAGGCTCAAAAGCCTCCTTTCAAGAAGCTTGGAAGCCTCCTCTCAAGAGGCTTAGAAGCCTCCTTTCAAGAGGCCCGGAAGCCTCCTTTCAAGAGGCTCGGAAGCCTCCTCTCAAGAGGCTTAAAAGCCTCCTTTCAAGAGGCTTAAAAGCCTTCTTTCAAGAGGCTCGGAAGGCTCCTCTCAAGAGGCTCGGAAGGCTCCTCTCAAGAGGCTCGGAAGGCTCCTCTCAAGAGGCTCGGAAGCCTCCTCTCAAGAGGCTCGGAAGCCTCCTTTCAAGAGGCTCGGAAGCCTCCTTACAAGAGGCCTCAAGCCTCCTTTCAAGAGGCTCAGAAGCCTCCTTTCAAGAGGCTCAGGAAGCCTCCTTTCAAGAGGCTCAAGCCTCCTTTCAAGAGGCTCGGAAGCCTCCTTCAAGAGGCTCAGAAGCCTCCTTTCAAGAGGCTCAGAAGCCTCCTTTCAAGAGGCTCAGAAGCCTCCTTTCAAGAGGCCTGGAAGCCTCCTTTCAAGAGGCTCGGAAGCCTCCTTTCAAGAGGCCTGAAGCCTCCTTTCAAGAGGCTCAGAAGCCTCCTTTCAAGAGGCCTGGAAGCCTCCTTCAAGAGGCCTGAAGCCTCCTTTCAAGAGGCTCGAAGCCTCCTTTCAAGAGGCTCGGAAGCCTCCTTTCAAGAGGCTCGAAAGCCTCCTTTCAAGAGGCTCGGAAGCCTCCTTTCAAGAGGCTCGGAAGCCTCCTTTCAAGAAATAAACCAAAACTTAATACATAACATTTGTGTTATGTTATTGTATTTTGAAAGTCTATCCGAAGATATTGATTTTTGAGTACTTAATACATAACATGTTCATGTTCATGTGAAAGTTGTTTCTTGATGTGTACGGAAATGGTTCTATTGCGAGAGAAGTGTTTAAGCTTTTAATATTTATCACAGGTTTGAGATGAAATTGACACCGGAAACAATATTCATAAAACTCTTGTGCACAGAATGTTTTTTATCCAATTAGTTACGATGGATTTACAGTTAGCAAAGCTGGGATGACTTTTGCAACCATTTGCAATCGAATTTCGAATTGTCAGACCAGTCTGAATGGATGAAAACATGCGCTACGAATTGTTTTCTCAATTCTTTTTAATTGCATACCATCCAACTTAGAAAACATCGAAAACACTTGCGCCGCCACTTGGTTTGTTGCGTCTTTCGGTAAAAGTATGGACGAGGACATCAGCATGGCAATTAGTGACAGCCATGGCACGATGCGGCTACTAATGAATATTTTTCTTCTTCTTATTAACTTTCTTTCGAGATGGGGGCCCCTTCTTTGTCTTCATACTCTCCACAAGGCAAACTCATCAAACCACAAGTAGCCAACCGGCAAAGAAATTATATTTTGTTCCCGACAAATTACATTTTTCAAGTTGTCCAACAAAAAAGCCAAAATCAAACATTAGTTATAGAAACTCAATTACCAATCTGATTTCTCATCTATCGCACCGTCATTGGCCAGGCGACGCAGCGTATCATAATTTCCCACTAGGCTCGATTGGTATGGATTGTGATTGCGACCCTTCCCAGAAGTACGCACTCACCACCCCAATCGAAGGAGGAGATCGATGCTGACAATTGATAAGTGCAAGCGTGAGTGAAAAAAAAGCACACAAACGACACTTCAACCCTCGGAAAATTTCCCGTTCTTGTGTTACCACGGTGAAGGCTCTGCTGGGCTTCGCTGGAGAGATAATCACATATCTACCACTGCCACCAATCCGCACCGCTCGGCTCGCTCGTCAAAAGGCACGTTCCTTTACGGTTTGATTCAATTTGGCAGAAATTTTGTTAGGAAATCTAGATTGAAACATTAACAGCCTCCATCTGTGTTGAAAACTTCCTCTTGCGAGCCGGCAAATGAGAGGAAAAAAACCGGATACGAATCGGGGGCGATTTGAGGAAGGCGAAGTTGTGCGTGCTTCTTGGAGGAACATCCACCGGAGGCGGGATCTGGTGGGGAGAGCAACAAGGAAACCACGCTGCTTTGATTTTTCCAAGAAGACGAGGATGAACCCAAAATAATGATGCTTTTATTTGCTTGTTTCCTCCGAGTGGAGTGGTTTGCTCGATATGGTGGAGGAGGCACCTGATGCTGAAGGAAGCAACAGTGTCGGAACAAGTTAGTACCTCTTAGCGACTTGTTGGATTGAATGATTTCTCCGGTCGTGATTTTCATCCAGTTGCTGTAATACAGCTGAGGAAAGATAAGAAGAACACGCCAAAGGGATATGCAAGATGAGTATGTAGGGAATCGGTATAACAATTATATGGAATTGTGATATTAGATTTAATATGAACGTGTAAAAACATGTGTCCGGATTATTAACGACAGTTTGAAGTCTTGAAACAAGTGCAGCCAAAATGCGCATTCAAATTTTCTTATAGCTCTGTATAGAAATCTAGCAAAATCTGGAATATAAAAAATTGCTAAGTTTTCGTTTGATCAAGGTTCTGCCGTTCTGCTAAACCGCACCAAAAGCCTTTTCAACTACCAGATGGAACTATATATTCAAAATTATTGAGTTGGGAAAAGTTCAATACGATTTGTAATTAATTGGAAAATTTACCAAATTTAACAAACTGGTGGAAAGTAAATTAATGATCACTATTGCAACGGTCGAAGTTTCACTTACCGCAGCAAAGTTCATTGGGTCGTTTTATTGAGAAGCAATTCTCTTTCATGCTTCTGAACTGAGAAGAATTTTTATGTTACCGTTAGTTCTTTGAAAATTCTAGAAATTCAAACTTCGATTATTCCACATCACTTATTCAAATTTTATTGGTAACTGTTCCTGAGTAGACGAAAATTGCTCAATAATATCAAATGTTGATAAGATCATAGTTGCAGTGTGCCATGACTGGAATCAGAAGTGTAGTTTTGTGCAGCGTCAGTTTTTTTAGACTTCCAGTTTTTTCTTCACAATATTCTCACAGAGGCTTGATGTCAACTAAATAAAACTAAGCTTGTGCCGTCAAAATTTGGGACATTTTGTGCGTATGTATCATGGACAGACAAAAGTGTATTGCGGCGTAATTTACAATGGATGTCGCTGCAGTCGTTAACGCCGGGTAGATTTTGGAATGCATAAAGGCCACAAATGCAGGAGTTCGGTGAGATCAAACCAAATTACCTATCTAATTATTCATACATGATTCCAAAATTCAACTCCTTGTAATTTTAAATATATTTAATTATATACATTGACGACAATCATACACACACATTTTCTGGGAGTGCAACGCTCTTAATATTGCGTTCTTAGTTCGATTTTCGGATTGGCTGTCAGTCATGAATAATAAATAGCATTGACAATTTTATTTCATCGCCACTGTCAATGCTATTATTCATGACTGATGGCCAGTCCGAAAATCGAATTACAAAAATCACAGTCGTAATCCAACCACATTGCTTCCTTAATTCTATATACCCTGGAGGTGAATAATACTTATTTATTTATTTATTGTAATAAATTATTTTGGTATGTTACTACATATTGGTTTAGTGTCATAATTATATGAACATGTCTTTAAACCCTTTTTTCATGGCAGGTATTGTTTTGATTGAATAGGCCATCGCTCTGCTCTGGCCAGATTAATGTTTACTTCATTGAACATTGAAACCTTCTTTCTGTTTTAACACCTTCACCTGTAGGTTATCAGTTGCCATTTTAAGCATTTAATATGGCTTATTTCTTATGGATGATTGACAAAATTTGTCAATATTTGATATTGTTTATTTCTGATGGATTCTTGAGTTTAATATTGTTTTTCTTATAGCAATACTGTTTCTCAACGATTAAGTTATTGTAATCCACCCCTATCCATCCTATTTTCATTAAGAGTGTATTTTACGTCGTTCCTTAAATTTTTTACAACATATTGGAGTTATCTGGTTTAAAAAATAAAAAAAAAAGTTTTATAAAAGAAATATTTTGTGATACCGTAGAGGCCAATTTATTGCAAACACTTCAATATGGGCGTTAAATTTACATTCTCTTTAACTGATTTATCATATTCGATTTGTTTGTTTCAGACGTGTTTATTTTCAAGTATGTCGTCGTATCCATACGGTTGAGACTCTCAACTTGGAAGGTATCAATGTATAGTTACTGTTGAACTCGCAGGCAAAAATGTGTTGTAATGTATCACATGGCTCATCAAAGAAAAAGAAAAGGCTTATGTTTTATTTTGTTATGAAGTATCTGATCGAAAATCGTAATTCGACTTATGACAAATATTCGTCCGGGCTGTGACACTCGTCACGAGTTTGAGAGCGTATCAAGCCATGATAGATCTAAACCTCACATTTTTTATATTTTTTCCTTAGTTAAGAATCATGGAGTAATCCGTACCATAATTTCTTTCAGCAATCAAAGTAACATGGACGTCCATTTACGAAGTACTCCGAACTGCCATTTTTTTTCAGTAAACTCAACTTTTTCTATGGATTGACGATACTAAGCCTCACAATGATTCTAGAAATATTATAATTTAATTTTTCATCATAATCTTTTAATCATGTTCATAATGTGTTCATAGTATTTTTTAATGTGCACTCTCCATTAGTTGATGCTCCGAAAGTAACTCACAATCATGAAGAGAAGAGTCGTGCCACAAGAGCACATTTTTCTTGGTTATAGCGATGGCCCTTTTTAAAAAAATCTTTTCCGCATAGTGAATTGATAACCCCTCTATTTTTTCCAATACAGGCCCGAGGTCCAGTGATAGCGGTATTCTTCAACCGAAACACCACCGTATTACGTTGTGCTTACAAGAAGTAGTTATTTATAACCTAAAATTGATGTTTCAGAGAAAAGTATCGGAGCACAGTAGCTTTCCAGGAATATCTGCCATATCACTATTCCATATATAGTCTTCATATGCCTAAATTTCTTTAAAAATATAACTGATGGGATTGTAAATATATTATATGGGATTGGGAGGGTGCATCAGGGCATCAATGAAGTTACAACTGGACAATGAAGTGGTAGCCAATCGGAGTCAAGGAAGGAAAGTATTAGTCGTTCACGTCTATTACTTTTATCTCCAACAGTTGTTAACCAGTTGACGCGCCCTTCTTCAAACAAACCATCCCGTGGAAAGCTTGACAAGTATTGCAAATTTCATTATTCTTTTTGTTGGATCATTCTGCTGGAAGGAGATTCTCATTTTCCCGTGGGTTTCGTGTAAGTGTCTCTGCTTACAGGTCCACCACCCCCATTTTGGCCCTTCATACAGCAATATGTTGAATGCAAAATCATATTGAAATTTGACCTTACTGTCAAGTGGAACCGCATGCAGAGCAAGACTCTAGCCAGGATGGTGGCTAACTACATACATACATACATACAATAATATCAAATGTTGATAAGATAACAAAATGAGATGTGGACATGGTTGATTTAAGAGATAAAATATCGGACGAAAATATCATTATTTTGCTCTAAAATATCATGAGCAGATCAAGTTATGCTATTTGTAAGAAGTGATCAATATCATGTGGCATTAGTTTGTTCTTATCTATAGCAAATCTTGAAACGTAAATAATATTTCGTTGCAAATTTTGATATTGTTACCTGTTCTTTTATCTCTTATGTCAATCAAGTCCATATCATGTTTAGTTATTTTGTTCATGGCTACTGCCTTTATTTAATGTTAATATATTACTGAATCATTCCTGCGACGTTATTGGATTCTTACCTATCAACTAAAAAGGAACTTTCACTATCAGAGTCCTTGTTATCCTCCGAATTATATTAGGTCAATGATCTTCTAAACGCGAACGGTAAACTTTCTTGATTTGGTATTCGTATGAGATCCATGCATCATAGATCTCTTCGAGCCTCCATCTGCTCTTCTAAAAATTAATCATCACAAGCCATTAGTTTTAACCGTTCCCACGATGGAAGATCTGTGCCAATATCTATCGTTGACTAGGACTTCACCAGATATGATTACCAGGATCGTCAAAGCACGGATTGCTGCCCTGGACTAAAATCAGGTTATGAATCATGCCTCAATCGATTGTTACCGCGTTCTATCGCACCATCAAACAGATCATCCGAGAAAACATGCCGGTCAAAATTCACCGACCAACTAAGCAGCTCAATCAATTCTGGTGGACGCCGCAGCTCCGGAATTTTCGCAACCGTTTGCGGAAATTTAGGAAGTTCTTCCGAAGTAGAATCAAGTATATCCATATAATCCAGCAATGTCGATGCCGTGAGTACAAGGAAAGACTTCAAGCAAATTTCAAAAATGATCATTCATAGTTCTGGGCCGCAATAAAAAACGGAAGAGGCGAACTATCGCACGCTGTCGTCCTAATCATCTGTCGCAACAGCAGTTTTGTGTGCCAGCTTCTTCCGTTCATGACGACCATCCTCCTCTATTGGATCAAAGCTACATTGAAAGCCTCTGGCGGATATTTTTCAAGCTCTCTGCTCGGTCGACATATCAATAGAACCAGTTCCCGATAGCTTAGCGTCCACCTTTATCAAATAATGTGCTTCATCCCTGGCATTGCCCGTTGCTGCAATTTTCAATCGATCTATAAGCGATTTTGTTTTCCCGGATGCTTGGAAATTTGCTTCAATCTTCCTGTCTACAAATTCGGTAACATACATAGGGTGGAAGCCTATGTTGACATAGGCTGTGATCGCTAATATGTAAGAATATACAATACTGGCAGCACTGGGTGGTGAGCCAATCGAGACAGAAAAACACATCGAGCAAGTCGGTTGATGTGACATTAATTTTAGTTCCATGTAAATAGTCTTAAGTAAAACAACAAAAATAAAGTTTGTTCCGTACACCCCGTGATTTGTTGTTCTGTTGTGATTGTGCAATTTCGGTTCAGATCGGTGATCGGCCAACAGGTTATGGGCTCAAGTGCGCGACGCGAATAGAAAGAAATTGTAGTGAATCAAAAAGAAAATAAAAAGACATTAGTGTACAATGGCGGAAGCAAAAATTCAGTTCGAGCGGCTCAACAATTTCAACTGGGCGAGTTGGAAGTTCCGCATGGAGTTGTTGCTTCTGAAAGATGAACTTCACGATACGGTTATGGAACAGAAGCCAACTGAACTACCTGCCGGTTGGTTGGCGAAGGATGGTAAGGCAAGGGCCTTAATCGGTTTGGCTTTGGAAAACGATCAGCTATGCCATGTAATGGGTGCTCCCACAGCCTACGACATGTGGGTAGCACTGAAAGGATATCACGAAAGGGGCTCTCTCACGAACAAGATTTATGTGTTCCGAAAACTCTGTTCGTTGAAGCTGGTGGAAGGAGGTAACATGTCTGATCATTTAATGGAAATCGCTGAGCTAGTACACCGTCTGATTGCCTTGGGTGAAGGACCGCAGGAGCATTGGATTGTTGCGATAATATTGTCGAGTCTACCTTCTAGTTACGATGCACTCATCACAGCTTTGGAAAGTCGTCCCGTGGAAGAGCTCAAACAAGATTATGTGAAAGGTAAGCTGCTGGATGAGTGGAAGCGAATGTGAAAAGGATGAACCTGAAAAAGCACTGAAAGTTTCTTCCCATCGTGATTCTCGAGAATTGCGTTCCAAAGGCAGCAACGATCGTAATAACAAGAAGAAAAGTGCTATTGTTGTAAGAAGTTGGAGCATTTCTGGCGAGATTGCCCAAAGCTAAATGTGAGTGATGACGACAGCGACGACGAAGAAGGAGAAGAAGCGAATGTGTCTGCGGTACAGCGGCGTCAGCAGAAGAAAGAAGAACGAAGTGTTTGTTTTGTTGCCACAGCAGGACGACAACGTAGGCGAGGTGGGATGCAGCCAAAAGTAGAATGGTGTCTCGATTCTGGTTGTATGATGCATTTGACCGGAAATGCGAAACTTCTCGAAGAGTCGATTGCGTGCAAAGAGGAAATCGTTCTGGCAGATGGTAGAGTGATAGTGGCGAGAGCTAAGGGTACCGGGAAACTGAATGCTGCAGGAGTGAATGGTAATTGTAGAGAGATTCCAATAAGGAATGTATTTTTCGTGCCAGGGTTAATAGGCAATTTTTTATCAGTGGTTCAAATTGCTGAACAGGGGTTCGATGTTGCCTTCAAATCAAAGAAGTGTGTTATTCTGAAGGAGGATAGTGTAATCGCAGTAGGCAAGAAAAAGAGCGGTCTATACGTTATGCAATAGATATGAGAGAAGTAGGTGAGGAACATCCACACATAAGTATTGAAGCACGAGAAAAAGAAACAGCTGTTCAGTTCAGTTTACGAGGAGCATTCAAAACGTGTAGAAGGCACTTGGAAGTTATTAGATTCTGTAAATGGGGCTCACACAGAGGAGGAGTGTTGACATAGGCTGTGATCGCTAATATGTAAGAATATACAATACTGGCAGCACTGGGTGGTGAGCCAATCGAGACAGAAAAACACATCGAGCAAGTCGGTTGATGTGACATTAATTTTAGTTCCATGTAAATAGTCTAAAACATGTAAATAGTAAAACAACAAAAATAAAGTTTGTTCCGTACACCCCGTGATTTGTTGTTCTGTTGTGATTGTGCAATTTCGGTTCAGATCGGTGATCGGCCAACAGCCTACACCGCTCGATATCAATCTTGAACTGTTTCGCTAAAGTTTTTGAGAGTCTTCTGCACGACGTGTTATACTCAGCAGTACAGTCCATTATATACCTCAAACTGGTGTAAGATCAATGGTATGCAGGTAAACTCGACTAAAAGCAGAGCCATATCAATCACTCATTGCCGATTTTCTGTAACCTACGACTATTTTCTGAGTCACAGAGTGCTTCAGAGGGTTAACTACATCGATGAAAGACCTTAGAATCGTTCTCGACAGTAAGCTAAGGCCAATGCTTACCTTAACTTTATCCTTACGGCGTAACACAGCACAGTTCGATAATAGCTATATTGTGTATTAATTCGTAGCATATTCGAGTATGGAGTACAGTTCCGAGCTCCATCAATTCGATCACATTGATCGCATCGAGAGAATACAGAAATGCTTCATAAACTACGCAATACATCTCTTACCATGGAATGATCCAGCCAACCTTCCTCCATTCCAAAATTTGATTGAGTTGCTGCCATTGGCAGACCGTCGAGCAATACTTCAAAGGATGTTTATTTTCGACGTCATAATGTGCAGCATCGACAGTCGTCACATACTGGAGAATGTTCGATTTCATACACCGTCCCGTCAATTCAGAAATCGTCAACTGCTCTGGATCCGTGGCCACCGAACCATTACGGCCAAAACAATCCAAACAATCAGCGGAATTCCGGTGTGTTGTTTCTTCGATCTCGATGTTAGCGAATTAGTTGAAAAAAATAAAATAGAATTAGATCAAACAATCAATCTGTATAATTTATAAATGGAAGACAGTGTTCAATAAATACAGTCGACTCTCTACATCTCGTCTCGACGTTCTATATCTCGATATCTCTCCCTATGTCGATGGTTTCCTCAGTCCCTTCAATCTACATATATTTGGGCTTTCTACATCTCGATAACCTCCTTATCTCGATATCTCTCTATCTCGATGTGTTCTGGGTATATTTTGTTCAGGATTCACTCTCCTTATGTCGATATGCTTCATTTTTATTATTTTTATTAAATTAGGCTTCTAGACCATCTTTGAACAATAACAAACACATCAACAACAGGAAACGACATTTGTGTTGTCACTTTTCATAGCAACGAGCTTTTTTGGATCTAGTGCCTTAACTATGTGCCTAAACTATTTGGATAAATACATTAACTATTCTATCCCATTTTTTTTCCTAAAGTGGTCCGACCTAATATTTGAGATGTCAGGCTCAGACTGTAAATATAATCAGATATGAATCAGATCAGTACAACTTTGTCAAAGAGGTCGTGGCGCGGATTCCTGAGGCCCTTGTAAAGTATTTTTATTATTAAAGGCCAACTTCTTCACCCGTCCTGTTTTTTAGACCTTTTAATGCTGTCCCGTCGTAATCTACAAAACCCAGATTAATCCACCTAGCGGTGATAGTGCCTTTCTCGTTCGTTCAAAAGGTTTGGAAAAATCTCAAATAACACCAATATGTGGATTGGTCTTATTTTTCATATTTGTTTATATGCATAAAAAAATTCTCGCCAAACGCAATTTGTTGCAAACAAATCGGATGAGCATAAGCATAGCATAGCATAGCATAGTTACGGTGTACTTCGTAGATTGGACACTAGTGATACTCATGTTTTTCTTTTGTTGTTGTTGTTGTTTTTTGTTGCAAACAAATCGGATGAGCATAAGAGCAAAAAATGGCATTTTATTTGGTAGTTTTAAAATTAGTATTTTCGCCATAACTTTTGACCCAATTGTACGATCCGGCCAAGTTTCTATAGGAAACAATGGGACAAGATTCTGCGTCGAATGCAATCGACCTGAGAAGCACACATATTGCACATCAATCACAGTAACTTATATATGACCGGATTCAGTCACAATATGGTTACTGCAACCAGATTTGTTGAAATTGTGTTGCTTGGGGAATAGATGGAGTATAAGTGCTAAGAAAGTGAGCTAGACTTTTTTGAACTCTTTTTCACAATAAATAGTAATTTGACCATAACATCTAAGCCCATAGTCCGATCTGGATAATTTTCAATAAGAAAATATGAGACATTCTGCGTCGAATGCAAATGCGAGCAAATCGGTTGAGGAAAAGTGCCTGAAAAATGAGTGACATTTTTTTAGCGATTTTTTCATAAAAACCCAGATTAATCCACCTAGCGGTGATGGTGCCTTTCTCGACCTTCGTAAAATGTGTGTGCTTGAAAAAAGATGAGCTAGTGGCTAGGAGTAAAAAAGACAAATTTCTTTGTCCGTTCTATGAAAATCAGATTATTTATGGCAAAGATATTGTAGATCCAGTTGAAAACCGAAAATCATATTTTGTCCCATTTCCGGATGTCGCAACTGCATCGCGAGTGGTGCCCGACTATGGCACAGTTGCGCACTACTCGCGATGCAGTTGCAACATCCGGAAATGCGAGAAAATGCGATTTCGCGGGACCTAGGTTCGGTTTTCAGCTTGATCTACAATATGCTAATAAGAATTTCGACATTTTTGTTTCCTTTTCCAATCTTTTTGACGTACATAACCCTGTTTTATTTCACCCAGTCATATATTTTAAGGATATCACTTTTGGATGTCAGTTGAACTGAAGCTCCGACTACACAAAAAGAAAACGAAAATGTCATTCCCATCACGCGAGCGGAGGACAATATTTGTTATGATATAAATCTCATGACCGTCTTTCTGCCAAACTCCCGTATGAAGTGGGAGAGACAGAGACATCATCTCAGATCGTCGAGCTGAATCGATTGGTATATAACACTATGGGTCTCCAGGCCTTCTGTAAAAGTTTGGTTTTGGAGCGAACATAAAGCCTTTTCGTATAAAAAGGCTAAAATGGTGTTTCGGCCATAACTTCCGATCCCATAGTCCGATCTAGCCAATTTTCAATAGGAAACAATGGGACAGGATTCTGCGTCGAATGCAACTTGTTTCGTGTGAATCGATTAAGGTTAGGTGTCCGAAAAATAGGTGACATTTTTTGTGATTTTTATGAAAAAAGGTATTTTGGTCATAACTTCCAATCCCATAGTCCGACCTGTCCAATTTTCAATAGGAAACAATGGGAAAGGATTTTGCGTCGAATGCAATTTGTTGCGAGCAAATCGGTTGAGAATAAGTGCCTGAAAAATGAGTGACATTTCTTACGCAATATTTTCGTATGAATTTGTATTTTGGCCATAACTCTCGATCCCATAGTCCGATCTGGCCAATTTCAAATAGGAAATAATGGGACAGGATTCTGCGTCGAATGCAACTTTTTGCGAGCAAATCGGTTGAGGATAAGTGTCCGAAAATGAGTGACATTTTTTACGCGATTTTTTTGTATGAATTTGTATTTTGGCCATAACTTTCGATCCCATAGTCCGATCTGGCCAATTTCAAATAGGAAACAATGAGACAGGATTCTGCGTCGAAGGCAACTTGTGGCGAGCAAATCGGTTGAGGATAAGTGCCCGAAAAATGAGTGACATTTTTTACACGATTTTTTCGTAAGATTTTGTGTTTTGGCCATAACTTTTGATCCCATGGTCCGATCTGGCCAATTTCAAATAGGAAACAATGGGACAGGATTCTGCGTCGAATGCAACTTGTTGCGAGCAAATCGGTTAAGGATAGGTGCCCGAAAAGTGAGTGACATTTTTTACGCGATTTTTTCGTATGATTTTGTATTTTGGCCATAACTATCGATCCCATAGTCCGATCTGGCCAATTTCGAATAGGAAACAATGGGACAGGATTCTGCGTCGAATGCAACTTGTTGCGAGCTAATCGGTTGAGGATAGGTGCCCGAAAAATGAGTGACATTTTTTACGCGATTTTTTCAAATGAATTTGTATTTTGGCCATAACTCTCGATCCCATAGTCCGATCTGGCCAATTAAAAATAGGAAACAATGGGACAGGATTCTGCGTCGAATGCAACTTGTTGCGAGCAAATCGGTTAAGGATAAGTGCCCGAAAAATGAGTGACATTTTTTGAGTAGTTTTGCGCACACACACACACACATACACACACACATACACACACACATACACACACACATACACACACACACACACACACACACACACACACACACACACACAGACATCACCTCGATTCGTCGAACTGAGTCGATTGGTATATAACACTATGGGTCTCCGGGCCTTCTATAAAAAGTTTGTTTTTGGAGCGATCATATAGCCTTTACCGTATACTTAGTATACGAGAAAGGCAAAAACCTCAATTTGTACCGTTTCTTCATTGATTTGACCAAAGAGCTCCAAAATGTTATTCAAACAAATTCAATATTTTAGACAGGAATCTAAAGGCAAATAGGTAAGTAAATGACAACAGGTGGCAAAAAGAGAATTTTTCAAAAAGTTTCATTTCAATGTTTTTGCCTTTCTCGTATACTAAGTATACGGTAAAGGCTATATGATCGCTCCAAAAACAAACTTTTTATAGAAGGCCCGGAGACCCATAGTGTTATATACCAATCGACTCAGTTCGACGAATCGAGGTGATGTCTGTGTGTGTGTATGTGTGTGTGTATGTGTTTTTTTTTTTATTTTTATTTTTTTTTTTTATTGAGTTATGACACTTTCGTCTGCACTTCCTCGCAAAACTGCTTGGAAAAATTCACCATCTCCCCTTGCGGCCTGCTAGGGGGATTGGGCTCTGGGGATCACGCCTGCTAAGTTACCTTCCACAATTAGGTAATCTTGCTTCTATGGAAATTTGCTTCCAACGTGGTGGGAGGAAAAACCCTCGACTGAGGGAAAAAACCTCCTTTACTTGTTTAGTTACCTTGCTTCCCCTCGGACCGCAAGATAACTGTCTACTTCATGGATTCTACCATTCGAATTTTCCATCTTTCCATCCTATTCGTGTCTATGCCTAAACTTCTCCGGTACTACCAATATGCTTTACTTCGGAAAAGTCGGCCTGTTGTGCTGTTCAGCACCACTCCTTCATACTATCGCCGGTGTACCCAGCCTTCACCTTGACGTGACTGGTGTCTCGGCGACTTTAGCAGCTCATTCTTCACAATCTACTCGGCCTCGTGCCAACGGGGAATCTAACAGAGCCCCGGCGAAGGAGGTTCTTCCGATACCGACGCCAACCAGCCGAGTGCCAAGGTCAGTCCAGCGATTCCGGGGGAGCAGGGCGTCCGGTTCACTGGTGCCCTGACGACCCGTAACTGGTTGTATTTCATCGCGAACTACTCGGTCTAGTCCCCGGCGGCGGATCTAGCCTACGCCGACGGAGAGTTCCCCGACGAAGGAAGTTCTCCCGATACCGATGCTCTTTGGTCGATACGCCATTTCTTCTGCAACTCGGATAAAATCCGTGTAGCTACCCTGTTGACTGCATTCCACGTGCTTTCCTCCCGGCACATTTTTCTATCACGTTCTCTTGGTTTAAACCGTGTATTTCCCTTCGAACTGCCTCAAACCTGGGGCACACCGTCTCCTCGATGTTCTCACACTGCGGGCAAAATGGCGAAGCAGCATGCCCAAACCGATGTAAATACTTCCTGAAGCAGCCGTGGCCTGACAGGAACTGTGTCAGGTGGAAGTTTACTTCGCCATGCTTCCTGTTCATCCACGTTGACAGGTTTGGAATGAGTCGGTGGGTCCACCTCCCATTGTCTGTACTGTCCCATTCATGCTGCCACCTCTCCATTGAACGGATTCTCTCCATCTTTCTCACATTTCTCGTGTCTTTCCGATGATAGCACTCAATATCTTCCGCTAGGCTGATGCAGATAGGGACCATCCCGGCGATAACGCATACTGCCTCCGACGAGATCGTTCTGTAGGCGCTCGCGACTCGTATAGCCATCAGCCGGAACGCACTTTGTAGCCTTCTACGGTTCCGCTTGTTTTCCAGCGCATTACCCCAAGCGGGGACTCCATACCGCAGTATCGATGACGAGACACTAGCTAGTAGACGCCTGGTGCTACTTCTTGGACCGCCAACGTTTGGCATGATCCTTGCTATTGCGCTCATAGCCTTCATCGACTTTTCGCAGACGTAATCGACGTGGCTATTGAAGTTTAGACGGTCATCGATCAGCACTCCCAGATGTTTCAGTGATCGCTTCGATGCAATCGTATGATCACCAACGACGATCTCCATCCGCTGAATCGCCTTACAGTTGCTGACTAGTAGCACCTCCGTCTTATGGTGAGCTATCTGCAGCTTCACTCCGTTCATCCAGCTCTCGATCATTGCTATCGCCTCCGTCGCCAACACCTCTACTTCTTCAAGTGTCTCGCCCATCACCGTTAGTGACACGTCGTCCGCAAAACCCACGATTTTAACTTTTCTAGGCAACCGCAGACACAGGACTCCATCGTACATCCCGTTCCAAAGAGTTGGACCGAGAATGGAGCCTTGAGGAACGCCCGCTGTAACCCGCATCGACTTACGCCCTTCGTTAGTGTCGTACACCAACACTCTGCACTGAAAGTAGCTCTTCAGGATATGGCACAGGTAACCAGGGACCCGCATTCTATGCAGCGCTGATGCGATGGCTTCGAAGCTGGCACTATTGAACGCATTTTTACGTCTATTGTTACCACTGCACAATATCGATCTCCTCTTCGCTTCTGTTTGGACGCTTTCTCAGCGCTCTCGAGTACTGTCCGAATAGCATCCACCGTCGATACTCCTTTGCGGAACCCAAACTGCATCTTCGACAGTCCGCGCTCGCCCTCCGTACATTTCGCAAGCCTATTCAGGATAATCCTCTCCAGGAGCTTCCCGAGTGTGTCCAACAGACATATAGGTCTGTACGAAGCCGGAATACCCGGAGGCTTTCCTGGCTTCGGCAGCAACACCAGCTTCTGAATCTTCCACATTTCTGGGAAGTTGCCTTCGTCCAGGCACTTTTGCAGCACTGTTCTGAACATATCCGGACATGCCACGAGCGCAGCTTTCAGCGCCACGTTCGGTATTCCATCCGGACCGGGGGCTTTCTTCGCCTGCAGGCGTTTCGCCGCTTCTGCAAGCTCCTCATTGGACACTTGTTGGTACCCAGCGTTTGTTTCTTCTTCTTCACCGTACGGTATTGGTGGCCACGTGGTCGGGTCGTGTTGCGGGAAAAGACCCTCTACGATCTCCTTCAACTTGATCGGACACTTTTCGGCCGGTGTCGACGGACCCTTCATCTTCGCCATCACGACTCTATAAGCATCCCCCCATGGGTTGGCGTCTGCTTCTCGACACAACTCCTTGTAGCAGTCTGACTTGCTAACTTTGATGGCCCCTATTAAAGCGGTCCTAGCAACCCGGAACGCCGCATTGCGCTCCTCTTTCTCTAGTTCCGTCCTCGCTCTCTGTGCCCGCCTCCTGGCTCTGAGACAAGCAGCACGAAGCGTACTGAGTCCCTCGTTCCACCAGTAAGCTGGACGCCGATTGCTCCTCGGCTCCAGTTTACGTGGCATTGCTGCATCACAAGCCGTTACCATTCTCCTTGTTAGCTCGACTGCATTTACGATCTCGGTACCACTGTCCGATCGAAGTGCCTCGACGAAGAGGTCTTTATTGAAGGCTTTCGTCTTCCACTTCCTCTCGCTGGTCATCCTTCCCCGCGTTTCACCATTGTTTCGTTGGCCGATACGGTAACGTATTGCCTGATGGTCGCTATGGGTGTAGTCTTCACTTACTTTCCAGTCCATGTTTGTCGTCAGTGAAGGGCTACAGAACGTTATGTCAATTATAGACTCCTCCCGTCTCTCCGAAATGTGCTCACGGAGCCTTCATTGCACAATCGTACGTCTAGCTTCGCTAGAGCTTCCTGCAAGACATATCCTCTTGTGTTGGTCACCCTACTGCCCCACTCCACAGCCCAGGCATTAAAGTCACCTGCTATGACTACTGGCCTTCGTCCAATCAGCTTGTCGGTTAACTGATCCATTATATGGCTGAACCGTTCCACGGTCCATCGTGGAGGTGCATAGCAGCTGCATACAAAGATGCCGTTGATTTTGGCAATCACGAAGCCTTCACATGAACTCTCCACCACTTCTTGAATTGGGAAGTTGCCCATAACATGTATCGCAGCCATTCCCGAACTATCTGTCAACCAGTTGCCGTTATCAGTAGGAACTCGATACGGCTCTGCAATTATCGCGACATCGCACCTATTTTCCGTTGTTGACTGCCACAACAGTTGCTGTGCGGCTTCGCAGTGATTCAGATTAATTTGGATTATCTCCACTACTGTTGACCTGCGATCGCCCTCTTGTAGGCAGGGCATTTGTAGCCACCCGTCTGATGGTCATTCCCATCCTCTGGAGTGCAAAGCATGCACTTGGGTCTTTGCGTGCAGTCTTTCGCAAAATGACCTGTTTCCCCGCATTTCCAACACATGTTGGTTCTGTCCGGACCTTTACAAGCCCCTGCCCGGTGTCCGAAGTCCAAACATTTGAAGCATCTCTCCGCTTGTTTATTCACTGGCGGGGCAACTTTCAATGGGCATTTAGACCATCCAACAGTCAGTTTGCCTACCGCTAGAGCCTTGTTAGCAGCGGTTACTGGCAGACGAATTATCGCTGTTTGTGTTCCTACGAATGTTTTCCTTATTCGGATTGCCATTTGAACCTCGCCCAGGTTGCACTGTGACTTCAGAGCATGCTTGAGCTCTTCTACCGACGTGATCTCGTCTAGATCCCTGCACATAATCACCATCTCTGGGGTCAGGGATTTAACTTCCGCCTCTGCGCCCAGCGATTTTGCAATGCGCTCCTGCATAGTCGAGCAATCAACTGCAGGGTCCTTCCTTAACTCGAAGAGCATCTCTCCAGTTTGTGTGCGCCTGGTCCTAACTACATTCTCGCCCAAGTCCCTCAGCTCCGGGTCTTCTCTAACCTTCCTGAGGAGCGCTGCATACGTCATTGCGTCATTCGCCTTGACGAGTACGGCTTCCCCCTTTGGTGGCTTCTGACGAGGCGGAGGCTTTTCTTTCTTGTTCTGCTCCATTTTTCTTGCCTCTTTCCGTTTCTGCTGTTTGTTTCTTTTCTCCTTCTGGCCAACTACAGTACTCCATCCTGCTCCCTGTGAAGTAGCGTCTGTCACTACGACGGCGGCAGCGTCCTCCCGCGTTTGCTTCTTCAGACCACCTGGTCTCCCGTCTCCCGGCGATGTCCTGGCCCTTTTGGGAGTCATGGAGACTGATGTACTCTCCACCTCAGCCAGCTTCTCTTTCCTCTGCTTCTTAGGATATACCGGAGCAGTTGTGCCGATATATTCCTGTTCCGGCGGAGCTAAGGCAGCAGGAGCCTTAGTCAGCGCTAATGCGCGTTCCGCTGCATCGACCCTCAGCACTGCTGTATCGAATTCATTCACTGCCGATATCAGCGCCTTTCGGATCTTGAGAACCATGTCCTTAATCTCCTTATGGACGTTGTTCCTCCCATCCACGAAATTGTGGAGGTCCTCCACCAATCTCTTTGCTGTCACTATTTTCGGCTTTTGTGGAGGCTTATTTAACTGTGTTTAAGTGTGTGTGTGTGTATGTGTGTGTGTATGTGTGTGTGTGTGTGTGCGCAAAACTACTCAACAAAATGTCACTCATTTTTCGGACACTTATCCTCAACCGATTTGCTCGCAACAAGTTGCATTCGACGCAGAATCCTGTCCCATTGTTTCCTATTTGAAATTGGCCAGATCGAACTATGGGATCGAAAGTTATGGCCAAAATACAAAATCCTACAGAAAAATCGCGTAAAAAATGTCACTCATTTTTCGGGCACTTATCCTCAACCGATTTGCTCGCAACAAGTTGCATTCGACGCAGAATCCTGTCCCATTGTTTCCTATTTGAAATTGGCCAGATCGAACCATGGGATCGAAAGTTATGGCCAAAATACAAAATCCTACGAAAAAATCGCGTAAAAAATGTCACTCATTTTTCGGGCACTTATCCTCAACCGATTTGCTTGCAACAAGTTGCATTCGACGCAGAATCCTGTCTCATTGTTTCCTATTTGAAATTGGCCAGATCGGACTATGGGATCAAAAGTTATGGCCAAAATACAAATTCATACGAAAAAATCGCGTAAAAAATGTCACTCATTTTTCGGACACTTATCCTCAACCGAGTTGCTCGCAACAAGTTGCATTCGACGCAGAATCCTGTCCCATTGTTTCCTATTTAAAATTGGCCAGATCGGACTATGGGATCGAAAGTGATGGCCAAAATACAAATTCATACAAAAAAATCGCGTAAAAAATGTCACTCATTTTTCGGACATTTCAACCGATTTGCTCGCAACAAGTTGCATTCGACGCAGAATCCTGTCCCATTATTCCTATTCGAAATTGGCCAGATCGGACTATGGGATCGAGAGTTATGGCCAAAATACAAATTCATACGAAAATATTGCGTAAGAAATGTCACTCATTTTTCAGGCACTTATTCTCAACCGATTTGCTCGCAACAAATTGCATTCGACGCAGAATCCTTTCCCATTGTTTCCTATTGAGAATTGGACAGGTCGGACTATAAGATCGGAAGTTATGACCAAAATACCTTTTTTCATAAAAATCACAAAAAATGTCACCTATTTTTCGGACACCTAACCTTAATCGATTCACACGCAACAAGTTGCATGCGACGCAGAATCCTGTCCCATTGTTTCCTATTAAAAATTGGCTAGATCGGACTATGGGATCGGAAGTTATGGCCGAAACACCATTTTAGGCTTTTTATACGAAAAGGCTGTATGTTCGCTCCAAAACCAAACTTTACAGAAGGCCTGGAGACCCATAGTGTTATATATCAATCGATTCAGCTCGACGAACTGAGATGATGTCTCTGTCTCTCCCACTTCATACGGGAGTTTGGCAGAAAGACGGTCATGAGATTTATGTCATAACAAATATTGCCCTCCGCTCGCGTGATGGGAATGACATTTTCGTTTTCTTTTTGTGTAGTCGGAGCTTCAGTTCAACTAACATCCAAAAGTGATATCCTTAAAATATATGACTGGGTGAAATAAAACAGGGTTATGTACGTCAAAAAGATTGGAAAAGGAAACGTCGAAATTCTTATTAGCATATTGTAGATCAAGCTGAAAACCGAACCGAGGTCCCGCGAAATCGCATTTTCTCGCATTTCCGGATGTTGCAACTGCATCGCGAGTAGTGCGCAACTGTGCCATAGTCGGGCACCACTCGCGATACAGTTGCGACATCCGGAAATGGGACAAAATATGATTTTCGGTTTTCAACTGGATCTACAATATCTTTGCCATAAATAATATGATTTTCATAGAACGGACAAAGAAATTTGTCTTTTTTTACTCCTAGCCACTCATCTTTTTTCAAGCACACACATTTTACGAAGGTCGAGAAAGGCACCATCATCGCTAGGTGGATTAATCTGGGTTTTTTTTGCTAATTCCGAAGGCATTAAAATTTGACAAATTTCATCAGCGGATTGAACGGAACCAATAACTTGATAGGGAAGTATATCCTGAGAATCAGGTCACGCCTCAATGTTAATAACATTAAGCACTGGGGCAGACATTCTAATTTCCAGATTAGGTTCATTTTAATTTTTTTTCTTGCGAAGTAGGCAATTCCTCTTTTTCAAATCTGTTTTACCATATATTTTTCAGTCGTTTGATTCTTTTCGAAACATGAATCAAGGTTTTGAAACCTTTCTGAATAATTCTGAATATCATCCACTGTGAAAAAACGACGATTATTATCGTATAATTAAAAATAATTATTAAAAATAATTATAAATTATTGATATATTTTGGCTTTTTCAGTCTGTTAAACAGTGTCCCATTTAATGTTAAAAAAATGTTAATGACAATCAAATTATGTGTTCAAATACCAGAAGCTCTAATCCTAGCATATATGTTTATAGTTGTTAAGTGTATGAAGAACGGCAGACAGCTTTTCCCTTGAAAAAGACCGAATAAACGGGCCGAAACGTCGGGCAATGCGAATATAAACCCGTTTGAATATATCAGACTGAAAAAGCCAAAATATATCAATAAACACCCCAGTCGGACTGTAATCAATTATAAATTATAAATCAACTGAACAAAATCGAATCTAAGCTAGTTTCAACGAGGGAAAATTTGTTCGGATTTCAGTCCTCACGTACTTTACAGATCAGGATTTACCAGGATTTGTTTTACTTTCCACGACGAAATTGCGCCTTTTTGGAAGCACATGAGAACAAAATAAATGGACAAGATTTCCGAGGTGTAAGGCTACATGTAGTATCATTTGAATCAATTTCGATAAAAAAAAAAACATTTTATTCATGTTCTTTGCTTGTTGAGATTCTTGTTATTATTCTTTTGTTTCTTCGTGTTTTTGTTCTCACCCCTTTCAACCGTGAAATATTTGTTGTTCAGCATTTTACCACAACTAACCAAATACAATAGAAAGCTATGGTGGTGAATAATTCACTCTAAAAATTTTATCCAACTTCTAACACGAAAAATGAAAATTAAGCCCATAAATTTTGAATTTCCACTGCTCTTGAATATTGTCACAAGTTTTTTGACTCCCGTTGTGCAAACGCGTTTGTCCAATTTTTTCACCGAAATGATCTGGTCAGCCTACCTAATCCTAAATTGACTGTAAGGGCGTGACCGGCTCATACTGTCCATAGCTGCTGTTTCTTGCACTCAATTGAAGTCGGTTGAGGATGAAAATTTGACAACGATTTTTGCATGCCTCATATGCACAAACACATACAAGGACAAACAGACAATAGCTTGGTTCGTCGAGTTGGTTGTACATAAGTCTCCGGTCTCCGAGCCTCCTTGAAAAAGGTTGAATTTTGAAGGAAATTATATCCTTTTTTTACATGCTTTGGTATGAAAAAGGAAAAAATATTTGTTCATACCTGGCAAACTGCAGTCGTACAAACTTTGCGATCGCATTTCTGAAACACAATCTGAAAGACATATTTTTGTGCATTTTGGAAAGGTGCAGAGGATTTGTCTAGTGAGCAAATGTATGTTAATAACATTTCTCTATCTGCGTATACTTTCTTCGTATATTCTGGTTTTGATTTAGCTCAATGCCATAAAACCACGCCGATAAATGAATATGAAGTATGCTTCAGCATAATCACATTAGTCTTAAATAAAATAAGGTTTTAAATAGAATTTGAATTAGAATACAAAATGAATCCCATAATTCCTAAATTTTTATATACATACTTACTGATATAAAACTGAACTGATATAAAATTGATCGAATTCGGGAGAACCCACTCCACGATGAATTCCTTTTAAAGTGGCACAAATGCTGGGGTATTGCCTTATCGTCAATGGTAAACGGGAAAACGGCGATTTATCACAGACTGCTTCTTCTGTGACTATAATTCTATTGGTCGCAAAGCAGTTATTTGACCTTTAGAAAATGAATTCAGAATTGCGTACATAATGTACATAATGTAATAAAAGTTCCGCGGAAAAAAAATCAAAATTTCGTTTCGTTTCGAAAAATTTCGAATTAAATGGACATTGATTTCGTATCGTTTCGATATCTTGGAAGTAAATATATATTTCGTTTCGTCTCGTTTCGAATCAACATAGACATTTTAAATTTCATTTCGTTTCGTTAAGAAAACGTGTCTTATCGCATACCATTAGTCGAATGGACATTTGGTTGTAAGCGAGTTTTCTAATGAATCTCGGTCAGTGGCTCTCAACCTTTTTCATTAAAGGTACCCCTTCGAAATGATGCATTAATTGAGGTACCCCCTATTTGTTAATGTAACTAAAAATAAGCGTAACTTATCAGATGTATAAAAATTGGCCTGAAAAAATTACGAGATATATGGGACTTCATAAAGTGGGCAGAAATGTTATTTTTATGTTTATTTGGGTGTTTTTTTTTAGATATTTTCTTTATTCTGTGAAACTTTCCAATTCAAATTGAGATTCGGGAGGCTGTCGAGCCTCTTGAAGGAAGGCTTCCGAGTCACTTAAAAGGATGCCTCTGAACCTGTTGAAAGTAGGCTTCCAAGCTTCTTGACCGAAGAATTCCGAGCCCTTCGAAAGGAGTCTTCTTAGGCCCGATGCCCACGTAGCGTCTTTTCAACGCTGCGTGCATACGGCGTTAAAAGGACGCATGTGTGCATCGGGAAAAAGCGGTAACACAACGTCGATGCACAGATGCAGACCTGCGTTTTTTCAAAGCTACGTGGGCATCGGCCCTGAGCCTTTTGAAAAGGGGCTTCTAGGCATCTTGAAAGAAGGCTTTCGAGCCTTTTGAAACGAGGCTTCTCAGTCTCTTGGATGACGGCTTTCGAACCACTTAAAGAAGGCCTTAAAACCTTTTGAAAGGAGACATCCGAGTACTTTAACAGGATGCTTCTGACCCTCTTGAACGAAGAATTCCAAACTTCTTAAAGGTAGGCTTCTGAGCCTCTTAAAAGGAGGCCTATGGGCATTTATAAAAAAAAGGTTTTTAGTCTTTTTTTAAAGGAGGCTTCCGAAATTCTCGAAAGCAGGCTTTTGGGCCTCTTGGAGGGAGACTCCTGTATCTCTTGAAAAAAGGCTTTCGAGCTTTTTAAAAGGTGGCTTCCGAACCTTTTGAAAGCAGTCCTTCGAGCCTATTGAATGATGTCCTTCGAGCTTCTTGATAGGATGCATCCGAACCTTTTGGAAGGAGTCCTCCAAGCCTCTTGAAAGGAGTCCCCGGAGCCTCTTGAGAGGACGCAAACCGTAAAACCTAAATGTTACTTTGGAAGGGCAAGTCGTACTAAAAGTCGTACTAAAAGTCGAGTCAAGTACGAGACACTGAAGACGACCACACAGTTACGGTCGAAATACGTATCTCCAAAGAAAATAAAACGTAGTGGAATTAAATGGAGAGTATTAAACTCGTCTTAGACGTTCATAGAAAGATGTTTATAATCCTCTTGCAACTGAACTTTTCGGAAAAAAGCCTTCATGCCTCTAAAATAAAGGCTTCCAAACCATTAGACTTTAGATTTTAGTTCAGAAGCATATTAACATGTTATTCCATAAGAAAATTATTTTGAGCTTTTTAGTGGAATGTCTTCACTTGTCCTAAGACGAGTTTATACCATCCCATTGAATTCCACCACTTAATTGTATCTTGACAGATACGTATTTCGACCTCAACAGTAAGGCCGTCTTCAGTGTCTCGTACTTGACTCGACTTAGTCACGGCCTTACTGTTGAGGTCGAAATACGTATCTGTCAAGATACAATTAAGTGGTTGAATTCAATGGGATTGTATAAACTTGTCTTAGGACAAGTGATGTTATTCCAATTTGTTCACTTCCCTGAGGGAACCAAGTTCCCGGAAACACTTCCGGACGTGGATCCAAAATCTCTCAAAAATTCATCTATTGATATTGTCTTTCAAAATCATAAAGTTTGATATGTCGCAATATTGGATACTTCCCTGAGGGAACCAGGCTCCCGGGAACACTTCCGGGCGTTCCCTGGGGGAACAAGGTTTCCGGAACATCCGGAACCATGTCCTGGTGCTCCAACTGTTTCGAAACTAAATTCTGATTCTGTTCAATACTGATTGACCACATTCTGGTCATTTTTGCGCATTTATCAACGTTTTTAAGAAAAATAATCCGTTTTTGATTGCACCTGACCCAGGATCCTCCCTTAATAATTCCTGCCGGATTGGCACCATGGTTTAATTAAGTAATATACCAAAAAACACACGCTTCTTCCATCTTTCTTCAGGACGCTTCTTCCTTGAAAATTTCATGGTAAACGAACATAAAATAAGCACACATGGGTGATTTCAATTTTGTTCTCTAGGTCAGACCGAAACGGGTTAACATGTTATTCAACATTTTGTAGATTGCATTAAAGATTTTAAAAATGAACATTTGGGCAGGGTAGGATTTAATTGGCTTTGATTTACTGATCGCCATGCATGTTATGTACTGCACAAAGTTTTAAAACAAAAATTTCACAGTTATCAAAACTTGATCAATAAGTTTTGATTGGAATTGTAATACATCCGCCATTACGCCCTGGGGCCTGCAAAGGTACTCCCAAAAGTAAATGATGAGGATGAGAATCGCTGATCTAGGTACCTTTAGTCAAATGATGTTCTGTCGAATTGATGTTGGAAAGAAAGGAACTTTAGTCCATGATAAGTGAAAAATAAATGATTTATTGCGGTGTTTCAAAAAGCAGCATAATCATTGCTCCAATATTGTCCAAAGATTTACGAGTTCATAAAAAATAAATGATAGGAAAACGGTAAATATTCCCGACAGAATATTGACTCTCTCTCTCTAACCGACTACTCGATCAAAAGATATTTAGTCGAATGATGTTTTGTCAAATGACACTTGGTTGGAATGACATTACGTCAGATAGACATAACGTCGTATTACTATTTGGTCGAAACATTTGGTCAATAAATAACGAATTAATGTTGGAAGTGAATTTTATGCTGAACTAATAATTGTATAAATATTGAGTGAAAAGAAGACAATCAATGAAAAGAATAAGAAAAACATTTCCATTTGAACAAATGTCTTTTCGACTAAACGTCCTTTCGACAAAATGTCATTCGACTAAGTATATGAATCAGTCATATGACTAATTGAATCATTTGTTTGAGAAACTGCATAAGTCCGTTTTCCACAATTTCGAGAAAACAACAAAAAACGGTTTTTGAACAAATTGGCACCGAACCTTTAGATTTCTTCGATACAGATCAATAGTTTTTGGCAAAACTCATCACCCTGGTAGACTTCAGTGCAAAAACTGTAAGCAGTACTTCATAATTGCTCTTCAAAGTGCGTGGACATATGTAGTTTCTCAAACAAACGAAAAAAAATCATACATTCCTGAACAAAATTTTTTTTTCGTGATTTTTGCCAGAATACGCATTTTTGGAAGGGGATTCAAAATATATAAAAATCTCATTTTGGCCAAAAATGTTACATATGCAGTTTCTCAAACAAACGGTTCAATTATCCATTTTACTAAATCATCTTTTACCGGCTTAAATCGTATAATCGGGTTTAAATACTGTTGTCATCATTATTGAATAGAGTTTGATATCTGGTAAATTCGACCTTTAATCCTTGTACCTCATTCATCGGATGGATAATTCGTAAATTCGATAATTCCATGATCTGCTGAATATTGCAACTTAAAATTTGAAAAATAAAAATATATGAAAATGGTTATTAATTGTTTATAGTCATATTGCTGCAACACAACAAGTGGCAACATTGGAGAGTAGGAAAAGAAGGTTTTACATGCGGAAATCTATCAAATTTTTTCATACTTATAATCCAATTTTAACTATTTTCCAACGCATCCCAGCTGTGGCAGCATACTTCCTTCCAAGCTCCTCTATCTCGAAAGGTATCCAATTACTTTAATTATTTTACCGGATAAGGACAATCTACCGCCCTCAGGTAGGTGCCCACTACACTCTCCTCCCAGGTACGACCAAAACGCTTCCTTTGATGATCGCCCTTCAAAAGGATGTCATCCCATATCCGAATAATCCTGCCATGCCACACCAGTTGAGTTTCGGGCGGGAGTTTTGTCGTCTCCCACGAATGTGTGTGACACATGAAGACGACAACCATGGGTATACGAAGTGAGGACAACAATAAAGTAGGAGGGAAAAAATCGGTTCTCGAAACAAGCGTTCTCCAACTCTCCGGTGACGAACCTTCGGGTCATATTTCAAACGCGCTTGCCATATTTTATCCAAAACGAGCTGCTTTCATTAACATACCTACGGTGTGTCGCGCAAGAACAACACACATCACATCACAAGATGCAATGTAGGAGCAACCTATAGAACAAAACGACAAAAAAACTGCTGGAAGCTATTTTGACTCGAGGAGGGGATTTTTAATTTCAAACAATGGGAAAACATGCAGCTCAAGAGCGAGGTTAAGGAACTCCGAAGTGCGAGTGGTGTGGCTCGCGCCCCTAAACTGCAGCCGTGCTTCTTCGGTGGGTATAACCGTCGATTGAATTCGAATAAAAAAAAATGATGAGGGAGCAAAATATACGAACGAAATCGGAGAAAGAGCGGTGGGCAGCCAGAGGCGGAAAGTGTAAATCCGTTCCCGGGTGTTGTCACGCCGCGCAAAGGGACAAGTATTTGTTTACATTTCCGATTGACGTAGCGTATAATTTAATACCCTTCCGTCGAACAGTGCGCTGGACGGGCGCGCCTCGTTGGCTTCCGAGTTGCATTGCGAGCTCGTTTGTTTTTTGTTGTGATTGTGTTTGAAATTTTCATTCGGTCCAATTTCCAACATCGCTGGTGTTTGTTCTTGGATGAGGAAGTTCATAGTATGGGGATGTGAGTTGTGGATGAATAGAAAATTATGATTTGTGGATTTATGAAACGTTGCACTGCTCGGTTGTTTGTCACAAATATGTTTACGCCAATAAAATAAATAGTTTTGTGATAAGTTCGAGGAGTAAACATATGGCGATTTGAATAATTTCCGAATAAAATATAAAAAATTATACAAGGTCCAGAAATAGAAATCATATTTGGATATGCCGTTTAAAAGACATCGCAGTCAAATAAGACATTATTTTATCTGCCGTTCTATTTAATGGATTGTTTTTTTTTTTCACGGTTCGAACCATACAAGGGATCGTTGGTACAATTCAATCCAAGGTATATTGGATTTAAACTTCAAATTTACAGTGTTTAGGCACATTGATTTGAAATCAGTTGAAAGAGGATCAAAGACCATGCCAATCTCCCTAACGACCCCATTCTCAAAAACCATCCAACCATGCTTCATGTAATTGTAAATCGTTTCTAAATCATGACCATGAATGCATTGCATCCTAAGCTCAGTAAGAATGGAAAGCTTTTAAAAATTCACAACTTTCAGTCGATGCATCATTTGCTGCATTCTATCGATAACATCAAAAGAGTTCCTGCATCAGCAACTTATCGGGTCCGTTTGACCCAGCAGCCAGTCAAACGACCGCAACCAGCTGGTACCAGTTGCTTTCGATCGTAGTGCAATTCAATGATTTTCTTCTCTGAATAAGAACGACGGCAGGCGGCGCTGGGGGTCATTCTTGAGGAAGATGCACCGAGGTCATGGGAAAACAACATTCCCATCATCAAGAACCATTCTTGCATACTTGCGGCGACACAACAGAACTGTGAGCACTCGGATGAGAGTAAAATTGTGTGTTTATATATGCGGTGAGGTTGGGCAGCTGTCCGAGAATGGTCTCAATTAAATTTATAATGAAGAAAGCGCTCGCAATTGGAATTTGCATTTTAATTGGTGATGATGTAGCCAACAACGCAAGCCCAGCCAGAGTCCTGGAAATGTTCGGTCTGCTGCTTGGTCGTTCCATTGCTTGCCATGCGTCTTCGGTTGTGGCTTCCTGGGAATGTCCGATTCGATTCAATTGGTTTGACCAATGACCATTCATTCAGTTATGAATGGCAGAAATGTGTTTCGATCATTGCGATGATTTTCCAGATTCTGCTTATTGGTAGGCAGTAGTCGTCAATACTGAACAATGCGTGGGTAGACTGGAATGTGGGGCTCTGATGGTCGAATGGTCGAATCTAAATTAATGGAAGTTTTAAAATACAGATGGTTGCACCGCTTAATGGTATGCTCTGTCGTTTAATTTGAGATTGATTCATTGACCGGTCTGATAAACCAGCTTAATTAATTGGAGATTTCTTTCTATATTCGCATCACAAATAAAAAGAGGCCCTCCTTAGCCGTGTGTGATAATATACAAATGCAGAAATGGTAACTGCAACGCGTTGGTATTATTGACTTCACCAATGGGCGGAAATAGGCCCTTCTTAGCCGTGTGGTAAGACGCGCGGCTACAAAGCAAGATCATGCTGAGGGTGGCTGGGTTCGATTCGTGGTGCCGGTTTAGACAATTTTCGGATTGGAAATTGTCTCGACTTCCCTGGGCATAAAAGTATCATCGTATTAGCCTCATGATATACGAATGCACAAATGGTAACTTGGCTCAGAAACCTCGCAGTTAATAACTGTGGAAGTGCTTAATGAACACTAAGGGGCAAGGCGGCTCTGTCCCAGTGTGGGGATGTAATGCCAATAAGAAGAAGAAGAAGAAGGTCGAGATACTTGAAGCTGAGCGTGCTTAAGGTCACTCCTGACGGAATCCAAGATTAAAAGTGCTCGCGTTTTCGGTGGCACACCACTCGATACGGAAGCAACGCACAACTGTCATTTTTATCATTTCACGCATGCTGCGACGCAGCAAAGCAAAATAAAAAAAATGACAATTGTGCGCCGCCTCTGAATCGAGTGGTGTGCCCCCGAAAACGCGAGCACTTTTAATCTTGGATTCCGTCAGGAGTGACCTTAAGCTAAGCAAGTTGGTTCTTACAGAAAAGCAGGAACATGAAGTGCTAGCGACTTGAAAGGCTTGAAAGCTATGGAGAGGCGAAGAAAAGCATACATACTGCTCCGTTCTCCTTCGTTAGTACCACAGCAGGCGTTAGATACCACACGCAGTGATAGAGTAACATAATGGAGGGCATACAAGCGTGCCAATACGCGCTACCCACAGAACGTCAAAAGATGTTTGGAGCGCAGACCAGGATAACAGGCCCACGAATATCGCGGGAGGACGAAGAGCGTGAAAGGAAGACAAGGGCGGAAATAAGTCAATCAGCCACCGGACATGGGAGATCAACCCGACCAACAGGACCAGCGTTCGAACGGTCCTTGGCAAACCGCGCAGCCAGAGGGAAGCAGTCCTCCCCCAAATGGTGGAAAGATTGAACGGGTACTGAAATGAATTCCCTTAAACATGTGCACTTTACGATCAAATCATATTCAGAAATAGGTGGTTGAAATTCAAAAGATTCCCGGGTATCCAGCGTATCCATAATACAGTCAAACCTCCATGAGTCGATATTGAAGGGACCATCGACTCATGGAAATATCGAGATGTGGAAGAGAATTTCTTTGGAAAGCTGTTTCAAGGGACCATCACAGTAACCCGGAAAATATTTTTTAATATGGCATAATTTGCTTCCATGAGTCGATATCGAGTCATAGAACATCGACTAATGGAGGTTTGACTGTATATGAAAGTCCAAAACAACTAGAAACATTTCGGACTCAAGGATTCTCCTTGAAATTCTTCTGGGCGCTCCCTGGGAACTTCTAAATTCCCCCGGAAAGTTTCCACAAATTCCTTTGAAAATCGTTCGAAAATCCTTCTCATGTAATTGTAATGCCTCCTTATCTAGAAACCCCTCACTAATTTATTTTTAGGAAATTCATGAGGAAACTCCTTTAAGATAGCTTTTTCTCTCTCCAAGTTTACTTCTAGACATTTCTTCGGCTATTCTTCCAGAAAAATCTCCGGCATTTATTTCAGGAATGCATTCGAGAGTTCCTTCAAGAATATGTACGGAATTTCCTCCCAAAATTCCACCAGAAGTTTCTTCAGAAGTTTTTTTACGAAAATTCTTCGATTTTGCTCTATAATTTTACTTGTAAATATATGAGACCTTCCTTCGGAAATTCTTCTAGGAACTTCTCCGGGCATTCCTCCAGGAACTTTTCCTTTATTTCCTCCGGGATAACTTCCAGGATTTTTTTTCCCAGGAATACCTCCATAAATTCAATAGCGAAATCCTCTAGGATTTCATTCTGGAATTCTTTCCGCAATTACTTCAGAATATCCTTCAAGAATTCCTCTAGAAATTTCTTTAGAAATCCATAGGAATCCAGGAATTCGTCCAAGTATTTCCCCGGAAATTCTTCCAGGTATTTATCCGGGAATTCCTTCAGGTACTTCTCCAGGAATTCCTTCAGAAATATCTCCGAGAATTTTTCCGCGGAATTGTCCTAGAGTTCTTTCCGGACTACACTCGGAATTTACTCCAGAATTTCATTCGGAAATTAATTTGAGAGTTCTTCCAGGACATCTGCCAAGAGTTCCTCCAGGAATTTTTACAGAACAAACCCCCGGTAATTCATCCGGTAATTTCTTCAACAATTCATCTGGGAATGCTTTCAAGTTTTCTTCAAGGAATTTCTGCATTAATTTCTCCAAGAATTATTTCAGGACTTCCTTGCGGGAATTTCTCCAGAAGTGCTTGTGGGTGTTTCTCTGGAAGCTCCTCCAGAAGTTTTTCTAGGGTTCCGCCAGGAATCTCTCCTTGGCAAGAATTTCACAAAAAAAGGGATTTCGGAAGTTCCTCTAGAAATTCTACTCCGGGTATTACACCGGCTGTTTCTCTGAAAATTCCTCCGGGAGTTCCACCAGTTCATTCAGGATTTCTTTCAGGAATTTATCTACCAATTCCTCCCGAAGTTCTTCGGAGAATTTCTCTGGGAGTTACTCCGGGAAATTCTCCGGGAGGTCCTTTAAGAATACTTCCAGGAGTTCCTCCTGGAATTCTTACGGAAGTTCTTTTGGGAGTTCATCCAGGAGTTCTTACGAGAGTTCCTCCAGGATTTCCTCCGAAAATTCTTCCTGTAGTTCTTCAAGAAATTCACACACACAAAACGCGACGCAAGACTGAACACAACACTTATGGTTCTTACAAACGAAAAAGGATTTTTAAAATTTACCTTTCTGTCGATCGGTTTCGGGCTCGATGTTGCCCATCTGCAGGACGTGGTCTAAATGGTTACAAATGGGACGATTACACTTTTGTACTTGGCACAGTACACGTCAAAAAGAGATGGCATTCACATTATTTTTTGTTTCGTCAAGTTGAAAAGGGCTGATGATATTGGCGCTTCATCTTCGTTCATTAGCGGCTGTTCAGCGGTGGCAATGTACAAGGACTCCCAGGCGTTAAGTTGAGAATACTTTCGAACGCATTTTATTAGCTTAGCTTGCTTCCAATCTATAGTGTGGTTCTGGGCACTACTATGTGCTGCCACGCTCGAGTCATGGAACCTGTCGTTGTCAATTGCGTTCTTATGTTCTTTTAAACGAATCTTCAGTTTTCGGCGTATTTGACCAATATACACTGCAGGGATTTCGTATATGCCAGACATTTCTTCCCTCGGAATCGTATCTTTTAAAACACAAAAACGATCCTTCAAAGTGTTCTTACTTGTATAGACTGCCTGGAAACCATGCTGCTTAAGGGGAGCCTGAACAGCGTTTGTCACCTTCGGGTAGAAGGGTAAGCTAATTCTTCTAACCTCTTCCTTTTCGAGCTGAAGTTTAGTGGCGTTCTGACGGTGTTTTTTCCTTACGTGTCTTTTGAGGATTTTACGAACGAATTCGTCATCGTATCCGTTCAACCTGGCTGCTTCGTGGATCTTCTTTTTCTCCGCTTCAAAATCTATCTTCTCCATTGGTATGCTGAACAACCGGTGCGCCATCGGCGAAAACCGGCTTGTTTTTGTGCACCAAAATGGTTTGATTCCGATACGATACACCGATCGGTAGATGTGGGTTTTCGGCAAATGCCAAATTTCAGTGTGTTGTCTTCCTTTCCGGTTATTAAAAAATCCAGAAAAGGAAGATTTCCTTCATGTTCCTTCTCAACAGTGAACTTGATTGTTGTGTGTTTGCAATTCAACAAATCGAGTGTCTGTGGAAGGTAGCGCTCTTTTACTATTGCGAAGATGTCATCCACATAACGTCTCCAGATTCGGGGGGCAAATTTTTCTCTTTCCAGTTCTATTTCAAAATCGCTCATAAACGCATCAGCCAAAAGTGGTGAGAGCTTGCTGCCCATTCTGAGACCAAATGTTTGTTTATAAAACTTACCCCTGAATATGAAAAAGTTTTGTTTCATACATGTTTGTACTACAGTTTGTACTAAATGTGATTTGGAGGTGCTCGTTTCCTCTCGAGGTGTTTGCGCAAACTGTTGAGAGCATCAGCAACGGGTACGTTTGGGAACAGCGCAGTGACATCAAACGAAACCATTATTTCCCCCCGTCGCATCTCGAGATTCTTCAGCTTTTCTACTAGCTCTACGGAATTTTTAACGCTTAAGCCGTGAGTTATCGGGTATTTTCTCATTTCGTCCACCAACCAAGCTGCCATTTTTTCCGTAGGAGTGCAGATGTTTGAGGAACTGGGCCACATTCATCATCCCTTTTCAACTTAACGAAACAAAAAATAATGTGAATGCCATCTCTTTTTGACGTGTACTGTGCCAAGTACAAAAGTGTAATCGTCCCCATTTGTAACCAGTTGGACCACGTCCTGTAGATGGGCAACATCGAGCCCGAAACCGGTCGACAAAAAGGTAAATTTTAAAAATCCTTTTTCCTTTGTGAGAACCATAAGTGTTGTGTTCAGTCTCGCGTCGCGTTTTGTGTGTGTGTGATACAGTTCTTACGTTAGCACAAATCTAAAAAAATGAGCTTGAAGAAATTCCTCCAGAAGTTCCACCGGCAGTTCCTTCGAGAATGCCTCTGATAATTTCTCCAAGAATTCCTCCAGAAATTCCTCCAGGAGTTCCTCCGGAAATTACTGTGGGAGGTCCTCCTAAGGGGAACACCCGGAGGTACTGCCGGTGAAACTCCCGGAGGAATTCTCGTAGAAACTGCGGGTGGATCTCCCGGAGGTATTCCCGAAGGAACTGCCAAAGGAGCTCCCGTAAGAACTCCCGGAGAAATTTCAGGAGGAACTCCCAGATAAACTATCGGAAGAACTTCGGGAGGAATTTCCTGCTAAATTTTTGAAGAAAGCCTAAATGATTTCCTGGAAGAGCTACTGGTGGAACTCCCGGTTGAATTGTCGGTGGAATTATTGGAGGTTCTCTCGAAAGAATTCTCGAAAGAACTTCGGGAGGAATTTCTGAAGAAACTCCCAAGTGAATTTTCAAAGGACCCGCGGAGGAACTGCCAGTGAAGCTACCAGAAGAATTCTCGGTAGGGGTATGTTGCCGGACAATCATCATCATCATAGGACCTCCCGGAGAATTCCCTGAGGAGCTCCCAGAGAAAATCTCGGAGAAGCTTCTGGAGGATTTTCTGTACAAATTCCTGAAGAAGCCTGCATGAATTCCAGAAAGAAAGACTGAATGAATTCCCGGAGGAAATTCTAGAGAAATTTCCGGAAGAATTTCCAGAGGAACCCGCGTAGGAACTGCCGATAGAACCACCGGAATAATTCTCGGGAAATCCTGGAGGAACTCTTAGAGGAACTGCCAGTATAACTTCTGGAAGATTTTTCGGAGAAATTCCTGGAAATTCCAGTGGAAATTTTGAAGCTTCCACCGGACTTCTTTCAAAATTTCTTTGGGAATTAATCTATTGGGAATTGGGAATTCCTGTAGAAATTCTTCGAAATTTTCACAAGAAATTATTTGAAACTTTCACGGAAAATTTAATGGAATTTACAGAAGAAATTCGAAGATTTTTCGCGAAATTCTCAGGAATGTTTACTGGCAATTCTGCGGGATTTCCACGGAATATTCTTAGGAATTCCATGGTACAATTTTTTAGGTTTTTTTTATGAGCACGAAAGAGTTATCTCAAGTATTCTCTGCAGAATTTATGAAGAAGTTCGTGGAGGATTTCCTGGAGTAAATAATGGTGGATTTTTTGGATCAATTCCCGGCTTAATTGATGGTGGAATTCCTGAATACATTGCCGGAGACATTCTTGAATAATCCTCGATAGAATGCCTGGAGGAATTGTCGAAGGAATTCCTGGACATAAATATCATTCCAGAGAGGATTTGTTTAGAAATTCAGATTTACGGTAGGGTAGTGAGCTAATTCCCGTCGTAGTAGGTAGTGCTTGGTTTTCAAATCTAATTTATACGCCAGCCCAACTACTTACTCTAACTAAGTTGTATGTAACACGTATTTTAGAGTTCCTAGTTTTCATTGTGTACTATTAGCGCATTGAACAAATCATAGTTTATTGAGAATCGGCAATCAAAAATACCCTTCAAATTTTTCAAATTTGTCTTATGAAAATCTGTTTACGTCCATGAGAATTTTCATTCGTCCAGTCTAAAACTCGATGGATTGCTGTCAAATAAATCTGTTGGTATTGGTGTGCGATTTCTACAAGTACACCAAATTAGTTTTTTATGCGGTATCATACCGTGTTAAATAAAAATAACATAAATTCAATTAATATTGGCCTGTTCTGAATATGATATGTGTACATTGTGGAACATTGAATAGAATATGTATACGGAGGATGTTCGGGGCTATCCAAGAAATATCTGAAGTGGAGGTCTTCAGATCTACAAGCATAACCAATGATCTACAGGCCTGTTTTGTAAATGTAATGTTTCCATTGTAGTATATATAACAGAATCTGCGTATGGAAGACGTTCGCGGTTATCCAAGAAATACCGGAAGTGAAGGCCTTCAGATCTACACGCGTAACTAATGGTCTACAGGCCTATTTTGTAAATGTCATGTACCCATTGTAGTACATATAACAGAATCTGCGTATGGAAAACAATCACGGTTATCCAAGAAATACCAGAAGTGGAGACCTTCAGGTCTACACGCGTAACCAATGATCTACAGGCCTGTTTTGTAAATGTAATGTACCCATTGTGGTACATATAACAGAATCTGCGTATCGAAGACGTCCGCGGTTATCCAAGAAATACCTGAAGTGGAGGTCGCGTATCCAATGATCTACAGGCCTGTTTTGTAAATGTAATGTATCCATTGTGGTACATATAACAGAATCTGCGTATGGAAGATCTTCACGGTTATCCAAGAAATTCCTGAAGTGAAGGCCTTCAGGTCTACACGCGTAACCAATGATCTACAGGCCTGTTTTGTAAATGTAATATGTCCATTGTGGTACATATAACAGAATCTGCGTATCGAAGACGTTCGCGGTTATCCAAGAAATACCTGAAGTGGAGGTCTTCTGATCTACACGCGTATCCAATGATCTACAGGCCTGTTTTGTAAATATAATATACCCATTGTGGTACATATAACAGAATCTGCGTATGGAAGATCTTCACGGTTAACCAATAAATCCCTGAAGTGAAGGCCTTCAGGTCTACACGCGTAACCAATGATCTACAGGCCTGTTTTCTAAATGTTATGTACTCATTGTAGTACATATAACAGAATCTGCATATGGAAGACGTTCGCGGTTATCCAAGAAATACCTGAAGTGGAGGCCTTCAGATCTACATGCATAACCAATGATCTACATGATGGTTTTGTAAATGTAAGTTCCCTTTAATATCGACTCATGGAGGTTTCACAGTAACAGAATCTGCGTATGAAAGCCGTTCGCGGTTATCCAAGAAATACCTGAAGTGGATCATTTCAGATCGACACGCGTAACCAACGATCTAAAGGCCTGTTTTGAATATATAATGTACCCATTATTTTTGCCTTTCTCGTACAACAAAGTTGTACCGAAAGGCTATCATTTCACTCCAAGAACGAACTTTTTATAGAAGGCCCGGAGACCCATAGTGTTATATACCAATCACATCAGCTCAACGAACTGTATGCATGTGTGTATGTGTGTGTATGTGTGTGTATGTGTGTGCACGAAAGCTAAGAAAAGCATTAGACAACTTTTCTTATAGCAATCCTTAGCCGATTTTCTCGCAACAAGTTTTATTCGATAGAAGGCAAAGCCTAGTTGATCGCGTTTGAAAGTTATTACGAAAATGGTACATTGAACCGAGCCATTAAGCAACATATAAGGTTGGTGTCTTGACTAAATGCGAGAAAGGCAGTATCACTGTTCGGTGAACTAAGTTGGGTTTCCTTGAGGTCGTTCAACAATGATGTCACAGGTTTTAGGGGGGGGGGGTTTCTAAGATTTTGTGACACTGCATATACAAGGTATACAAAAATGTGTGACAGAGGAGGGGGGGAGGTCTAGAAATTTCAAAAAATAGTGGACGTCATATTTGAATCATCCCTATATTTGTGTGTTTTTTAAGTTTATTATTCAATATGAAGAGAGCATGTACCATATTTGAAACCAGAAAATTGATCATCAGCTACGCGTGTAGATCGAAAGGCCCTACTCCAAGGAATTCTTGGATGACCAAGAACATATGCTGTGAACGCATTCTGTTCTTTGTACTACAGAGAGCATGTACCATGTTTTAAACCGGAAAATTGAACTTCAGTTACGCATGTAGATCGAACGGCCTTACTCCAGGGATTTCTTGGATGACCAAGAACATATGCAGTGAACGCATTCTGGTCTTTGTACTACAGAGAGCATGTACCATATTTGAAACCGGAAAATTCGTTTTTAGTTACGCGTGTAGATCGAAAGGCCTTACTCCAGGGATTTCTTGGTTGACCAAGAACATATGATGTGAACGCATTCTGTTCTTTGTACTACAGAGAGCATGTACCATATTTGAAACCGGAAAATTGATCTTCAGTTACGCGTGTAGATCGAAAGGCCTTACTCCAGGGATTTCTTGGATGACCAAGAACATATGCTGTGAACGCATTCTGTTCTTTGTACTACAGAGAGCATGTACCATGTTTGAAACCGGAAAATTGATCTTCAGTTACGCGTGTAGATCGAAAGGCCTTACTCCAGGGATTTCTTGGATGACCAAGAACATATGCAGTGAATGCATTCTGGTCTTTGTACTACAGAGAGCATGTACCATATTTGAAACCGGAAAATTGATCTTCAGTTACGCGTGTAGATCGAAAGGCCTTATTTCAGGGATTTCTTGGATGACCAAAAACATATGCAGTGAACGCATTCTGTTCTTTGTACTACAGAGAGCATGTACCATATTTGAAACCGGAAAATTGATCTTCAGTTACGCGTGTAGATCGAAAGGCCTTACTCCAGGGATTTCTTGGATGACCAAGAACATATGCAGTGAATGCATTCTGGTCTTTGTACTACAGAGAGCATGTACCATATTTGAAACCGGAAAATTGATCTTCAGTTACGCGTGTAGATCGAAAGGCCTTATTTCAGGGATTTCTTGGATGACCAAGAACATATGCAGTGAACGCATTCTGTTCTTTGTACTACAGAGAGCATGTACCATATTTGAAACCGGAAAAATGATCTTCAGTTACGCGTGTAGATCGAAAGGCCTTACTCCAGGGATTTCTTGGATGACCAAGAACATATGCTGTGAACGCATTCTGTTCTTTGTACTACAGAGAGCATGTACCATGTTTGAAACCGGAAAATTGATCTTCAGTTACGCGTGTAGATCGAAAGGCCTTACTCCAGGGATTTCTTGGATGACCAAGAACATATGCAGTGAATGCATTCTGGTCTTTGTACTACAGAGAGCATGTACCATATTTGAAACCGGAAAATTGATCTTCAGTTACGCGTGTAGATCGAAAGGCCTTATTTCAGGGATTTCTTGGATGACCAAGAACATATGCAGTGAACGCATTCTGTTCTTTGTACTACAGAGAGCATGTACCATATTTGAAACCGGAAAATTGATCTTCAGTTACGCGTGTAGATCGAAAGGCCTTACTCCAGGGATTTCTTGGATGACCAAGAACATATGCAGTGAACGCATTCTGTTCTTTGTACTACAGAGAGCATGTACCATATTTGAAACCGAAAAATTGATCTTCAGTTACACGTGTAGATCGAACGGCCTTACTCCAGGGATTTATTGGATGACCAAGAACATATGCAGTGAACGCATTCTGTTCTTTGTACTACAGAGAGCATGTACCATATTTGAAACCGGAAAATTTATCATCTACGTATTCTATCTCTGTACCACAAGGAGCATGTACCATACTTAAAACAGGACTGCAAATCTTTGTTCCTGAGCTCAAGCCATTTCTTGGATAACTGGACGACTTATCTGTGACTTTATGCAGAATAACTACCATTTCGGTCAATTTTGAAAGTCAAACTTAAAAGTTTGTTTTCGGTTCCAGTTAACAAAAAATTCCTATTGCAATCCCATTTCGACCGCATAAAAATGGTTTCGATTGTGCTGCCATTCAGTTAAATGCCTCAGTCTGTCAAACAACTAACACACATGCTTAACATGTACGTGGGTAGTGCTGCCAACAGATTTCTGTTATGAAATTATTTCTCCTGTTTCAAACTTTTGGAATAGTGGAAAATTTTAGTGTGAATGACGAGTGTGTATGAAAAATATTTATTTGGAAGACTTTTCTTTTATTACACTTGCGGAACATAATTGAAAAACCCACTTTTATTGACTGCATGATGTATTATCAGATGTGTAACATAAGATTATTTCAGTTCAAACCGCCAGTTTGGCAACGCGTTTTTCGACTATAAACAAGGCGACGAAGAAAATAAATTTCAAACGCTCTAAAGTTTGAAAAAACAGATCATTTGAACGCCTTCCGGTAGTTATTTTTCAATTATTTTACACTTGAGCAATAAACATTGCTTTTATTTAGTGCGCAGTGAGAAATTTATGTGAAAAAGTGCGGTGAAAATCAGTGAATTACGTTGATTTTGGTGACGGTGTTATGCGTCTTCTACAGCAGTGAACGAACTGGATTTTCCTTCGTCGCACGGACAACGTAGGAAATTGTGAAAAAGTCACTGCCGCAAAGTTAAATTTAACTGTATTTCAA
Organism: Armigeres subalbatus; assembly: GCF_024139115.2. NCBI lineage: Eukaryota > Metazoa > Arthropoda > Insecta > Diptera > Culicidae > Armigeres > Armigeres subalbatus. The sequence goes on from NC_085141.1 coordinate 69,283,905, forward strand.
GTAAGTAACACCGGAATGTAATTTGAATGAGTGCAGATCGTAGTGTACACTTTTTTCTATCTCGCCAGATGATTAGTTCATTATTTTAGTTTACGATTCGCGAGTATTTAGTGATTTAGAATTTGATATGACGAATGCTAGCGCCATGGACGAATTAGCGCATAACCCTACTTGATTTCTAAAAAGCAATTTATAAAAATTGTTATTGCCGATTTTATGTTCTTTCTGAATACTAAGTATGTTAATAATTTTCTCACTTTATTTGAAAATATCTGATGTACAATAAATCATGCATTTTAAAATCTATTATTGTTTTAATCATTATTGTTGTTCAATAAACGCACAGCGTGAACGTTACATTGTGGACGTGAATGCGTCACATTCATTGGCGTTGCGCTTTAGTACAAAACGCTGACTTCAACGCCCAGCGCTAAGCGACGCGCAACGCGCTATTGTGATCCAGCCTTTATTGTTGGTTGTGGATTTGATTTCAAAGTTTTTGGAACTTAGAAGGAAATAGTACCAAGCACTAATATTCATGTGTTTTTATAAAACTACTGTCAAATTACGATTCAGAAGATCTAAAAAAGTTGCCCCCCCTCCTACTCGAAATCCTGGCTACGCCCATGGCAAACGGTAGCCAGGGGACCATATTAAAAGTAAGCAGCATCCACGCGCCTGGCGAGCGTCAGGGACAAAAGAAAAAGCGCTACGCCGACGTGCTCAAGGCGATGCGCATCGTTGAGAAGCTGAAGAACCGATGAAAAGAGGTTCGTAGCATAAGACGGACGAGAGCGGCTGAGATAATCCTCTTCCTAAAGCGAGCGGTCACCTCTACATGACGAGGTGACCCTCTAATGTAAGCAGCTGGACGTGGTCACGACAGCGGAAGAGATCACCTCGGCCATCAAGGACCAAGGTAGAGTGGAGGTAGCACAGGCATCCATCCGCCTACGAAAAAGACCGCGGGGAATGCAGATAGCCACGATGAAATTTTCGGCCATTGACGCCAACAAGGTTATCAAGAATGGTAATAAGAAAGTAGGCTGGTTTAGTATGTCCCTTCAGTCACTTCCTACCACCGGTATTCGACAACAGCTTCCGCTGCCTCGAATCAAAACCCTAATCGTGGGTGTGCAAAGGGCCGGACAGGAGCAACATGTGTAGGTGGTGCGCGCTATGGGCGAGCAAGAACCAGGCACACAAGCAGTAGGGCCAAGAGAGAACGCCAATGAGCTACTTCTGCAACCTGAGCGTGGAAGATCGCCCATGTCGACAGTAACTGTAGCGGAAACCTTCACCTACCTATTGGTGGTGTTGGTTTGCGTGGGAGAGCTGTCTGATTCGTCAAATCGTCGATCGATCTTTGTTTACAAAAGCAGATAAGTCGTTTTGAAAATTTTGTCTTGAGTTCATACGTTCAGTAAAGCTATGGGTCTGGAGGAAGTCTGAGCGGTGACAAACTGGTAGCGGTTCTGTCACAAGCGTGTGACGCTAACATGCCGAGAAATGCGCGACCGCAGAATCGCAGGCCACCAGTATACTAATGGAGTGAACAAATTGCAGCCCTTCGTGCGATTAGCCTCAAGGCTAGAAGAAAATTGAAGGGGGGGTGGGGGCTCGACGTTAGCGAGGGAGGAACATATTGAACTATTCAAAGCAGTGAGGCTAGCGCTAAACAAGACAATCAAAGAGTGCAAGAAAGCCAGCTTCGACAGACCAGAGTAGCGGCCACACATAGGAACAGGGCCGGATTTAGCCGGAAGGGGGCCCCGGGGCCGACAGTATGTGGGGGCCCCAAAATGTACAAAATAGATTGGTTTTGGTACATAAGATTTGTGGGGGCCCGGGGCCATGGCCCCCCCTAAATCAGGCCCTGCATAGGAGTATGCAGTGTAAAAGGGTGGCATCATTTTGTCGTCTGTAAATGCATTCAATGAACAGTAGAACGTATTTTTTGTTTGTTTTTGTGCTCTTTGTATTGATCTAATAAAGAAGTATGACCACTGGTGGCGTTAGTTATTGTTATTTGATAGAGCACCACTTGGCGCAAGAACACTGCCTTTGAGAATTGAAGCGTGCTTGCGACGAGTAGTTCCCACATCTGACTCCGCCAGTGAGTATGATTTTTATGTTAATGTTCATTCTTTAATTATTTCTTACATCTTCCGAAAAGATGTACTTTTTTTGTTTACTTCGACTATATAAATATATTATGGGTTGATTTCAGATAATGAAGATGTTGAAGATGTTGATAATGATAATAATGTTGAAGTTCATAGATAATGTACTGATATTACAATCAATAGAACAGATCGAATAAAAACGAAGTGCAAATCAACCGCTTTATTTCTAAACAACCTTTTATACCCGAAAAATGCGTATGAGTTTTATGGACACCGATCCATCATCAAAGTCTAACTCTTCTTAGGAACCGAACCATTTTTGTGAGCTTTGTCGCTCAAAATCATAAAATCATTTTTGCGAACTTCACTATAATAAAATAAAACAAGTCACGAATGCGTGAGGATACGTGAAACGTTTTTCGTGGAGTTTATTAAGGAAACTTCAATCTTTCCAACGCTGACAATTTTGTTGCTTGATCAGGTTTGGAACGTTATCAAAAGATTTATTTTGTAAGACATATTATTGTAAAAAGCAATCAATACCATCATTATGGATCACCGTAAAATTAGTTCAAATCGAATCATTCTTGAAAACAATTGCGATAAAACTAGCATGTAAATTATGGTCAAGTTTTGGCAGCCAGAATTGCTTACAAGCAATCAATATTGTTTCAAAAGTCCCATGGCAAATTGATATTACTATTTGGTCGGGGTTTAGCGAAACCGCACCAAGCGCCTCTGCCTTTTGATATTTTATTTGTAGACTTTTTAACTTTTGGCCAGAATTTGGGCTGAAATACTCCTTAGTGCGCCTATCGGGAGGTGATGAGGAAGCAAGAGGAGCACTGGCTCCTGAGCAATCCACCTAAGCAAAGCCGCACCACATCACACATAAATCGGTAGTTAGCACTTCAGAGGTTGCTATCGGCGCGGTATGCGTTAGAAAGTGTAAAAACTTCTTTTTCGCGATCTGTTATCCGAGTGTATGGTGCAGAAATAAACTTTCTCTTTATATGGAAGAACGTGTGTCATACACACTCTTGATCACACAAGCCCACAAGTGTGAAGAGCACAGAAGAATGACAATTTGCTATTTGCCAAAATGCACACATTTAGGCCGTGTTCTAAATCCTGTATGTGAATAAGTTTTCCGTTTTTGTTCTGTAGAAACGAACTGTCAAAATCTGTACCGATAATTTGCAGACACCCTGAAAACAAACGCTCTTGAGTGTGAATCAATACACTTATCTTTACTTTACTAGTCAAGACGAAGTGTGAGAAATGGCCAACCCTGCAAGCGCCTGATAGATAGGCAGCTGCATGGATAGAGAGAAATCATTTTTTTACACCATTATGACCTCTGCCATTCAGGGAGTCGACTATGTGATTGCTCATAAACTATCATAGTGGATTGAGTACCCATTTGAGTCCCATGAGGGCGGTCGCAATTTGAGTACAATTTATATGCTTCACCTAATATTTGAACAATTAATTCCTACAGAAAAGATGTTGATTGGAATTTCTTATATTTATATGAGGTTGTTTAATCAGACTAAGGAAGGTTTTCTTCAAAAATATATTTTTTAATTAGGATTTTGAAAAACTTACTTCTAGTGATCGTGGGTTCAATCAATAGTCGTCATACCTGGAAAGACAAACAGAAAAGATTAATACTGATAACAAAATAACAATTCGATTTACGGCAATTTAGAAACAATTTTATTTTGTCATGTTAATAATAATAAGAATATTCATTCCGACGTATAACGTTTTTGGATTCACAATATTGCTTAAGCAACATTGTCCTTGTCTTTATCTGCAGAAAACAACGACAATAATGCTTTTAGTTGCTTCTGCTACAAAAATGATATCATGTTTTTCAATCTATAGCTTTGACAATCGATGGATTATTATCAAAAAACAACATTGAAAATATGATATTTTAAAATAAGATGAGTTTATCATGACATATTGGTAAATCCAGTTCAACATTCACTAGGAGAGAAACATGAACACGTCTTGTATGAGCACCGCTCTACAGCACTCAAAGCTCCCGATTTAGCATCAAGATAGACAAAAGACATATCGAATTCCGCTCTTGTATTTAATTTTATAGACAAGAGAAAATGATTCAAATCATTCAATTTGAGATTCCACCCACAGCTTTTTTTTTCCCGCGGCGAAATCTCCCATCGAAACAGAGTCATCGTCGTGTCTCATTTCAAAGAAAATGACAATCTTCACAAGTGCTTTCACAGCTGTAATTTCGTTTGGAAACTCCCCGAGCAACCGCTCCGTGCGGCTCCACTTGAAGACGAAAACTGTCAACCATAATTAGGAAGCCCCAGAGTGTTTCCTGTCTTATTCTTGCGCGCCTTATCCACGGCTTTTTCCATTGGAACCATAAGCGCGGAAACGCCAACGAAACCGGGATTCTCGCTTTAATTAAAATCCCTAGCTTTGGCTTCCACGGGCCGATTCTTTCGCTGCACGATCCACCTTGGGGAAGTGTAAAACCAAAAAGAAGCAGTTGTGTCGCCCCGGATTGTACTTCATGGTTCGCACAAGGGGGTGCGAGAGAAAAAAAGGAAAATGATTATGAGGTTGTTGATAAACATTCAGCGCTGGTACACAATACTTGAAGTTGAGAGATTTAAAACTACTCATCTATTGCTTTGACAAAGAACAGACAAATAGTTTCGATTTTGATTTGAAGAGAGAAGAAAACGAGGAGGGTCTTTATATACAGTTAAATTTATAGAGAAACATTTGAATGATTTGAAGGAAAACAAAACTAATAGTTTGAACTATTCGAACAATTAAGTTTTGTCAACAATCAAGTGAAAACATGCAGTGCATAATACCAAGTTTGTCCTTCTATAAATAACGATGAGAAAATACAACTGGAATTCAAAATTAACTGTCACTGTGGTTCAAATCGAGATACATTCGACATGTTTCAAGAGCAAAGTCAAGAGTATATTTTGATTTTTAAGAATAAATTTCTTAGGATTACAATTAGATATTATGCATCATCATTCAGAACTGTCTTTTCTTTTGAAAATTATGGATAATTTGTCATACGTTTATGGGAAAATAGCAGGAATGTTATTATTTTTCTTAATCATGTTTAACAGAACATATTTTCCACATACCTAATTGCTAAATTTTAGCTAAGTTATGGATTTTGAAATTGTTCTTTATGGGGGTTACCAAACTATTGTACGGATTTATGGTAGCGTTTTACGCAATAATCAGATGTTGTATAAGGACCGTTTTCCATTTTTTATGGATCGTTTCTTATTGTTTATATGCAAAAATATGATTTACCGAAGCCAATGGCATCAGAGGACAAGAGAATCTTCTTGATAGGGTACCGACCGCAAGTTCATATTGCCACCGTGTTGGAATTATTTGCGATTCAACTGTCGTTCCCGGCATGAATTTGGTAAGGATCAGACACACAAGCTGATCAAGTGCCTGGTGTGGGGCTTTGTAGCTTTCGGCACCATGTCTTCCTTGCCATAGGTTCCTTGCAAGTGTATAATTAATGACCACCGCCAAGGCACTTGTAACGGAACTGAAGTAGTTGACGTATGCTCACCGAACATATCGACCATTCTATCTTCAACTTGGCCTTATCTAGTACCTTCTTGGCTTTCGCCAGATTTACCCATAATGAGGCTACTTTCGTACCCACAAAGCTAGTTCGTAATCGAATTTCGATGTCCTGAATCTCGACTTCACACGAATCTCCCAATGCGTTGACCAAGTCTTCAAACCCTCGCATTAGTTGACTTCACCTGGGCATATGGCTTTAACATGAACCCCATCACCTAGTATGTAGAGATCTTCTATCCCACATTAGAATGAGAATCATCTCGTTCTTCTGCGCCCTACGAATGCAGTTGACGTCTCTTCCAAACCATAAAGTTTTTACTCTCCACTCATGGCCTTCAGGTATCTGCGTATCTATTTCCGTTTGCTTAGACGATGTTACGTAGCTTGCCATTACCTTACTTCTGCGACCACCATCTTTCTTTGCCGCAGCTACCTATTCTGGCTAGGCTACGAAATGGTGAGTTGACATCCGGGAAGGGGCACCTAACATAGCTCTGGTCCTCACAAGTTCTAATACTTTCGCTTCCACGGGTCTTCCGATGACAATTGACCGCCAGCTGAGGGTTGCATACTTAGCTGGTAGTGTAGCCTAGGCACTGTTGTTCTTCTGACATCGGCTATAGAGAGAGGGTGCGTCATGTGGTCTGCCTATGATGTGGTGGGGTTCGACAGAGGGCTCTGTTGAACTTCTATAAAAAGCTGCATGTGTCCCCAAGCAGACCCTATCAAAGCGCCCGTGTTCCGCTCAAAGCGCACTAGCCTAGTCCTGGTGATGGGTGGAACTCTAAACAAATTTGACCCGACTGATCAAGCGTTTGTTCAGCAAGGAGGTGCGGCTCCAGCAGTGTCTGTTCTGGCATCCAGCGGATGAGTATGAAATGCTATTCCCCGGAAGATGGCAGCCCCATCCCGGTGGATAGGGAACTTTGGGCCAACAACCTACTGTTCCCGAAATATAATTTTTTTTTTTCGAGAATCCGATAATGAAAGAATACTGACTGATTTTATGAAAACGACTCTTAGCAAGAAACAACGGTACTAATAGAAACATGGAACGTTGTAACCCTAGTCCAGCAGGGTAAGTTGGCAAAACTTGCCAATGAGGCACGCCGCAAGAAGCTTTAGACCCTGGGACTGAGTAAAGTCCGTTGGCCAAAGTTTGGAGAAAACAGAACCCCGTTGGGACAATTTCTGCTATAATTTGGTTTACGGAGTGAACACGCTCCCCGGCATCACGGAGTTGGCTTCCTACTAAGCGCTCAAGCACACTCTGCGCTTATGAAGTGGAAACCTATTAGGATAATCGTTGCCAGATTTAGAACACGGGTCCGAAACCTTACTATAATCCAATGTTATGCGCCAACCGTAAAGAGAACCCTTTACGTTCTGTAAAAACCTCAAGAGGAACCCCTTGGTGGAATTCCAATTTGGCTAAGCTAAGGAAGCAGTGCAGAAGGAGTTGGAACAGACGCCATTCAGCAGGGACGGATTCTTTCAAGTTGGCTCGCAAAGCTTACAAGAAGGCTCTACGATCTGCTGAATGATCCGGCTGGAAAAACCTTTGTGCAAATGTTTCCAATTTGAGTGAAGCCAGCCGATTGAATAAAATTCTTGCGAGATCCAAGGATTTCCAAGTTGGCGAAATTCGCAAGCCAAATGGCGACTACACTTCTTCTGATGAAGAATCGTTAGAACACTTATTTGATAAGCACTTCTCTGTATGTGTCGATATAACATCTTCGGATGATCCTGATGTCTTTTCATGTAGCTATGGGTCTTGGGTTCAAGCACGTAGAATCATAACTACTGAATCGATTCAATGGGCACTTAACAGTTTTGCTCCCTACAAATCTCCAGGGGAGGATGGGATTTATCCCGTTCTACTTCAGAAAGGTTTTGAACATATCAAACATGTTTTGAAAAAGCTTTTAGTATGCAGTTTTGCTACTGGGTATATTCCCATATCCTGGCGGGATGTCACTGTAAAGTTTATCCCAAAAGGAGGACGTGCTTCGTATGAAGAAGCGAAGAGTTTTAGACCCATCAGACCTCATTTCTTCTGAAATGCTTAGAACGTATTATCGACCATCACATTCGTGATGACTGTTTGGCAAACATGCCTCTTCATGTTAATCAACGTGCTTACCAATCTGGAAAGTCCACCGTGACTCTTCTACACAAGGTTGAGTACGATATCGAGAAAGCATTCGCTCAAAAGCAATCGTTCTTGGGTGCTTTCTTAGATATTGAAGGTGCTTTCGACAACATGTTTTTCGATGCAATATTGGAAGCCGCACGTTGTCATGGGCTACCTAATATTATTACCAAATGGATTCACCAGATGCTTAAAAACCGACATCTCTACTCGACATTACGTCAAGCAGCGATTAGGAAATTAAGTGTCTGCGGATGCCCTCAAGGGGGAGTATTATCTCCACTTTTGTGGAATCTCGTTGCAGATACGCTATTGAGGTTACTCAATAATGGCAGTTTTCCTACCTATGGATTTGCCGACGACTATCTTACATTGGTAGAGGGTTTGTGCATTACTACCTTATTCGACCTGATACAAAATACTCTTCAGGTAGTTGAAAGTTGGTGTCGCCAATATGGCCTTTCGGTCAATCCGAATAAAACATCTATTGCTCTTTTCACGGAAAAACGTAATCGTAATGGTATTCGTCCATTACATCTTTTTGGTTCTGAAATCAATGTAACTGATCAAGTAAAGTATGTGGGTCTAATTTTGGATTCAAAGCTTTCTTGGACTCCTAACATTGAGTTCAAAATCAAAAAGGCGTGTATGGCTTTCGGCCAATGCCGACGAACCTTTGGTAAAACTTGGGGTCTTGAACCCAAATATATCAAATCAAATATCAAATATACACAACAGTTGTACGACCAATTTTGGCTTATGGATGTCTTGTGTGGTGGCAAAAGGGGGAAGTGAGGACAATTCAGTCTAAATTAGGCCATCTTCAAAGGATGCGCCTAATGGCAATGACTGGTGCGTTCTCTTCAACTCCCACGGCTGCTCTCGAAGTTCTCTTCGACGTGGCCCCACTACACATACATCTCAAACAAGAAGCATTTTCTTGTACTTACCGACCATGGGTTCTCGGTTTTATGGAAGAGAATCCTGTAAACCGCAGTTCTACACACACTTCGTTGTTACCGCTTATGGTTAATTGGGACAAAATTTTCCTTGCTCCAAGTGATCTCACACACGTTAGTAGTTTTCCTTATAGGACATTTTCAACACAATTCCTCTCGCGGAATGAGTGGACATCTGGCTATTTGGAGAGAAGTATGTCGGACAGCATTGTTTGTTACACTGACGGCTCCCTCCTCGAAGGTAGAGCAGGTACAGGCGTCTATTCGCGTGAGCTGAGATTTGAACAGTCACACTCACTGGCACTGTCTTTCAAGCGGAAATATTTGCCATCATGTGTGGAGTGCAATCTGCACTGCAGCAACGCATTATGGGCAAAGTAATATACTTCTGTTCAGATAGCCAAGCAGCTATTAAAGCTCTCGCCTCGGCCAACTCAAGGTCGAAGTTAGTAATCGCATGTCGAACTCAAATTGAGGAACTGAATTCAGTAAATACTTTACACCTTATATGGATACCTGGCCATTCTTCCATAGCTGGAAACGAATTGGCTGATGAGTTAGCTCGTAATGGAGCATCGCATGACTTTATTGGTCCTGAGCCAGCTATTCCAATATCCAAGTGTTGGGTGAAGCTTTTGATCAACTCTTGGGCTGTCACTCAGCACAAATCGCATTGGAGTAGTCTGGATTCATGTCATCAAACAAAATTGTACATCCGGGAGCCATCTCCGGTAGTAGCAAGCTATTTAGCTAATCTGTCTAAACAGAATTGCAGTGTCTTAGTCAAGGCTTTGACAGGTCACTGCCGACTGAACTATCACATGGCAAATATTCAACGCGTTGAATCATCTGTTTGTGATAGTTGTGAATCCGATTATGGAACTTCTTATCATCTAATATGTAACTGCCCAGTCTATGCACAATTGCGCTTCCAAATATTTGGTAAACACTTACTTAGTGAAATTGACTTCAGAAACCTGAACCTTCAGAGTATTTTGTTGTTCATAACCCGTTGTGGTAAGGAGCTATAAGCTCTTGTACGCTTATGCGTTGTATGCCCTCTTCAAGGGCCCTTTTCCAAACATTCCCTTTGTTCTCCCATCCACATTCCTTTCCTTTTGTTCACTTCCTTTTCCGTCAGGTGTGTGATGAAAAAGGCTGTGAAGGCGATGGCACAAATCTCCCAAATTGAGGTGAACGTGCCCCTGGAGCCAACGTTCTGATACCTGATAATACACTCTGCGCTTATGAAGTGGAAACCTATTAGGATAATCGTTGCCCGATTTAGAACACGGGTCCGAAACCTTACTATAACCCAATGTTATTCGCCAACCGATGCTGTCGATCTGCAAGACAAAGAGAACTTCTACAATCAACTCGATGCCGTCGTAGATAGAATTCCGAAGGGTGATATCAAGATCTGTTTTAAAAATGCCAAAGTTGTTCCAATTTTGAAGCCGGACAAAACTCCAGCTGAGGCTTCTAGTTATCGCCCTATCAGCTTTCTTCAATAAGCAAACTGTTTGAAAAGATTATTTTAAATAGAATGATGATTCATATTAATGACAATTCTATTTTTGCTGATGAGCAATTTGGTTTTCGCCATGAGCATTCAACCACTCATCAGTTATTAAGAGTTACGAACTTAATTCGGCTCAACAAATCTGAAGGATATTCGACTGGAGTTGCTCTTCTTGATATAGAGAAAGCATTTGACAGTGTTTGGCATGAAGGTTTGATTGTAAAATTGATGAATTTTAATTTTCCTCTGTACATCATTAAACTGATCCAAAATTATTTATCAGATCGCTCACTGCAGGTAAACTATCAGAATTCTAAATCTGATAGATTACCTGTAAGACTGGTGTTCCCCAAGGCAGCATACTGGGGCCCATTTTGTATAACATTTTACTTCTGACTTACCTGATTTACCACCAGGGTGTCAAAAATCTTTGTTCGCAGATGACATAGGTCTCTCAGCCAAAGGGCGTAGCCTTCGTGTCATTTGTAGTAGATTGCAAAAAAGTTTGGATATTTTCTCCACTTACTTGCAAAAATGGAAAATTTCCCTGAATGCTTCCAAAACTCAGCTTATAATTTTCCCACATAAGCCGAGAGCTTCTTATTTGAAACCTTCTAGCAGACATATTGTCACTATGAATGGGGTTCCAATTAATTGGTCTAGCGAAGCTAAATATTTAGGACTCTTGCTATATCAAAAATTAACTTTTCAAAATCACATTGAAGGCCTTCAAGCCAAATGTAACAAATATATTAAGTGTCTATATCCACTTATAAACAGAAAATCAAAACTTTGTCTTAAGAACAATCTTTTGATTTACAAACAAATTTTTAGACCTGCCATGTTGTATGCTGTGCCAATATGGACTAGTTGCTGCAATACCAGAAAGAAGGCACTTCAGAGGATTCAAAATAAAATTCTGAAAATGATTCTGAAGTTGCCTCCGTGGTATAGTACCAATGAACTTCATAGAATTTCTAATATTGAGACATTGCAACAAATGTCCAACAAAATAATTTCCAATTTTAGACAAAAATCGTTGCAATCTTCTATTGCAACGATTAACTCCTTGTACCCTTAGTATAAAATAGGTTAAGATTAGTTTAAGTTTAAAACATTGTAATTCCTACATGGTTCAATTCAACCAGAGGAAAAATTCCAACTGCCAGAGGCAATTGAAATGTATCAATAATAACTAAAAATATAACATAGCAAATAAGGATGATAGTGTTAAGAAAACACGGAACACCGGAATCAAATCTACCACATCTGCACTAGCCAAAAATGGAAACGGAGCCTTCTTGATTAATGTGACCATACGTCCCGCGTTTCGCGGGACAGTCCCGCATTTTCACTATTTGTCCCGCGCTGAAAAGCGTCCCGCAAAACGTCCCGCATTCAAATTATTTCTAGATAATGTCCCGCGAAATACAAAAAAATAGAACACATTCTTAGCTAATACATAGTATTTTAAACAACATTATTAGGTTTCGAAAAAACAATTTTTTGACTAAGACTAACGTTTTGGATCATAGAAATCAAGATTAAAATGTTCTCCTACGACTCAGACTAAATTATCTCTATAGTCTGTTTTACCCAAGCCTTATTATTCTGGGAATCTTGTAAGCAGATTTTGTTTCCATGTATTTCCTGCTGCGTAATTGCTTGGATTTCGACACGGAACGTCAAAATTTCCAATCCATTTAATCTTGCGGAAAATCTACCCCAGTTAGAAGACGACCTTTACTGTGCTGATATTGGATATCGATAGCATTGTTGGGAAAAACTCAAATTCTTAAATCTCGCGTGATTTTTGAAAACGTCGTAAGTCCAAAAGAGAGGCTCTCTTTGTTTACTTTCTCTTTCGATTATTACGAAACCCTACTAACATTTACATCGGATTTTTAAACAGAGATCTGAAGAAAATTGCTTTATCTAGCGTGTTGAGGTGGAAGTATTGCAATAAATGCAAAACTAGCTTAGATATTAGTGAAAGAGAGCGTAATGAAAGAGAGTCTCTCATTTGGACATACGACGTTTTCAAAAATCACGCGAGAAATCTTTTCCAAAATTTAAATCAAGCGTGAGTCAAACGCTACCTGACTCATGGCACAGAGAATCGTTCATGATTCGACTCGCGGTTTGCATTAGAGATGGGCAAAACGGATCACTTCATTGAACGGTTCAGATCTGGGTCATTCAGTCTAATGATCCGGATCTTTCAAACGGATCGGATCTTTGCAACATAACGAAAGGAGAATGCAGAATGGTGAAACGGTAGTCATTCAGGATCACACTTTCGACAGACAATAATTTCACCATTCTCTCGTACTCTCGTACAAGCATATTTAACATGTGTAGAAGATTACAATAAACTTGTTATTCTGTCATTGTCTTACAAATGTTTAGATAATTTGCTGATCTGGTGAGCCGGATCTTTTAAAAAGTGAGCTACGAATCATTCACTCACTTCAAAGATCCGGATCATTTTAACGGTTCCGGATCTGAACGTCCATCTCTAGTTTGCATCATTGCTTGATTTCTGCGTGTTATTCTTCGTCGAATTAATCGAATTTACTTTCTTTGCTTAAAACAATGGAAAATAAATCTATAGGTAACATAAAATACGCCTTTACTGGGATTTGGTGCTTTTGAAGCGAAATTTATTTTGGCAAATAAGCGGATCGATGCGATTCTGCATGCAAAACTCAACCACGATGCTCTCCCTGCAGAATCGCAAGCGATCTGAAATCGGACGGAAGTTTTGATTTTCTGAGCAGATATCTATTCAGTATCACCTGTTTGGAAATAAATTGGACCGTGGACCATATTCCTGAAGGTGAAAGCTTCAACCAGAATAGACTTTTAGAAAAATATGATCTAATTAATTCATAATCACAGTATCTACTTTTGATAGGTATTTTAGAAAGAGTTATTTAGGTTATTCGGAAAACAATTTTCGAGGTTCGATACCTATCATTGCTTCTATCGCTACATACAAACATATTTTCTAACAAAATTCTATACACAAGACGATGAAAGTCATTCAACTGCAATTCGATAGTTGCAACAGTCTTGCAGATATTGGACAGAGAACCGCTGAACTTCAAAACTATACGAAACTCCATGGCAGCTACATTGAGCTGCACATTCAACGTTTGAAAAAAGCTTTGACTTCTAAAATGAGTTGCCGTTAATCGAAAAGTTGTTAACAAGCAACAACAACTAAGCATTGTTAACAAATTAAAAGTTGAAAGATTTTATTTAAGCGTTATTACTAAAACATATTAAACTATGAAGTTTTTTTTTTGTCCCGCGCTCACGCAAAATTTATCTGGTCACATTATTCTTGATGTACGGAATAAACGTAGTGCCAATATCGCGTCTGATCATCACATTCTCATCGGCGAAATACGCGTATTGCGGCAGGAGGAAAGAGTTGGACGACGGTTCAACACACGCCAACTGGAAGATGCCACGGTGCACGCTATGTTTAAAGGCAACTATTATGCAAAGTGAATGCACCTCGGATGTTAAGCCGTTAGATCATAGTTTTCGACCTCTAGTTTAAGGATCTGTGTCGATTTAAATATTTCATCGGTGAAAATTTGACTTTTTTACTATTTAAGCTAATATTTTTACCCTAAAAACCTTATTTGATTTTTTAAAAATTTTTGAAACAAGTTATATAAAATCCAACCACTAAACTTTTTTTCCTGATACTTTAAGAAACATTTTGTGTGTGTTTACAATCTAACTCCCACTGTCTGGCAGTGGCATTATGGATAGAATATTCGTGCAACCATTTTATTTATATAATTACTAGCAGACCCGACGAACTTTGTTTCGCCTAAAATTGATTTATTCTCTGATTAGTTCTCGAGTTAAGCAGAAATGTGTGTTCCATTTGTATGGGAGCCCCCCTTCCCAAAAGGGGGAGGGGTCTCAAACCATCTTAAGAACCTTCCCCGACCCTAAAAACCTCTGCATGTAAATTTTCACGTCGATCGTTTCAGTAGTTTCCGAGTCTATAAGGGTCAGACAGACAGAAATTCATTTTTATGTATATAGAAGAAGAAGAAGAAGAAGATAGACAAGAATCTTAGATCCGGGAGCAAGAAGGTGATAGCTCTATTGCAACTCCTATAGCCCATTTCAAGAACGCATGCATTCCGAAGCTATATTCGTGTACAATAAGCCCCGCATGATTACACCCACATATCATAATGATATCTGAAGTGTATTCACACTTCCTGAATCAAAATTTAATCTATTTGATTCTGGCGTGTATTTAGTGATAGAAAGCATTATTTTTGAATCACAGTTTTACAATAAAGCTTACCATATTTTCCCAACCAACTTTACGCTCACCTGCACTGGTGGTTTCACCCTGATACTTTAAGAAACATTTTCATATAAAAACATTTTTCATATGACGTAAGTAGCAGAAGTTATACTAGAAATACTGTTGACACCGAAAATATATTTCATTTTTCTATAGCGAATTCTTGTGTAACTGCATATCTCATACGTGTCTATTAAAAAAAACAGCAACCCTGCACCGTCTACTTATTACCATAGAAACAGAATTCAACGATGGACAGATCAAGAAAGATGCTCGATTATATTTCAATTGTGTTTATAATCATCTTCTGGAAGAAGGAGACTATGGCACAATGTTAGACAAAACCCCTCCTCCAGCGCTGGTGGGATTATTGGTCTACCAAATTTTTGGCCCTGTGGCCTGGAACAAAAAAAAACCATCAAGACAAATCTAAAGTCTGGACATCAGGATCAGAGGGTAACTCAATCCATCACGCTCAACTTGGTTTCGCTGGGCGTTACTGCCGAAGTCTTTTAGTTAAACGGGATTTTTTGAAAGGAAAATAATACAATGGTTATTATAAAGTATTGGAGAGTCTATCACAGGTAGTTGAGCTTTTCGTGACAGTTGGATAGCAGCCGGGCTACCAATCACCGAAAAATTTCATATTTTGAAATTCCATGTTCTTGAATTTTGTGAGCGCATCACAGAGAGGCCTTACAAAGTACACGGAGCAAACAACGGAAGCCATCCACAAAAAAATTCATACTATCTAGCAAAACTACAAAATGCCAGATAACCACGAACAGAATGCAAGTAAACTGTTATCCACGATGGTAGCATATACAAGTGGTCACATAATGCATCCATTGAGGCTAAATCAAGTTTGAAATACAGAACATAAATACTACTTTGAACTAGTTCGTAGCTTTAATTTTTGTTGATTTGAAATGTTAAAAAGTGATATTATGTTCTTAAATTCAATAATACTTCTTCTTATTGGCATTACATAAACCACTCTGGCATATGCTGCCTCGGAATTTAGTGTTCATTTAGCACTTCCACAGTTATTAACTGCGAGGTTTCTAGCCCAAGTTACCATTTTCGCATTCGTATATCATTAGACTACGATGATACTTTATGCACAGGGAAGGCGAGAAAATTTCCTAGACAATACCGGAAATCGAACCTATCCACTTTTAGCATGGTCTTGCAGTGTAGCAGTGCATCTTACCGCATGGCTAAGGAAGGCTCCAGATCTATTCAAAATAAACCTTAAGTTCATTTAAAACCGGCAGTAATTTTAATATAACTTCTACTATTTTCATCATATTGAAAATGTTTTTATATGAAAATGTTTCTTAAAGTATCAGGAGCAAAAAAATTAGGTTGGATTTTATATAACTTGTTTCAAAAAATTTAAAAAAATCAGATAAGGTTTTTAGAGTAAAAATATTACCTTAGATAGTAAAAAAGTCAAAATTTCACCGATGAAATATTTTAATCGACACAGATCCTTAAACTAGAGGTCAAAAACTATGATTTAACGGCTTAACATCCGAGGTGCATTCACTTTGCATAATAGTTGCCTTTAAACATAGCGTGCGGTGAAACGGTCCTTCGTTGAAGAACTGGAGACGCGTGCAGATATTCCGAAAGGTGGCAGCGTGGAAGACCAATGGACCGCCATCAAGAATGCCTTCATCGCCACCAGCGAGAATAATCTGGGCGAACTGCGCACCCAGAGAAAACAATGGATCACCGATGAGACCTGGAGGAAGATAGAGGAGCGAAGAGAAGCCAAAGCCGCGATAGAGCGATCAAAAACCAGAGAAGCCAAAGTCTTAGCCCGTCAAAGATACTCAGCTCTTGAGAAGGAAGTAAAACGCTCATGTCGACGGGACATGCGAGCGTGGGCAGGCTCTCTGAACGACGAAGGATAGAAAGACGCAGCAACCGGGGACATTCGCCTCCTTTACGATATCTCACGATAAGTGGGGCGAAGATGAATGCAACGATGCCTGTGAAAGACGCGAATGATCAGTTATTGACCGACCCAACTGACCAGCTGAAACGCTGGTTCGAGCACTTCGAACAACTTTTTCAAGTACCAGCCATGCTGTCACCACCTCGGCATGATTTGCCTAGAATCCGACGTATAACACGCGTCAATACCGAAGCTCCATCACTTCTAGAGATTCAATCAGCCATCCAAAGCATGAAATCGAATAAAGCCCCAGGGGTCGATCGCATATCAGCCGAGATGCTCAAAGCTGACCCGCTCAACTACTGCATCGTTTATTTCGTAATATATGGGATACCGCAACATTCCCGGTCGACTGGATGCAAGGTATCTCAGTGAAGGTGCCCAAAAAGGATGACCTGACTGTATGCGATAACTGACGAGGAATTTTGTTGCTGTGTATCGTTCTCAAAGTTCTATGCAAAATCATCCTAGCCCGGATTCAGGAGAAGATCGATGCGACTCTCCGGCGTCAGCAGGCCGGATTCCGTGCCGGAAGATCCTGTGTGGACCATATTGTCACGCAAGTCAAAGAGTTCCAAGAGTCCCTTTACTTGGTATTCATTGACTACGAAAAAGCTTTCGACCGTCTCAATCACGAGAATATGTGGGCGCGGGCGCCTTGAGACGCAAGAGGGTTCTTTCGACCTCATCGAGGAATAGTACGAGGCCTTCTCGTGTAGAGGGCGGTACAATGCCCGAGCAGCACAAGTCAATCAAAAATGGTTGCAACAACTTCATTGTGACCGAATCTGGTCACATATGAGTTGCAGTAACCTACGTAGAACATGTGTGCTGCTAGGGTGGGGTCCCTACCCAGGTCGTAGCTGGTGTGAGGCAAGGATGTATTATTTTACCGTTACTGTTCCTCATCGTAATCGATGAGATTCTGGTAGGTGCGATTGACCGTGAACCAAATCGCGTAAATAGGAAAAATCCTAACTGCCAGAGGCAATTGAAATGTAATAATAAAGATAAAGATATAGATAAAAGCAAATAAGTATTAAGAAAACATGGAACACTTAGTCTAAGAGATAAATGCATGCATCAGATTATTAGTTCATTGTTTTATTGTTTGTTCAACAGTATAGAACGAGAGTAACAATATTGTCTCTGCTTAGTTTAAAAATAAATTTTACGAAGATCTTTAAATGTCGCATTTCATAACACTTTCCCCGGCTAAAACATTCGGAGCAAGTTCCCACCCCGTTTACATTATCGTCCATATGTTTTCACGTGTGTTTTTCCATCCCCGCCTAAAGCTTCGTTTGTACCCGACTTACGCAAATATGACGCTCATCTTCATCCTCGCAAGCTGTCATTGTCAATTGTCAAATTCAATTATTTCCTCTCCGTACATTTATGCGCTACAAAGCGGGTTCCCGGCCGTGGACTAGCCTCCGGCAAGCAAGGGCAAGTGGCGTTGCCTGTCATGTTGGTACTCATCGACAAAGACGACAATGGCAGCCGGGCGGGCTGGCTGGCTGGCGAAGAAACAACCGATATACAGCTACTGGCTACATGGCGGCTCCTGGGCTTGGGGTTGAGGAAAAGTCCAACCTTTTATTACGGAAGACAGCCGTCGGCTTACCCAGGGGCAGACATTCTAGCGGCGAAAGTGG
This sequence comes from Armigeres subalbatus, assembly GCF_024139115.2. NCBI lineage: Eukaryota > Metazoa > Arthropoda > Insecta > Diptera > Culicidae > Armigeres > Armigeres subalbatus. Next base: position 69,302,257 of record NC_085141.1, read on the forward strand.
TCTGAAGCAGCCCAACGATTGTAAAATATTCCGTCGAATGAAGCTATTCTGAGTAACATAATCCGGTAACACATTTTGTACATAAGTTTGGCGCATTGAGGTTTCTGCTGCCTAATGTAGAAGTGGCGTGCATTTTCCCCCGTTCACCCTATAGCTATTTTCCACTGTCCCCGAACTTTGTGGCGACCGTTAGTCGAAGTATCGACGGCAGTTCGTGTGAAACAATGGAATTGATATCGTTCGTTCGCCTTGGCTGGTTGTGCGGCAATATAAGCTTGGGTGTCGTCCCGGGGCAATCGACAGGCGTACAATACGAAGCAAATTATGATTAATGGCCCACACCGCCGCCGACTGTGGGTGGAGGTTCGTGGGGGTTGTTTGGGGGGAGATAAGTTGCGATTAACGACTGACTTGAAGGAAATCTTTCTAATTGCCATCGGAGAACAATTTACGGCGGTGAATGATGAATGGAAATGGAGCGATAATTGGTTTTGAAAATCGATAAATGAACATCATTATGATGGTTTTACAAATGTAATGATAATAAATGCGATTAACATCAACGTAATTTCCATTCGGTATAGTTTTAAGATTTAACTAATTCAGCGCACTGGTTGATTTAATCAAATTACGGACATAGTCAATTAAACTAATCAAACTGAATCAGTTGAATTAATCAACACAGTATGATTCTGTCATAGCTATGATCCTACTAGGTCAAGGTCTGCCTTGCAGCAGGTATTCCATCTATCATTTTTCGGAGTTATCAGTCGAACTATTTATTTTCAGCTGTCTACGACGAGTTAAGTACTTTCCATTTAATTCCACTACGTTTTGCTATCTTCACACACGGCCGCGCTATTTATTTTGTGTTACCCAGGATTTAGCATTGCTGTATTGCTGAATCTTTGTGAACATTCATAAGGAACATGCACTATGCCCAGAAAATCAAAACTATCTTTCTCCAGAAAAGAGGTTAGATAGACTGGACTGAAAAAAAAGTGCTCATGTTGTACTGATTGAAAATCCAACTTCTTTGCTCGCTAGGCTGGTTAAAACCGATATTGAAACCTTATTCTCTTGCTAACATTTATTAAATTATAGAAAAAATAAACTTTTCGATCCAATTCATCCATTAGAATGCCAACTGCTATTACACACGGTAATTCAAACTTTCTTTAATCGCAGAACTATTTTCCACGTGAACGATCACCTTCGATCCCACAAACCACATATGTAATCATCTAACCTCTAATTAGCTTCCCTCAGACTGTCATAAAACCGAAGGCAATCGAACCGGCAGCAGCAGATGCGGGAGAACCGTCCCAGCTGGTAATTACACTTCCCGAACAACCGAACTCCCCTCTCGTGCACGCGGGTTGAAAATCTTCAAACAAATGTCACTGTCAGACTCGCGTCGCGTCGCCTCCGTTTCCCAAATCGACTGGGATCCGCCTCTGCACTAACTACCATCCGCCCAGAATCGATTACCGAAGAACGGCGGCACAACCAGTAACGGTCGGTGCCAGGTCCCCGGAAACGAGAATCGAAAGGGTTCCACTGCGAGCCGCACTGCACTACATGGGTACACGGAATTACGGACTTTCTCCAATCTATGTACATGTACGTCCGCTGTTGGCGTGGAACGACGGCGCACAGTCGGTCCCTCTTCTCACCGAAACATTAAAAAAAATCAAATCCCAAATGCCATTACGAGCTCTGTTTTTGTTTTCGTGGATGTAACTTTTCAACAACCAGGCTTTGTTTGGACAACTTGAGAAAGGGCTTCAGCGAAATATTAACGAGAGTGAATTGGGACGAGTAAAAAAAGAGTCTAATGTACAAAACCTCCAAGCAGGGATGATACTGTTCGAGAAATATTATGTTCAGAATTGCTTAGTTCGTTCACAAATGCAACGGATTGATACACTGTTTTAACTCATATTACGAACAATTTAGCGTATTGTTCCCTTCGGTGGTCTTTATGACACATGAATTAAAATATTTTAATGGATCAATTTATATCGGGTAGCGACTACTATCAATACTTAATTAATGCATTCTGCCAAACTTTATCTCAAATGCCAAACACGCATAGTAAAAATCGTCTCAAATTCCAAACACCACCTTAAATGCACGAAAATGCTAAATTTCCACGTTATCTCATTGTTGAACAATTATAATGCTTTTGATCTGTACGCCTGCCGGGAAAATTCGTTCATTTATGCAATAATAACGAATTATTTCAGCGAGTGTTCGGAATATAAGTCTGTTCGGGATTTTAATTAGAACGGTATTTAACCGATGGTTTAAGATTATTCTAACTACTTCATTGAAGTATTGAATGTTGAAGTCTTTAGACTCAAACATGTTTGGAACCGCGTAATGTGGAATACGTATGCCGAAACATTTCCCTTTTTATGTTCAAATAGGGGGAACTTATCCCTTTTTAATCTTAATGAACATTTGCATATACATCTCATTGCATCAGCACCAATCTCTTTCGCGGATATTTTCAACCAATTTCTGGAAAAACCTCATTTTCCACAACTATACATTTTTCTATCTCGACATCTCTCTATCTCAATGTATTCTGGTCAAATTTCGCCCAGGATTCTCTCTCCAAATGTGTAGGCTATTATACCATCTTTGGACAATAACAAGCACATCAAAAATATGATATGACATTTGTTCTGTTTTCGTTTTTCATAACAACGAGGTTTTTACGATCTAGTACCCATTTAAATTTTCCTTTCGTTCCTCGATTTCTTTAGGAGAATTGACCCTTCAATATCGAGATGTAAAGAGGCGACTATGTAGGTATGGATTTTCAGATTTGTATTTCCATTAATCGTATTTCTTTTGTAACATGTATTACATTCTGGATATATAATTACACAAAGTTCAGTAAAAAAGAATACATTTGTTCTGTGCGTAAGAAATAAAGTTATAGTTTCATCATGGCGTTTTTAACGTTAAAATATAAAATGATTGTTCTCCACCGCTCCCTGCCCGGAGGATTACGCAACTGGCAATCACTCAAATAAATCCTCAATCGCTTAGGGCACCAGCGAACTCAGCTACAGTTTGTTGTAGAATTTCAAAATCCTTATAACGATCTAGGGACAGCTGATTTAAATTGAGGACATTGAGCAACCGATATCGAATCATGTTATGTTTCAGGATCCCAGCCACAATCACTTTTTGGCGTTCTTATTCAAGTTTTATGGCTTCTATTAAGTATAACTTAAAATATTTATTTCTTTCTCAACTTCTATTCTCTAGTCTATCATACGTGTAATTGAAAAAAAAATACCATCTTTTACTATTGATGACAAAGCTTCAATTTTGAAAGGAGAATGCGTACTCTTTCTGAACCATTAGTTGTTTGTTTTACTGATAAGATAAGCCTTGATAAATTACAGATTTTTATGGACAGTTTTGTTTTCAACTCTTATTGTGTTTGAGAATATAAATGAATGCATTGGAGCCTTTAGTTTTTACACCACAACGATTTCTTATAAAAGAATTTGATGTAAATATTTCAAAACAATGGCATTGCCATAGCATCTTATCAAAACTTGTTGGATTTAATGTTTTTATAGTTGTAAATATTTATAATGGATATTTTTGGCTCGAAATCTCAGGCAAATCAAACATACAAATTTCAAGTGTACTTTAAAGTATATTTAAATACGAGTAAATTAATTAACATAAACTTCAATCAAAAATGAAACGAAGTTTTGAAAATACTCAAGAAATCAGCGGGTGTATAATCAGTACTGTTCGATCTACTATTCAATTGTCCTTATTTTTGAAGTGGGATAAGTTTATTTAGAATCACTATTTTACTTGTATATTATCGCAGTTCTTCCTGTCTGTCTTCCTAAAAACTTTTAAAAATAGGCTAATCCACTTCTATTCAGTATTTGAAAATAATCGCACGTAAATATGATGTGACAGTACCACATTGATGTATGAAGTCACCAGCCTGGTATTATCACGATCGTGGTATTTGTTTGGTCCCAAAAATAGACACACTGGCCATGGGTTTTTAAGCGCGACTATTTTTTTAATTAGAAACAGGATAATAAGATTTAAAAACAACAAAGATATGTTTAATATGTATGTCCAGTTTTGGTATCATGACTGTATCAGCCACACAGAGAGATCCTCTATGGAAACATCATGGTTATCATAATATGACCTGCTGCCTTTCAGCATGCCAACTTTGTTGATAACTGCACTGTTACTCTTTTTGATAACTAAAATATTTGCCTTACTTATTTAATACCATTTTTGCACGACTGTTTTTACGTTAGAATATACCTAGCCTAGAATTGCTAGGATTTGAAAATAGACCAATTTGGCCTTTCATCACTTGAAAGAACCTAAATATGTATAGCTTATAAAGGGATCAATTACCCCCCGGATCAATCTCCCACAAACTTTGAAAATACCAAATTTTCTGTCTTTTAGAAAAATTGATTTTTTGGTAACTTTCTTTATTTCTATCAATTCAATTCATCGATTAGTAATTTCATAAGCTTTAGTAAGTAACGGTGGCTCTTCTCGACCTTCTACTCCCTGAGTAGTTGGTACGAATAAGGGCGTGAACACACACATACCCATATGTGCGCAATGTCCGATCGGTCTAATTTTCAATAGGGTATAACTAGGTCATAATCTGCGTCGAATGCAACTTGTTGCGAGAAAATCGGATAATGCGGACAAAAAAGTTTGTCTCACATTTTTTTGTACACATACACACACACATACAGACATCACCTCAATTCGTCGAGCTGAGTCGATTGGTATATAACACTATGGGTCTCCAAGCCTTCTATAAAAAGTTCGGTTTTGGAGTGATCCTATAGCCTTTACGTATGTATACTTAGTTTACGCGAAAGGCAAAAGGTTGTTGGAATAATTTATACATTTCTGTTCTATTAGGGGCCGATGTCAACGTATCGTTTTTTCAACGCTAACTGCACGCACGCCGATGTAGAGCTGTTTAAATAACACAGCTCTGTATCGGCGCAGCTACGCTGCTGCGTTACCGCTTTTTCCCTTTGTACTCATGCGTCCTTTTAACGCAGCGTGCACAAAGCGTTCAAAAGACGAGCCTAGGTTGCCAACTGCAGTCGCGTTTAAATGAAGTTGGAGCACTTTTCGACTACAAACAAATGAATAGAAATGGAAGGCGACAACTGACTCTATATAGTTATTGTTGGCCCCAGACTTGCATGCACGTAATTCCGGCTTATGAAAGCTCAAACGATAATTCTCTTGAAAACCTTCCAAAATCAGTCTTTCGATATTGGTTATTATTTAAGCACGTCGCAAAACTGTTATTAAATTCATATGAAGATATTCAGTGGAACGACTTACAATCCCAAAAGATTTTGATTATGTTGTAGAATAAGAAAGAATAGGTAGTCATTTTGTTAACCAGTTAAATTATTCCATGATTTGTTCATTTCACGATCCCTTTGAATTCCCGCTATGCCAAATCACATAAATTTTAAACTTTGACAAAAAAAAATTCTCTGATTTCCCCCACGATACCTCAAAACTCTCTTTAAAATCCCTGGAAATCATGCGTTTATTATCTGTTGGTTTAATATCCCTTTCGCATCTCTAAAATATCTCAAAAATATCATTTCGTTAACCTTTTATTGTTTAACAAGAACTCTTCCGCAATCTAATAAATGTTTTCCTAAAACTCTTCAAATTAACAAATTTTGAATGTCTAGAAAGACATCATTATTTTATTGCATAACAGTCTGCAACAACTAAAAGTCTTATCGTAAGCCACAGAAAACACACGATGTCTGAAAATTTCATCAAATTTTTGTTGGGAAATTTACTTAAAAATTAACGTCTAGCTGTTCAAGTTTATTTCTTCAAAAGTCGAGCTTCGTAACACACGTTGTATTATACCAAGTAGCGCTTATAAATGTTAAGAAATCCATGATCTACTTGTACTAAACATGACGAAATTTTATTAAATTTATTCCACATCCCAAGATATCAAAGAAGAGCTTAGCTGAGTTGCCTTGGTTATAGGGGAAATCGCACAATGTTGCACGACCAAAATTTTTGCCTATTGTTAAACAATAAATATCCATAAGAAATGCAAGTGCGTTCAATAATAGGCTAAGATTTAATCCGTTCTACGTCTAGCGAATTACCCTTAATTCAATTTAAATTCGGCCACTGATCAATTTTACTTAGCCTGAATATTTAAATCTTATTATTATTATTTAATCAGACTAAGGCCGAAGTGGCCTGTGCGCTATATAAGAGTCTTCTCCATTCGGCTCGGTCCATGGCTACACGTCGCCAACCACGCAGTCTACGGAGGGTCCGCAAGTCATCTTCCACCTGATCGATCCACCTTGCCCGCTGCGCACCTCGCCTTCTTGTACCCGTCGGATCGTTGTCGAGAACCATTTTCACCGGGTTACTGTCCGACATTCTGGCTACGTGCCCGGCCCATCGCATTCGTCCGATTTTCGCGGTGTGAACGATGGATGGTTCTCCCAACAGCTGATGCAATTCGTGGTTCATTCGCCTCCTCCACGTACCGTCCGCCATCTGCACCCCACCATAGATGGTACGCAGCACTTTCCTTTCGAAAACTCCAAGTGCGCGTTGGTCCTCCACGAGCATCGTCCAGGTCTCGTGTCCGTAGAGGACTACCGGTCTAATGAGCGTTTTGTAGATTGTCAGTTTGGTACGGCGGCGAACTCTATTCGATCGGAGCGTCTTGCGGAAAGTACGTACGATTTCCAGCCACTATGCGTCTCCGAATTTCTCTGCTGGTGTCATTTTCGGCAGTCACCAGTGAGCCCAAGTACACAAATTCTTCTACCACCTCGATTTCGTCACCACCGATGCAAACTCGCGGTGGGTGGCTCACATTGTCTTCTCTTGAACCTCTTCCTATCATGTACTTCGTCTTCGACGTGTTGATGACTAGTCCGATCCGCTTAGCTTCCCTCTTCAGTCTGATGTAGGCTTCCTCCATCTTCTCAAAGTTACGTGCCATAATATCTATGTCGTCGGCGAAACCAAATAGCTGGACGGACTTATTGAAAATTGTACCACTCGTGTTAATCCCTGCTCTTCGTATTACCCCTTCCAAAGCGATGTTGAATAGCAAACACGAAAGACCATCACCTTGCCGTAACCCTCTGCGGGTTTCGAAGGGACTCGAGAATGCCCCTGAAACTCGAACTACGCACATCACTCGATCCATCGTCGCTTTGATCAACCGTGTCAGTTTATCCGGAAAACCGTGTTCGTGCATTAGCTGCCATAGCTGGTCCCGATCGATTGTATCATATGCGGCTTTGAAGTCGATGAATAGATGATGTGTGGGCACGTTGTATTCGCGGCATTTCTGCAGTACTTGGCGAATGGCGAACACCTGGTCCGTGGTGGAGCGTTCGCCCATAAAACCCGCCTGGTACTGCCCCACGAACTCCCTTGCAGTTGGTGCTAGTCGACGGCATAAAATTTGGGAGAGTACCTTGTAGGCGGCGTTCAGCAATGTGATTGCGCGGTAGTTGCTACAATCCAGCTTATCGCCCTTTTGTAGATGGGACACACGACACCTTCCATCCACTCCTGCGGCAAAACTTCCTCCTCCCAAATCTTGGTAATGACCCAGTGCAGCGCTCTAGCCAGTGCCTCACCACCGTGTTTAAAAAGCTCTCCTGGTAGTTGGTCAACCCCAGGGGCTTTGTTGTTCTTCAGCCGGCCAATCTCCTCCTGGATTTCCTGGAGATCCGGAGCCGGTAGAATTATGTCCTGCGCGCGTTCTCCCAGGTCCATCACCATACCGCCATCTTCGTCTGCCACATCGCCATTCAGGTGTTCTTCGTAGTGCTGCCGCCACCTTTGGATCACCTCACGCTCGTTCGTAAGAAGATTCCTGTTTATGTCCTTACACATATCAGGCTGTGGCACGTGGCCCTTACGTGAACGGTTCAACTTCTCATAGAACTTTCGTGTGTTATTAGCGCGGTACAGTTGCTCCGTTTCTTCACGGTCTCGATCTTCCTGCTGGCGCTTTTTCCTCCGGAAAATCGAGTTTTGTCTGTTCCGCGCCTGTTTATATCGTGCCTCGTTCGCCCTCGTGCGGTGTTGCAGCAATCTCGCCCATGCTGCATTCTTCTCTTCCACTAACTGCTCACATTCGCCGTCATACCAGTCGTTTCTCTGATCCTGGGGCACCGTGCCAAGTGCAGCGAATGCGGTGCTACCAATGGCGGATCGAATATCTCTCCAGCCATCTTCAAGAGACGCTGCGCCTAGCTGCTCTTCCGTTGGAAGTGCCACTTCCAGCTGCTGCGCGTATTCTTGGGCTAGTCTACCATCTTGTAGCCGCCCAATGTTAAGCCGCGGCGTCCGACTTCGACGCGTGTTGTACACCGTCGAGAGTTTTGAGCGCAGGCATACTGCAACGAGGTAGTGGTCGAATTCAATATTCGCACTGCGGTAAGTGCGTACGTTCGTGATGTCGGAGAAGAATTTACCGTCGATTAGAACGTGGTCGATTTGGTTTTCCGTTTCTTGGTTAGGTGATCTCCATGTGGCCTTGTGGATATTTTTGCGGGGAAAGAAGGTGCTTCGGACTACCATTCCGCGGGGGGCTGCGAAGTTTATGCATCGTTGGCCGTTATCATTCGATACGGTGTACAGACTATCCGGCCCGATGACCGGTCTATACATTTCCTCCCTTCCTACCTGTGCATTCATGTCACCGATGACGATTTTAACGTCCCGCAATGGGCATCCATCGTATGTCTGCTCCAGCTGTGCGTAGAACGCTTCTTTCTCGTCGTCGGGTCTCCCTTCGTGTGGGCAGTGCACGTTGATGATGCTATAGTTGAAGAAACGGCCTTTAATCCTCAGCTTGCACATCCTTGCGTTGATTGGCTGCCACCCAATCACGCGTTGGCGCATCTTACCCAGCACTATGAAGCCGGTTCCCAGCTCGTTGGTGGTGCCACAGCTTTGGTAGAAGGTAGCCGCTCGATGCCCGCTTTTCCACACTTTCTGTCCTGTCCAGCAAATCTCCTGCAGCGCCACGACGTCGAAGTTGCGGGGATGTAATTCATCGTAGATCATCCTGTCGCAACCTGCGAAACCTAGCGACTTGCAATTCCATGTTCCAAGCTTCCAATCGTGATCCTGTATTCGTCGCCCAGGTCTTTGCCGATTATATCGAGTCGCATTATCTCTTATATTGTTCGTAATGATTGGTTTTCTAGGCGGCTTATTGGGCCAGCGCAAACCTCCTGTCTCGTCGGAGGGCCGTCGTGTCAGGGCTGTTTAGCGTCCCACCTAACACCAGGACTTGGGCTTGTGCGCTTTGAGCGGCACACGGTCGCTTTGGTGGGGCCTACTTGCGGATACATGCAGCTTTTTATAGAGGTTTAACAGGGCCCACTGTCAAACCCCACCACATCCTAGGCAAGCCCCACAACTCGCAGATGGCCTGGGGAGGGATCGTCAAGCCCTTGGACATAGTCCCTGCTGCCCTGGAATATTTAAATCTTATTATTGTTTATTTGACTGAATAAATAATAAAAAGATTTGGATGTTTTTGTAAAGGTCAGTGCTGCCAGTATTTTTTTCGCGATTTCATGCATTTTCATACGTTGCCAATTGGACAATTTTTCACTCCGCCGGTCTCTGGTTATAGGGTTGCTACTTTTCATTATTTTGTATGTGACATAATAAAAGTCGTCCTCGACCACACAGTTTACAGAGGAATCATAAGTCGTCTTCTACTCTGCGTACCTTGCCTCCTTGTTCCCGTTGGATCGATATTGAGAATTATTCTCAACCGATTATTATTCGACATTCTGGCTGCGTGCGATCATCATTCGTGAAATCATTCTTTTAGACTACTTAAGATATTCCATACATGAAAGTTTCCACATTGTAAATATTCTTACTGCACAAATTCGAATTTTGTAAAGATGATGTCTTAAGCAATTGACTGTCTTGTGATGGCAAAAATAATTAGGAATTTTACAAAAAGGTGGCGCTAGTGTGCTTGCAATATTCTTGCATGTGTAAAATATGGCTCTAGCTTGAGATCCCTTGTACCTACGCTAAGCCCAAGTTTTATGCGGCAAAATAGTTCAGGAATACAAAGCAACGCTCAATATAATGAGCACAATTACCCTTAGTATTTTTAGCTTAAAAGTAAATCAGGAGAGGTTTTTCAATAATCCAGGTATTGTTTGTGCCTCATGCTTCATGCTTCATGATGCTTTTAATTTTTTTCAAGGATTTCTCTTAACCTTTTTCGTATACTAAAGGCTGTTTGTTCAGTCCAAAAACGGACTCGGAACCCTTGGAACTTTGCATTCAGGAGTTTTGGGTTTTGAGATACAGAAGTTCCTTCTATAGGAAAACTTGTAAATTTGCTCTTTAAAAATTTGTGAAGAATTTCTCGTCCAATAGTTCAGAAGAACTCCTTCTCACGAAATATGAAAAATTCCTCTCCAAGCGTTTTGGATGCATTTCCCTCAAGAGTTTTGGATTTCGAAAACTTATCAACATTTCGCTTCTCCAACTTCGATGTTCTGTGAGATTCTCCCCTCTCCAATTCTTGGCAATTTCTTTTCCAGGATGACTGAAGTATTGACCCTCCTGGGATTAGGAGCATCCCCCCTTCTTGAATTCTGAGGACATCTTCTTCGACAGGACAAATTTCTTCGACAGGAATTCTCGTAACACTTTTTTTTTCAACTCCAACAAAGATGCTGTCGGGGTTATTCCATCTTCTCGAAGTCTGAGGAAATCTTTTCGCGGAAGCTTTGTATGAAGTCCATTGGAATCTAGGAGCCAAGTCATAGCCTTCCCGAGCAGCCACTCAGGATGGAGATCTTTTACGTTGACCCTGTATACTAGGGCCTCCTCCAGTAATGCCTTCAATTGTAGCTACCTGGAAAGAACAACTGGTTGACGTTACGACGTAATGCAATGACTACACCTCCTCCTCCACAGCTGTACGATCGAACCGTACATGTCGGAAAACTGGGTGAGAGACATTAACTTCCGGGTGGGAGTGCGTCTCCGCGATTGGGTGGATTCGGATAGTTAATAGTTTTTGTTCCTAACAGAACAAGCATTCCAATTTAGGATTTCTCGATGCCAATATTTTGGATTTAGTTCGTGCAGCAATTTTAAAGCCGATGCAACAAGCTCAATGTGAGCTCTGTAATTCCCGCCGAGGGGTAGAGGGAATCAGTGGGCGAGTGGCTAAGGACGAGTTACCTCCAAAGTCTCACCAGCCTGGGAGGCTACGGTGAAATTCGTCAATTGATGCAAAAAAATAATCACCATCGGCCGGTTGGCAGGCTCAAACGAAAAATCTCACAATTAGAAAATATGGAGCACTGTATACACTGTAAACAAGGCTTAGCAACTTAAGACGGAAAAAGCGCATGTTACCGATACACATCCGATCGCGTCAGCAGACCGAAGCTTACAGACTCAGGTATTTTGTTAAATTTCTCCTTCAACGATCCTGGAGAATTGCTCTTTCACAGCACGGATATTCTGGTGAATTTTTTACACCATGAATTTTGGGGAATTTCGGAGGAAGGTCGATTCACAGAAAATCAAATGGTTGAAAAATATTTGGCCAAAAAACATGAGGACAAAACCGGTCTGGCCGAAAATAGACATATAGCCGAGAAAATCGTCTGACCGAAATGGTCTTTTGGCCAAAAACATCGTTTGCTGAATAGGTCATATGGCCGAAAGCGTCAACCGAGTAGGTCGTTTGGTCATCTAGGTTTTCAGAATTAGAAGTAAGAAGTAAGTAGAGAGGAGTGATAAGTGGCACATTTCTCATTTCTCATTTCTCACCACTGGCACTGTGAAAAATAGAAGGACAAAGTAAGTAATGGGACGCTAAACCTCGCATTTTTTTCACAGTGAGAAGTAAGAAGTGATAAATGAGGAGTGAGAAGCGAGAAGTGGGATGTCTTACTTCTCACTCTTCATTTCTCTTCTATTACTTCTCACTCCTTATTTCTCACTTTTTACTGATAAAAGAAAGATGATAGAAATGAGGAATAAGTGTGGAAATGAGGAGTGAGAAGTGAGATACGAGATATTTCACTTCTAACTCTTCCTTTGACACTTTGAAAAGTGACTTATAACTTATATTAGTGACTAACACTTTGAAAGGTAACTTATAACTTAATTAGTGCTGAAAAACAAATATGAATGCTAATAAAATAAAAGGCGATTGACCTTACGACCCTTGAGAAAAGTTAAATTCCAATCGACCGAGACGTTGGGAATGTGAACAAACAATTATTCTTGAGTCCAAGAGACTGAGAAGGCCAAATGAATAGAGTTATTTTAACATATGAATGATTTTGCGAACGGTTACGAAATGGTTTCATTTCCCACTACTCATTTGTTATTTCTTTCTTCGCATTTCTCATTTCACACTTGGTAAGACGCCTCGTTCTCACATCTAATTTCTTGGGTCTCGCTTCTCATTTCTTACTTCTAAGTTATCATTACTCACTTAACACTTTACACATTCACTTGATCCGTCAGACACATTTGTATCGAGGTGGTTGAAGAATTCGTGTACTTGGGCTCACTGGTGACCACCGATCGTACGTACTTTGGACTCTGCAAAACCCAAGTTCGCCGCTGTACCAAACTAACTATCTACAAAACGCTATTAGACCGATAGTTCTCTACGGACACGAGACCTGGACGTAATCATGGAGGACCAACGCACACTGGGAGTTTTTGAAAGGAAAGTGCTGCGTACCATGACGGAAGGTACGTGGCGGTGCAGATGGCAGACGGTACGTAGAGAAAGCGAACCCGAAAAGCATACTTGTCATGGAAGAGTTTCTGTGACTTGTATGCGACTTAATCGAGTCACACAAAAGTTGCTGCAACCAAACCTGCCAGAAGTGTGCTGCAAGGGAATGAACCATGAGTTGCATTAGCTGTTGGGAGAACCATCCATCGTTCACACCGCGAAAATCGGACGACTGCGATGGGCCGGGCTCGTAGCAAGAATGTAGGCTAGTAATCCGGTGAAAATGGTTCTCGACTACGACCCGACGGAAACAAGAAGGCGGGGTGCACAGCGGACAAGGTGGATCGATTTACATTTAATTCACCACATTGTAATCTTTACAGATACGTATTTCGATCTAGCTGTAAGGCCGTCTTCAGCAGGACAGTAGGATGGCCTTACAGTTGAGGACAAAAAAGAACGTTTCTGTGAAGATTACAATGTAAATTCCGCATGAGTAAATTGTTCATAAAATCAAAAAACGGATCGTTTGTAATGCCATCAAAACTCGGACGGAAAGGGTTTGACAAACCACAGTCAATAACCAATAACAGAAGAATGATTAAAAAATTGGATTGAATGCAAGAATCGTTTAGTCACGAACCAACATAAAAGTTGAATGGAAAACGGCTAGTGGATGCGGATAAAGCCGAAAGCTGTTAAATACCACCCTCGACCATGCAACAGGGGCTGAAACAAAAGAACAGACAAAAAAAGTCAATCATGTGGCACAACGTGCGGAAATAAAGCGTCGTCGTCTGGAATCTGGACCGAGAGCAAAAAAAAAAACAAAACAAAAAACGAATAAAAGCGGTAACCAAAATATTGCGCGCGCGATATTTCAGTGACGCGTAGAATATGCCGCTCGATTTAATGGGAAATTTACGGGCCATTTTCCGCGGCGAAACGTGCAGGGAGGAAAACCGGAGGGAATGGCGAATGCATCCGAAGTGCAATACGCGACTTTTGTACTGCGTTGCGGGCTGCTTCAGCCACTCGTTTAATGGTATAATTAATAGTTCAGCGATTGCAAGTGCATAATGAACAGAATGATTTTCAATCCATTAAATTGGTGTTAAAATGGTCTATGAGATCCGAAATTTAAATAATTATGAACGACGATCTGAAAGAAATAGACAAAAAAGGGGATAGCTTTCACGCTTAATTTTTTCACCAGAGCGACAATCGGAATGGATATTTTAAAAGATTTTATATAACTGTTTTTGTATTTTTGTTTTATTAAGGCAGGCATTTTCGTCTTTTCGTCATAGTCTCGAAAACCAATAAAAGAGACACTTTTTTCCGAACTTTTCAATACTAAATCGTAAGCTCAGGAGAAACGTGCTGCTATAGTGGAGTTCTAGCAAATGGACGTTGCTTTCGTTGGGTTTTGCCTCTACGAAGATGGACGGAAATACCTGTCGTGTCCCTACGCATTTTGTAGACACAAGTTTCAACTCTAAACACCAATTAATTTGATTGCAATTTGTTGCATTCAACGGGGAATTCGGCTCCGTTGTCCCATTGCTGTTGAAACTATCTGTGAACACTATTTCTACACAAAGGGATAATTCAGTCAAAAACGTGGTCACAATAGGCATTTTGTGTGCAGTGTACAATTTCAAAAAGATCATTGATATTTTTGTTTTGTGTATGTTATCCATAAGTTTTTGGGTCACGGTATGTTTTGCAATCACTTTTTTCCCAATTTACGTAATCTTTTACCATTTGCAAAGACTGAAGCGAATGGGTTATACGGAAATCCCACAACCGACTTTATATGTATAGTTATAGTTATAACATCCCTGCTCTACACGAATCATGTCTTGGTGAAACGTGCTCGTCACAGAGCCTATTATATAAAAAAGAAGACAGTTTTGCTTGTCGAGCTTCGCCACCACGCAGCGCCACAAAGACCTGGCGCAGTCGTCGCCTAGCAGTGTGGTAACTGTGGGATTTGAATTAAATTTTCTCACAATTCCCATCCCAGCTCCCGATCCGGAAAAAGCTGGACAAAGTCAATACCAGTGGGTTGCTAAGCTACGGCCACGGCAATAAGACGGGATAACGCTGTCCAGTTTTTCGTTCTCACTGTCAGCTGGCATTTTCATTAAAACACTCTAATGAAGCGGCGACCTTTGGGGATGCATCCTCGGCCTTTGGTATGGTTTCTTTGTCGTTTCCCACTAGCGAAGGATCGGGCTCTAACTGGCGTGTACCGTGGTAGAGTGAAATGGATATTTCGGACATTGGAGCATATTATGGTCCTCTGGAATTTGAATAGATCAAATCCAATTCAATTGAACAATAATGGTTCTCATTAAAAAGTACTAATTCTTAAGAGAACTCGGTAAAAACAAAATGTGAACCATTATTTAAAGTTCAAAATACATTCATTTGCCCTAGTGGGTAACCTTTTCTGTCCTTATGTCGCCATCTACTGCCTGCTGCACATGATTGTCATATCCGAGTGCGGCGACGGCGATGAGACTATTGTTCATTGGACTGGGGTCGTATGACTATTCCTGTCCCATTAAACCAAGACAGGCTATTTTGCTTCTAACATGGAGTGCAGCGTACTGACATTTGAATTGATCGCCAATCGTGTTCGAGGTTGTAACCTTTTCTTTATATTCACTCATGTATATGATTTGCACACCAACGCAGCATCACCTTTTACATTATCTACATATTATATCGATTTGGAAACTATTTTGAAGCGGTAATGGTAATCGTTCCATTATGTTCAACAAGCTCCAATATTAATTATACATATTAGCAGAAGATACCATTTTTGTTCAATTTGTGTTGTTTTTAGTGCTAACTCATTAAATGAAAAACCACATAAATAAGCAACAACATAATTTATGCTTCAATTATTTGTTTTAAGTTGTAGTTGTACTCTAATGAACTGGAAATCGTATACAACCCTACTGAAAGAGTGAGCAAAACAAGAAACCAACAACAACACTCACAGCTTTCCCCGGGAAAGCTGTTAAGCTGTTGCAGCCCCACTTGAGAAGCATCCGCTTTCGCCGCTACAGGTCCGATGGACGGCGGCTGAATCGGTGGGACACACACACTCTCGAGACGGGAATAATAGCATTTTCACCCTCAGCCCCACCAGCACGCGGGGATTGAAATAATTGTTTGCTACATTGTATGAAGGTCATGGAGGAATTTTTTTTAATTTCATTGACAAAGAATGCGTCCTCTGGTAAATACTGCTGCAATACTGTCAGGCACAAGGACTGCAGAATTCGCTATCAATTGACAGTGAACGACGATAAATGAGGGACATAAACCTCTCTCAATTATAGCAAGCCATGAAAACAAAAGTTCAACGCAACCTATTTTAATCAATTAGTTTATTATAGGCTCACTCGCCGTATCCAACTTTACAGAGCCAATATCATATTTTATCATTTCTTTTAATTACCCATTCTATTTTTATTTTCACCCGAATAAACTTTATTTTGAAACTCGACCATTTTTATGTGGCCCTTAACGCAACCTAATACAAGTGCGAAAAAAAATCTGAGAGACAGGCAATAATTGCCTTGATCTTGCCTTGATAATTGATCTTTCTCGACAAAAATTGTATCTCGTTTTATTGTCTCAGTCGATTCTATGGCTTATTTAAGGTTAACTTTCCCAAAGAACCCATATTTTTTGAAGCCTCTAACTATTTTTAAAATCGAAAAAGTGCTTCACGTGTGAACCGGCCTGAAAAATTCACCCGATGTTTGCTCAAAATCGGGCCAATCTTAAAAATACAGCACTTTTTTGATTTTTGTTTTAAATTTTGAAAATATATAGAGTTGACTTTAAATAAGCCAAAGAATCGATTGATCGAATAATTTTTTTTGACGAGAAAGGTTAATTGCCAACGGTAACATTTTTTCTGCACAGCTGTGTAAAACAAGTTAAAATGCATCACCACCCATTTTTTCTAACAGAACGGTTATGCTAGCGTATGAAGGTAACACGAGATAAGGTGGATATCGCGGAACTTGGCATCGAACAACTTTCAACAAGAATTAAGCAGCGAGTCGTGGAGCGCTCGCGAGGTTCCCAATTCTCGCGAGAACTGCATTTTCTGATTTTACCCAAGGTAACAGTCAACCTCCCAACAGTTTCGGTCAAGTTTGACGGCTGGGCAAGTCCAAACGGGATCGAATTGGCGGACCCTGTATTTTTTGAGTCTAAAGAAGTGGACATCGTGCTCGGGATTGAGTCATTCTCTGACTTCTTTGAGACAGGTAGGCGGACTTCACTAGATGAACGGTTGTATGACTTTCGCCAGAAAGTCATTTGCCAGAAGGCCTTTTGCCAGAATGGACCATTCCCCAGAATTGGTCATCACCTATTTGCCATGCGCGCGTTTGCCCAGTGGTGGTGACGAAATCGAGGTGGTTGAAGAATTCGTGTACTTGGGCTCACTGGTGACCGCCGATAACGATACCAGCAGAGAAATTCGGAGACGCATAGTGGCTGGAAATCGTACGTACTTTGGACTCCGCAAGACGCTTCGATCGAATAGAGTTCGCCGCCGTACCAAACTGACTATCTACAAAACGCTTATAAGACCGGTAGTTCTCTACGGACACGAGACCTGGACGATGCTCGTGGAGGACCAACGCGCGCTGGGAGTTTTCGAAAGGAAAGTGTTGCGTACCATCTATGGTGGGGTGCAGATGGCGGACGGTACGTGGAGGAGGCGAATGAACCACGAGTTGCATCAGCTGTTGGGAGAACCATCCATCGTTCACACCGCGAAAATCGGACGACTGCCGTGGGCCGGGCACGTAGCCAGAATGTCGGACAGTAATCCGGTGAAAATGGTTCTCGACAACGATCCGGGAACTCGACAACGACGGGAACAAGAAGGCAAGGTGCACAGCGGGCAAGGTGGATCGATCAGGTGGAGGACGACTTGCGGACCCTCCGCAGACTGCGTGGTTGGCGAAGTGCAGCCATGGACCGAGCTGGATGGAGAAGTCTTTTATGTGCAGCACAGGCCACTCCGGCCTTAGTCTGATGATAAATAAATAAAAGCGTTTGCCCAGTATGAGTAATAATTCTTAACGCCATGAACTTTTGGCATAACTATGAACAGCGTCAAAAGGATATAATAAGGGACATTTTTTACAATTTAGCTTTGTTGTTGTTGTTTTATAGTTGTTTTCTACTGAGGTATATAACACCGCGCCGGTCGATAATAGATTTTTTTCCTTTATTTAAGTGATTTAAACGACAATAGAATTGAAAATACCTTATCTGTACATAAGACGTTTGCATACATAATCCGAGTATAGCAGCTTGTCCGGATTAAGTCAAAAATGGCGGATGTGATCCTTTCTTTCAAATATGTGTTTGCCCGGATTAAGGCAATGGTGGGTGTGATCCCTTCTTTCAAAATAGGTGCTTACCCGGATTAAGGTAATGGTAGATGTGACTGCTTCTTTAAAAATAGGCGCTTGCCCGGATTAACACAATGGTTGATGTAATTCCTTCTTTAAAAGTAGGCGCTTGCCTGGATTAAGGCAATGGTAGATGTGATACCTTACTTAAAAGCAGGCGCTTGTCGGGATTAAGGAAATGGTGGATGTGAACCCATATTCAAAAATAGGCGTTTGCCAGGATTAAAACAATGGTGGATATGATCCCTTCTTCAAAAGAAGGTGAATGTGATCCTTTCTTTTAAAGCAGGCGCTTGCCGGGATTGATGTAATGGAAGATGTAATACCTTCTTTGAAAGTAGGCGCTTTCCCGGATTAAGGTAATGGTGGATGTGAACCGTTCTTTAAAAATAGGCGTTTACCAGGATTAAGGCAATGGTTGATATGATCCCTTCTTCAAAAGAAGTCGCTTTTCTGGATAAGGGCAATGGTGTATGTAATTCATTCTTTAGAAGAAGGCGCTTGCTCGGATTAAGGCAATGGTAGATGTGATCCCTTCTTTGAAAATAGGCGTTTGTCAGAAATGAAGCAATGGTGGATATGATCCATTTCTTTAAAAGAAAGTGCTTGCTCATATAAAGGCCATGATAGAAGTTATCCCGGTGTCCTCCTTAGCCAAGCGGTAAGATGGGCGGCTATAAAGCAAGACCATCCTGAGGGTGGTTTGGTTCGATTCCCGGTGCCGGTCTAGGCAATTTTTGGTTTGGAAATTGTCTCGACTTCCCTGGGCGTAAAAGTATGATCGTGTTAGCCTCATGGTAATATCAATATATATTATACGAATGCAAAAATGGTAGCTTGACTTAGAAACCTCACGGTTAATAACTGTGGAAGTACTGAATGAACACTAAGCAGCAAGGCGGCTATGTCCCAGTGGATATGTAATGCCAATGAAGAAGAAGATGTTATCCCTTCTTTAAAAGTAGGTAGTTGCCCGTATCCGTGTTTGAATATGTCAACTGTGGATATGATTCCTTCTCTAGAAATAGACATTTTGCCTAGATTTGTAGATATAACTTGTTCAATAAAAGCAAATGGCGTCTAGTATGACTTAAAATGATATTATCCAATCGTAGATATGATTTAATTTTTGAACTGAAGTCAGCGCCTGGAATGAGACGAAGAAATATGATATCCATTCGTGAACAGTTTGTTTGGTATTAGACAAATATGATTTTTTTTCGATGAATAGTATCCATCTATTTGAAAATTGTCTAATATGTTGTCCATTTTATAAAAATTAATTATACCGCAAGTCCCTTCATTACAAAATAATACCAAATTCACGTTATGCAAAATTACCTCCTTTATATGATGTTTTTCCTATTCTTTAGCCACCAATAATAATTGGAATTTTCAGTTTTACGATTTCTGGGGAATGGTACATTCTGGCAAATGATCTATTCTGGCGAATAGCTTTCTGGCAAAAATCATTCTGGCAAATTGATTCTGGCAAATGGTTTTCTGGCAAATGTCATACAATCATTTGACGTCATTAACGGTATGGCGCGCCATACGTCATGGCGTAGCTTCTTGTTCGAGTTGTGATTCGTCCAGGGAGCATCTTTCGGATGGCCATATCTTCGTGTTACACGGAACAATTAGACAAAGACAAGAAAAAAACTGAGAAAGAGCAAAAAATAGGGGTATTGGACTTTTATGTCAGACGAGCAAAGGAAGACATAAATGACCTGCATATAAACCACATCGCGATCCCCTAAAACACATCTTACTTCCCTGTAGGGTTGTTTACCTCGGACCACAAGGGTATCCAATAGTTGCTCTCTGGAGACGTCGTTTTCCGAGCAATACCAAACTACGTGATCGAACTTTCTCAGATTACGACAGTATGGGTTACATGAGTAGGATCGATCAAGCTGCTCAGACAACGGTCCAAAGATGTGAATTGCCGCACCACCCACCACCAAGGCACGATGATTTCTGCAAGACGGCTTCGGGAGTTTCATTGAACGATGTTTTGCTGGTGGGGCCAGTGATTCAAAGAGGACTTGAGGTCGATATGTTTGCGAAGCCGTACACGGCAAATCATGTTGGTGTGAATGTTCCGTCAAATCAATATTTGCGAAGCAGAAAGGCCACTCCATTGCATTCTCTGGAGATCTTCTCCGATTGATAAAGTAAGGGCGTATGAGTTCAACACTTCACGTATGACACCAAGCCAGCTCTCTTTCTGGCCGCACGTACGGTCAAACAACTGGCCCAAGCAGAGGAAACTCGGTTTCCATTAGCAGCACGGGCTGCTGAAGAAGATGTCTATATGGGCGATGCTACTTCGGGAGCAGACGATATTGAAACTGCTAGACTAAATGATGGGTAGCGGTGGATTCCGGCTCAGAAAGTGGGCTTCTAATAATCCCAAGGTGCTCAAAGGTATGCCGCAAGATGATCTGTCAATACAACAATCAGTGGAGCAGGTGAGGTTTATGATAAAATATTCTCGAGCAACGAGTTTTTCCCATTAGTCCGTCAGAGGACTCTTCAAAGCTGGCAAAGGAATTGGACACACAACGAACTATTCACCATAATTCCAAAAGTTTTTGTGCGAACGTGGTTGAGAGGTGAGGACTTAAGTCGAGGTTTTCCTAAACGCACATCTGTACATAATAAACCTTGTCGATAGCAACTTATGTAGGTGAGGAGCTGGTTATGATGACATCGATCACGTAGTTTGGTTCTGCTCGGAAAATGACGCCTCCAGAGAGCAATTATTGGATACTCTTGTGGCCCGCGGAAAACACCCCTTCAGGGAAGTTTGAGGTGTTCTGGGATATCGTGATGTTGTCTATATGCAGGCCATGTATAGTTTTCTTTGTACTTCTGGCATCAAAATCTAATATTTTGCCAAATGCCCGGATGAGAGAGAAGCTGAAAATTCCTGATCCCAAATCCTAAGCAAAGTCCATCCTTAAATATTGTAAACTAACCTCGAGTCACCACGAGTTGGGTTCCACATCAGATTTTCTGAAATTCCAATTTGCAATCTTCGCACCGGAAAAGCAAAAGGAGTATACAAAACGTCAATTTTTGTCCGTAATTGCTGCATTGTTTGACCCATTATGTCTACTGGGTCACCACTGCAAAAATATTTATGCAGCAGTTATGGTCTATCCAGGACGGAAATGAAGGAAAGCTTGACTGGGATCAGCCACTCTTTTCAACGGTGGGTAAGACGTGGGGGAAACTGCAGAGCCAATTACCAGCCATCGAGCCCTAATTAAAATCCCATCCCTGGATCGAAACGTCGGCGATGAAGTAAAACTGTCAACGTTATTACCCGTGACTGAAAGCCAATCCGAATATTAAGTAAACCTTATAACAATTGGCCGATGTGTCATCATGCCTGGCGCGAAAACAGTGGAAGTACAATGCTTCTCGGACGCTTCTGAGAAGGCTTACGGAGCATGTGTTATTTAAAAAGTGAGAACTTGGACGGGGCTGTAATGGTCCGACTTTTGCCCTCAAAGTCATGTGTAGCCGTAGCGCCCTTGAAATGTTAGTCGATTCCGCGATTGGAATTATGCGGAGCCCTAATAGCGGCCCAGCTCTACGAAAAGGTTCAAGCGTCCCTGAAATCCACGATTAATTGATTTGTTATCCAGGGGGATTACACCAGAAGAAATCATTGGGAACCGGTTCTGGTGGCAGGGTCCAAAGTGGCTCGAACTTGGACCAGAACAATGGTCGAAAGCACCAAAAAGGTTTGGAGACGAAGGAGAGGCAGAAAGACGTTGGGTGGTAACAGACCGCATCGTGCTTTCGTGCTGTGCGGTTCTTTCTCTCTTTGCGGAAGGAAGTTTTTAATACTACCCGAAGCTATTTTAATTTCAACGGTGCACAATGGGGAAATCCGATTTCAAAGGTGGAAAAAATTGATAACTTTCTTCACGAACAACTTACAGAAGAGATCAAGAGCTTATTCGAAAGGGAATTTTGCAAAGAATTCAGTGAGTGCTGTTTCATAGACGTGGAACGCTTCTGTATGTAGCTATTGAGCTCGTTTTGCCCTAATGTCCCATATATTGCGAGTTTCCAAACTATTTGTCATTTTATCTTTAAGACATTGTTCTAAAATTGTGTTTATCTCTTCACTGTGGATCCACAGATGGCCACTGAATATATTTTGTTGGCAAAAGTTGGAAATTTAAGGGATTTTGGGGTCAAATAAGCATCAAAGTGCATTTTATGTCCAATTCTCATGTATTCTATAAAAATTAGTAATATTTACAGATAAGTGTTGATATTGTTGTCTCAAAGTGTTGAACAGATGTTGTCAAATGTTTGCCAAACAAAAATCAATGAAAGAAATCGTTTCACAAATGTTTTATTTGGTAATTTATTGAGTAAAAAACGATTTTTAAAAACTTTTGAATGGCACCGATGCCAAACATTTCCAAACCATACCCGATAGCACAACTAGACAAGAATAGTCATATGTTATGAGTCTTGATGTGATCATAGATAGGAGGTGATGGGAGATACTCTTTTTCCTACCTTTTGCGCAAATTCCCCTATGAAATAATATAGCTCAATGGTTCTGAGGATGGAAAAGATGTAGTATTGTTAATTTAATTGATATTTTCCAATGATATAATGAAAATAACAAATAATCATAAAATTCATTAAAAATATTGAATTATAGGGGATTTAGGGGTCATACAGCTCATTTAATGTATTTTTTATTCAAAATAGGATAACATTTTTCACGGACGACGCACATAGAATATTAAGGGCTTATTCGAAAGGGAGTTTTCCAAGAAATTCAGTAAGAGATGTTTTATTGGCGTGAGACACTTCTGTATGAAGTTATTAAGCTCGTGTTGCCCCAATGTTCCATACATCACAGTTTATCATATTTTTCGTGCTTTTATCTTCCAAGTATTGTACTAAAGATGTGTTCCTCTTCATTATAGATCCATAGAAAAACACTATACATGCTTTGTTGATAAAAGTTGGAAATTTAAGGGATTTTGGGGTCAAATAAGTATTAAATTGCACTTTACGTGAATTTTTCATGTATTCTGTAAAAGTTAATGAAAATATTATTATTCTCCCAAAATGTTCTACATTCTTCTTCTTCTTCTTATTGGCATTACATCCCCACACTGGGACAGAGCCGCCTCGCAGCTTAGTGTTCATTGAGCACTTCCACAGTTATTAACTGCGAGGTTTCTAAGCCAAGTTACCATTTTTGCATTCGTATATCATGAGGCTAACACGATGATACTTTTATGCCCAGGGAAGTCGAGATAATTTCCAATCCGAAAATTGCCTAGACCGGCACCGGGAATCGAACCCAGCCACCCTCAGCATGGTCTTGCTTTGTAGCCGCGCGTCTTACCGCACGGCTAAGGAGGGCCCCATGTTCTACATGCATTGATGTTTGAATGTTTGCGAAACAATTTCTAATGAAGTAAATCATTTCATAAATGTTTTGTTTTGTGATTTATTGGGTAAAACCCGATTTTCAATGCTTCTGAAAAGTGTCGATGCCAATCATTCCCAAACCATGCCCGTTTGCACAACTAGATAAGAGTAAATATATTAGTCGATGTGATAATAGATAGGAATAGATAGGAAATATTCTTTCCTCATGACGTTTTACCCAAATACCCCTTTTGAAATAATGTGGCTCAATGATTCTTAGTTAAGAAATGATGGAGTAACATTGATTCAATTATAATTTGTCAATGATACTATAAAAATAACAAATATTCGTAGAAAAAT
The DNA here is from genome assembly GCF_024139115.2 of Armigeres subalbatus. Classification (NCBI taxonomy): domain Eukaryota; kingdom Metazoa; phylum Arthropoda; class Insecta; order Diptera; family Culicidae; genus Armigeres; species Armigeres subalbatus. The sequence continues at coordinate 69,326,329 of NC_085141.1, forward strand.
ATATTAAGCTCTTTTTTTTTAGTGGAATGTATTAAACCGTCTAAGACGAATTAAGTACTGTCCATTTAATTCCACCAGTTAATTTTCGTTATCTTTGCAGATACGTATTTCGACCACAACTGTGTGGTCGTCTTCAGTGTCTTGTACTTGACTCGACTTGAGTCGAGTCGAGTCAAGTACAAGACACTGAAGACGACCACACAGTTGTGGTCGAAATACGTATCTGCAAAGATAACGAAAATTAACTGGTGGAATTAAATGGACAGTACTTAATTCGTCTTAGACGGTTAAATATTCGTAGATCGCATTGAAAAAAAATCCAAGGGTTCAGGGCTCAGAACCATTTTTTTAATACATAATTATTGAATTTTTTCACTTATTTGTCCCAAAATGCCTTAAAAATCCATTTTTAATGTAATATATGGATATTTGTTTTTTTAAGGTATCAATTTCTGTTAAAAAAATATGACAATAATATCAACTATTATCTATAAATATCTGAATAATCAATAGGCTGTAGATTTCGTCAAAATTGACCATATGTAGAGATACATCAATGCTTACAAGTTACTAAATCACCGTATATTAACTCTAAATGATCATTCGACGTAATATAGCGCAAATGATTTCTTGCTTGAAACGTGAATACGTGAAAAATTAACATAGATGCAGTTTGAAGATTATTTGACCCCAAAATCCCTTAAACTTCCAACTTTTTCCAACAAAATATGTATAGTGATATGTATGGATCTACAATGAAGAGGAAAACAGAATTTCAGTGTAATTTTTAAAAGGTAAAATTACCAAAATATGAAAAATTTTGATGTATGGGACATTGGGGCAAAACCAGCTCAATAACTACATACAGAAGTGTCTCATGTCTATAAAACATCACTCACTGAATTTCTTGGAAAATTTGCTTTCGAATAAGCCCTTAACCTTATCTGTGAGTCGCTCGTGAGAAAAGTTATCCTATTTTGTATAAAAAGTTACATTAAATGAGCTGTATGACCCCTAAATCTCCTATGATTCAATATTTTCAATGAATTATATGATTATTTGTTATTTCCATTATATCATTGGAAAATATCAATTAAATTAACATTACAACATCATTTTCTTGTTCAGAATCATTAAGCTATATTATTTCATAGGGGAATTTGGGCAAAAAGGTAAGAAAAAAGAGTATCTCCCATCACCTCCTATCTATGATCATATCAAGACTCATAACATATGACTATTCTTGTCTAGTTGTGCTATCGGGTATGGTTTGGAAATGTTTGGCATCGGCGCTATTCAAAACTTTTTAAAAATCGTTTTTTACTCAATAAATAAACAAATAAAACATTTGTGAAACGATTTCTTTCATTGATTTTTGTTTGGCAAACATTTGACAACATCTGTTCAACACTTTGAAACAATAATGTCAACACTTATCTGTAAATATTACTATTTTTACAGAATACATTAAAATTGCACATAAAATGCACTTTGATGCTTATTTGACCCCAAAATCCCTTAAATTTCCAACTTTTGCCAACAAAATATATTTAGTTCCCTTCTGTGGATCCACAGTGAAGTGATAAACACAATTTTAGAACAATGTCTTAAAGATAAAATGACAAATAGTTTGGAAACTCGCGATATATGGGGCATTAGGGCAAAACGAGCTCAAAAACTACACACAGAAGCGTTCCACGTCCATGAAACAGCACTCACTGAATTCTTTGCAAAATTCCCTTTCGAATAAGCTCTTGATCTCTTCTGTAAGTTGTTCGTGAAGAAAGTTATCAATTTTTTCCACCTTTGAAATCGGATTTCCCCATTGTGCGGTGCTTCTTAGCGCTATTTGTACCCACTGATCCCGTTACGATCTTTGCAAGGACCCGTGCCTTCGTTTTACGTTGGACCCGTTTGCGGAAGATGACGAAAAGATGGTGAGGGTAACGGTAGATGAGCTAATGACGGTGGCATTTAGTGGACTCGAGTAAAGCACCTGGTCCGGAAGGGATCCCGAACATGGCGTTAAAGGCAGCCATAATGACAAATCCGGACATGTTCAGGTGCGTGGATGCGCGGATATTCTAGGATATATGTAAGAGACAGCGATTGGTCCTGTATCCGAAACCTGGAAAACCACCAAACCAACCCCTCAACGTATAGACCAATCTGTCTAATAGATACTACACTGGATTCTGTTTTTACACGATTTACATTTTCTCAATTTTGCACTCATCCAAAATGTTTAACGCATATTATTTATCATGCGGAGGCGAGCCAGCCTGGGGCTGCAAGTCTCCTTAATAAAGCTAATAAAAAAAAAAAAAAATTATCATGTAATTTTTCTTTGATTTATTCAGGATTTTTTGAAACATATTGCAAAGATTTTGGTGGTAAATTAAGGTCACACGATAAAAAATACGGGCGGAAAAAAATCGGGTAAAAATAAAATCGTGTGTATAGAGAAGCTACTGGATAAGTTAGTCCTGAACAGGGTGTCGCCGTGTGTGAATGAGGCGAACGAGTAAGCACATTACATAGGTCGCCAGACAATTTAAACGGCGCGGTATTCGTTACTGCGCAGTGATAACATCCGACATGCGGAATGCGTTCAACAGTGCCTGCTAGACGGAGATTGCGAACTCGTTGCTTCTGCTGAGAGAACCGAGTACTAATCTACGAGACAAAGGAAGGCTTGGCCTAGCGCCCCCATTGCGGTAAGTGTCTCGCAGTGATCATTCTGGGCTCTACTGTGTCCATCGAGGGGGTCGAATTGACTGCAGCGTATTCGATCAGTCTCATCTAGTTATGGTTGCACAGCAAAAAGCTAAATCTGACACATAATAAAACAGAGATGATAGTTGTCAGCAACCGGAGATCGGTTAAAGAGGTGTCAATTGAAGTCAGTGGCTGCGACATTACCTCCAAGTGATCTCTTAATTTTTTGTGAGTGATACTTGTCAAGATATGTATCTCATGTCTACTCGATAGCGGCACTATCTAGGATGATGGAGAACAGATCTAGGGTGTGCTCCAGCAAGCGCAGATTGCTGGCAAGCACGGCGGTGGTTTCAACACAGCGGTACAGAGGAACAGAATGTGGCGTCACGACCGATTACAGGGGAGCTCCCATACTGGCAGGGAACTTCTCGTCGGAGTAGCATAGATTCGCCGTCTGGGACTATCCGAGTCGTTCGCGATCGCGGCTGAAGGGCTCAAGTGCATTGGAAATCGGGTATCGTAGTAGGCTAGATCCACCACCGAGGACTTGTTGAGTAGATCGTTTCGAGCGAGCTTCGGGTCGTCAGATACCATTAAACCGGAAGCTAACTCCATCCGGAATCATAAGATAGACCTCGGTACTGCGGTAAAGTGCTTTGGTCTTGAGCTGATTCCACCGCTGGGTGACAACCCATTGGAGTAGAAAAGATCCGCCACCCGGAGCTATCTGAGTAGCTCTCAAGTACGTTGAGTGCAAAATACCTAAAAAAGATGAGGCGCGCTAAATACTATATATTCCCCAGAAATAATACTGAAAGGCACTCTGAAAGGCAATACTGAAAGGCACTCCCGGGTAGAATTATGGTTTTAGTGCCCGTGGAGAGTTTAGTGAGTATGACCAGTCCACTATAGGATTTCGGGCGGTCATTAATCGAAAATGTCATGTCTTCCGAATTATTTTAAAATATTTTCTCTCCATTGTCAATACTCTAATTAAGAGAAATTCTGAATTTGAAGTCTCTAGGTGCACTAGTTCCAAAGATATAAGGTGGCAAAGTCAGAAATGGGTAAAAAAGTTAGCAAATTTTCTGAAAAAATATTTTATTTTCAACTATTTATTGAAATATTTTTAAATGTTTTTTCTTCAATGTTAATACATCATTACAAAGGTTATTGTATAAGCTTTTAAATGGTGTGCAAAACCAATGGTTACACTGTGAAAAAAATTGAAAAAAAATGCGGAAGCAATATTTTTTCCAAAAACGACGCTATTTTCAACTTTGATAGTGAAGAACTTTTTTTTCCTCAGGAATCCCCGGGTTCTTTTATGATACATCAAGGACAAAGCTTCGACTAAAATGTCCCGAAAGAATTTCTTGCCAGTATTAATAGAGTTAAGTCACTCTGATTTTTTTCATTTGTTTTTTTACCGTGTTTTGCCTCTCTCTCACTCCAAGGTTAATGCTCATTCCAAAAACGAATGTTTGATAGAAGGCCCGGAGACCCCAGTGGTATATATCAACTAACTCAGCGCGAAGAATTGAGGTGATGTCTGTATGTGTGTGCATGCGCGTCTGTATGTATGTGCGCAAAAAGAACGCAATCGCCATTTAGACACTTATTTGTGTCCGATTTTCTCGCAACAAGTTTCATTCGACGGGAAATCTAGTCCCATCGTTTCCTATTGAAAATGGGTCAGACTGAACTATGCGCTCAAAGGGTATGGTCAAAATACATTTATTGGCAATAACTTGACTTTATTTATAACCATTTGAGCTCATTTAATTAACTTTTCAAAGGAGTAAATGAATAAAACCCCAATGCAATGCAGCACAACGGTAACGGAAGGGTTTGACAGTTCGCTCATATATTTTCTGTCGAATTTTGCTGCTTCCGTCACCATTCCGCTGAAATGCGTTTGGGGCTTGAGTGGTTTGAGTCATTCTCTAAACCTAATTTTCTGAGCTATTCATTAGCTACTGATGGAGAACTAAATATGAGATTTCATAATATGTAAATATTTATAAATCTCCTGGAATCAATAATTCCCGACATGTTTATTGCAAAAGTAAAGACGAACAATATCTTAGTTAGAACGGAGCGTATGAAATTCCTGCTAGTGTTCATGAATGTCTGGCTAATGGTAGAGAAACATTTATTCACTCATCTACACTTTGAGGTTCACTGGCTGAACAACCAGCGGAAAGTCAATATAAAACAGTTGAAGAAATTTAGAACTCATAATGCAAGAAAATGATCAAGAGAGTAAAATGTTGACATTTTCCTTCGTGCCTTACATGAATCAGATCCATTTTAAGCTCGATTTGGATAACGAGGAGACGTTGGAAAAAAATTTTCACTTAGTTATTCTTATGCCATGCGTAATTTTGTAATATTTGAAGATTTTCAAAAGTTCTTTATCTTCTAATACTTTAGATGAATTTATCTCATCTTCCATCGTTGATGGAATTGAAGAAAATATCATTGAAGACTTAAACCTTGACACAGAAAAAGAATGATGCTGTATATAACTTGTAGAAATCATGAAAACAAATCAAAAGTAATTCAAATAGTGTTGTTATTTAAATTAAAAGAATTTTGCTTTTCGGAAGAATGGAGCATTCTTACATTCCACAATGAATGTCCACATTTTTTGAGAATATATTATTCTCATTTATTTTTTGAATAACTTGTACAAATGTCATGGGATTGCGATTTCTAATTTGCTAATACCCTTTTTCAAAAGTTATTTTCAATTCTGATTATTTGATTAACATTTAATGCTTTATGATCCTTCAGATCCTAGTACTTTGTCAAACAAATTGTTCTAAATACAAATTGTGAGGCACATGAGAGTGAGAACAAAAAATATCACGGAATGTCATGAAATTAATGTCATTTAACATGATCGCCGCCATAATGTCCATAAATTGCTGAACTTAGCTCTTGTACAGCCCCCTTCCTTCTCCTTAAGAAAACGTAATGAAATTTCAACTTCCCAAATAGGTTTGCTTTGTCACGTTAATCGAACCTATGAAAAAAATAATTACGTAATTCATAGACGATCCCCAAAGGGGGGGGGTTGGAAATTGTATATTCATGCTATTTCGACCATACACAGCTAAAACTAAGTGGAAAATCACTTTAAAAGTCCAATTTTATTTTTGACCGCTCGCTTGTATGGGGATCCCCCATAGTGCAGTCACGGCTGCAGGATTCCTACACTCGAGCGCATTCTGATACACTGCGGTGTGTTGAAAACTGTGTGTTAAAGTTTCTTTTTTCAATAAAGGATCAGAACGCTAATTGTTGACTAGAGCAAAATTCGGAAGTCGAAGTATCGGAAGGAGCCTAACTCCAAATGTAAAATCTCGAAATAAGACATCCTCAAAGACATAGCAGAATGTCGATTTGTGTATAGGTCGCAGGAAACAATAAAGGGTAAGGCACCCCTCAGCTGAGCGGAAAAAGTCGATCACTGGGGGTGGGAGTTAGATGCTAAGAATGCCTGTTCACCTTTCGCAAAGGAAAATAGAGTTTCCGGGGGGCCAACAAAACTAGTGTATAAATATTGCGAAAATGTTTAACAATCTAGCACCTTCTGGTTGGGTGTGTGAATCCAATCCGCTAGCGAAGCAAATGAATAACTTGACGTGCCCCGTTGGCAAAGCTATGTGTTATAATTATCTATTTCCATCCACAACAAGTTTCAGTTCAAAATGCAATTAATTTGCTTCACCTCGTTTGAGTTTTGCTCTCATAAAATTAACAAACAAAAATCACTAGAACTGTCATCACATCGCACTTCATTCTGTATTGTATTAAATAATTATGCACAGTCAGTGTTCTACGCAAAACTAACTATGCGAAATGGCTGGGGTCACTATAATTACGTGCCTAAAACCCAAAACAAATATGCAAAGCACTAACCGGACACCGGACACGTGGAACACAGCCGCCTGTCATGAGCCGAAAAAGAATACCCTGCCATCGTGGGGATGTGGGATGCGAAACCTTTTTCGCACAAACAACTATTGACATTGTATCTCATATAGGAGCCGAGCGTTTGTCCAGCTTCCCAGCCCATCACGCTAAGTGGGTGGCATGATGGATCCTGATTCAATTATTTGCTCATTAGCATACGTTAATAATTGCCGGGCTTTCCCGATCGTTATGCACCGTAGTGCGGTTCGATGGGTGCGTGCGCTCATTATTGCCAAAATTCGATACCAAAATGACAGGTTGTTGATGTGCTTTGGATATTCGTGTTTACTTTTCATTATGGACCGGCGATCGTGCGCGCATGCAACTGGAAAGCAGCTGCCGGGCGACAGGTTTCTCCTGTCAGAAAGGGGGCCAGCCAGCCGCTTATCCATATGCTGTGGAAGCTGTGGCGAAAAATCAACAGAATTATGTGGGAAATTATTCGCTCATTTGCACATCCCTATGTTATTATTATTGTAAATCAATACCAAGTTTTCAAAACGACTTATCTGCTTTTGTAAATAAAGGTTCAAACGTCGATTTGACGAATCTGATAGCACGGCCACGCATACCAACATCATCAATACGTCGGTGAAGGCAAGGCATCGGAATAATTTTACGTGAAAATAAAAAAGAGCCCATGCGATCTCGAAAGAATTTCATTTGAATAAATACATGCAGTTTTTGGTAAGCGATACCGAGATGTCGGCAAAAACAATGAACGAACCTGACGTGACGTTTTCAGTGAAGGAAATAGTTACGTACCCAACGTCGATGGGGTAGATGAATCCAAGAATGTGGAATGTGCCGAGAGGACATAGGCCCAAGTTGTTTCATTATTAGGTACGAGACGAACCTGCCCGATCTCGCTCGAGTTTTTATATCTAATTGTCAAGCGCATGTTTGAGTGCAGAGTCGCACTCGAGATCGATTTTAATTCGTGCTGAGGACTTTTTTCTGAGCTAATGAAACGGTGTTTTTTTTAACAATTTTTCAATTTTCCCCGTCAAACACACCAACGTTTTGTATAAACAGACGAATCGATTAGGGTAAAAGACCCAATAGTGAAGGAACTCAGCACGTTTTTCCACCATTCGTAGGTTTACATAAAATCTATACTTCATTTCACTTACCTCAAAGGTGCATATGAAAGTTTGGTTTTATTATTTTATTATTTTAGTTATAGTTATTCAAATTTCATCCGAAAAGTATTTCAATGAATCACATACAATGGCTAATTTCCTACCCGCCGCTGCCAGTTTCAGGCGCTAACGTATATGTGATAATAGCCAGCATGAGTTAACCACCCGAAGTTTGTATGACGAAAGACATCTAACGCGGGTTTTCTCAACAGTAGGAACTTTTGAGCTTGAGCTTGAGCTTGATTGACTGCTCGTAGTTGCTACTCCATTATGACCAGATCAGCTGTTCTTGCACAGGAAACCAACAGATGTTTGCTTGGGACTAGCACACATCTTCAATGTACAAGTACTGGTGATCTCATTTGTTAAGTCATACTGGCGCCTGCCACGTCAGAATGCAAGTCAATGTAGGGAAGGGGAGGAAATGATGATGCAATCACTCGCCCACTGCAAGCCGAATATACCTCTGCACTTGCCACGAGTTCATGCGGAATTTGTTGGAATTTTTGGGTTAGGTTGGAAGCAGAGGTCCGTCTTGGTTAACGAGCTGCCAATGTGATAGATAGGAGAAGGTAACTGATGGAATGTAGGAAACGAGCTCTATAGTTCATTTCCAATTCTAGCAGATTACTGTTAGAATACTCAAGTTGAAGGTATAGGAATAGTAATGGAAACGGTATGGAAGTCCATTTCCAGTTCTAGCGATTGCTAGAACTCGAGAAATAAAGAGAAAGATACAAAGTAGGAGAATGGAACAGACCTGGGATTGATCCCACGACCTCCTGCGTATGAGGCAGAAGCAGTAGCCATATGACTACCAAGCCCGCTTCTTTTCTCAACAGTGGGAACTTTTCATGAAAAACTATTTGGTACCAGTTATGAAGGAAGGTGTCTGCTACTACGCCTACCAAATATTTTTTCGATTAAGGTGCTTATTTTCGAGATATTAAATATTAGATGCCTTTCGCCATATTGATTTCCGAAAATTATCTTCTAGTGTGCCGCTCAAAGTAGGAGATTCATTGCAGCAGCATCCATGATTGTTACCTAAAATGATGCCTCAAATAATTGGTGCAGGGTTTCAATATTTGCGGTATTTTTTAATTGGTGTTCCTATAGTTGCGAGTCCCATTATTTTTATATGGGACTCGCAACTATAGGAACTCCACCGTTAATATTGTTACAAAGGCGAGAACAGAATAAGAGATATCCACGCCTGTTTTCTTTTATTTCGTCTAATGACATGTCAATAAAATAATATACTACATTGGCTGCTGCGTTTAATGCGTAATTTTTGAAAAAAAAAAACAACAGCACTACCGCAACTATAGGAACACCCACGACTATCGGATCTTTTACCCTAGTCAGAAAAAATGTAAAAATCGGTCAACCAGTTCGTGAGTTATATTGTCTCGACGTAAGTGCAAACTGTATTTTATTTATAGAGTTCTCCTGGAATGAAGTTCTTGTAGGGACGATTCGACATTTTTTTATTGAAAATCTGTCGACGAGGCGATCTATAATTTTCCACGCCCATTCAAATTGTCATTCCTTAGAATTTCCCGAAAGGTTCATTTGACCGAAAGGGTCATTTGGCCTTAAGGTTCATTTTTCTGGAAGGGTCAGTTGACCGAAAGGGTCATTCGGCAGGAAGAATCATTTGGCCGAATACGACATTTGGCAGAATATATCTTCTGAAAAGTGAGACGTCTCACTACTCACTACATTTCTTACTTCTCACTATAAAAAGTGAGAAGCGCGAAGTGAGTAGTGAGACGTCTCACAACTCACTTCTAACTTTTCACAGAAAAAAGTGAAAAATAAGGAGTGAGAAGTGAGACGTCTCAATTCTCACTTCTCGCTGTGAAAAGTTAGAAACACGAAGTGAGTAATGAGACGTCTTACTACTCACCTCGCGTTCCTCACTTTTTACAGTGAGAAGTGTGAAATGAAGAGTGAATAGTGAGCTGTCTCGCTTCTCACTCCTCATTTCTCAATTCTCACTGTGAAAAGTGAGTAGGGAGACGTCTCACTTCTCTCTCCTCATTTCTTGCTTCTCACTGCAAAAGTGAGAATTGCGAAGTGAGCGCTTCTCATTTTTAACAAGTTAAAAATTTGGAGTGGAAATTTTGTCTGTTGATTTTTTTCAGCAATAACCCGCCTTTTAGAATACAACACTTTAGCTGACTAACAAAAATGTTCTTGTGAAGTGCCAAAAATGTAATAAGAAATTCTAATCAGAAGACACTGAGCATGGGCTGGACATCTTTGCCTCGTTATCTCACGAAGCCGAAGTTGCATATCTCGGATTGCTATTGCCAGGGCTGGTAGTGATCAATGCCGGTCAAAATAGTGACTTTAGTGACCAACACTGGTGAAAAAAGGTACCGAATAGTGACTTTCAGCTGCAGAAATAGTGACCAAATAGTTACTTTTAATTTTATTTGCAGTGACAAAAACTGACTTTTATACGATCACTTCAAGGCCGGTACAAATAATGTTCAAAAATTATCTCTCCCTCTAATATATTTTGTTCGAAAATTTCGATTTGAAAAAAAAAACAAGAATTATGAATTTCCAAAACATTATACAATAAAACCGATGAAAAGAAAATTGTGTTCTTATTTAGTGGGCAGAGATGGCATACTCCCCAGTGCGTATCAAGAGCAAGAGATTTCGCGCACAGCACACATTTACTTTCAGTAAGAGAGGGAGTGCGCGCTGTTGTGTTTCTTCACTCAAACGATACGCACGATCCCGGCAAAAGTGAGAAGGGGCCAAAAATCCACGCTCAGCAGATAAAATAGAATAAGAGCACAGTTAAGCGCGCAGCGCTGAGAGCGCAGAGCAGCGTACGCAGATCACACTGCGCTTAGCTATGTTTGAGATAAAGAGTAGAGTTCGTTCATTGCAGAAAACAAGAAGTGAGAAATGAGGCACGAGAAGTGAGATGTCTCACTTCTCACTACTCATTTTTCACTTCTCACTGTGAAAAGTGAGTAATGCGAAGTGAGAAGTGAGGCGTGTCACTACTCACTTCGCACTACTCTTTTTCTACAGTAAGAAATGAGAATGGAGACGTCTCACTTCTCACTTCGCACTACTCACTTTTTACAGTAAGAAGTGAGCAGTAAGTAGTGAGATGTCTCACTTTTCACGCACTATTTCTCACTTTCCAAATGACCAAATGATATATTCAGCCAAACAACTTTCGGCCTAGTGGTCTTCTGCCAAATGGCATTCGGCCAAACGGCCTTTCATCGAAATGCACATATCAAGCTCTATCTGGAATAAGGGCGAATGTCGCAAGAGAGAATTCTCTTCGCCGACTTCCCCTCTTTTAAATTAAAGTGACAAGCAGATGATTTCGTTGCGGTTTTTCCCCTCAGAACGAAAGAAAACAATGAAAACTTGCATTCTGAGGTGATAAACCGTGATGAAATCCTCTGCTTGTCACTTTTATTTAAAAGAGGGGAAGTCGACGAAGAGAATCCTCTCTTGCGACATTCGCCCTTTTACCAGATAGAGCTTGATATAGCCGATATTGTAGTTTGGCTGAACTGGTCATTTTGCCAACAAAAGTCGTTTGACTAAGCTGATCAAAATTGGTTGTGTGGTCGAACGGATCGACATTTTTGGTCAACAAATGGTATTTTCGAGGATCCATTCGTCCCAATGGCCCTAAGTGTCAAACGAACAATTCGGCCAAACGGCAGTTTTCACCAAATGGCCTATTTGAGCAAAAGACTTTTTCGGTCAATTGACCTGTTCAGCCAAACGACTTTTCCGGTAAAATAATCATTAGGAATAAACAGCATTTCGACTAAACGCCTTGTTAGGACAAAGGCCCTATCGGTCAAGTTTCCAGTTCAGCCGAATTTCCCCTTTTGGACGACACTTCCGAACGAATGACATTTTCGGACGAATTATTTTTGACCTAATAAGCGTTATGGTCAAACGTTCAAATCGACCAAATGGTATTTGGCTGAATGACTCTCAGCTTAACACGTTGTTCGATCAAGTGGCATTCGAACAAATGGTTTTTCCTAGGGATCCTATAATGAGAGATATGCAAATACTTTTCCAGACGATTTAGTGACGCTCAAAATATTGAAGTTTGTATACAACTTTGCATTTGATGACAATTTGAAAATATGTTTGCCTGTCCACTAACAGTTTTTAAATGAGTCAAGTAAGAGACACTGAATACGGCCTTACTGTTGAGGGAGTCGTAACACTGGATAGACACCTTTACGTGGTGTGTTACGGGGTAAAATCTACCACGGTTACATTGCCAGTTACATGCAAATCCTGACCCAACGAATACCTTTCTCATTATCCAACTCCGTGGTACTTATGAGGGTGTCGCTAAGTCGGTGGCCTCTCGTTAAGTAAGTACCACATCAACACTTACTTTCTCTCCCTAGTTACGGTGAAGATGGGCGTGGCCAGGAGTAGTAATCATCATGCTTTTGTTATTTTCTCTAAAACTAAAATTCTTGATTTCTGATAGCATTTTAGATAAGGATATCAAAAGTAAAACGTGAGTATCACTAGTGTCCAATCTATGAGTTACACCGTACCCATGCTAATGCTGAATACGGCCTTACTGTTGAGGTCGAAATACCTATCTGTCAAAGATACAATAAAGTAGTGGAACTTAATGGAATAGTACAAACTCGTCTTATGACAAGTAAATACATTTCACGTTCGATTAAAAACTTTTCTTGAATGCCATTTCAAAACAATCATAATACCTCTCAATTTGCAACAATAACAATGTTCATTTGGCTCACATTTTGACAGTTCTCAATGCTTGATTGGCTCAAAATGACTCAAATTGATTGGCTCAAAATGATAGGATTTCTAGTTTTCCCCTGTCATAAGACGAGCGTAATTTTCTAAAGAATTTCCTATGGAAATTTCAAAGAATTTCACGATAAAAATTAAAAATGAATATTTTGGGAAAACTTATCAAAGTTTTTTGGAGAAGCTCATCAGATTTTTCCAGCGAAATTTGAAAAAATTTCCTGTTAATATCTTGAGATATCAAAAAAATCTTTCAAGGAACAAACACAAACACACGCCGTTTCCATTCAAGCCGCCGCTGCTATAGATCAAAATTATGAAAAACGCCGACAATGTTCAAACCCGCAGAAATCTCTAGAAGAGGTAGCAAACTCCTTAACAAGAGCGTTGGGCATAAAGACGATCTATCTGGTAAGATAGAAAAGCCCTATCTTATTTATAATAATGTATGTTTTATTGTTTAAATACAAACTTTCGCAATAAATGTTCCACAATTGTGAAGGGAGTGTTGATCACTTTCTTCGTCGTTTCTTGTCATGCAGAACCGCAGCATACAAACAACCAATTAACACTCCATCGGTCCCTCCCCCAAGCGCTCTGGAGGCGGACGGTGTCGCCTTTCGGTTCAATGAGAAATCGATACCACACCACAGTCAGTGCGGTAGTGTGAAAGGAGCGCAGCGCAACTAAACCACGTCATTATCATGTTCTTCGGCTCGTTAAAATCTTCACTGGCTGTTGCTTCACGCTTCACGCCAAGCAACCGACGGAAAACCGCATCGCTCGCATATATGCGATCGTATCGCATCGTTGATGTGGCGTCGTCGGTCGATGATTGTCAGTTTGTGACCACGGAATCCAGATTGGATCTAAATCTCAGAGGGCTAAATAATAAAATGATTTTTTTTTAAATAATTGGAATATTTGTCAGATTCAGGTAATATGCCCCACTAAGGCAATACCTATGATAACTTTTTATTTTTTCACGCAGTTCATGCATTGACTGTGTTATATTTTTGAAAACGGAAGAAATTTTAAAGCATATTAACCCCTGAAAAAAGTTATTTTGTCGTCCAACTGCAAGTGCAAGTTTTGCGGACAGTATGGTAGCGTCGCTCCAAAATGTTGAGCAAACAAACATTGAAAGTTACACCAAAACTGTAACTTTTTGTATTTTGCTATAATGTTCATTATGCAATACGAAAATACTTCCATATTCGCATAGTTTCACAAATATTTAAAAGGGAACGTCCACAAATTACGTCACGCCTAGAGGGGGGAGGGGGGGTTGAGCAAAGCGTGACGATCCATACAAAATTTACAGATGATTCATACAAAAAGTGTGACATAGGGGGGAGGGGGGGTTGAAAATGTTCAATTTTCGCGTTACGTAATTAATGGATCTTCCCAAAGTACCATTTGATTTTTCCCTTAGTTAAATATAATTTTCTAGAAATCATGACTCGATATCGACTGATGAAAGCAAATAATGGTTTATAGGGCACTGCACGGACTGCTTTGTCTCTTTCTCCAAGTCCAGTAAACGTCAAAATTTATGAGGAACGAAAGAGAAAAAGATGTTTCCGTGCAGTGCCCTATTAAAAAAATATTTCTCTGGCTACTATGATGGTCTTTTAAAGCTCCCAGCTTCGACATTACGATATTCCCACGCTGATATGGTTTCTTTAAGGACAATTTCGAAGTAGGGGAAGTGGGGGTAGCACGCCCATAGGGGTTAAAACGCGCCACCCCTGAATAAGGTTGAATATCCCCATTTTGATTATTTTCAATAGTCTATACGATAAAGCAATGAAAAATATTGCCATTGGATACATATATTTCATGATTTTTCTCTAGTTATACATGAAAAACTCGAAAAAACGTTTTTTGCGTGTTTTGAAGCAATTCTAGCTCGGTGGAATTTAGTCTTTCTGTCGCTGTTATACAATGATAAATTAATAATTGAGCCATGAGCCATGCTGCTTACTCGTGTTCTTTATGTTCCACATGAAATCGTCGTCAAAAATGGTTTTAAAACGATTTTATGGGCCTTCAAACTTCTGAGGTCGGTGTGGGGCATTACGCCCATGCTCATTTCGTATGACCGAAACAGCTGAAACATTCGGTTAATTGCCTTAATGTAGGCAATTAAAATGAAAATCAGTACGATAAGCACATGCGCGTTTTAACCCATCCACTGGCGCATCTCACCCCGCATGGTTTCAAAATCATTTTTTTTCGGGTGCTTTTTAAAAATCAAATTTCTGTGCAATAAAATGGACAATTAGATATCTGTTATCGGTAGTCAGTCGTAGATATGCTGTTCTTCAGTATGCGCTGATGAAAACTGGCTGAAATGGTGGTTTTCATTGATAAAAATGGCATTTTCCTTAACGTGGGCGTCCTACCCCCAGTTCCCCTACTCTCGTTTTCATGGACACACCACTCGATACGGAAGTAACGCACAACTGTCATTTTTATTAATTCACGTATGCTGCGACGTAGCAAAGCTGAAACAATAAAAATGACAGTTGTGCGTTGCTTCCGTATCAAATGGTGTGTCCTTGCAAACGCGAGTACTTTGAAAATTGGATTCCGTGAGGAGTGTTCTTAATATCGACACATGGAGGGTTGACTTCAAGTAGACCCAACATATTTGACATAAAAATTCTCCACGAATTTCAAATCGTGCATTAGAATGAAAAAAAAAATAATGACTTGCGTAAAAAACGACATTTGACATTTCATCAAATAGCAGCTCGCTGTTATTGCGTCGTTTTATTTGACCACTCGACCCTACCACTCGAACCCTGTTATAGTGAGCAACTGAGAGCGATAATACATCTATAATTTATCAGTTAGAACTATCGATTTCGATTTTTGTTACAAATAGCCTATTCAGATTGGGCTATTTATGACTTTGTTAAGTGAGAGGGTATCCAATTATTACGAGGTGTTCAGACTGCAGCAAGATAATATATTTTGACGTTTCCATGTTTCCTCATTTGCACGCTAATACAGGGTTGAATTCAAGGAGAGTTTTAACATTTAATTTGCGAAATCAAGCATTTGTGTGGCGATAATCGAACATTTTTTTCTGAACAAAGTTTCTACGAAAAAAAAATATAAAAAAAAATATGAAAAGGGATTTTCGAAGAATATTTGAATATTTCATTAAGGATAATGAGCGAAGCTACATTCATTAGTTGGGTGCGCCGTTCTTCGGGGAATCAGACTATTCCTCAATTTATTTTTAAGTTTAAAAAGTATTTTGATTCTGTACTATGATCGAACGGAGATTTGATAGAAAAATTTAGATACTTTTGGGAATTCTCACAAATAAATAAAAAAAGGACGATTGGACCAATTTTCAAGAAATATTATCGAACTAAAATTGCGTTCTACTCGACAATCAATGATACAGCTTCTAACAAAATCGAATCGTGTGAATGTGATATAATTTAAACTGGATTTTGGATGAATTAATGCATTACCAATCCATGTTTTATTTAAGGTTATTCTACTTTATATATACATCCCATTCAAATCGTACAGTTGTCCCACGTGAAAAATGTTGAAATCCAAAGTTTATTAAGCCATTCAAGGAGCAGAATTGAAACAATTTATGAAATCATGTTTATTCATCAAATATATTCGTTTTACAACCATTCCTACGTTTTAAATTGTCTTCCGCATTGGCCCTTGAACTTTGAAAATTTATTCGATTTGTTCTATTAAATCTAGGATTAAGTTAAATACTTCATGTTAATTCTAGAGAGCATCTGTTTTTTAAACAATTCATGTTGAATAAGTGGAGAATAAATAATTATCATCATTATTTTTCATCATATAAAATGCTTTTTTTTTTGTGTCTTTATTGAAGAGACTTTCAGCCCGAGGCTGGCTCGTCTCCGAATAAAATGCTTTCCACAAAACCATCACAATCCGAGTTATTCTTCAGCGCTCAGAAGATTTCCATCTAACATGCATTCGACCCTGCTGCGACAGAAATAGCATGACTGTCAACTACGAAACGAAATGAAAACAGAGAGAATTTTCTCTCTGGCAAAGAGAGCGTGACGCTTGTCAGTTTTGATTTGTTGAATTTCTCCCTGCATCCCAGTTAGAACGAAAGCTCTCTTGTATTAATTGTTCGTAATAAATTCTTTATGACACTTTTTAGCGGGTATCTTTTGACAGCGCAAAATGTATGGAATATTACGTAAATAATGACATCATAAAGCGTATTTGCCCTGAAACGCCAATTATTATGTAATTAATGGCGTAATCTGAATAGGCTATAAGACTTTCTTTTCCCAATTGTTCATTGAAAGATTCTAGGACTATAAAAAATCTAACTTAAAATGTCCCGATGATCAATCCTCCGCTTGGAAATCTGTTGCAGCACTACGTTATCAAATTCATCCGGTAATTTGGCAGGTAAACCAGCGTTTTGTATACCATTGAAGTAATGATAAGCAAAAGTAATTGAATCTCGAGCTGCTCAAGCAGATTTACGTGAAAATCTGCGAAAGAATTTGTCAAATTCACTCCATGAAAGCATCCATCGCTGGTTCGAAACAATAATCAGCTTAACCTCGGAAACCAATATGAACTTCAAACTAGTCCAATGACGACAGAACACGCTGATTTGTTCTCCACGTAGCGAGAAGGCCACTACATTAGTAATTAACCGAGACCGTTGCCGAGTACCCCCATCCTAGTTTCAGCAGCGAAAGCCGCGAAGCCCCACCATCATGAGTGGTATCAATCCTGAATAGCAATTCCCGATAATTAAAAATTGTCACGTATGTATAAAGCGCACCTAAGACCACGCTGGTTCGTGCTACCATCGGTCGCAGGGGGCTCAACGTTTGCACGCAAGGTGCATCCGGTTCCCTTCCCGGAAGGGGATTAAACTGCTGTGCAGTGCCAAATGCAGCGGATGGAAAATCCACTGCATGTATTTCGCTGATGGTAACGTGTCGGCGGGTTTCTCCGCCAGTCGTCACTTGATCGAAGTGCATCGGGTTATGATGGCAGCCGTCAGTGCTGGGTGTGTTTTCCTGTCGATCATATGCGGTATCGTGTGGAGGGGAGAATGGTCTGTTATGTGCACTCTGGGACATTTCGTCACTTTTACGTTGGATTATATGGGAAGTACTGAGCACGAATGGAAATACTCGGAGGAATTTACCATGATGAGTGGAGGAAACTCAAAGGAATTTGCAATGGATATTCGAAGAAATTTCCCAAAGGAAGTTCGAAGGATTTTCCTTTGGAAATTCGAAGAAGCTTCCTGTGGAATATCGAAGAACTTCCTGTGAAAATTCGAGGGAGTTTTTCGTGGAAGTTCGAAGGAATTTTCCGTGGAAGGAGGAATTTCTAGAGAATTGTTTGTCAGATTTCCCATGACAATTTCAAGGAGTTGACTGGGGGAATTTGGAGTTATTTCCCGTAGAAAATCAAAAGAACAAACCATTTGACATAAGGTCATTTCGCATAAAGACCATTTAGCATAACGGGCATTTGGCATAATTTTGAACTGCAACATAAGAGTAGCTCATTTGGCATAACGAACATTTTACATGATTTAAAACTGTGAAAGAGGAAAGATTATTTAATGTATTTTTTCACACAGATAATAGATGATGACTGATTTTTTTCGGAAAGACAAACAAATCAAACGGCAGAACTATTACGAGGAAGGAACCACACCCACGAACGGGTTCCCACCTTTTTTTCAACGGGAACTCTTCTTCTGCCATCGATGCCACCGCGCATCTTCTGGAAAGCCGGTACCGATCTGTACGGCAAAAACCACTACCCCATGCAGAAATCCACCAACGCTCCTCCTCCTGTCGACATCAGCTCATGTTTTTTTTCAATTCTCTCTCCCCACAATTAATGTTTTCGTACAATAATTTAGCAACGTATAACCGTTTTTGGTGGGAAATATTAATTTCATTACATCTTGCTCATTTTAGAGGTAAGAAGAATAATTAAGTACTCACGGGTAGCACACCTTCTAGGCTTTGCGCCAAATGTAATTAAAACCGGGAATGTGCTGTTTGCACTGCGCACGAGCCAAAAATCTCATGCAAACGCTGACCGCACGCCGGCAAGACTCTAACGTAACAGCAAACAAACAATTTTCCTCATAGGCAAAACGTCACGATGTCTCGATGTCACGTACATTTTTTGGCAAACTGTTTCGGCTTGTTTGGTGCATGAAATTTGACTGGATAAAATGTAAATACTCGCATAATAAGAGAGTTTTAATGTACATTTCCCAACACTGGTTGAAAATATGATGAACCGGATTGGGAGGAATACGAATGCGCAATGTCTATCGCTTGCGCAGACCCTTACCGATTTCTCCGAGATGATCCTCGCTGCCGCACAGCGAGCCCTTAGTCCAGTGATCGTTCCGGCCATCACGCACTTAGTTGGTGGGCCGAGGAAACTCGGCGTGCTGGCACAGCTAGGCGCAGGGCCTTACACGCACTAAGAAAGCTCAGCACGTGCTCAGACACTACGCCATGCTACAAGGAGAAGCATCGGCAGTGCAAAATAATCATCAGAGAGGCTCTAAACAGTGGGAGGAGTTCCTGCTAAGTAACAAATCAACCCGTCTCAGACTTCCGCCGAACTGTGAAAGCAGATAAACGAAATAAGCGGCAGATCGAGGACTGTTCCCATCCACCTCGATCAAGGTAACCGCACATTTTCCGACCCCGCCCAGGGTGCCAACACTATCGGTGATTTTTTTTTTTTCGTGGTAGCCACTTCCCAGTACCCGGCTGAATTTCAAAGGATTGCTGCTACTCGAGGACCACATCCAAGTACTACCCCATCTTGAACCACCCTCTTTCGGTAGGTGCATTGGCCCACGCGCTTGCTAAGTACAACGGGAACTTATCCGGATGAGTTGGGGTGTTCATGCTAAAAAGGCTCCCTCCGGTAGATGAGGATTTTTTTTAAACTTGTCAACGACCTCTGGGGAAACTGCACGTTTCCTTATGAGTGGATAAAAAGTTTCGTGGTCCCTATCCCAAAAAACAACGTGGCCAGTCGGGATGACAACAAGTTCAAACCGATTTCACTCACCTCCTGTGCCTGGAAGACCGGGTATGGCCAACCGCCGACTTCGTGAGAAGCCGGAAGCCGATAGTAGGATCGGCTTTCAACAACTCGTTTCTCGCCCACGGTATAGCACTAGCACATACTTCGCCAACCAGGTCAGCGTGCTCCAAGAAGCTTATAACTATGGCAGGAATATTGACAAGGTTTCACTTGATACTGCCAAAACATTTAGTAGGACCTGGACACCCGGGGTCCTCCGCAAACTACAAGAATGGGACATCACCGGCAACATGCTTGCCTTTGTACAAACAACTTTACAACTCACTTGTCATAAGACGAGTTTGTACAATCGACGAGTCAGTCGAGTCAAGTACGAGACACTGAAGACGACCTTACTGTTGAGGTCGAAATACGTATCTGTCAAGGTACAATTAAGTGGTGGAATTAAATGGGATTGTACAAACTCGTCTTATGACAAGTGAAGACATTCCACTAAAAAGCTCAACATATTTTTTTATAACAAACTTTACAACTAATAGGTGGCACCACATCTGATGAGCTTCCCGAAGAGGCTGGCGTACCCCAAGAGTCGGTCCTGGCAGTGGCGCTATTTCTCATTGGTATGGACGGGGTGCTCTCAGAAATGATGATGATGATGATGATGGTCCCGCCACATACCCCTACAAAGGTTTGAGCTAGACGATTTATCTTTAAGATAATTAATTGAATTTAATTTTTCAACAATTTAATCAGATTTGCAAAACAAAACAAAAACGATCTGATTACCATCACAGATATAAATTTCTTAACTTTCCATTACTATCCAGCAAAAATATTAAATGTAAAAAACTGTTTATTTCATCTACAGATTCTCATAAGTATCAGTAGTGATGCTTCGAGTGCATAAAAATGCAAAACTTGTGATACCTCTCGCACAGATTTCAAAAGTTCCACCAAGAATCGCGTTTCATGTAATTACAAGTAACGTTAGCCACTCGAAAGCATCAATAATAATCTAATAAACTATGTCGTTGTCAACAAAATCAAAACTTGTGTTACCGCTCCGTCGATATCAAAAGTTTCGGTATCAACCGCGGAAACCAAACTCTACTAGATAGCCTATTACTAATCCGCAGAATCATTGAAACAGCTGAAAAGCGCAAGTCTGTACATAAATTTAAAAATCATTCATATCTGCTTTACGCGCGCGAGACTCAAACTTTTGTAGACTACACAAGAAAAAGGCCAAATTACAATTACGTCAATAAATATAAAATCCATCATCATCATCGAGGCGAACAAAATAGTTTATTAGTGCCTCAATAATTGAAAAACACAATTGTCCAAACAAAATATCCGTAGGTCAAACTTCGTCAAGATACAATAATTAATGATTTTTAAAAAGTCAACTAAGTAGCTGCTTAAAATACAGCTTTTACGTGTGAAACACAAAGTCTCTTGAATTGTGATAATGTCGTTGCACGTTTGATATGTGTAGGCATTGAATTGAAATCATTGATACCTTTAAAAAACAAAGAATTTTGTGAAGCTCCATGCAAAAAGTTAGGTGTTCTTACATCTTCCGCGTTTCTAGTATTATATCTATGAATGTCACTTCCTCTTTCAATTCGATCACACAAATATCGAGGCAGCAAACCATTTACTACTTTAAAAATGAACACCATTGTTAAATACACAATTCTTTGCTTCACCGAGAGCCACTGCAATGCATCCAACAAAAAAGTTGAGGAAGTGAATCTGTTACATCTTAAAATCAAACGCATAATCTTATTCTGCAAGCGCTGCAATCTCGATATTTGTGTTTGATTTGATAAAAACAAAATGGAAGGGCAAAAGTCCAAGTGAGGAGAGATGATTGATTTGTACATTTTACTAGCTGTATTTAATTCGTTTTTCAGTCGACATAGGATTCCATACTTCTTGGCTATTTTCTTGATGACATTGTCAATATGTTGGTCAAATTTCAATTTATCATCAATAATCACGCCAAGATATTTAATTTCCCGTACGCGATCAAGAGTCTCGTCATCAATTTTCACAGAGACATTATCAATTGAACGATTTCGCGAAATAACCATATACTTTGTTTTACTAATATTCAATTTTAACTGTTTGTACTTCAGCCATCTACTTAAAGAATGCAAATCTTCATTCAAGTGTTCAATCGCTTCCTCCAGATTTTGAGCTGCAATGAATATTACAGTATCATCAGCAAACAAATTAATATCACAATAACGTAAGACCCGTCGCATGTCATTAATATACATAATGAACAAAAGGGGCCCTAATACACTTCCCTGTGGTACACCAAGGTCATTCTCCACGGGACACGACACATAATCATTGAAAGCAGTCCGTTGGGATCTGTCAGACAAATAGCTTTCAAACCATTTGTATGCAGAACCCGAAATTCCAAAGCGCTTAACAGTTTTCAACAATAAGGGCCGAGAAATTGTCTCAAAAGCGCGTTTGAGATCCAAAAACACAGCTAGAATAGTATCTTTACGCTCCATATTTTCTTTCCATTTAGATAATACCAAGTTCAATGCAGTTTCACAGGAATGACCTTCTCTGTAACCTGATTGTTCCGGTATTAACAAGTTATTACTATTTAAATATGTAATTAGCTGGCCTTTAACTACAAGTTCTAAAATTTTCTCTAATGTGTGCAACATGTTGATGGGACGAAACTCTTCGGCTTTAATCGTTCCAGCAACTTTTGTATTGAATCACTAGTGATTCCTTCCAAACATGCGGCACGTGCCCAGTTTGTAACGATTCATTTATAAGGTCCAGCAAGTTGCGTCCAATGACATGAAAGCAATCTTGAATAACTCTAGCATTAACATTATCAACTCCAGCCGTTTTACCTAAAGAAAAGCAAATGTTTTTAAGTTCTTCAAAAGTAATGGGGTGAAAACAATCAAATCGACAGTTAATATTTATCGGCTGTTTTATTTCATCAGGCTCATCCACTAACTCGATAGACCGGTTAATGGATAAGACACTATTGACGAAATAATCGTTGAATTTAGATGCAATTTCTTGTTCTGACTGTTCTAATGTGCCATTAAAAGTTATGGACCGCGTCTTGCAACTACTAGGCTTTAATAATGATTTCAATATTTTCCATAACTCTTTGCTGTTGTTTTGATGCTGATAAATTTTCCTCTGAATATACTCGCATCGTGTACGTGTCAAAGATTGCGAATATTTGTTCCGCGCTACCTGATACCTATTCCAATGATTTTCATTATTAGTTCTATGAAACTTTTTATACAATTTATCTCTTTTACGTTTCAGGCGCAAAAGATCTAAATTATACCAGCTGTTAGAATTATGCAATGTTACTAACTTCTGTTCTATTAATTGATTGGTACAGGATTTCAAAACGTTTGTGAGAACAGCTGATCTTTCATCTATATTACCGGAATTTTCTTGAAAATCCACGTTTCTTTCGACAAGACCCGAAATTGCTTGTTTAGAGTATTTTCTCCAGCACTTCATTTTAATTAAATTACTATCATTACTATTATTGTCGGTAACGTTAATGACTAGCGTTTCATGATCGGTTACTTTTAAATCATTACTCGTTTCGCTAGTTACAGAATCAAAATTTGTATACACATGATCAATCAAAGTTCTACTGTGCTGGGAAATACGCGTATGAGAATTTACTTTTTGTTTTAAATTAAAAAAATCCGCTAAACGTTTCATTTCACGTTTAATTTACTAGGATCTATAAATGACTCAAACCAGTATTCCAAAATCTCAATAAAGCGCTGGTCACTTGCACTGGGAGAGTGATATAAAACACCATAATTACCCATCTTCATGCCACGTACAACTGCAATGCCTAAGAACCAGTTTCCATCACAAACTTCGTTTAATTGAAGCTTGAACTGAACTGATTCTTTGACATAAATAGCAACACCGCCAGTGTGTCTAGAATGTGATAAACAAGCAGCTACACTATAACCCGGAATGTTATACTGATCAAATGCTTCAATGTCGACTATATGAGTTTCAGATAGAAACACTAAAAATGGACGTTTATCTTCTACAATCTTACGTAATGCAACGTAGTTTGTAGACAAACCCGCAATATTCAAATACAAAATATCGAATTTGTTCACATTTCTACTAGAACTTGGTTGCTATTCATTGAAACGTAAGCTGCTCTTTTTCCGTTCAACTAATCGCTTATAAACACTACACTCAGTACTGAAGGCACTGTGGTTCACGTCCAATTTCATTTTACGTTCGGAATTCATTTTTATACAATTGACACATTTCAATACAGTTGACGTGCATTCGGATGTCTTGTGACGATCGCTGCACTTCGAGCACGCAATGCCATTATTGCAATCCGTACTCATGTGCCCAAATTCTCCACATTGAAAACATCTCAAAACACTAATTTCGGTAACAACAAGGCACCGATCAAACCTTATGTTAACTTTTCTCGCGGTCAACAAACAACTATAAGTCTCTTTATCCACTTCAATAACAACATTGTTCTTGTTATATTTAAAACGTGGATTTTCATACATTCTTATTACTTTAACATCATTTATTGCGATGTCTTCATTCTGATCTTTCAAAATCTGAATGAATTCATCGGAAGAAAACTTATCGCACATTCCCATCACTTTTAGTCTTGGCACCGATGAGGGAACAACAGCATTATAGTTTTCACCCAGATTGCTTTGAATGCCATTTTTCACAACATCAACATTAAATCCTGTTGCACACTCAGCAATAATAGAGCCGTTTTTCCCGTTTCTAAAGTTACTGATCCTGTGTGTTTTTGGATCAAGTTTACTATTCAAAAATTTCCGAGTATCATCGCTACTCTGGTTGGACTCTTTCGGTTTAAGGTGATTATAGAATGAAGCCAGAAATCGGCCATTTTGTAAACCACGTGCTTTTCCAATATTTTTTCAAGAGCACGAGATGAAAGAACAATAACGCGTATGGGGCTGAAATTATGGTAGATCGTTTGCTTATTTATGCTAAACAATCATCATTTGAGTTTCGGCACTGTACGAAAACTATTACGCCAGATTTGAGGTTTTTGAAATGTATGTAGATAAACGTGTGGTGAATTTGAAATTCACCACGGGCTTCATTCTATAATCACCTTAATCACAATGACCGGACGAGCCTTACGAGTGACCTTTACTTCCTTAGGCGCAGTGACTTTTTTCGTTACTTTAACGTTATTTTTCCCAACATTACTTTTAACAATATCCGCAAAACTAACATTTTCTGGCATTGCAATATCAGATGTATCGTCAACATCTTGTACCTTACGCTTTTTCGTTTTGGGAGTCAAATTAGGCCCCGTAGCCTTTCGCGATGTACCTTGCATTTCATTCATTACAGCTACATTTCTACTCGGGTTAAATTGAAAAAATGAACATTTCATATTTTCCATTTCTTTGCTGATCGAATCTTTGAGACCATTAACAGCCTCGTTCAAAACCTCAAATACATTTTTCTGTAATTTCTCAATACCGATTAACAACGCGCTGTCTATTTGGGCAGTAATGTGATTCCGAATATCACCGATCGAATCAGAAAGAGAAGAAAGTTTCTTCATCTCTTCATCGAAACGAATGGTATTCGGAACCTGTACATTCTGTCCGTCGCAAGATCGACGGCGGCAGGGTAGCAGTGGGTTGTACCCACACACCTACAGTTGTGCACATGTGGTGCATGGGGAGTGTCCCTGCTTCGGCAGGGTAGCGTGTGGTCTGCTTCGGCAGTGGTGTGATTGATCTGCTCGTGCTGAGGCAGGAGTGTCGTAGCGCAATATCTGTAGGCCCAGGCAGTTACCGCTATTGACACCTCGAGGCATGGCAGCGGAGCGTCCGGGAGAGCATCCAAGTAAGATTCAAATGGAGTGAATGGTGTGCGAGCACCCAAGTCAGTCTCGCGTGGGACGAGTGCCTGTGTGAGCGATAATGAGCGAGTACGCTTAGTACTGCCGTCCCCCCAGAAGTAGTACTGCGAGGTAGTTCCTGGGGGAAACGATGGTGGAGCCCAAGGGAGTTTAGTCGGTATTACCGGTATGGTCGAGTCCGACACTCCAGTACACTTCCGTGTGGTAGTTTGGCAACTACAATGCACGTGTACTGGGTTAGTGTGTAAATGCATTCTCCCTTGTAAAAAAAAAAAAAAGATCGACTAGATAGACAGTCACAACACTTGAAAAAAATATTTGCATTTTCCGTAATCAATCTGGCCGCTGCCTTCGCTTCAATAGGAGAGCAGCGGGCATGAAAATATTTCTCACATTGAAAACAACACTGTGGGAAATCGTTGATTGCGATCCCCACTTTGCACTTTTCGCACTCTATCCTCTACACAGCAGTGGACTCAAACATGCAACAACACACTACACGATCCACAGAGACGAATAAAAGAAATAGGGCAAGCAAATGAACAACAACAGCTTGCCGCGCGAAGCTATAGGTAAAACTATGGCTTCACGGGATGCTGTGTTGAGTAATAAATGTTAAATTAAATGAAAATTTGGCACGGAGGCTAAATGCCTCCTACTTATCCTGATACAGTAACAAAAAGGGCACACGATAGAAATATTTTTCCCGCGGCACAAGTTCACTTTCACACGCAAAAATTAACTTTTCTTTCCGCACAGAGGCAAACAAACTATGATGTCCACCATCACCACACGAATGAAATGGGGTAGTGGTCGGAAATACGCCTGGACCGACCAGAATTAGAACTTGTCATAAGACGTGTTTGTACAATCCTCGCCTTATGACAAGTGAAGACATTCCACTAAAAAGCTCAAAATAATTTTCTTAACAGAATTAGAAACATATCTACAAATCCGACCGCAAACCCTAATAGCCTCTGAAGTACAAAGTCGATACAGTCACCTTGCTAGGATTCCTTTTGATTCATACACGGATGTAACCCGATTCATACACGAATCCTAATTGGTCTGGACAACACGCGACTACACACTTAAAATAAATCGCCGACTTCGGTAAAATTTTCGGTGATTTTGACAGTTGAGCAATGGAAAAAATTACAAAAAAATCTGTAAATTAATTTACCGAACAGTTCAGCGGTTGAGATTTCGGTAAAATTTACCGAATACTGTAAAATGAGCTAAGTGTGTAGGGCACGCATTCAAGAGTCGGGAAGGTAAACCATCGGAGCCAATAGCAGTTTAAACTCGTCTGGGATGGATTGTTTACGGGACATGCTCTTCCAATAATCATTACGAAAGGCATGTTAACTACCATGCAGTGCAAATATGCAAATGTAACGAAGGATCAGACGAAAACCTCCACATAGCTATGAAAAACTATTTCACTCTCGATAGCATGGGTGGGTATCCAAAAGCCTGACAAACTACTGCTTTCCGTAGAGGGCCAGCGTGCCATGGACATTCTTGAAGCAGTGACAAGGCCCAAAGACGGGCACTTTGAATCGGGTCTGCTTTGGAAGTATGATGCTGCGCGGTTACCCGACAGTAAGGCGATGGCTCTCAGGAGATGGCAGTGTTTAGAGCGGCGAATGAAGAATGATAAATGTTTGGCAAAAGCACTCCGCACAAAAATGGCCGAGTATGTGCAGAAAGGTTATGTCAGGAAATTGACTGTAGATGAGTTGAAAAACTGCCAACCACGCGAGTGGTACTTGCCAGTGTTTCCGGTATACAACCAATACAAACCAGGAAAACTAAGGTTGGTCTGGGACGCAGCAGCTACAGTCCACGGTATCTCATTGAATTCAGTTTTACTGAAAGGACCCGACCAGCTAAGTTCCCTATGGTCAGTGTTGATCCAGTTCCGAGAGCATCGAGTTGCGGTATGTGGAGACATAAAAGAAATGTTTCATCAAGTTTTAATGAGAGCAGAAGATCAGCATTGTTTGCGATTTTACTGGAAGGAAGATGCCAAGAACATGTCGCCGGAAGTGTACACGATGATGGTGATGACATTTGGCGCCTGCTGCTCACCATCAACAGCCCAGTATGTCAAAAACATCAACGCAGAATTCGTCGGTGGTCTTGGCTTCCCTACATGAAGGAGCGGCTATCGAGAAGAACCTCGGGATTGGACAAGAAAATGTGACCGAAAAAGTATTAGGCCTCTGGTGGAACATAACTATGGACTGTTTTACATTCAAGGCGTCGCCACGATACGATGACGATCTGTTAGCCGGACGCCGTCGACCAACTAAGCGTGAGGTACTTCGAACACTCATGATGATGTTTGACCCACTGGGATTCATTGCCCACTTTCTAATGTACCTGAAAGTATTATTGCAGGAGATTTGGAGATCTTCTGTTGACTGGGACACCCCCATTGAAGAGTCACAGTTCCAGAAGTGGCTAACATGGCTGAAAATTCTGCCAGAAGTAGCCAATGTCCGGATTCCACGTTCCTATAGGGTATCTGTGTCACTAAGGAGCGGTTGCAATATACAGCTACATAAATTCGTCGACGCGAGTGAAAATGGAGATTCCTCTCCATTCCCCGTGCAGAGTTGCAAGCCAGCGTCCTTGGAATGCGTCTGCCCAACAGCGTCGCACAATCACTGAACTTTGGAATAAAGAAGAGGTACTTCTGGACCGATTCAAGAGACGTTATCTGCTGGCCCAACTCTGACCACCGGCGATATAGCCAGCTCGTAGCATTCCGAGTCAGATATTGGAAGTAACTGACAAAGATGATTGACGATGGGTCCCAACGAAACAGAACGTCGCCGATGAAGGAACTAAATGGGCGCACCAGCCACATCTCAGTCCTTCAAGTCGTTGGTTTAAAGGTCAAGAGTTCCTTAGACGATCCAAAACCGAATGGCCTTCCAGTCGTCAATGTGGAACAACGGATATGGAACTGCGTGCACACCTATCTCCACAACAGAATCAGTCGTCGATCCACATAATTTTTCCAAGCGGTCGACGATGTTGCGAAGTACGGACTACGTGTTTCGGTACATATGTAACTCGAGGCAGATGATCAAAAGAAATCAGCGAACCAGTGGACCATTAACGCAGCAGGAGTTAGCCAGGGCTAAAAACTTTCTTCATCACCTCGCTCAAACTTGCGAGTACGCTGAATAACTGGCTATACTCGTTTGTAATCGTCAGAGTAGCTCAACGAAGCCTATTCCCAAAAGCAGCTCTATTGCTTATTTCTGTCCTTTTCTCGATAAATTCGATGTACTCAGAGTTCAGGGCCGAACCGGGGCCTGCCAGTTGATTGATTATGACGTAGTTAACCCGATAATCCTTCCTCGTAATCACCACGTTACTCAGCTGATAGTTCATCACTACCATCGAAAGTACCATCATCAAAACCATAACACTGTTCCCAACGAAATTCGTCAGCGATACAGAATACCTCGCCTCAAGTCCGTGTACAACGCAATACGGAAACAGTGCCAGGAATGCATGAACGACAGAGTAACTCTAATGCCACCAACCATGAGTGATCTGCCGTCAGAACGTCTGGCCGCCTACTCTCGTCCATTTACGCATATGGGGGTGGATAATTTCGGTCCGATTATGGTAACAGTCAACCGTAAAACGGAGAAACGCTGGGTGCTGATAGCTACATGTTTAACCATTCGCGCCATCCACTTGCAAATCGCACACACTCTTAGTACCGATTCCTGCGTCATGGCTCTGCGCAACGTTATCGGCAGGAGAGGCACACCGGCGGTAATATATAGTAATCAAGGTACTAATTTTCGGGGCACTAGCAAGGAGCTCAAAAGTGCACTGGAAAACCTAGATCACCAACGCCTGATGACTGAGTTCACTACACCTCACACCAGCTGGAGCTTCAACCCACCAGCCTCTCCTCATATGGGCGACGCGTGGGAGCGTCTCATTCGTACAGTTAAGCAGAATCTTAGCAAACTGAAGCCAAACAGCACGCTTTCCCACGAGGTTCTTGAAAACGTGCTTATAGAAGTAGAAAACGTGGTAAACTCAAGACCACTAACCAGTATCCCTCTTGAAGATGATGAATCACCAGTGCTCACGCCAAACCATTTCCTGCTGGGATCATCTAACGGTTTGATGACATGGGTACCCTTTGATGACAGTCCGGTGGTACTCCGGAATTGTTGGAAGCTTTCCCAAGTTCTGGCCAACCAGTTTTGGAAACAATGGCTTCGAGATTATCTGCCATCGATCACACGCCGCACCAAATGGTTTAGTCCAGCAAAGCCCATTTAAGTCGGTGACATCGTCGTCATCGTGGACAAGAATCTCCCGCGTAACTGTTGGCCGAAGGGACGGGTGATAGCCACGAAGTCCGGAGCTGATGGTCAAGTAAGGTGCGCTACCGTCCAGACAACCAGCGGTATCTACGAGCGTCCAGCAGTGAAGCTCGCCGTACTAGACGTAGGCGTCTGTAAGGATACACCTCTGGATAATCTTTGGCGTATTCTGGGGGGAGTGTTGATCCCGCCACGTCCAGTGATCCGACGAGCCCACTCCTGTGAACGCGATCGTCTAAACGTATCCACACCCAAACCGCAGAAAGAGGATTGTCTTCCACACGAAAGGTCAGAAGACGAGTCTGCGGTCAGCGCATTGTATTTCATCGTAAACAAGATAGCCTTTGTTGACAAACTGAACTACGTACAAGGAATAATTTTCTAAACTTAAGCCAAAATATCTCACAAAAATTGTTAAAAATCTAGTTAATTGCTATCCCAAAATCAGGTAAAAGCTAATTGAACTCGCAAACATTGTAGTTAGTAAAATTAATGCTGGGATCTGTTGATCTATATATATTTTACAGTGAATTCTAACGCTTATTTGGAATTAGAAAACACAGCTAACTTGCATTCCCAGGCTGTTCTTAACATAAGGTGAGGACATTCAATTTCCTATCATCCAGTATACTAAAACGACCATAATTAATTAGCTGGTGAATAGTTAAGCCCGTGGGACCAAATTTGAATACATTCACCTATCAGAGTTGAAAGATCAGCAGTGAGATCCTTTTACGATTTACATCTTAAGTTCGATAAAAGAAAACCCCTTCAATATCAGTAGGTAACTAATAACGAGAAATCTCTCGACACGCATTGTTTAAACGGTTGCGAATTCGAATCACCAAAAGTGAGTTGTGGTATATTTGTGTTAAATTGAATCACCATTAACCTTATTTATAATTCCGCAGGAATTTTGTAACTCCCTTTTATTGGAATAAAGTTAACGAAATCTACTGGTTCGTTTATCGCTTAACAAGCGCCATTCATCGTTGATCTTTATCCGACGGTTTCAGGATGAACGCCAGAAAATGTGTCCGTGGACACATCTGCCACAGCCATTGTATAAACAAAACCATTGCCGCTCGGTTCCAAAAAGGAGACGACCCCGAAGAGCTAATATTGTTTAAAATTCGATACACGGATGGTTCCGTATCCAGCCTAGGGATTGGCTTCGGAGATCCGGCCAAAACCAAGACAGGTCCGGCAGTCTAGTATTCGTTACATTAGGGAAAACACCGAAGCTGATAACCTGGCCCGTAGTGGGCACCCGTGGTTGTCTTACACTCGTTCAGTATCGCTGGCCGACGTTAAACATTGGACAAAGAGTATCGTCGGCCAGGACTGTGCTCGGACTTCGAACAGTGGCAAGTCACTATTTTTAAGAAAAATCAAGGGCTCCTCCGGGGCCGGTGGAACGGTTCTGCTCCCCTGAAAGAGCAGGGCGGGTTTCCACTGTTTGTCAGTGGTGGTCAAAATTTCTTATCCGCGGTAACACACTGAAAGCACTGGCTATCGACAGGAAGCTGGATTTGACGGTTTCTTAGCGGGACGTTCGTACCAAATAATGTCTGTGGTTGGTAACAATCGATTTTATCCCAAGCAGGATTAGGAAAATTACAAACTTTCTTGCTTCAAAACTTACGGGTTAATCACTTCCAAATTGGTAGTGTGTCGTCTACCGAATGATCATCGCTTATCCCTTATTTTGGCTTTCTCTCAATTCCCTGTAGCTAGGATTACCCAGTGTGGGTTAACGGCGAACATTTCCGCATCGCCATTGTAGCTTACTTTTGATAGCCAAATCCAGCTGCCACCCACAGGATAGAGATACATCTTTCATGCATTGCTCGCCCGTTTGAAATGACGGTTGCTTACTCTTGAAAAAAAAATCAAACCCACCATCATACTAATCAAACTCTTAAAGAAGGTATTACAGTGGACTCTCTACATATATTTCGATATCTCTCCCTATGTCGATGGTTTCCTCGGTCTCTTCCATCTACATACATTTTGGCTTGCTACATCTCGATAACCTCCCTAAATCGATGTGTTCTAGTCAAATTTTGTTCTGGATTATTTCTCCCTAATGTCGATATATTCAAATTTGTTGGCTACTAGACCATCTTTGAACCTAGGCTTTGAACAATAACAAATACATCAAAACAAGAGATGATATTTGTTTTGTTGTCGTTTTTCATAGCAACGAGCTTTTTACGATCTAGAATCCATTTCAATTTTCCTTTCATTCCTCGATCTCTCCTTATCTCGATCGTCCCTTCACTTGCGAGATGTGGAGAGGCGATTGAACATCCAGTCTTTCCTTGATCCGGGCAAACGCTTACTTTTAAAGAAGGGATCATAGCTACCATTTCCTTTATCCGGGCAACTAAATGTCAATCAACGAAATGTCCCAAAGCGCACTATGGGAAGTATAATAAATTATTTACATTGATATAATAAATTTTTGAACTTGTCCCAAACAAATTATAGATTGCAGGGTATTTTCCCATCGATCAAATATTTCGATATTTTTGCAGGTTTTCAATTTTTCTATATTTCTCCAGGGTCTCAAGAAGTTTCCGTTTGCTCTGGCGAATAAAATCTCATTAGCTTCCGTATTCGTTTCTTTCGCTGCTGATTGAACTTCCTCATGTTCACTGCATTTCTCCAATCAGTTCATCCATGTATTTTGTAGATGGATATGGGAATCGGGAATCTCGATAGCTGGTTGATGTTTGTAATGCGGACCAAAGGACCATCTATTATCTTTGATTCTCTTTGTTAAAAATCACATTTCTGCTGCTTCGAACCGCTAGAAATTACTTCATGAAACTGAACTCAGGAACGATAACTATAGAGTTGAAAAGGCATTAAACAACAAAAAGGCCTCAATTATTCAGGATAGTAAACTTTGAATTATGTAGTAAGTAGATTTGGTGTTGTTCGTCACAGAAATTTACAACCGTATCCGTAAAGAGTGTTGTCCTACATCTTTTGCAGAAAACTCAGTTTTTTTTTAAGGTAAACTGGGGGAAGTTCAAAATTCGATAGTTCTTGTTAAAATTAGTGTAAAATCAATTTAAATGAGCTAAATTTAATCAATCATTATAGACTAACGTTAGATTATGCTAAATTGCTTCCTAAACAAGTTTTTATACGTCCAAAATGTGTCGTTGATTGATGATAGGCTGCTGAACCTATATTTGGCGCTGTAGGCATAAAACACGATGATAAATTTTCACTCAATATGGACATGAAGAAAGTTTTTGTTACAAAACCTTTTTTACCTTAAATATGTCACAGCCTCACAGGAACATTCACTTGCGAGATGTGGAGAGGCGATTGAACATCCAGTCTTTCCTTGATCCGGGCAAACGCTTACTTTTAAAGAAGGGATCATAGCTACCATTTCCTTTATCCGGGCAACTAAATGTCAATCAACGAAATGTCCCAAAGCGCACTATGGGAAGTATAATAAATTATTTACATTGATATAATAAATTTTTGAACTTGTCCCAAACAAATTATAGATTGCAGGGTATTTTCCCATCGATCAAATATTTCGATATTTTTGCAGGTTTTCAATTTTTCTATATTTCTCCAGGGTCTCAAGAAGTTTCCGTTTGCTCTGGCGAATAAAATCTCATTAGCTTCCGTATTCGTTTCTTTCGCTGCTGATTGAACTTCCTCATGTTCACTGCATTTCTCCAATCAGTTCATCCATGTATTTTGTAGATGGATATGGGAATCGGGAATCTCGATAGCTGGTTGATGTTTGTAATGCGGACCAAAGGACCATCTACCGATACGAAGCAGAACAAGGATCATTTTTCAAGTACTATCAGCGAAAAGACATTCAGAAGAAATACTTTAATTTTGTTTGATGTATAATAGATGTGAATAATATTTAGATTGATCTGATCGTAATCCCGTAATGAAATAGAATTCAAGTACTTTTATGTTTTAAGATGCTTTTTCAAGTATTGATATTTTGCGCTGTTAGATCTAAGCATATGCGGTATTTCGAAAAATTTCGTTTCAGGTGGTTCGAAACGAAATTCCGCGGAATTTCGCGGAATTTGAGCATGGCGAAATCTGATTTCTTCATTTCGTTTCGTTTCGTAAAATTACAAAAAATTCGCAAGAAAAAACCAGCTTTTCACGAAATTTAACGGAATTCCGCGGAATTTCGAAACAAATTTAAACTTAAACCATACTTTATATTAGCAAAAAATTTTGGCTGCGCCGCTGAACTAAATCATAAAACTATTTTCAAAAACTTATGTTATACAATTTTTTCTATTAACGCTTACTTCTTCTTCTTCAATGGTTCTACATTCCAACTGGAACTTTTGTCTTGTTCGAAAAATTGCTGGACAACGGCATAACAGATGCTCCGAGTATTCTTTTTCTATGTCACAGAAGCGACATAGATCATTTTGAAGTTTTCCTATAAGCTTCAAATGATATCGACTCGGACAATGACCTGTAATGAGACCCGTATAAGTGCTTAGGTCTCTTCTAGAGAATTCTAAGATGTTGCGAGTCATGGAAACATTTGGAGTGATAAAGCGTTTCGATTGCCTGGCATTAGTTGCGTTCCTAGAATTGGTTTCTATTTTCATAGATTTCCATACCTTCATACGGAGAGAAGAAGTTGGTAAGCTGCAAAAAGGTTCCGGTCCTGTAAACCGACTTGATGATCCGAGTCTCGCCAGCATATCGGCTTTTTCGTTACCATCTATTCCACAGTGTCCTGGAACCCAATATATATTGACTTGGTTCCGACAAGACAATTGCTGAATGCATTCCCAAACTTGTTTTGAAGTGCATGTTGCCGACTTTAGAGCATTCAAAGCTGCTTGGCTGTCGGACATTATGCATATATTTGAGTGTCTGTATATATGAATATTTACAATGTGGATATTAGATAACACTCTAGAATTGCGTGAACTTCCGCTTGGAATATGGATGGCCAACTGCCCATGGGAATCGATATGTCTATCCCAGGGCCAGTAACTCCTGATCCCACTTGGTTGTTCAATTTTGAATCATCAGTATAAAAGGTAATTGATCCTGAACGAAGTGTTGGTCCTCCATTCAACCATGTTTTGCGTCCAGGATCAATTACTTTGAACAGTCTATTGAAATTGTACTTTTTCTCCATCCAGTCTTCATTGTTTATTACTAGGGAGTTTATACTGAAGTTTTTTAGAATGCTAAGATGACCCTTAGGGCCGATGTCCACGTAGCGGTTTTTCAAGCTGCGTTGACACAGCGTTATTCGGCGTTGAATCAGGCTGGGAATGCACACGACAAGCGGTAATTTTCCGCAAAACTTCTAACGTCAAACCTATCTGTCACGCCAAATGTCATCCGCCTGCCAGCTGTTGTCAGTCTGTCATTTTTCATTCTCTTCCAATATGAATCGAGTTCTCCGTTCACATATTGTCGGCGTAGAACCAACTTAGAATTCGGAAGTGGGGAAGTCGTGATGATAGACTAGTGAAAGTCACTCAGTATTATTTCAAAATAAAAAAATTCAATTAATGCTTTTTAGTAGAATAAAAAAACACACACTCTAGATTTAAAAGTCACCCATTACTTCTAAACTGGGTACTGCGGATAGAGCCGCTTTTTTGCTCTCAAGCGAGTAGAGGGATGTTTTTAAATCAATTCCATAAGCAAAATTATTTTGCAGTTGCTTGGCTGTCAAAAATTTCCCGCTCTTCGAATTTCTCTTTCTACGCTGCATAAGGGCGCACAAATGCGCGAGACTCTACATGACTTTACGATGGTTTTCATACATTCCTGCTCCAATCAGCTGTTGTATCTGTTAAATTAGTAACGAGTGCTTTTTAATTGCATTCCTACTAATTGTTCACTTGAAATATAATGCGAAAATATTTGTTACAAAGAATAAAAACTCAATCTAAGTTTATTTTTTTTTTCCCAAAAAATAACAATACTTCTCAATATAGGATCTGAAACGAACATAACCACAATCTTCAATGTTTGGCTCCGGCACAATAGAAAAGTTTGGCTTCAGTTTGACAACCAAATCGATTCTATTCGCACCACCCAGCTTCTACAATGAAAAGTTTGAACTTTCTAAATTAATTGTAGAGCTGTGAAATTGAAATCGTGTCGCACAATTCGATTGTTTGAATAAACACGCTTTCAATACAGAGAGACAGATATTTGGCATCGCTTTGCTTCATCCCAATGTGTTTTCTACAATCATAATAAATGAATATTAATACAATTTCATAATGTTGCTCATTCTTTATTTCCAACTTAAATTTATTACTTCATAGGAGGAGATTAATCTTGAATAATAGTGGATTCAGGCATTCAATTGTTCTTGTCTTGAATTGAGCATCTGTAGCGTTTGGGGTACGAATTTTATTAGTTCCATTTATCGGCGAATAATTTGTTCCGGAATAAAAAATCATTAAACATTTTGGTCAGATACTGCAGTCGCTCCTAGAAGAAACGCATTAGTCCCAGAGTCTTACTGTAGCTCGCCATCCCTTTATCTGATCTCGTTTCTTCTTGCAATGCAATCCACATTATTTGACGCCATCCTTCCGTTGACATTCCTAAAAACATGAACATATATCAGCAATAGAAAAGCCATAGGAACCTCGGTATCGCCTTCCTACAGGGTCCCGCGGAGTGCACTTTGTTTGTTGAATTTTGCCTGCTCTGTCATTCAACCCAAAACTGCCACATCACCGTCTGTTCGGAAATCAATTTATTCTGATAAAGTTGGTACAATTAACATCACAACACTATCTTGTACATACTTCCGTTGACTTTGACTCTATCCACCAGCATGGGATGGTTGCTTGTCTTGTCAGTTCTTTCCAAAGGTGTTTTGACCGCGACTGGTACTAACACAGGAACGAAAGAAACACTTACCGCTTCGAACTATTACAATTGCTATTATTTTAAAAAGCTAGATTTGAAAAGTGTTGCAATTTGCAAAGTAATTTGCGAAACCAAAATGAATTGATTTGCGAAGTATTTTTGTTTGTTTTGATTTCGCTCTGACACATTCTTTCACATCACAGATTTCCCCATTAGAAATCTTGTTGGAATGAAAAAGAATAGAGAAATGTCAAAAAAATACTCGCGTGCACGCTGCGTTCCTGTGGGGAATTGCGGTGACTTTGCGGTAACTCTCGCCGCAAATTAGACGCGTGTCGACGCCGCGTTAACGCAAATGCGTGTGCATGATTCTATTTGATGTTGGGTACTTCCTACCGCAATTGCGTTGACGCTGCGTGCACGCTAGTTCAAAACCGCTACGTGGACATCGGCCCTTAAGGTCACTTCCTAAGAGGTTTTCGGATCTTCTGGTCCTCAAGGCAATCTTTTCAACTTCTTATTGTACAATTTGATGTAGAGGAAGCATGTACAGTAAAGCATTTAGTGCACTCGATAGTGTACTGCTCATTGCATCTGTAATTCAGATAGTCGCTAATCGTTGAAGTTTTTCGAGTTTCATCTGAGCATTCTTCTCTTTCGTCTTTGGCCACCAGACCAACGAACCATAGGTAATTCTTGGTTTTACTATAGCTGAATATATCCAATGGATCATTTTCGGCTTAAGTCCCCATTGCCTACCAAAAGTTCGTTTACTGATCCATAGAGCATTAACACAAAACAATGACGTGTTCTAAATGCATGTTCCATTTAAGTTTGCTATCAAGAACTACGCCAAGAAATTTGACTGTATTCGAAAGTTCCAATCGTGTACCTTTCAATATCATGTTGTTCAGTGAGAATTTCCTCCTACGCGTGACGGGCACAATAGTGGTTTTGGAAGGATTTACACTCAATCCTTCTCTATCGCACCACGTGGAGACCGCTTAAGAGTTAAGAAGGCCCTAAGGAATAAATTGACTGTAAGCGCATGACCGGCATCATTACTGGACATGAATTGGAAACTCCGAAGCAAGTGAATAACTTTTTTTAGAAAATTCAGGTGAAATTAGGTTTTTAGCGAAATTTGAAAAAAAAATCAACAATTTCTATATATTCATATACTTTCTAATATAAAACTGAACTGATTGATCAAATTCGGGAGAACACGCTCCATGTATTGCTTTGAAAGCGGCAATCACAGATTTATCACAGACTACCGTGGGGCATCGAAATCCGTACACTTAAGCACCTTAGTATATGAAAAAGTCATTAGAAAATAGAAATCGAATGTAAATAAAACATTTGTCATCAACACAGGAGCATGGAGGCTTCTACTTTTGAACTGTTTCATATTAACTCATTAAAAACTACGAAAAACATGATAAAATAATGAAATAAATCAACTACTCCTGACTCGAAATCCGTCCACCGTGGACGGATTTCGAATCAAAGGATCAAAATCCGTACAGCTATTTTTTAACTAAATATTTGAATTGAAACAGTCTGATTGACTGAACTACCACTGTAAATAGTTCGATACGCACCTTGAGAAGCGATCCCTTCGATTTGTATTCCCCTGATCTTATGAAATGATTTGCAATAAGCAATAAAAACAAAGTTACTTTTAGTGCAATTATACTCTACCCGAAAACAAAATGGCGGCACAAACTCCGCGTTTGGTGGGTGGAGATTAGTTTTTGATTTTTGTTGCTTTAATTGCAAAGCCTTCTTTGCAATTCTATGCCCTAAAAGCTTACTGCCAAGAATCTGAACAGGATACGATTAATTATTTCTACATTAATTGCCTTTAACCCCCTTTAATTTATTGATATCTCATGAGGTGGACGGATTTCGATGCTGTACGGATTTCGGTCCCGCACGGTACTTATTCTCTTATTATAACTCTATTTATCGCAAAACAGTTATTTGACTTTGAAAAGTAAAATCGAAAATCCGTACATAATATAAAACAACTTTAATAAAAATTCCGCGGAAAAAAAATAAAATTTCGTTTCGTTTCGAAAAATTTCGAATTAAATGGACCCTGGTTTCGTATCGTTTCGAAAACTCGAAAGTAAATCTATATTTAGTTTCGTTTCGAATCAACATAGACATTTTGAATTTTGTTTCGTTTCGTTTCGTTAGGAAAAAGTGTGTTATCGCATACCCTTAGTTAGATCCAATCACAGCTTTATTTTCAAATTTGATGTATTTTGCGTTAGTATGTTATTTTCTCTAAAAAAATCATCTAAACCTCATTTTAACTAGGAGGCAATACAAAACAAATTCTATCAATTAAATGAACCACGTTTCGTTTTGAAAAGACAAATTCAATCAAAAAATCCTTAACTAGGGACACGGCAGGTACCTGTATGCGTTCATCGTCATAGGGGCTAAAACCAACGAAAGCAACGTCCATTTGCTAGAACTCCACTACTGCAGAACGTTTCTCCTGAGCTTACGATTTGGTACGGATGAGTTTGGCAAAAAAGCGTCTCTTCTATTGATTTTCGAGATTATGACGAAAAACGAAAATGACTACCCTTACCCTAGTTATCCATTTTACTAAAAAAGCTTATTACCGACCGACTAAATTTCCATTCAGCTAAATGTCCCATCGACTGAATGTCCATTCGACTAAATGTTCATTCTAATAAATGGTCATTCAACTAAAAGCTCATTCGACTAAATGTACTTTCAACAAGATGTCCTTTCGACTAAATGTCCATTCGACCAAATGTCATTCGATTAAACGTCATTCGACGAACAGTCCCTCAGCCAGTCAATCAACTAATTAAATGTACACAAAAAGCTTATGACAAGTATCCGTTATGATAAATGTCTCTCGCTTTTGACGTTGTTTACAATTACCTATGCCATTTGAACCAAATAACTGCAGAAATTCAAAGAAATAATCCGTCTAAATAAAAAAAATCCTGTGAAAACTCTACGAAATTTCTGGGTCTAATTCTAAGTGATTTCCTGTAGAAATTTTAAATGAATGTCCCGTTGAAATTTGAGGAAATCCTCTTGAAAATTTGAAGGAATTTCCCGTGGAAACTCGAAGGAATTTCCCGTGAAAATTTAAAAGGAAATCCCGTGGAAATCCTGCAGAACATAGAAGGATTTTCGCATTCGGAAGAAATTCCCGTGGTAAATTGTGGAAATATTCAAAGAAATTTTCTGTGCAAAATCGAAGGAATTTCCCTCGAAAATTAGGAGAACTTCGAAGAAATTATCCATGGACAATTTAAAGGATATTCCCGTAGAAATTCTTGAAAATATTTCATAGAATTACCCGCGTAAAATCGGAGGAAATTTCTCATGGAACTTCGAGGGTATTTTCCGTGGAAATTCAATGAAGAACCACCGGAACGTGGTGTTTGTTACTTCAAAGCATCGTACTGTACCGTCGTTGAACTGTAGATGCCTGCTGTATTCAACTTCTGCTGGTGCATTCAACCCCACTCTCATCCACTTATGGTCTACTACGCCTGGTACCGACCCTATTCACATTCGAATGGAATGCGTTTCTGGTCGGATAGGTGAGTGCAGTTTTGAACTCTTTATGATGTTGATTGGCACGCACCAACAGAGAAGCACATTGGATTGGTTGTTCCACATTACACGCAACGCACCCATTATGTGGCGGTGCTAAATGTGGCAGATTCGCGGTATGCTTGCGTGGGGTTATAATGCTTTGATGTTGTGAGGAGATCCTGATACTGCGCGATGTATCGATGTAACATTACTCGTTTGATTATATTGGAAATTAAAACAACATTAAGGTATTTTCTGGCTTATTGAGCTTGTAATTAGCTTTGTAGCATAAATGCAGACGATCACTGGTTCAATTGAAAGATGATCTGGAGGTACCATGGAACAAATCTCAATCAATAGTCGATTTGTAAACATGAACATATTTTTTCGCGCTAAAGATCGTATTCATAATTCCGAAAAAGTATCCTAACGCCATTCACCTTAACTCTCACCTCGCTCGCATTCGAAGTAGCATACAACCAATCAATAAATCAACGATGGAAGCCACTTTGCATTCATACCTGTCAGCGTTAAATAAATAACGACAAATTGCTTGTCCGTCCGCGGTGCCACTTCTTCAGCTACTCGAGACCCGTTCCCGTCTGGCCTGTAAAGAAAACAGAAGGAAAAAACAATCAGTTCTCGGCACAACGGATGTGTGACTCCACAGTGCTCCGAGGCTCGGTCGGTGGGAAGATAAAAAGTCACACATACGGGGCACAACAGAAGCCGCTTTATTGCAGCCACGGTACCCCGAGACTTTGCAGCCATGAAACGTCATATACATGTAAATGTCGACAGGGAGGGATCCGGTGCAGGAGAATCTTGATCATCAAATATTAACACCAAGTGTGATGTAACCCAGTCATGACCAAATCAGAGCGGGCAGCAGATTATTAAGGGTGGCCGAGTATGTCGTGTGGAAAACTGGAATTAGAACAAAGCGTCCGTTCATTATGCTCCGGCCGTGCCGTGCGTGCTTCTACCCCAGCACACCTCACGGCGGCGCAACAATTACAACTGCTGCCGAGAGCAAAGAATGAGGTTGACACAATTTGATATATGGTACTCCGGGGTTGGTTTTTGCGGTTCATGGGATTTCGTTTTGGGTGCCTCATTGCGTGTTCTCGACGAACGAGGGCGGAGGTTTCCGAGGAAATGACTACTTTTTTGTCGATTTGTATAGTTTCTTTGTTCTCATATAGAATTTTCGGTAGTACGTGATAAGGAGAGCACATGCGTTTCCCACGCATTACTGAATCACTTTTGTTGGGGCTACGGCTGCCAAGTGTTGAAATTGCGTGGAACTATCCAGCCACGAATTGTCCTTAAGTGGCAGGCCTGGAATTATCTTTGATTCTCTTTGTTAAAAATCACATTTCTGCTGCTTCGAACCGCTAGAAATTACTTCATGAAACTGAACTCAGGAACGATAACTATAGAGTTGAAAAGGCATTAAACAACAAAAAGGCCTCAATTATTCAGGATAGTAAACTTTGAATTATGTAGTAAGTAGATTTGGTGTTGTTCGTCACAGAAATTTACAACCGTATCCGTAAAGAGTGTTGTCCTACATCTTTTGCAGAAAACTCAGTTTTTTTTTAAGGTAAACTGGGGGAAGTTCAAAATTCGATAGTTCTTGTTAAAATTAGTGTAAAATCAATTTAAATGAGCTAAATTTAATCAATCATTATAGACTAACGTTAGATTATGCTAAATTGCTTCCTAAACAAGTTTTTATACGTCCAAAATGTGTCGTTGATTGATGATAGGCTGCTGAACCTATATTTGGCGCTGTAGGCATAAAACACGATGATAAATTTTCACTCAATATGGACATGAAGAAAGTTTTTGTTACAAAACCTTTTTTACCTTAAATATGTCACAGCCTCACAGGAACATTATTTCCAGAAATGTTAGATAATTAAAATACCTATCTGCAGAAAAAATTTCATCGATTTCTGAGCTTAGGTTTTTTTGTAATATACCCGATTCTTTTTTACACGGGGGATGCGTTCCGTGTAAAAAAAGTTTTCAGTTCAAAATTCGAAAATGCGTGTAAAAAAAGTTTTATGATTTCTCGACGAATCATGCAAAATGGAGCAAAAATTGTATGGTATTTTTTATACACGGCCGTGTAAAAAAATCCGTGTAAAAACAGAATCGGGGGTATCGATTTTAATTTTTGAAACTATTTTTTTTTCAGTGTGGAAATCGGTTTTTTATTTTATGGTTATTTTTCCAAAAAACTTCAGGGAATTTCACGACAGTCCGCCATACAACACTTTTTTGTAGGTCTCCTAACTTTAGAGTTACATCGATTTAAAAAAAATCCATGAAAAAAATTAGGCCCTCATCAAATGTTACTCTTGACAATTTAAAAAAATAAGTATGCAGAGTAGCTTAGAAATACCATATCTTTATGCCCTCCAAGTTTCATTCGATTCTGAGATGGTGCTGCC
Source organism: Armigeres subalbatus (assembly GCF_024139115.2). Lineage (NCBI taxonomy): Eukaryota > Metazoa > Arthropoda > Insecta > Diptera > Culicidae > Armigeres > Armigeres subalbatus. Next base: position 69,369,308 of record NC_085141.1, read on the forward strand.
AACCGCTGGTCGAGTTGGCGCGAAATTCGTCAATTTGGCAATCATTCGGAGATGGCGCGATGATCATTTACGTATAAAACGCAGTCCAAAAGTGACTGTCAAACGTTTTGGCTACGTTAGACGGTTGCTAATCAGTTGCGTCCGTATGATTGTACCCCGTTTGGCATAATGATCGTTTGGCATAACGGCCATTTGACATAATAATCGTTTTGTATAATGGTCATTTGGCATAATTTGCTATTAAAGCTTTGTGATTGATGAATAACATTTACCCATTCAGCTTCGTTGATTCTACTATGAAACATTAGAGGCATGTTGTACGACGCAGCAAAATAACAATAAAGAAGGTTCCTGTAAAAGAAGAAATATTTCAAATGTTGACACATCTACTAAAAAGATAAATCTTCTTTGAATTAACTAGACATTGGTGGCTTATTTTCTTATTTTACATGTAAGGAAAGCCTGCTAATTGTGCATTCTTTTTATTAGTTCTTCTTCTTCTTCTTCAATGGCTCTTCATTCCAACTGGAACTTCGCCTGCTTTTCAACTTAGTTCTATTTAAGCATTTTCTCAGTGCTTAACTAATAATTTCTATTTGTCGATCTTATTTAACTTCGGCGCCATATATGCTTCATGCCTACCTTACCTTTTCTTATATTAAGCAAATGCTAGAATTAAAAGAAGAAACCATATCCTCTCTTGCCTTAAGCAAAGCAAATGCCTGAATTTAGAGGAGTCTTTTTCTCTCTTGCCATCTGCAAAAAAAAATCACATTATCACTTGCCGTAAATCGAGTAAATCCCGTAAATCGAGTAAATTGAAAGAAGGAGTCATATCATCTTTTGCTTTCTGCCGAGAATTTGAACCCGTTGGGGGGATTATGTTTTCGGTTGCCTAAAATCGAGCAAATTCCTGAATTGAATGGAGCACCCACATCTTCTTTTGTTTTCTGCCAGACAAATGCATCCATTGAAAGAAGGAATCATACCTTTCCGTGTCTTAAAGCGAGCAAATACACGAATTAAAAGATGAAAATGACATCCTCTTTTGTTTTCTACTGGGCAAAAACGACGATAAGTGGAAAAGGCAGATATAAAACACGACTCTACGACACTACCCATAATGCCATTACCTTGAAGGCCACTACCCTGAGTAATTCACTACCCCAAATGCGTTTACCCCTAAGGGGCCGTACACATATTACGTAAGCACTTATGGGGGGAGGGGGGGTCCGTCATTTTCTTACGCACCATATAAATAAAAAAATCATTTGTATGGAAAAAATCTTACATGGGGGGAGGGGGGGTCGAAAAACCCAGAAAAAAATGCTTACGTAATATGTGTACGACCCCTTAATGGGATATTACCCCGAATGAGCCAGAGCCACGTGTTAGTCGAGTTTATACACCACATCAATGAAAAAAAAAAAAATGCTCAATAAAAGTTTATTACTATTTATTGTCTTTATTTACGAGGTTTTTGGCGGTTAAAAATAAAAGTTAATTCGCATTTAATATGAATGAACAACATTTCGCCCCTCGTCTTGTACTGTTTCAATGCAGTATAGTACTAAGTATTCTAACTCCGTAAAATCTCGTTCCATACCCTGAGTCCTGGTGGGTAGGGGGAGATTATGCAGCACGTACTAATGCACATAATGCAGAGAGCCGGAGGAAACGTCAGCATGGCTACAAGGGCAGCTAGGTAAAAGGTAGTAGGTAGGTAGTAAAAACAACGGATTATGGATGAAGCGTGGTCTTGGAATCGACGAGTGGTTGAGTGGGTGAGTAAGAGTGAGCGAGTAAGAGTAAGGGAGTAAGACTGAGCAAATAAGAGTAAGTGTGTAAGAGTTAATAAGTTAGTGAGAGTGAGCAAAAGTGAGTGAATGAGTAAAAGAAAATGAATAAGTGAGTGAGTGAGTAAATAAGAGTGAATGAGTAAGAGTGAGTGAGTGAGCAAGAGTGAGCGAGTGAGTAAAAATGAGTGAGTGAGTAAAAGTGAGTGAGTGAGTGAGTAAAAGGAAGCGAGTGAGTAAGAATGAGTGCATGAGTAAAATTGAGTAAGTGAAAGTGAGTGAATAAGTAAGATAGAATGGGCAAGTAAGAGTGTGTGAGCAAATGAAAGTGAGTGAGTGGTATGCATGAGCAAATGAGCAAGAGTGAATGAGTGAGTGAGGGAGTAAGAATAAATGTGTTAGAAAGAGTGAGAAAGTGAGTAACAGGGAGTGCATGAGTAAAAGTGAGTGAGTGAGTAAGTGAGTATGTAAGAGTAACTAAGCGTGAGTGAGTGAGCGAGTAAGAGTGAGTGAGTAAGAATAAGCGAGAAAGAGAGAGAGAGAGAGTGAGTGACTTGCTGACAGCTTGGGAGCTGTGGATAGAGCTGTCCAAAAGTATCCATCGCATCGAGAGAGTTTGTGAGCATTCTGAGCGCAGCCGAGAGAGTACACGTGTAAATCAACTCATATTAATTATAGTTCATCTCTAACAAAACTCAGTTATTTGGTGTCGTTTACAACCTATAGAGAAATTTCAATAAGAGAACAACATGATTCAATTTTTCGATCGGCACAATAATTTATGCAATCGACGAAATCTATGAAATTATTTTTTAAAAGATCAACATAATGATAAATCAATATGAGAAAATCGTAACGTGTACATTGAACACTGAGCAGGTTTGTCATTGGTTACCGTCCATAGTCATAGTCAAGCAATGAAGATCAACGTTTGACTTGCAGTATCATTCAATCGCAATAGGCTCGTTTAATTACAAATCCGCGTTGTCAGGACGAGTACATAATTTGCTTGTCTCTAGTTTAGTTACGTCCCAAGCCATGTGCGGTATGACTCTTTGTTGAATGAGCCCGTTTCGTTACCATGGATAACGAGAACGATGTTTTCTAGAGAATGACCCTCTCTAGATACATAAAAGACGGTCGCGAAGCTAAATGCAGTGAATAGATAACCTACGGTATGAAGGTAAAGTTACCTGTGATTTATTTGTCATATCATGGCGTTAGAGCGCACAATTTTTACGGATCTAAATTGGTACAAATGCTAGCGTTTAGGCCAGCGGATCTTGGGGTTCAGAGTTTTTGATCATTCAGTATATTTTCACTAAGTTTTTTTTCACTAAGTCTGTTTGAAGAGGGCATCATCTTCTCTTTTACCGGACAAACGCGTTCATTTAAAGAAGGCGTCATCTCCACTGTCTGCCTTATACCGAAGAAACGCGTTCTATTGAGTGAAGGTTCTCACACTCCTTTTCATAGAATAGCACTTTTCCAGGTTATTATGGGGTAGATTTTCAGTTTAAGTCAGCTAATTAGACGGAAAATCAAAACTGTAGGGTTCAATCAAAATTAATTGCCTATAATCCGGGGATTAAACCACCCGACTTGGACATTATTTTACAATGTTAGGAAAACTTATGAAACGACCGTGGGTCATGGGTTCGAGTCCCGTCGAAGGGAAAGTGGTTACCTCCAATACATTTTTCAAATCATTATCTTCCACATAATGTACACTAGCTTTATGTACCCGGCCTTGCTCGGAATTGCCAGTTTGGTTTGCAGTTTTCTTTTACAATCGGAAAATGATAAAACCAATTGATCAACAGGGTAATTGTGTTCACTTATTCATACTTTATCTTATATATTAATAATTAATTCATACTTATATATTAAAAGAAGGCTTTTGGAAACATTGACTGATTTTGCAGAAGGGATTGTTGGTTTGAAAGGTCTTATTCCGGGCCAACGTCTATTTCTAAAGAAGGAAAAACATTCATCGATGCCATTTTCCGGGCAACGCATATTTTTAAAGAAGGGATCACACTCACCATTGCCTTATTCCGGGCAAATGCCTACTTTTAAAGAAGCAATCACATCCACCATTCAGAAGGAAACTCATCATTCATTGCTTTTCACTGGGCATACCATTATTCCGATGAACAACAATACCCAATCCCAAAACCCCCCCTCCCATTCCAAAAGTCTCTTCCAGCCTCTCTATAATTGTTTCCTTTGGGTTGGGATTACGTGTTTACGTGTTTGGTTTACATTGACCTATGCGATAAAAAGGTATACTAAACTGTTCGTTTAATGAATATACCCTCTCTCTCATTTAGCTATGGCACTCCTACCCAGTCTGATATAGTCTTCGTTAGACAGATAATATGGGTTCCAAATTTGGTGGACATCGATAAATGGGTTCAGAAGTTATGCTGAATTGATCGATAACTAAACAATACCCCTCTCCCACACCCTCCCCCTTTTAAAATTACTTAACCACATCCACTAAAATCGCTTCCTTAGGACAGACCATACTTGATACAAATTTGGTTCAAATCGGTCATCTGGCTCAGGATTTACATTGAGCTGATCGATTGCTAATCAATACCCCTCCCCCCATACCCTCCCTCTTTTGTAAAGAGCATCCCTAATCTCCTATCGTCGTCTCCTTATGACAAAGAATTTGTGTTCCAAATTTGGTTGAAATCGGCCAAGGAGTTCAGAATTTACACTGAGTTAATCGATAACTAAGAAATACCCCTCCCCCACACCTTCCCCCTTTTCCAAAGAGCATGCTTAACCCCTTATTGTCTAAATTAATGATTTCGTGTGTGTTACTTCTACGTGAAGTTAAACGATTTACAATGATATGGAAATGCTAATATCATCTTCCAAACTTGGACGTACATGTTCATGATAGCATTAGAGGCGAAAGTATAGAATTGATAGTTCCGTTAGGATACGGCAGGCATGAAGAATGTTTTTATAGAAGTCGATTTGAAAGCGAGCGGAGGGCAATATTTGTGATGGCACATATCGCACGACCTTCCTTCTGCCAAGCTCCCGTATGAAGGGGAGGAAGAATATCAGTGTGGAAGCTGATATATCTCCACTGGCAAAAGGAAGGTGGTTTGACTTGCTCATATGCCATCGCGTGCGGAAGGATTTGCTATCGACGAGTACTGTCCCCAAATTTCTAATATGACATCAGCATTTAGTCGAATAGGATTTTTATTGCACAGTTCTGTTTTCTCATTGCGTCCGTCTCGTCGCAACCAACTTGGCTGCCTCGGAGAGAACAAAGCAGAGAAAGGCACTGCTGCTGTACCGTCGACCAATAACAGCTTAATTGATGGATGCCCCCACCAAGGGTAGTACACTAAATTAATGATTTCGTGTGTGTTACTTCTACGTGAAGTTAAACGATTTACAATGATATGGAAATGCTAATATCATCAAGGTCGTGCGATATGTGCCATCACAAATATTGCCCTCCGCTCGCTTTCAAATCGACTTCTATAAAAACATTCTTCATGCCTGCCGTATCCTAACGGAACTATCAATTCTATACTTTCGCCTCTAATGCTATCATGAACATGTACGTCCAAGTTTGGAAGATGATATTAGCATTTCCATATCATTCCCTTATTGTCTCTTTCTTAAGATAAGGAATTTGTGTTCCAAATTTGGTCGAAATCGGCCAAGGGGTTCAGAATTCACACTGAGTTGACCGATAACTAAGCAATACACCTCCCCCCATACCCTCCCCCTTTTCTAAAGAGCATACTTAACCCCCTATCGTCCCTTTTTAAGATAAGGAAGTTTCGTTCGAAAGTTGGTCGAAATCGGCCAAGGGGTTCAGAATTTAAACTGCGTCAATCGATAATTAAGCAGATCGATAACTGAGATATACCCCTCCCCCCATACCCTTCCCCTTTTCAAAAAAGCATGCTCAACCGCCCTATCATCCCCTATTTTAGATAAAGAATTTGTGTTCCAAATTTGGTTGAAATCGGCCAAGGGGTTCAGAATTTACACTGAGTTGACCGATAACTAAGCAATAACCCTCCCCCACACCCTCCCCCTTTACCAAAAAGCATTCCTAACCCCCCCCCCTATCGTCGTCTCCTTAAGATAAAGAATGTGTGTTCCAAATTTGGTTAAAATCGGTAAATGGGTTCAGAAGTTATGCTGGAACATACATACAAACATTGAGTTTTATATATATAGATAGATAGATAGATAGGGTCGGGGTACCGGTAACAGTGGTATTAGTGACAGGTCCAAATTGTTTAATTCATATCTAGTGATAGGAATATATTATTTCCTGTGATGTAAATATTTTATTTAGCTGTTCTTCTCTACTTTTCAGGAAAAATATTGTTGATACTTCAAAATATTGTTCTCTTTTCAAAATAGCTTCCTCCATTATCTGGTACATGGTCAAGTAATACTGGCACTAGCTAACTTCTGTTCCTATAATAGTGAATTCCATTGGTTTCTTGTGGGATTCACTTTTATAGGAACGCTTCACTATTATTGGTGCAAGGGAGCCAAAAAGTTAAGAAAAAATGATGTTTTTCGATGTTTTTCCGGAAAATTTGTAAACTTTTTCGCACACATTCACCTTTTTTGATCAAGCGCTATTGTATAAAGCAATTTGTAAAAATTAAAATGCACTACATCTAGCGAAAATCGCGTTTCCACTATTACTGGTACACCACTATTACTGGCACAGCCACCCTATTCACATATGAGTTTTCATAACATTGTAAATCAAAACTGTTGGTTAAACAGAATCTTTAATGCACTTCTGTAAGTAACTCTATTTTTTTTATTTCTTGCAAAGATTGTCATATCTGTTAGTGGTAAACATAATAATGGAATACCAATGTTTTCGGGGAAGTGTCCCATTCGGGGTTGTGAACTTCGGGGTACTGTCCTATTTGAGGTTGTGCCCTTTGGGGTAATGTCATTCGAGGTACTGGCATTCGGGGTTGTGGGCGGCGCCATAACACCCCACATGTCTCCTTTGATGTAAAAACGACTTTAGTTCCGAAATAAGTGATTTCACAATTATTATGCCAAATGATCATTATGCCAAACGACCGTTATGCCCAACGGCATTATACCAAATGACATTTATGCCAAACGGCATTATGCCAAGCAACTTTATGCCAAATGATCTACCACCCTAGCTTCATGCCATCTGGCTAGTGTATGGTTAGTCCCATGTTGATGGGTTCAAGATTTTCCAACCGATGAACATCGATCGTACGTGAACGCGCTGTTAGGTGCCGTGCAAGATCATTTTCAGAAACTTATTTTGCATAACTTGGAAGTTCAACCTATATGTTTGATCGCATCCCTTCCTGAGACTCATACTCCAAAATGGGTGCAACAACCTGCCTGTAGTAGACAGTCAGCTTGTTGGCGATGGACGCTTTTCACCGACGGTTTAGAATGGGGTACAGTCGTTCCAGTCGTTACACGCGTCGAAGTCGGACGCCGCGGCTTAACATTGGGCGGCTACAAGACGGTAGACTAGCCCAAGAATACGCGCAGCAGCTGGAAGTGGCACTTCCAACGGAAGAGCAGCTAGGCGCAGCGTCTCTTGAAGATGGCTGGAGAGATATTCGATCCGCTATTGGTAGCACCGCAATCGCTGCACTTGCCACGGTGCCCCCGGATCAGAGAAACGACTGGTATGACGGCGAATGTGAGCAGTTAGTGGAAGAGAAGAATGCAGCATGGGCGAGATTGCTGCAACACCGCACGAGGGCGAACGAGGCACGATATAAACAGGCGCGTAACAGACAAAACTCGATTTTCCGGAGGAAAAAGCGCCAGCAGGAAGATCGAGACCGTGAAGAAATGGAGCAACTGTACCGCGCTAATAACACACGAAAGTTCTATGAGAAGTTAAACCGTTCACGTAAGGGCCACGTGCCACAGCCTGATATGTGTAAGGACATAAACGGGAACCTTCTTACGAACGAGCGTGAGGTGATCCAAAGGTGGCGGCAGCACTACGAAGAACACCTGAATGGCGATGTGGCAGACGAAGATGGCGGTATGGTGATGGACCTGGGAGAACTCGCGCAGGACCTAATCTTACCGGCTCCGAATCTCCAGGAAATCCAGGAGGTGATTGGCCGGCTGAAGAACAACAAAGCCCCTGGGGTTGACCAACTACCAGGAGTGCTATTAAAACACGGTGGTGAGGCACTGGCTAGAGCGCTGCACTGGGTCATTACCAAGATTTGGGAGGAGGAAGTTTTGCCGCATGAGTGGATGGAAGGTGTCGTGTGTCCCATCTATAAAAAGGGCGATAAGCTGGATTGTAGCAACTACTGCGCAATCACATTGCTTAACGCCGCCTACAAGATACTCTCCCAAATTTTATGCCGTCGACTAGCACCAACTGCAAGGGAGTTCGTGGAGCAGTACCAGGCGAGTTTTATGGGCGAACGCTCCACCACGGACCAGGTGTTCGCCATTCGCCAAGTACTGCAGAAATGCCGTGAATACAACGTGCCCACACATCATCTATTCATCGACTTCAAAGCCGCATATGATACAATCGATCGGGACCAGCTATGGCAGCTAATGCACGAACACGGTTTTCCGGATAAACAGACACGGTTGATCAAAGCGACGATGGATCGGGTGATGTGCGTAGTTCAAGTTTCAGGGGCATTCTCGAGTCCCTTCGAAACCCGCAGAGGGTTACGGCAAGGTGATGGTCTTTCGTGTCTGCTATTCAACATCGCTTTGGAAGGGGTAATACGAAGAGCAGGGATCAACACGAGTGGTACAATTTTCAATAAGTCCGTCCAGCTATTTGGCTTCGCCGACGACATAGATATTATGGCACGTAAATTTGAGAAGATGGAGGAAGCCTGCCTACATCAGACTGAAGAGGGAAGCTAAGCGGATCGGATTAGTCATCAACACGTCGAAGACGAAGTACATGATAGGAAGAGGTTCAAGAGAAGATAATGTGAGCCACCCACCGCGAGCTTGCAACGGTGGTGACGAAATCGAGGTGGTAGAAGAATTTGTGGACTCCGCAAGACGCTCTGATCGAATAGAGTTCGCCGCCGTACCAAACTGACAATCTACAAAACGCTCATTGGACCGGTAGTCCTCTACGGACACGAGACCTGGACGATGCTCGTGGAGGACCAACGCGCACTTGGAGTTTTCGAAAGGAAAGTGCTGCGTATCATCTATGGTGGGGTGCAGATGGCAGACGGTACGTGGAGGAGGCGAATGAACCACGAATTGCATCAGCTGTTGGGAGAACCATCCATCGTTTTCACCGCGAAAATCGGACGACTGCGATGGGCCGGGCACGTAGCCAGAATGTCGGACAGTAACCCGGTGAAAATGGTTCTCGACAACGATCCGACGGGCACAAGAAGGCGAGGTGCGCAGCGGGCAAGGTGGATCGATCAGGTGGAAGATGACTTGCGGACCCTCCGTAGACTGCGTGGTTGGCGACGTGTAGACATGGACCGAGCCGAATGGAGAAGACTCTTATATACCGCACAGACCACTTCGGCCTTGGTCTGAATAAATAATAAATAATGTGGCAAAACCGGAAAAAAATATTTTCAATTTTTCAACTCGTTTTACAAATATGAATCAGTTTATCCCTTGGAAAGGCAAAATGCGTGAATGGTACCCGTTATTTCTTGACGAAAATGCTCACAGAGTCCTTCACAGGTACTCAGAAGTCATTCATAATAAATCGTAGGCGGTGAAAATTATTTCATGAAAATCATTGTTGTTTGCGGTATTATTTACGAAAATAAAAAGAACGACTGATTTTTTTCAATAATCGAATACTAAATCGGGTTGAAAACGTGATAAAATCAGAGATAGACAAAATCGGGGAGTGTCAAAATCGTAATCAATACTGTATTCTAAATTTAATTACTATAAAAGTACGGACTAATAAAAAAAGGACTGTGATGCAATATGGCTAATTTATTCCTCACTGAGTTTCTGCTCAAAAGCCTTGAATCCATAAATTTAAGGTATTCTTATTTCAAATACATTTGGCTGATTTACAACTACCGTTCTTTTATGAAACTGCGTTCAAAATTTGAAGACAAAGAGTTCTTCCGTTCTATAATTCTTTAGAACACTGCCGTTGACAAATGCTATTTTTTGATGATACCTTTTTACTAAAATACCTATATGAATTTCGTAGATTTTTGATGTATTGAAATCTACTCAAAAACGCGAGGTAGAACGCGATCAGTCATTATAGAGGTCGATATGTTTGGATTTGTAAAAATCATCCTAAGTGGCGTCCTCTTAAAAACTGTAGAACAATAGCAACCCTACTGTCGAGCACTTCCGACACCGTCAATCTGCCGTCGCGCTCGGTGTTATCCACTCCAACGTCGGACACGGCGCGTCAGCTCGTCAGCAACCAACGGCGTCCGTCTTCTTCGTCATAAATGGTACAACATTTGCGATGGAAGTGCTCCCTGGGTAGCAGCAGGTCGGTCCTAGGGCGAGTCCGTGGAACGTACGGAGTGTGTGTGTTTTTCCTGTGATTTCGAATAAACATAAACATATCGGGATGGGAATATAAACAATACGGTGTACGTAATCACAGGCGAACGCCAAGCAACGGCAGTCGTCGTCATCATCGTCGTCTTCGTCGTCACTACGCCATCGCATCATAGATTCAGTGTGGTTGCTCTTGCAGGGATTTTGTCTGCAGACAGAGAAGACCGACAACGGTAAGGTAAAAGTTTGTGTGTATATTAGGAGTAATATCAGTTGTTCTAGATCTAGATCAAACCTAATGGAATTCAATTGGGTAGGGGGAATGGATTAGATCCGAGATGGGGAACCGGTGCAGATATTTGGGGAGCAACTCCACGTTCGAATCCAAACATCACCTCACCGATCTCAGCAACGACGAGCACAGCGCAAGACCCTTCCATGCTGCACGGTGCGATACTGTGCTTAGTTAGTTATACGTCTGATGACGTTGTTTTCCCGTAACGTAAATACGTAGTAAAAACAATAATAAATAAATATGAGCCCGGTTGTGTTCGGTGCGCACTGCACACCACGTGGCTCGTTTTAAGGTGCAGCCGGATGGCACGTTCAAGATGATGATGGACAACCGATCGGAACCGATTTTACCAATATCATCGACTGTAATTTATTCGGAGGAAGGCAAACAGCAAGATGCGATGCGAACAGGGTAGTAAATTGGATTGGAACGATCTGTTTTGTTTGTATAGGACCGCATCAAATGACTGTTGCTGTGGATAGAACTTGTAACGGATTGCACATATGCAAACAGTTTGGTCATTTCTAGTCAGAAGTCGAACGGTAAAGCAATCGGAAACTTAATTTGATGTATTTTCGTATGTAATTAAATGGGTGAGTCAGCAGTGTCTAAATAAATAAAACTCAATTTTATAATTTAACTGGCTGTTACGGGATTTTCTTCGGAGTCAATGTCACATAGTTCTGATATTTCGATTTGAGCGATCAAGAAAATTGTGTTGCTTGAAAGAAATAAGAAGCCCGTCAAAATTATTCTAGACCTGTAATCGGGACTGTTCATATTTCTTAGCTGTCAATTCAAGTTCGGGCTCATTTCAGAATTAAGGAAATACATTCTTAAACATCCACAAATAAAAACGCAATAACGTTTAAGTTGCTTTTATTAGATTGAACGAATCGATAATTACCTCACAAACCAGAGAATACCGGTCGGAACCATGCACTGGCGTCGCGAGTCAGTTCAGTGAAAGTATATTATTAAAGGAAATCTCTAGGATGACAGGAAACGGTGACTTAAATTTGAATGCGAAAAGATTTCTCGCTTAACTTTTCAAAAGGACCTAAGTAACATTTTTTTTCATGAATTAATTTGAGTACTGCAATCAAAAGCTTTCATGTTGTTCTATTGATTGCGCTATTCAAATTAATTCATGAAAAAAATGTTACTTAGGTCCTTTTGAAAAGTTAAGCTAGATTTATTCTACTTTTTATGTAAAACAGTATCTTATAAAACGTTTAATATAGTTTCCAATAAAATTGCACGAAATTAGTGTAATCAAAAACGTTTCGATCCAGTCTCCAAAAATCGGCACACTCATTTATATTGGTAAATATTTCAGTTTGGCAAGATTCGCACACGTGACATTCCGAAAAAAAAATAAGTTTTTTTTTCTCTGTGTGAATTTCAACGCCCTGCTGAAATAAAAATTAAGTGTGTACACCCCGAGTGCCAAAACTCATTACTCCTTCTATCCGGATGGCACCCATCGATCCACCCACCGAGGTACACCATTAAAAAGCACTCAAGCGTCGTTTGTTGGTCCCCAAAGTCAGATGAACATCACCCCATCGACTCCCAAAGGAGCTGGGACCAGATTCACCCCAAATCGGTAATCAAATCCATTATCCGAAAAATAGAACGAACCTTTCGACCTAATAAACTCCAATTCGCAGGGAAGGTAAATTCATTCTTTCCTCTCAACCCTTACAGGCCTCTTCTTAGTTTACTACAAGGCCACGGGGGATGTAACACAGAGAAGCACACCTCTTCATCAGAAAATCCACGAAAAGTGCAATTCTTCGTTAGGTAGGTGTGCTTCTTCCAGTGACAGCTCGCTGCGTATGCCACATTGACACGCCGCCGCACCCTCCAGCTGCCCCGTGCCAAGCTGGATTTTATAACCGTAAAATTTTAATTAAAATTCGGATAACTCCAGTTAATCACGTTGCCGTTTCGAGGAATCATCCTTCCTCGTTTGCCTCCATGCTGCGCTCTCGGTCCAGAAATAATAAAGTGAATTCCAGCCGAATCAAGGCGGACGGGGGATAGGGCAAGCGTTGAACCACACTAAAACGGCGAGTCCAACGTCGGAGCGAACGGTGCCGTACTGAACAGCTACTATCAACGCAGAGCAGCAATTCCGTATATTAAACGATCACACTGCAATAAACATAATGCTGTTCCAGACTTACTCCTCCGACCACCGCCGTAGTCGTGTCGTACGCTACGTTCTACCGGACCGGAGCTGCGATGCTGGTGATGATGACTGTTTGAATGTTTTGCCGACTAGTCTGTTGTTACGTACCAAACAGCATAGGACGACGGCCCCTATCCCTCCGGCTGTACCCTGCAGAATAATCTCATTAGAGTTGTGTGCCGCCTGGAGGACGCCGCCCACCGCTAACGATTGGGGAGTTGAACGCGACATAATTTCAATTAATGAGCTTCTTAGAAATTTTCCAAGGCCAGAAACGATCTTCGGTTGGTACTTTTTGGGCGCTTCCGGCCAGGTGTATGGAGTCAAGCGAAGATAAGCGGCCTCGTTAACTAATTTTCATCCTGGTGCTGTCGAAAGAGAGTTTATAATCATTCAGTCGGATCGGAACATGCCTCACGATTCTAAGCTGAAGGAAGTGACCATAATTTTCAGTTTTTACAGATAATTAGATTAGGAAAATTGAGAAAGTTACAAAGTGTAAACAAAGTAACACAGCCGTCAAAGAGAAAATTTAATGATAGAACTAAAATATGATTCTAATAAATTACCTAACCGATAGAAACGGACGATGCTCAGCATCTGTTAAAGACGCTTGCCATGTCATGTCAATATTCATTATTGCGTTAATTCAGTTCTGTGGAATATTATTTCACCGCTGCCGCCGAGCAGTTCAGCCGGCACGCAGGTCTAGCCAGGTCGCATGCATATGCCCATTCCGTTGCGGCAACAGTCTGCGTGGTTGCGGTCGGTGCACAGTAAATTAGAACTAATTTTCCCCATCTTTGAACTTCATCACTTTCTTGTCGGCCGACAATGACGACTGTGCGTCGTAGTCACCATGTGTGAGAAGCTGGTTCCACTTTATCCAATCCATAGCGTTGCATGCCGAAGCATTCAACAAGGAAGGTGGTGCCGTCCTCTCTGATGAATGCAAGGTTCATCCTCTCGGTTTGCTCCAGTTGGTCTTTCTTTTCGCTCTGTCGAAGTGCGGTGTGTCTCATGGCAGTTTAGTTGGCATGTCCAGGAGAAGGAGGAGGAGGAGGATAGGTCCATATGTAGAGGGAGAGGGATCCCAATAATCATAAACCATTTCCCAGTACGGCACTTTTGGTTTTGTAGAAATATATGTTCCCCGGTTGGTGGCTGGTTGCTGCTGACATCATCTTTGCAGTCGTCATCGACACGAGCGCAAAGTAATGCGATACGGTATGGTGAGGTACTGTTAATGCTACTGCTGCGGTCTCCGGGTTTAGCAGCGTATTCTGCTAGTTGATGAGCCTTCTGGGTTGATCGTTCCGACGACGACGACGACGCCGACGACTTCGACTGAATATGACACCCGTGTGCGGCGTGTAATGGATTGAAACTACTCACGATATAGCTTCAATGCACTGCACTGGCGAATTTGATTCGATATCGTACGGCATGAATGCACGTGCTATTGTGGGTTATTTGTAGGAAAAGTGGTGCTGCATTACTGTAGGAGAGCTGGCTGAGTGCAATTGACGGTGCTGAATAGTGGATCAATCAAAGCGATCCAAGTATCTATGCAGTGGAAAATATTTGCGAGTACATGGTGTCTGGTAGTACTAGTTGCCATTTCAGTAGTAGAAGTTTCTATGTATTTTATACATGATTGTATCAGTCTCTTGTTGTGAAAGATTTGATGCTCGTTACAGGATAAACGAAAACCCTTTGTTATGCGAATTTCAAATCATTGAATGTGAGTATGACAAAAATGGCTGTGTACATGTGGCACAAGATCTCACCGGATTGTGTATTCATAATGTAACGCGAAATACCGATCGTTGGCAATCTAAGCCTTACGCCGAATTGAAAAATAAAAATAATAAATATTCACCTTAAAACACGAACCTCAACTCAACTCAACTGATATACATTTGTGCGTTCTTGTTTAATGACTAAAGTGCTAACTAAATAAAAGCAATTTAATTTAATTATTAAGAAAACATATGCACCTTTTTATATAAGCAATGCAATTTTAATTGTTAACAAGGAAAAACATGCTATTCAAAACAGTAAGTACAAATTAGCTATTTGTGTTCTGTTTTCTTCAGCAATGCAAAACTGGCAAGGATTTCGCAATTGCATCAATTCTTTTCTTTCACACATTTCTTTCGAACAATATTTGCGTTGCGTTGCTTTGTAACGGAGTATTTCGTAGATTGCATACTGATAGTTGTCATGAATATTCTTTACCTTTCTTACCCCAATTGCTTATGGATTTCCATGTGGGATTCAATGGAAATCCAATTGGGGGTCCAAAATGATAAAACATGAAAGCTATCATTGCCGGCCACGCCCATTTTCTCCGTTACTAGGAAAGGGAAGGAAATGATGATATGACATCTACTTAACGAGAGGCTCAGCGATGTCAAGGAATTGGATGGTGGGTAGGGTATGTGGTTTAGGAGTATCATTATAAGCAAATGATACAAAATTTGTGGAAATACGTTGGGAGTGGCTTTGCTAAGAAATTTATGTCACTCCATTATCCTTGCCGATGATTTTCCTCGGATGGGGCGAAGGTATTAGCCTTGCCCTGGCTAACAGCCTAGGTTTAAGCGCCTTTGCTCGCTCTCTGAAACGAAAAAAGAGCAAAAAGAAATTAAATTCCCCTTCCCCCTGATATGATAATGATTTTGATCAACAAATGAGATCTAAGTGGATGAATAAATAATCAAACGGTTGCAAACAAGCCTCTATTGTCGTGGCAGAAGCAAACCCGATTAAGACAATTAACTTTTTCACTATGCCAAAAGATATTGATAAATAATAATAATTAATTGATAAATTAACGAGTCTATTTTTTAGATATAGTTTAATAATAATGAAAGGGCTATTGTGGTAACCCAGATATATGTTTATGTATGGCAGCATTTGTTTTCTTAAGTGTGTCTGGTGTATTATTACAGGCATATGGAAAATGGTTTCTTTTTGAATTTTATGAATATTAAAAAGTAGTAAAGACTTACCCCATTTCGATGG
Organism: Armigeres subalbatus; assembly: GCF_024139115.2. Taxonomy (NCBI): domain Eukaryota; kingdom Metazoa; phylum Arthropoda; class Insecta; order Diptera; family Culicidae; genus Armigeres; species Armigeres subalbatus. The sequence continues at coordinate 69,385,152 of NC_085141.1, forward strand.
ACTTACAAGTGCCATTCCTTATGCTCAAGAGTAGCGAAGCCAACAGTGTTTGTGAACTTGATTCCCGAAAATTAACGCAATTCTTTCGAAAACTCGCAGTCCTCTCCACACGGAGTATCCTTCTGTCGTCGAGGGTCGGGGGTCCCAGTCCAGCAACAGTTTAGAAACATTGTTTTCACTCTCATTTATTTTGTAAACTTTATAAATAAAAAGCAGTTAAAATTTCAGAAAAAAAATGACAGCAGCACGCACAAAAAAGATTGCCGTCCACATTTCTTTCGAACAATATTTCTTCAAATACTTCCACTTTTACGCTTAAACATATTTAAATAGAAGCTCATACTTGTCTATTTGTGTATTTGGACCTTAATTTTGTGCAGATTTAAATAAAAACTTTTTCAAAAAAATAGGAATTATTCTTGGAAAATTAAGAAATTTGCAAATAAAGAAAAGGTAGAAATTGCCTATAAAGAAAGGAAAGAGTAAAGCAATCAATAAATATATTTGTTGCCTAAATAATTCAAAATGTTAACCTAGATAGGAGAATATTAAGGAGAGAGGAGAAAGATATTAGCAATTTGAATCGTAAATATTGCAAAGACGAATTTTCCCTAAAGAAATCATTCGTTTCTTAAGGACATAGTTGCAAGAATACCACGATGGCAGTCAATATGGCCCCGGACCTTCCACGGGTCTAAACCTATTATAAGAGCATTTAGAAACCCTTCTTAAACCACCCGCAAAAAGGGAATTTGGCTGCGGCAGCTGTCAAAATGTTGCTCTGAAAAAAGAGAAATAAAACTTTGCAGAAAAATAATAACAAAATGGATGGTTGGTGGAAGTTATGATGATGACAACAAAATAATATTTTTTCAGGTTGTTTTTTTTTCGATTCAGTACAATTGAAAGGAAGTGCGCGTCTAACTTTATGGTCAAAGCTGGCGAAAAAATAACGTTGAACACCACGCACCGGCAGTATAACGTCATTCAGGGAAATAAATCGAAAATATTCATCACCACAACACCTAGAATGTACACTAAATCGATTAGTACTTTTGCCTAAATTATTAATAGATAAAATTAGTTATCAGAAAAAGTATGATACGCGGTGAAAATTTCGTTAAATCATGAATTTCAATCAAATAATTCACTGACTGCGAAATGCTACTTTATTTTCAATATGGTCATCATGGAATTTGATCAGAAAATTTTCGCTTTTATTAAGCACCGTCATAAACTCTTCGCAATGCAAACATTCTTATGGAGGTTATTCATTTATCGAGCGTTGAAAATTGGATTTATTATGCTTTTTATCACAACCATAGATATGTTCATATGGCCAATAGGCATTTGACGTATGAAGCTTTTTGATGCAGATTTATGAGAGGTTTATTGATAGCAATAAGAACGCCAATAAAACTGAGCAATTAGCTTGGTGATTGCTGTCATAAGTCTGCAATAAAAATTAAATAAATCCAAGAAGCATGGAAATTGTTACTTGGGTAGTTTTCATGCAGACTTGAACCGGCTCAATAAATTTTTGTTCGATTCACTGATATAACAAATATCTGAGTCGAAAAGTGTCAATTCACTTTGTAAGTCTTGTAATTTTATTGTTAAAAGTGGACGCAAGAACTAAAGACCACATCATAGCATTTTATGCAAATCTTACGTATTTTGGAATCCGATAAACGCTCCAATTGAATAGAGTTCGCCGCCGTACCAAACTGACTATCTACAAAACGTTCGAATCAATCTATTATTATTTATTCAGACTAAGCCCGAAGTGGCCTGTGCGGTATATAAGAGTCTTCTACATTTGGCTCGGTTCATAGCTAAAAGTCGCCAGCCACGCAGTCTACGGAGGGCTCGCAAGTCATCTTTCACCTGATCGATCCACCTTGCCCGCTGCACACCTCGCCTTCTTGTGCCGGTCGGATCGTTGTCAAGAACCATTTTCACCGGGTTACTGTCCGACATTCTGGCTACGTGTCCGGCCCACCGCAGTCGTCCGATTTTCGCGGTGTGAACGATGGATGGTTCTCCACGCAGCTCATGCAACTCGTGGTTCATTCGCCTCTTCCACGTACCGTCCGCCATCTGCACCCTACCATAGATGGTACGCAGCGCTTTCTTTACGAAAATTCCAAGTGCGCGTTGGTCCTCCACGAGCATCGTCCAGGTCTCGTGCCCGTAGAGGACTACCGGTCTAATGAGCGTTTTGTAGATAGTCAGTTTGGTACGGGGCGTTGAACTCTATTCAATCGGAGCGTCTTGCGGAGTCCAAAGTACATACGATTTTCAAACACTATGTGTCTCCGAATTTCTTTGCTGGTATCATTTTCGGCAACTACCAGTGAGCCCAATTACACAAATTCTTCTACCACCTCGATTTCGTCACATCCGATGCAAACTCGCGGTGGCTGGCTCACATTGTCTTCTCTTGAACCTCTTCATATCATGTACTTCGTCTTCGACGTGTTGATGACTAGTCCGGCTTCCCTCTTCAGTCTGATGTAGGCTTCCTCCATCTTCTCAAAGTTACGTGCCATTATATCTATGTCGTCGGCAAAGCCAAACAGCCGGACGGACTTATTGAAAATTGTGTATTGTATAAATCCCTGCTCTTCGTATTACCCCTTCCAAAGCGATGTTGAATAGCAGACACGAAAGATCATCACCTTGCCGTAACCCTCTGCGGGTTTCGAAGGGACTCGAGAATGCCCCTGAAACTCGAACTACGCATATTACCCGATCCATCGTCGCTTTGATCAACCGTGTCAGTTTATCCGGAAATTCGTGTTCGTGCATTAGCTGCCATAGCTGGTCCCGATCGATTGTATTATATGCGGCTTTGTAGTCGATGAATAGATGATGTGTGGGCACGTTGTATTCGTGGCATTTCTGCAGTACTTGGTGAATGGCGAACACCTCGTCCGTGGTGGAGCGTTCGCCCATAAAATCCGCCTGGTACTGCCCCACGAACTCCCTTGCAATTGGTGCTAGTCGACAGCATAAAATTTGGGAGAGTACCTTGTAGGCGGCATTCAGCAATGTGATTGCGCGGTAGTTGCTACAATCCAGCTTATCGCCCTTTTTGTAGATGGGACACACGACACCTTCTATCCACTCCTGCGGCAAAACTTCCTCCTCCCAAATCTTGGTAATGACCCAGTGCAGCGCTCTAGCCAGTGCCTCACCACCGTGTTTAAATAGCTCTCCTGGTAGTTGGTCAACCCCAGGGGCTTTGTTGTTCTTCAGCCGGCCAATCTCCTCCTGGATTTCCTGGAGATTCGGAGCCGGTAGCATTATGTCCTGCGCGCGTTCTCCCAGGTCCATCACCATACCGCCATCTTCGTCTGCCACATCGCCATTCAGGTGTTTTTCGTAGTGCTGCCGCCACCTTTGGATCACTTCAGGCTCGTTCGTAAGAAGGATCCCGTTTATATCCTTACACATATCAGGCTGTGGCACGTAACCCTTGCGTGCACGGTTCAACTTCTCATAGAACTTTCGTGTGTTATTAGCGCGGTACAGTTGCTCCGTCTCTTCACGGTCTAGATCTTCCTGCCGGCGCTTTTTCCTCCGGAAAATTGAGTTTTGTCTGTTCCGCGCCCGTTTATATTGTGCATCGTTCGCCCTCGTGCGGTGTTGCAGCAATGTCGCCCATGGTGCATTCTTCTCTTCCACTAACTGCTCACATTCGCCGTCATACCAGTCGTTTCTCTGATCCGGAGGCGCCCTGCTAAGTGCAGCGGTTGCTGTGCTACCAATGGCGGATCAAATATCTCTCCAGACATCTTCAAGAGACGCTGCGCCTAGCTGCTATTCCGTTGGGAGTGCCACTTCCAGCTGCTGCGCGTATTCTTGGGCTGATCTACCGTCTTGTAGCCGCCCAATGTTTAGCCGCGGCGTCCGATTTCGTCGCGTGTTGTACACCATCGAGAGTTTTGAGCGCAGGCATACTGCAACGAGGTAGTGGTCGGATTCAATATTCGCACTGCGGTAAGTGCGGATGTTCGTGATGTCGGAGAAGAATTTACCGTCGATTAGAACGTGGTCGATTTGGTTTTCCGTTTCTTGGTTAGGTGATCTCCATGTGGCCTTGTGGATATTTTTGCGGGGAAAGAAGGTGCTTCGGACTACCATTCCGTGGGAGGCTGCGAAGTTTATGCATCGTTGGGCGTTGTCATTCGATACGGTGTGCAGGCTATCCGGTCCGATGACCGGTCTATACATTTCCTCCCTTCCTACCTGTGCGTTCATGTCACCGATGACGATTTTGACGTCCCGCAGTGGGCATCCATCGTATGTCTACTCCAGCTGTGCGTAGAACGCTTCTTTCTCGTCGTCGGGTTTCCCTTCGTGTGGGCACGTTGATAATGCTATAGTTGAAGAAACGACCTTTAATCCTTAGTAGCAGTGCTCAAAAGCGTAGGGGAGGACTAAAATTACAACAGGAAGCATAGCGAAACAGATGAGCTTTGGGCTTTTATAAGAAAAGGATGTATGACAAAATAATTAAAACTCATGCTCCGAAGCGGGCGCCATTTCAATATCATGGACAATATTAGTTTATATCACTATAATATATGTATAATATGGGACGATTCAAATATGACGTCCACTACTTTTTGAGATTTCTAGACCCCCCCTCCCCCCTCTGTCACGATTTTTTGTATACCTAGTATATGCAGTGTCACAAAATCTTAGACCCCCTCCCCCCCTAAAACCTGTGACATCATTGTTGAACGACCCCTATATGTACAAAAAAAAACAATTTTCCATTTCTTGAAAAAGGTAAAATAATTTGCCAAAAACATCGAATGCAGAAGTAAACTTGTTTTTGCTGCGTTACAAGACTGCAACAGCCGGAACGTGCGAAACTTTATCAAATGCATTCAAGAAGTCAATGCCAATCCGCTGGCCGCCGCTTCTCCAAGTTTCCAATAACACTATTGCTCATTGAATCAGAGACCTTCGAGCGTTTTTTCATGAATCTATGCTGCAATTCTGATAAAAAGATTTAACCAACTGGATAAAACTTATTAGTCAACACAGCTTTGAGTACTACGCAAAAAAAAAAATACAGGATTAAGACGGACAAAGGATTTTCACGTTTTGAATGTTACCGGATTTGAAGATCAGTGTTATTTATTAGGGCTTCCAGGAATCAGGGAAAACGCCATCCATGAGTGTGCGACTGTAATTTAAAGGGGGGCACCATGGTCATTTTTTTCAAACCATTCGGATTCCCAAACAACTGTGCAGTATTTGAGCCCGTTTGGATACTAGGTACCTCGCTTACTGCATCGCGTTTGAAGTTTGTATGGAAATTAGTATGGGAAAACGTATATTTTTGCATTTTTACTTTTAGAGGTTTCAGTTTATCGTAAAACCAAGTGGCACATTGTGTTAGTGTAACCCAAAGGATACCGAAAAACTTCGCTGAAGAAGTACGTACGAATGTCCACAAAAAAGTTATAACCTTTTGAGGCTTGCTTGTTCAAACCATATGCAAAAAATCGATTTGCCAGCACTGTCAAACTACATGGACCAATAGTTTAACTTAGTGTTATTTCAAAATTATTTAAACGTTAAAATCGGGACAAAAAGGAAGAAGGTTTTGCCCACAAACAACCATAGGTTCCCCGGTAGTACTGGCAAATACAATGATTTCTTCAATACAGTTCGAATAATCAATCTTCGAAGCGTGATAACATTTTTTGTAGACATTTTCAGCAACGTACCTTCGTACCTTTAATAGTTTTATTTGTCTTAAATCCATCCTTTCTCATCCCTGACGACCTGCAAAAATATGGTTCGGTAACATCTCACAGATCTAAAATCGATACATTTCCAATTCCTTGCATTCCAAGCTTTCTGCACCAAAAAAACAAATCCTACAATTTTTATATTAAATTTAAACTTTTATGATGATACTGTATTAGGCCGATACAAATATTTAGAATCCATATTGTCTCCCCCCCTCGGATTTTTTTTTGCCTAAAAATGATATTTTGAGGGGGCAACAAAATAAAATTCGGATAATTTTGAGGATTTTAAAAACATTCTTCATCAAATCCGAGGAGTTTTTTGATTTTTTTTTCATTTTAATAGGGTAGAATACGGCTTTGGCAGGGTGCGACATTTGTTGGCACCCTCAACAATATTAGCGTTTTCCAGCAAACATACACTATTTATGAACATAAATTTGATTCAATCACACAATTTCAAGTCTAGGCTTTCATTTGAATAAGTTGTTTGTGTAAAAGTAGCAAGATTTGACGAATTAATCACCGAAACAAATTTGCACCTACGAAATTCTTGCCATTATTGCATCGCCCAAGAAAGCAGCAGACGAAAAGCAAACTGTTACTTACTTTTTTGGATCGCCTGTTTCTTCTCTTTATCGTGTATGATACGACATATTAGGTACGTAAACTACTTTTTACACTTTATTACCACTTGATTATCACCACAAATAGCAAATTTATCCAATAATTGCTCTATGTTTTACTAAATAAAATTGGGACTGTTCGTTTTCTTTGGCAGCAGCGCACTTCGGAATAGAGCGAGAGAATGTGTTTGTGAGCATATCAAACACACGCTAAAAAAAATACCACTCACAATTCCATGTGATTTGATTTTAGCAAAACTACGAACAAAATATCCGGCGTTGGCATTTATTTTAAAAAAGTGTTAGAAAACATACAAATCTCGCTTAACTTTTCAAAAGAACCTAAGTAACATTTTTTTCATGATTTAATTTGAGTAGTGCAATCAAAATCTTTCATGTTTTTCTGTTGATTGCGCTATTCAAATTAATTCATGAAAAAAATGTTACTTAGGTCCTTTTGAAAAGTTAAGCGAGAAATGCTTCTATTCAGATTTTTACTCAGACCATGAATTATATCAAAAGTGATAGCCACACCGTAGTATTTTAAGCCTTATGTGGCTGACAGAACCGTTTTGCTTTTGCAACTTTAATACTTTCCAAGCTCATCAAAAAAATCATAACCATTCCCGTTCCTATATAGCGCATTTCAACCATAAATAATTGCCTACTTTTAGGGTATTATCAATTATTCAACTGTGAAACGTAGTGTACGAATGAGGTGGCTCCAGCTCAATCTTATGTGTATAGATTTGGTTTTACATAGTTTACGTCGTTGTACACAACCCCCATGATTATTTTGATGAAACAAACATATCATGTGAGGACCTTCAAATCTAAGGACCGTAAAGAGCAAGTTGTATATTTGAAACTGGTTGATAGACTTTTGCTTACGCGAGAAGACTCTAAGGCATTACAAAAGACAAAAGATGTAAATCTTGGCAGCGGACGAAAAGTATGTAAGTTCCCTTCTCCAAAATGGCCAACATTATTCAAATAGGTTAAAAATGGTCAAAGTTATGAAATTGTCGATATCTGGGTACACGGGTACCCTATCTGGCATTCACGTCTGTTTTTTGTTGGCCGCATAAGGGGTAAAATTTGTTTTACAATGTGTTTAAATGTTTTTGCCTATCTTCCACGTGACATAAAATTGATGCCAAGGCTAAAATTCATGTTTTGTTTTAAGCCAGTTTTGATAATTAATAAAATTTCTTCCAAAATTGAGTGAAGCGAGATGAGCGTGCGGCCGATTATTATGAATGAATTTTACTACTAGAGGATATAAACAACCAGCATCTGGCACCAATACATTACCAGTTTTCTACTTCCATGTCTAGTTGCTGAAGGGAGCAAAATCATTGCTGATAATAGAAATTGCTATGCCAATAGAAGAAACGTTGACCTGTTACTTTATTTTAAATTTACTAAGTTTGTGGTAAAAGATATTATATTAAGTGAACACCAATCATCAAAGGAAGAGCATACGAATGTATACCAGTTGAACTATACCTGTGTTTTAGTGTAATTATTCATTATTTTTATCATTCAATTTGGCGAATGTCTTAGACTGCTAAGAATAGGTATTTTCCCCTATTTATTTTTTACTAAATTAATGATTTGGTGTGTGTTACTTCTACGTGAAGTTAAACGATTTACAATGATATGGAAATGCTAATATCATCTTCCAAACTTAGACGCACATGTTCATGATAGAATTAGAGGCGAAAGTATAGAATTGATAGTTCCGTTAGGATACGGCAGGCATGAAGAATGTTTTTATAGAAGTCGATTTGAAAGCGAGCGGAGGGCAATATTTGTGATTGTGATGGCACATATCACACGACCTTCCTTCTGTCAAGTTCCCGTATGAAGGGAGAGGGGAGAATATCAGTGTGGAAGCTGATATATCTCCACTGGCAAAAGGAAGGTGGTTTGACTTGCTCATATGCCATCGCGTGCGGAAGGATTTTCTATCGACGAGTGCTGTCTCCAAATTTCTAATATGACATCAGCATTTAGTCGAATAGGATTTTTATTGCACAGTTCTATTTTCTCATTGCGTCCGTCTCGTCGCAACCAACTTGGCTGCCTCGGAGAGAACAAAGCAGAGAAAGGCACTGCTGCTGTACCGTCGACCAATAACAGCTGAATTGATGGATGCCCCCATCAAGGGTAGTACACTAAATTAATGATTTTGTGTGTGCAGAAGGAAGGTCGTGTGATATGTGCCATCAAAAATATTGCCCTCCGCTCGCTTTCAAATCGACTTCTATGAAAACATTCTTCATGCCTGTCGTATCCTAACGGAACTATCAATTCTATACTTTCGCCTCTAATTCTATCATGAACATGTGCGTCTAAGTTTGGAAGATAAAACACGAGTGAATAGATAATTAAAAAATGCTAACACAAATCTGCAATGCAATCTTATTTATTCGTGGAACAGACATGCGATTTTTTAAACTAAATTATTTTTTTGGTAACATAGAGAATAAGTCGTACGCTAGAAAAATTTTTTGGAAACTTTCAAAGGGTTTCTCAGGAAATGATTTTGACGACATCGAAAAATGGATGATTTTTTTTATTCATTGTTCAAATTTTTCATTTCAAGGACTAATTTCTATACGAAATGTAACAGAAATTTAAATTTGTAAAATTTTATAGCTCAAAATTACTGCCCTGAAACCTCGTAAGATTTAGGGGAGACTTGAGATTTCTTATTTCCGATGTATAACATCCAAAAATAAATAAACATACGCGATTTCCACACAGACTCACTAAGAAATATAGTTTTTAACTTTACTGATGTATGACTCCAAGAACTTGCTATTATAAAATTCGAAAGGTGCCCTCAGATTTTTTAAAACATTTTTCCTCTAAAATACGCGGAATTTTCGAATTGCTGTGCGTATACATGAACGATTTTTGTTATTGAATTCGACAGCACATGCAATTTTAACATTTGGAGAGACTTGATCCCCTTTCTATGATATCTACGCAATAAATATTTTTTCCTGCCAACCCTTCATCAAATCTGTCAAATCTACAAAATATTAGAAAGCTTTGAACATATTTATATTTTTTTAATTTTTTCGCCAAATTTGTGTATGGGTTACTAATGGGGGATTGAGAGTCCCCATATTGAGGCAATAACCTCAAATTAAAATATCCTAAAACATTGATGAAATATTGACATTTTCATCAGTACAGATAATTAGGCATATTGCTCCGCAGACGAGCCAGCCTAGGGCTGAAAGTAAGGAGATAAAAAATAAAACAATTTAAGCATATTTATGACTTTGTTCTGTGAAAAAACGAAAGCATTTGATTATTGTTATGAAAAGTTGTTCAAATTTTGCCAATAAAAAAATCTTCAGGAATGTCAAAACATACAAACCGCCCTGCAGAATAAATAAGAGGTCATTTGTCTAGAGGATCTATACTAAAAAATACGCTAGAAAAAAACTACTTTAGTTCTTGATAAACTAGAAGAAGCAGAATGATGTATTCATCGCAATAGAAGGAAATGAACGATTCAACCTACCGAAGCCTTGAAGGAGAGCGATGGATTAATATGCCCCCGGATGAAAATATTAGTTAGCAATTGGGCAAGCGCATCTACTTCTGGGATTGAGCGAGAAGTTGGATATCTGGATTATTGCTAAATTGTCTGATTGGGAAGTAGATACCCCCGCTTCCGGTCCCAGCTTTTATTACTTAGTCCATTCCAAGCAAATGACTATATTTAGATGATTACTAGGAATAAACATCAAGGTACTGAAAATCGAATAATTCAGTTAGATTACGACTGAGCTATAAACGTTGGAAATAGGGATAGCGCTGGTGGAAAAAGTCCTTTCTCCCGAGCATCTTCCATTTAGGTAAAATATTATACGATTCGCCTATTCAACGTAATGGGCAGCAAAAGAAATTGTGGAAAACTGATCTCAAAATTCTAACTCGCAATAAATAAAAAATGTTAGTGTTGGTGATTTCAATGCCGAACACCGTTCATGGATTAATGCTCGAGCAATTCCTACGGAAATTTTTATTTGAAGACTATTCTGCGGTATATTATACGATTCAATATCCCAATGGCCCAACTTTTTTTTTATTCACTCGAGATCGTTCGACAATTGATTTGGTTCTAACTGATTCAAATCCGTTAAATGATGTTGATATTCCTCTCGAAACCAAAAGTGATGTTGACAATGCTCTCGTATCCTTGACAAATTTGAAAATCGAAGCCAAAGACATAGCAATTCCTAAATTGGAAATTTATTTCAACCCCATTACTATTGACGACGATCTTTTCCAAATCCTCTGCCTTGGCGAAGTCGGAAAAGTTTTTCACAACAATTATGACCTGGTTTACAATGAACCCATTAGCATAATCATTGCATGTCGGCAAGAACATTCCGGAATGCTGTGTATAAACAGGCCATTTTGTTTTTTTGTCAAAAGTTTTGGTGAGTCCGTTCGTTGTACACAATTAGATTTCTTCAATTGCTCTGAACAAACACAATTTTCACAGAATTATCCTTTTTCGTGGTCCTTCATTTCATCGAAACAGAGCTCATCTTTCCACAAAGGTCGCAACCGGCATTCTATTTATGAATTGGATCGTCGTCACCTCATAGCTTAGTGTCCATAAAGAACTTTCACATATATTTAACTGTGAGGGTAATGAGCCTAGTTACCATTCATGATGAGTACTTTGAACAAATTTTACTCACTTCATGGAATTTGTAATTGCAGCTGAGTCATAATGAAAGGTATTTAATATCATGTTACTTTATTGGTTTCGTTCGCATTCCGCTTACTCGTCCGTTTTCAATTCAGAAGAACAGTTAACTTGGCATGGCATGATAATGACATTCTGGGATGCTGCCCTCGTGTCACAGAGCATTCTTCATTTGGCACTACTTTCTTTCTGAAGCTTGATCCGTTTCGTATAGGACTTGCCGTCTCCGTGTTACCAGAAACTGGCCTTTCATCTCAAAACTAACTGGACACCCTAATATGAATTTGAGATTGAAAATAACTTTCACTGAGATTGCCAACAATAATTCTATCTTCGAATCCAGGCGAAATTTGAAACGCCGCCATTCAACGTCCTTACGATCACCGTCATCGCTGTCTACCCGCTGTGCCGATAACATTGTACGCCCGGGAGCCAAGTTTAATGGAGTCATTCGTCACGTAACAATCGATTCGACGATTTATTACACCCACCTCGGTTAGGTGGAAAACGGTGTAACTGGAAGCGTCATTTATGTCATGGTCTTCTTCGCCATCGTTGACAGTGATTGATGGTGATTTGTCTGCTCTGAGCAGCTGACTTTCAAGAACCGGAACAGTGCGAAGACTTGTTAACCGATCATAATCAGCGGTCGTTACCGTTTCGCTTTGTATAGTGAAGCGTGGCTGTTTGTTTTCAAATACTCCCCCAGTGGCACTTACCCGAGACAAGTGTGTTCCCGACGTGGTGATGTGATGAGCTGAGACTACACGCGTAATCCTTCACGGTACACGGCGTTCCACAATCTGAGACTCTCGACTAATGAAAATCACTCAAAGTTTCGAAACTGTATTCCAGGCTTCCTTTTCACCCGCTCACGGAATGCAAACAATCACTGAAGTATACACCTCTGTGGTTCTGCCACACTCAACTCAAGCTTTATCCGCTCGACTAATCATCCTTCCGTCTTAGAGATTCCCTTCCGTCACACGATAACCAACCTTCTCAATCTTCATTAAAGATGTTTTCATACCACTTTGTTTTGAATGGGTTTCAAACTGGTTCGAAGAACTCATCAACCCGTGGCCCACCGCAGCTGTGGCCTTGACCGTCTTGAAAATCACACAACACTCGCGACAAAATCACACCTCCTCGATGCACCAAACTGTATCCGATCGCTTTCGTAGCGGGAAAATTCGGAAAAGAATGACACACTTTCACTAGCGTTTGCTTCAACCAACACTGCCGCTCCGTCCGCGCGGTTATCCTAGACTGCCTGGAAGAACGCGAACGCAGGAGGTCAGAACTCCCTACCGACGGAACCGACCGACCGATGTGCTCGCGATAGGCGGCGAGCAGAAGAGAACCGAAACTGCATCCATCATGCGGCGACCAAACAATAAGGAGTCAGACGGAGCACGTTCACGGAACCGATGTGAACTCCGCGATGCGGGCGAAAGCATAAAATTGCTCTTCCTCTCTGGCTCTGATGGTTTATGCTTCTCTCGCGCTCACGCGATCCTCTCCCATGCGCTTCAGAATTTCTCCAGGCCAGTCGGTCGGCCTTGCCGTCTGTTTTCATTTTCCACCACACACGATATCCCAACAACGCAGTGAAAAGGCATTTTCTGAAAGCATAAAAACAGCGGTGCTCAACGGAAATGATTGTGCGGAGCATTTTTTTTTTCAATCGTAAAGAGGATGAGGGAATTCGTGATTTTGTTAGTTGGGAGGGAAATAAAATATGCATAAATCAACTGTTAAGCGTGTTCAAAAAGTGCTAGGGTTCTACTAATCAAAACATTACCCTTTTTGCCTTTCTCGTACAACTAAGTTGTACCGAAAGGCTATCATTTCACTCCGAAAACGAACTTTTTATAGAAGCCTCTGAGACCCATAGTATTATATACCAATCGACTCAGCTCGACGAGCTGGGCACATGTCTGTCTGTCCGTGTGTATGTATGTGTGTGTATGTGTGTGCACAAAAGCTATAAAAAACATTAGACAACTTTTCGTATAGTAATCCTTAACCGATTTTCTCACAACAAGTTTCGATAGGGGACAAAGCCTTGTAGATCACTATTGAATTTTATAACGATCGGTCATTGCGTTTCAAAGTTATGAAGAAAAAAGGTACATCGGACCATATAAACCCCATATAAGGTTGGTGTCTTAACTAAATGCGAGAAAGGCACCACCAACGCTAGGTGGATCAATCTGGGTTTTTTAAACAAATTCAGGTGTAACAGTTTTAATCAATCACTTCTTATTTCTTTTCATTTTATAACAAATACCATTAAATATAGATATACAGAAAAAAGAAAAATGATTCGTTTTAATTTTTTAATCATAAATCTATTATCTGCACACTGAATAACAAAATATCGATACCTTCAAATAGCTTCTTTTTTGGCTGAAATTTGCTGAAATTCGCCACATACTTTTAATAAAGGGATTTTTCCTAAAATTAAAGCTCATCACTGAATGGATTAGACAGAGCAATCAGATGTTTAGATTAAGGGACTTTGAAGGTATTTTGATTAAATATCTCTGAAAAAGTTAAAAGGCATGTTATGACGTTCCAACCAGTACTGGTAATATGTAAACATCGCGTGACATCTCTCATTAAAAATTAGAAATTACGGTGCTGGTTCCAACACTTTTGCTCCAAGTGATGGAACATCTATTCGTTTCGACCAAAACGTGTGCTTTCCCAAAGAGCTACACTGCCTTTTAAAAGCTTCTTGTAGATTGATTGGTCGACCTTAGCGCCTTGTTCGATGAATTGAGAGAAGTAAACACGGATGTTTTTCCCAACTCTGTAGTTCTTACTGCTAACGCCAAACTATAACGCCAAAATTGCTGGTGCCACACCATTGGCAGAACTTTGTCACCACCATTGATCATTCGAATATTTAAAAACGTATCTATCCACCTATGCTACAGTATATGCCATGCCACATCTGTGGAGCAAGCAGTGAGCGTTGATGTAGACCCAAACGTTTCAAGCCACCTGAATCGGCTAAATGAGAATATTTGTGGACAACGATATGAGTACATATATTACAATCTTTATTTTGCCATAATTATGTTGTTATTCAATATGCGAATTATAGAGATACTAGCTGTATGTAACCGGCCTTGCACGGAGTTGCCATGATGGTTTAGTAGTTACTAATATAACTGAAAATGATGGAAACGGATTGGTAGACGTGGTTATTATGTTACTAATATTTCACTACATGAGGCTAATGGCACAGCTTATGGGCTAAAGGTCATCTAGCGATGTAAAGAAGAAAAGGGTAAAATATAGGTTGTATTTAATATATAAGCTAAATAATCTAGATCTAGAGTGGGCTATGTGGTAGTGTTAGGGCCTGCAGATCAAGAGGTTCACGGTTCGAAGCGCCTAGCGGTAAAAGATATAAAAGGCGAATTGAAAAAAAAATCGTATTATGTGGAACACAACAGCCATCATCCGGTACCCTTTACTTATATATATATATATAAAGTACAAGTTAACACTAGTTCTTGTAAAAAAAAAAATTGTATATATATACATATATATACATAAAAAAATATATATATATGAAAAAAAATTACAGATGGAAGATACACGCCAAATCTTACCGTTCCGATGTGAAACCATTGAGAAAGCGAAACTCTCCAGAGAATGGGAAACCTGGAAGTGGTCGCTTGAATGCTATTTTGAAGCATACGACATTACGGATCAGAAAATGAAACGCGCGAAACTACTTCATCTGGGTGGAGTAGAATTGCAACGAGTTTTTCGCAGTCTACCAAATCATGCTAAACTCCCTTTGGTTACTCTTGAGCCGAAAGTATATGATTTGGCAATAGAGATACTCGATTCGTTTTTTTCAAGCTGGCAGGCAAGATGTGATTGAACGAAGAAAGCTTCGTAAGCTGAAACAGGAGCCTGACGAAAAGTTTTCGCACTTCATCATTCGCCTCCGTCAACAAAGCCTGAATTGTGGTTTTGAGAAGATTTCGCCTGAAGTATCCGAAATTCTCAAAGAAATTTATTTGATCGACATAGTTGTAGAAAATTGCCGATCAGACGAGCTGCGGAAGGCCATTTTGAAACGTGATCGTTCATTGAGGGAGATTGAGGAGATTGCAGCAACTATCGAGGACACGGAACACCAGATGAAAGAGCTGAAGGAGAATAATAACAGGTTGCGTGAATCTACGGTTTATGAAGTTAAAAGAGCAAAAGTGGAAGGAAAATTTGGCGAAGGATCGAAAAAGTCATTATCTGTTGGATTTAAAGATCGAGTCAATCAATCACCGGCGATAAGAAATTTTAAAACATGTTTCTCATGTGGGCAATCAGGTCATTTCTCGAATTCACCGGAGTGTCCAGCTCGAGGACGCACTTGTCGTCGTTGTCAACAATTGGGACATTTCGAAATCACTTGCAGGAAGCGAAAGGGTAATTCTGGTGCACATAGGATCTCGAAGAAAGTATATGCAATAGACAAATATCAAGATGTTACTAAGGAACCAGAAGAAGAAGAAGAAGATGATAAACCTAAGACAGAGGAGAAGGTATACTATGCCTTTTACGTCGGAAACAAGAGTAATGTTTTGGAAGCTACAATCGGAGGTATACAGATTGGGGTTTTAGTAGATTCAGGCGCAGATGCAAATTTGATAACGTTGAAGACTTGGAAGATGTTGAAGGTAAAGCAAGTGCAAATCGTGAAATCAACCAAGGGGTCATCTCGGATTCTAAAAGGATACGGCAGCAACAAGCCACTTGATGTCGCTGGCACATTTAAATCGGAAATTGTTATTGGACGCAAATCCACTATTGCGGAGTTTTTCGTTGTGAATGGTGGTCAGAAGGATATTCTTGGTGATTATTCAGCAAAGCAATTAGGTGTTTTGAAGGTGGGCGTGGACGTGAACAACGTTAAGAGTGAACTCAAACAGTTTCCTAAAATAAGGGGAGTGAAAGCAACAATCGAAATGAATCCGGATGTTAGGCCGGTATTTCAGCCATTACGCAGAGTTCCAATACCATTGGAGGTGGCAGTGAACAGTAAGCTAGAGCAGCTACTAATGCGAGATATCATTGAAATCAAGAAAGGACCATCCACGTGGGTATCTCCACTAGTGGTAGTTGGCAAAGTTTCCAGAGAACCGAGGATTTGTTTGAATTTGCGACGGGTTAACCAAGCTGTGGTTCGACAACACTTTCCAATGCCTGTGGTTGAGGAATATCTTGCGCGGTTAGGAAGGGGAAAGTTCTGGAGCAAACTGGATATACGAGAAGCTTTTCATCAAGTCGAGCTAAGTGAGGAATCAAGGGATGTAACGACGTTCATTACTAACCGTGGGTTGTTCAGGTTCAAGCGTTTACCTTTCGGTCTAGTGACAGCACCTGAGATTTTTCAACGCATCATGGAAGAGATGCTTTCTGGATGTGAAGGCACTTACTGGTACCTTGACGATGTCATCGTGGAAGGAGAAACCAAGGAGGTTCATGATAGAAATTTGAAAAAGGTAGTGTTCTAAATGTATAAAGTAGAAGAAATAATAATCACAAATAAATGAATTTTGTAAAACTATTTTTAGGTTCTTGATAGGCTCAAAGATAGAAATGTAGAACTTAATTGGGAAAAATGTGCTTTTGGAGTTTCCAAACTTGATTTTTTGGGACATCACATTTCAGATACCGGAATTAGTCCATCGCGTGAAAAACTTAAAGCTGTTTTGTCATTTCGTTCTCCATCCAATGAATCAGAAGTAAGAAGTTTCTTAGGTTTAGCCAATTATTTGAATAAATTTATTCCGGACCTTGCAACGATCGCTGAGCCTCTCAGCAAGAGACATCATTTCAAGCTGTGAAAGCGAAACTTGCTTCTGCAAAAATGCTAGGATTTTTCAAGATAGAAGACAACACCATCGTTATAACAGATGCAAGTCCTTCCGGATTAGGTGCAGTATTACTTCAAGAAGACACGGAAGGAAACCATAGAATCATTTCTTTTGCGTCAAAGTCATTAACGGATACTGAACGACGATATTGCCAAACTGAAAAGGAGGCATTGGCGTTAGTATGGAGCGTTGAGCGTTTCCGGATGTATCTGTATGGAAAACCATTTACTGTTATGACTGATTGTAAGGTGCTTGAGTATTTATTCACACCTCGTTCGAAACCTTGTGCCAGAATTGAGCGATGGGTGCTACGACTGCAGGCTTTCGATTATCATGTTGTGCATATACCAGGAAATCAAAATATCGCCGATTGTCTATCCCGTTTGGCAACTGTAAAATCGACCGCATTTGATCCAGAGGAGGAAGTCGTTATTCGTGAAATAGCCGTGCTGGATGCCTCAACATTTGCTCTCAAGTGGGATGAAATAAAAGACGAATGTCAGCAAGACTCAGAAATAACAGAAGTTGTAATGCTGCTGCAGGATGACAAACAATCAGAATTACCCTTACTGTATCGTGTAATAGCCAATGAACTCTGCATTGTTGATTCAGTCCTGCTAAGAGTTGATCGTATCGTCATACCTCGTGCTCTTCGAAGCAGAGTTCTGGAAATTTCCCACGAAGGACATCCTGGAATAAACATGATGAAAAGCCATCTAAGGACTAATGTTTGGTGGCCGAAAATGGATAATGATGTTGAAAAATTTGTAAAATTTTGTAAAGGTTGTACTTTAGTGTCTGCACCCAATCCTCCGGAGCCATTAGTACGACGTGAACTTCCTAACCAACCTTGGGTAGATGTAGCTGCGGATTTTCTGGGCCCATTACCAGAGGGTCAATATTTGTTGGCAATCATTGACTACTATAGCCGATATATGGAGGTGTGCGAAATGAAGGAAATAACAGCAGCAGATACCATAAAAGAACTCGCCATCGTGTTCAGCCGTTATGGGATTCCACTGACATTGCGTGTAGATAACGGGCCACAGTTCAGTGCAAAATGCGAAGAATTCCATAGTTTTTGCGAAAGCAATGGTATCAAGATAATCAATACCATTCCGTATTGACCAGCGATGAATGGCGAAGTTGAACGCCAGAATCGATCGATATTGAAAAGACTACGAATAGCACAAGATTTGGGAAAGGATTGGAGATTGGAGTTGCGATAATATTTACTTACATACCATTCAACGAATCATAGTGTCATCGGAAAATCACCTGCGGAACTTATGTTCGGAAGGAAGATTCGCAACAAGCTACCCGGTGTTCCAACGTCAGAATTGAAAGATGAAGAAGTTAGAGATAGAGACAAACTGCATAAGGAAAAACAGAAGGCATACACCGACAAGAGAAGATTTGCTCAAGAAAGTGAAATCGATGTCGGAGACCAAGTGGTGATGAAAAGAATGAAGAAAACTCACAAACTGCCATCAGATTACTCGCCAGAAGAATTCCAGGTGAATCGTAAAGTAGGAGTAGATACAACTGTACGTTCATGTGTTTCAGGAAAGGAATTTAGGCGAAACGTGGCACAATTGAAGAAAATTCAACAACCGGTTACAGTATCAGATGAACGAGAGGAAATGAAACAGTGTGAAGATTCTTGCACAGTAGAGAAGGCATTTGACAGTGAGAGATGTACTGTGAGATGAGCCAGCCCTGGGCTGAAAATCTCTTTAATAAAGATAAAAAAAAAAAAAAAGAGATGTACTGAGCAAACGAAAGAAAATATTCCCGATGCAGAAAAAACGAAAGAACCAAAAAGATTAAACAAGCAGAAGAAATGATCCATAGGCAAAGAATTAGAACAGAACCACAGAGATATAAAGATTATGTTGCTTATTAAATTTATTAATGTAAGAGAGGGTTGTAGGATACAGGAGTAGGACAAAGAAGGAAGGCTATCATAGTAGGCCAAGGACGGAGAGTTCAGTTATCAAGTGTGAACTAGTCGCGTGAGGTTGTGCTAACGAAAAATGGATTAAGCTAGGGCTCGGTTTGATAGCTACGAAATTGTGAGTTGACATCCGGGAAGGAGCGCCTAACATAGCTCTGGTCCTCACAAGTTCCAATACTCACGCTTCCACGGGTCTTCCGATGACAATTGACTGCCAGCTAAGGGTTGCGTACTTAGTTGGTAGTGTAGCCTGGGTACAGTTGACCTTCTGACATCAGCTAGAGTAAGAGGGTGCATCCTGTGGGGCGACCTCGTGCCGCTCAAAGCGCACTAGCCTAGCCCTGGTGTTGGGTGGAACTTTAAACAAATTTTACCCGACTGATCGAGCGTCTGTTCACCAAGGAGGTGCGGCAGCGTCTGTTCTGGCATCCAGCCGTTGGATCTGAGTATGAAATGCTATTCCCCGGAAGCTATACCTAAGATGGTTGCCCCATCCCGGTGGATAGGGAACCTTGGGCCAACAACCTACTGTTCACGAAACATCAATTTGTTCGAGAACCCGATAATGAAAGAATACGGACTGATTTTACGGCGACAACTCTTAGCGCGAAACAATGGATACGGACACGAATAGGAACATGGAACGTTTTAACCCTAGCCCAGCCCAGGGTAAATTGACACAACTTGCCAATGAGGCACGCCGCAAGAAGTTTGAGATCCTGGAACTGAGTGAAGGCCGTTGGCCAAACTTTGGAGAACACAGAACGCCGTCAGGACAAGTTCTTCTATACTCTGGTTTACGAGGTGAACACGCTCCCCGGCATCGCGGAGTTGGCTTCCTACTAAGCGCTCAGGCACACTCTGAGCTTATGAAGTGGGAACCTATAAGTGAAAGGATACGTTGCCAGATTTAGAACACGGGTCCGAAACCTTACTATCATCCAATGTTATGCGCCAACCGATGCTGCCGATCTGCAAGACAACGAGAACTTCTACAGTCAACTCAATGCTGTTGTAGATAGACTCCCGAAGGGTGATATCAAGATCTGTTTGGGCGACTTCAATGCGAAGATCGGATCCGACAACTCGAACCATGAGCGCATTATGGGACGCCATGGTTTTGGAGAAATGAGCGAAAACGGAGAGCTGTTCGCAGAATTTTGTGGCAATAACGACATGGTGATCGGGGGATCGCTCTTCTCCCATCGACCGGTTCACAAGGTCACGTGGGTCTCCCGTGACGGCTTTACAGAAAATCAAATCGACCACATCTGCATCAGCCAAAAATGGAAACGGAACCTTGTTGATGTACAGAATAAACGTAGTGCCGATATCGCGTCTGATAATCACCTCCTCATCGGCGAAATACGCTTGCACATTGCGCGGATTCGTCGGCAGGAGGAAAGAGTTGGACGACGATTCAACACACGCCGACTGGAAGATGCCACGGTGAAACGGTCCTTCGTTAAAGAACTGGAGACGCGTGCTGCAGATATTCCGGAAAGTGGCAGCGTGGAAAACAAATGGACCGCCATCAAGAATGCCTTCATCGCCAGGTAGAGGAGCGAAGAGAAGCCAAAGCCGCGATAGAGCACGCTTAAAATCAATAACACAGAGATATGCTTCACACAAAACGGACCTAATGCAGAACAACACCTAGAAGAGCGACAGTTACACAGGCACAAAAATGCCTCGTACGGTCGTGATAACGGTCCTTTATAACATGTAAACGTTTGTACAGATTCATTGTTTCATGAGGAACCAAATACTGTTGAAAATATTGAAATCCAAGCTTCAATAAAACCACACGAGCTATTTTTGTGGCTGACCTAGGTGTTGTTCTGCATTAGATCCGTTTTCTGTGAAGCAAACATATCTCTGTTTTATTGATTATAAGCGTGAGCGATCAAAAACCAGAGGAGCTAAAGTCTTAGCTCGTCAACGATACGCGGCTCTTGAGAAGGAAGTAAAACGCTCATGTCGACGGGATAAGCGAGCGTGGGCAGACTCTCTGGCCGACGAAGGAGAGAGAGCCGCCGCAATCAGGGACATTCGCCTCCTCTACGATATCTCACAACGCTTAAGCGGGGCGAAGATGAATGCAACGATGCCTGTGAAAGACATGAATGATCAGTTATTGACCGACCCAACTGACCAGCTAAAACGCTGGTTCGAGCACTTCGAACAACTTTTTCAAGTGCCAGCCAGGCCATCACCACCTCGGCATGATCTGCCTAGGATCCAACGTATAACACGCGTCAATACCGAAGCTCCATCACTGTTAGAGATTCAAACAGCTATCCAAAGCATGAAATCGAATAAAGCCCCAGTTGTCGATCGCATATCAGCCGAGATGCTCAAAGCTGACCCCATGACATCCGCTCTATTACTTCATCGTTTATTTCGTAATATCTGGGACACCGCAACTTTTCCGGTGGACTGGATGCAAGGTATCTTAGTGAAGGTGCCCAAAAAGGGTCACCTGACTGTACGCGATAACTGGCGAGGCATTATGTTGCTGTGTACCGCTCTTAAAGTTCTATGCAAAATTATCCTAGCCGGGATTCAGGAGAAGATCGATGCGACTCTCCGGCGGCAGCAGGCCGGATTCCGTTCCGGAAGATCCTGTGTCGACCATATTGTCACGCTCCGCATCATTCTGGAACAGGTCAACGAATTCCAAGAGTCCCTTTACTTTGTATTCAGTGACTATGAAAAAGCTTTCGACCGTCTCAATCTCGAAAATAATGTGGGGCGCCCTGAGACGCAAGGGGGTTCCTGAGAAAATCATCGACCTCATCGAGGCACAGTACGAGGCCTTTTCGTGTAGAGTGCTGCGCAATGGGGTCTTGTCCGACCCTATCCGGGTTAGCTGGTGTGAGGCAAGGATGTATTCTATTACCGTTACTGTTCCTCATAGTAATCGACGAGATTCTGGTAGATGCGATTGACCGTGAACCAAACCGCGGGCTGTTATGGCAGCCTATAACCATGGAGCACCTAAATGACTTCGAATTGGCGGATGCTATTGCACTCCTCGCGCAACGGCGCTCTGATATGCAGAGTAAGCTCAACGACCTTGCCGAGCGCTACTCTTCGGCAGGCTTAGTCAACAACGTCAACAAAATCAAATCGTTGGATGTAAACACGGTGACTCCTTCCTGTTTTACAGTAGCCGGGCAACCAGTGGAGAATGTTGATAGCCTCCAGTATCTTGGTAGCCAAATGGCGTCAGACGGCGGTACCAAGATCGTCATAGACGCACGGATCAAGAAAGCATGGGCTGCCTTTGCGAGTTTAAGAAATATCTAAAAAAAAAAACAGGCAGATAAGTGAACGCACCAAAATACGAATTTTCACCAGAGGCCGATAGTAACAGAAATTTGGGATCGAAAGTGGGGCTGGGTCGGCCACACTCTACGTAGGGGCGGAAATCTGTAAACAAGCATTAGACTGGAACCCAGCAGGACATCGCAGCAGAGGCAGACCCAGAGGCTCTTGGCGGCGAAGCCTCAATAAAGAAATAAAAGGAGTCGACCGAAATATAACCTGGCAACAGATTAAAGCGATAGCTGGGCAACGCTCAGGATGGAGATCTTTCATGTCGGCCCTTTGAACCACCGGAGGTGTACAGGATTCAAAAGTTAGTAAGTCGGTTTGATAGATCTTACGCCGTAACAGTTATTTTTGGGTGAATGTCATTTTCAAGGAAATTCAGTTTTGAAGAAATAATGTTTTTACGCTTTTACTCAACAACGCAATCGTTGCCATTTGAGTGTATGTCTCTGTGAATAAAATACAGTTAAAACCAATTCTTACGTTCAAATGGGGGTTCTGAGAAAAACTGATTTATCCTTCTTGAGACCTTGTTGAGCTTTACAACTACTAACAGAAACCAACCGATTGTCCGAATCTTGCGAGAATAATTTACTTTTTATATAAGATTCTCAATCCACTATTATATACAACAGCAAGTTTAATATTGAGAGAAGTTTTCACCACATTACTAAGCACATTCTCATGGTGACTGTCGAAAAGGCGTCGTACTTGTTCTCTGTGTCGGCCATCGGCAGGTATAGATGCAACAGAAAATTACAGACAAAAATACGCCTTTCCAAATATCAAACACAATCCAGCAACAAAATTTCACTTTTTGCAATTCTCTGTTCCTGTAAATAATATTCGTCACATATCCAGTGTCTTCCATTTAAAATATTGATCCTGAAAAGGACCGGTTTATGCGCCTCGATACATATCCGCTGACGATTGTTGCGGATGGTCACTCAATGCTTCACCACGATTTGCTGTACTGCTGTACACTTGAGTACTGCTGATGAAGGCCACGCGATGATGATTCTGCAGCAACACGCCTACGAGCACCACCGATATCGATGCTGGGACCACAACCCGCTGGACGCAACAGACTCCGACGACTGCCACTGATGCCGATACAAGGACCGATGCGTCCAAGGAATCTCGAACAATAGGGCTCGTGCGCGTGTCAAAGCTGCTTTCTTGTATTCAATATAGTGAGTCGATGCCCAGCCCTTTTGTTTATATTTGTGGGTGCAAGTTTTATGTGCACTCATTACGAATAATAAAGGGGCGGAGCTAATGAGCCTATTTCATTAGATACAAAAAAGCAGCTTTCCCGCGTGCGCGAGCCACTTTCGCAAAGAGCGGTCCTACGCGGTTCCAGCATCGCACCCGGCAACCAGTTCGAGATTTTTTGGAGAGCGGTCCCAGTGACGACATCAGTGGTGTTCGCTCGTATAATTGGCGGATGCTGCAGATCCGGTTTGATGTTATTAAGCGTGTGGCCGATGGGCCCTCCTTAGCCGTGCGGTAAAACGCGCGGCTACAAAGCAAGACCATGCTGAGGGTGGCTGGGTTCAATTCCCGGTGCCGGTCTAGGCAATTTTCTGATTGGAAATTGTCTCGAGTTCCCTGGGCATAAAAGTGTCATCGTGTTAGCCTCATGATATACGAATGCAAAAATGGTAACTTGGCTTAGAAACCTCGTAGTTAATAACTGTGGAAGTGCTTAATGAACACTAAGCTGCGAGGCGGCTCTGTCCCAGTGTGGGGATGTAATGCCAATAAGAAGAAGAAGATGAAGAAGAAGCGTGTGGCCGTCGTCAGCAACATCATCAAAATTTCGAAATTCATCCATAATACACTTTCAGAAACAAAATTCAAATTTTAAAACCTGTACAAGCCTGCATAGCAAAAATATCTTTCTTGGCACTTATTTCCATCCGATTTGCGTACAAGTTGCGTTCGGCAGTAAATTTTACTATGAATATTAATAAATATAAACAATAAGACCTATCCACCATATAGTGTTATGTATTTGAGACTTTTTTTTTATAACTATACATATGTTTCTCAAACCTTTTGAACGAACTAGAAAGGCATCATCACTGCTAGGTGGATTGATCTGAGTTTTTATTGTGAAAATTACATTACAGTTAAACAAAAACCCTTTTGGAGTTTCTTTATTTTTAGGAATTCACTAAAATTTATGTCAGTTATTTATATTTTTCAACATTCATTTGAAGCTCGGATCGCTGTTAATCTCCAAATTAATTAACTGCGATCCCCAAAACCTGAATCACTTCTCCTTAGCAAGAGAATATCGATAATAAAATTTCAACTGTCTAAGACGAGTTTAGTACTTTCCATTTGATTCCATCACGTTTTGTTATCTTTACAGGTATTTCGACCTCAACAGTGAGACCGTCTGTGTTGTACGAGACTCTGAAGACGGCGTCACGGTTGAGGAAGAAATACTTTTTAAGGTAACAACACGTAGTGGAATTAGGTACATGAAAAGTACTGAACTCGTCTTAGCCAGTTGAAGACATTCCACTAAAAAAGCCTAAATATTTTTTCTCATAAAATTTCATGTATCTGAATTTCCGCTCAGTAAAGTGTCACACATGACTGAGCCTACCAAACAAGCGGAACAAATTTGGGTTACTATCAAGGTATCCTTCAACACCGCTCATAAGGGTTCCCGTCTCGCTTTTCTTCAGCATCCTTGCGGTTTGTGGAGTATTTTGTCGGTGAAGGACGCTCAATGATGGAAGAGATGTTTATTCTGCAGAATAAAATTGATAAATCGCGGACTCGCCTGTTCGCAGATCTCAAGAAAACTTACGAGTTCAGTGAAACAAATTGAACTGCTCTATTGCTCTAGCACAAAGTTGTTTAGGCTGACTTTTGGGAGGCTGAACACATGTCGAACATTCGACTTGCTCATAATGTTATTACATATTTTGAAGCAGGGCGCACAGAGCAACATGTCTTATGTGCTGCTTGAATATTGTGGATACTTATTGGAGAGGGTTGATACTATAAACACAGCCAAGCTCAAGTAATGGTGGCAGGTAGACACCAAGGCAGCCCAAATGTTGTTGATTCCATGAAGCAAGCAATTTCTGGATCAATTCAATACTGGTCAACGCACGAGTATGATCATCCGATTTTAGAACCGTTATAAATGCCTTTGATCTACACATTTGTTACATTGATATCGATTAAACTCATGCAAGTAATAATAATTTGACAACATTCACACAGTAGCTGAGAAAAGCAAAGTTTTACCTCCCCCCCCACCCACATTTCACACTATCCGCTCGTCCTGTACACTTTTTAGCAGATAACATCAGGATACCGAAGGATAACACGAGCTTCCCCCGAAGATGGATGAATGAATCCCCTCTAAACGGAACATACTGTAACAGTGCGCGACTAGAGCAAGGCATATACACATTTATATTTGGCAAACACGGACCGGCAAACTAGGATATGTGGATGAGGTAGCAATGAAAGGAATTTGGAAATTCTTCACAGATCGTAAATCCAAATGAGGCTTAAACTTTTAATGTCCTGCCTGCCACCGTCATCGACCGCCAACTACAACAACTACGCAGCGTTCGCTTTTTTCCGTTTGGATTGCTTTTTTCTGTAGTTGCTTACTCTCATCCTTCGTAATATGTTTCGTGGCTGGTGCGGGTGGAGGTGCGAAAGGACGAAGGATTCGCTGCACGTTTTTTTTCTCCGAAGCAAAGATATGAACTTACCTGCTGCAATAGTAACCTGCAGAAAACAGCAGGTGAGTGGGAGACGGAATCGATCAAACTGGCAATTGGGTTCGAAACCTTGGTTCGGATTTGTTGGGATGAAGGTGAAGCTGAAACAAATGAGCAAAATATACGCCCCCGAACCGAAGATTGTCTAGGATTGATAGTATCGAGGATTCGGGGATGAACGCATGGGTTGGATTGTTATTATTTTTGTGGTGGTGGAATTGGGATGGTGAAGCATTTATCATTACTTCGTTAAGTGGGTGGAAGGAAACAATAAACCGTATTTGAACCCCATCAAGAACGAAAACCGCAAGTGTATGTCGCTTTTTTAAAGTATCAGCAGTTGGTGAAAAAAACAATTATTTGAATTCTACGGCTGAAATGAAAAATCTAACGATGCCTGATTGAAAGAAGCTAATTTGCAAGGATCTATGTTGTTAGGTAAAGTTAGTTAGTTGTATTAGAAAAAAAATATTTCTTAAGTCAACCTTCTAAAATACTGATAATATTCCGTTTTGGCTCAAATACCGTACATGACTCATATTCAAAATACTGGCATTTTAACACCCTGAGAATAAAAATTTGTATTCGTTTTTAGTACAAAGGATAAAAATTTTAATTGATTTTATTCAAATTTCGAATACTTTACAATAAATAACTAACGTCAAAACGGCTGCTTAATAGCGAGTCTTGGAATATGAATCAAGACGGTACAAATTAGACTATGGTTCGGAAAAATATTTTAGAATATTTAAAATCGTGTGAAACGATTAAATTGAATAACCAAATTTTTATTAGAGACATGATTAAAGTTTTAGAAGGTCAAAATCGTTACGCACAAACAAACCTTTGTTCGTTAAATGTAAAGCAAGACATGTCTGAAACTGAACCATTTGGAAAGATCCCACCAGGCGGATACAACCATTCAAAATGCAATCCAAATCCATTCAAAATCCAACCCAAATACAATTTTATAGCAATTCAAATTTAAATTCAATCCAGATCCAATCCAAATGCAAACTAAATCCAAATCCAATCCAATCCAAACCAATCCAAACCAGTCCAAACCAATCCAAACCAATCCAAACCAATCCAAACCAATCCAAACCAATCCAAACCAATCCAAACCAATCCAAACCAATCCAAACCAATCCAAACCAATCCAAACCAATCCAAACCAATCCAAACCAATCCAAACCAATCCAAACCAATCCAAACCAACCAAACCAATCCAAACCAATCCAAACCAATCCAAACCAATCCAAACCAATCTAAACCAATCCAAACCAATCCAAACCAATCCAAACCAATCCAAACCAATCCAAACCAATCCAAATCCACCCAAACCAATCCAAACCAATCCAAACCAATCCAAACCAATCCAAACCAATCCAAACCAATCCAAACCAACCAAACCAATCCAAACCAATCCAAACCAATCCAAACCAACCAAACCAATCCAAACCAATCCAAACCAATCCAAACCAATCCAAACCAATCCAAACCAATCCAAACCAATCCAAACCAATCCAAACCAATCGAAACCAATCGAAACCAATCGAAACCAATCCAAACCAATCCAAACCAATCCAAACCAATCCAAACCAATCCAAACCAATCCAAACCAATCCAAACCAATCCAAACCAACCAAACCAATCCAAACCAATCCAAACCAATCCAAACCAATCCAAACCAATCCAAACCAATCCAAACCAAACCAACCAAACCAATCCAAACCAATCCAAACCAATCCAAACCAATCCAAACCAATCCAAACCAATCCAAACCAATCCAAACCAACCAAACCAATCCAAACCAATCCAAACCAAACCAATCCAAACCAATCCAAACCAACCAAACCAATCCAAACCAACCAAACCAATCCAAACCAATCCAAACCAATCCAAACCAACCAAACCAATCCAAACCAATCCAAACCAATCCAAACCAATCCAAACCAATCCAAACCAATCCAAACCAACCAAACCAATCCAAACCAATCCAACCAACCAACCAACCAATCCAAACCAATCCAAACCAATCCAAACCAATCCAAACCAATCCAAACCAATCCAAACCAATCCAAACCAATCCAAACCAATCCAAATCCAATCCAAATCCAATCCAAATCCAATCCAAATCCAATCCAAATCCAATCCAAATCCAATCCAAATCCAATCCAAATCCAATCCAAATCCAATCCAAATCCAATCCAAATCCAATCCAAATCCAATCCAAATCCAATTCAAATTCAATTAAAATCTGATTCGAGTCAAATGCAATCCAAAATATAACCAAATCCAATTTAAACACAACCTTAATCTAATCCAAACCAATTTTTAATGCATTTTTTGGGCTAACGAAATAACAGATCATTTTTTTAATAACCAGTTGTTTGAGTCCAGAGAAGCAAATTTGTTGATTTCTGCTCTATAAATGTTTATAACACCATGCACCTTGCATCAGTATCGAGCAAAACCTAAATCCAGAAACCATCATAAACTAAATTTGCTAGCAACTTGCTATTCTGCTAGCCCAAAATTTGTTTGACCCGAAACAATTTAGTTGCTTGGACAACCTCCCTCGTTCCCCCCGCTTGGCCTTGTTCGGCTGTCCAGAAATCACACAGAGCAAACAACAAACAAAGCGAAACGCACACATGCACATCCGGCCGACACATTTCTTCTTATTTTCGGGCGACACCGGCACAAAGAACAACCGGAGTTCAAAGCAGGTGCCAAAACACGTGATTGTAGATGGAAAAGATTTATGACCCTCCGGGTTTATTCCTTTTTTTTGACCGACGACGGAAGATATAGGCGATGACGCATACTGGCGCATGCATACAGACGGCATTCCATGATAATAGATATAGGGGTTAGCCGCCTGGATGTAGGCTGGCGAACGTGCTTTTTGATTTTATAACGCAACAATTTAGGGTATTATTCACTCCAAAGTTTAGCTTTCTGTAAGAGATTCGTATACTCAAATGTTCTGTGTAAGAACCTACCATAATGTGTATAAAACTTTGACTCAGTAGAAACGAATTGATCAAATTTCTGTCTGTCTGTATTGATTGTATGCACGATAGCGAACAAAAAGTTTTCAACTTTTTATATGTAAATCGCAACTAATTTAATCGCCAACAAATGCGTTCAACAGAAACGAAGTTTGCATGATATTTGATTGTGATTAACTTTGCGTTCAAAAGCGACTCAAAAGAGATGTCTCTGGATTTGTTATTTACAATAAACCTCGCACCCAACTCCTCATACCACGAATATGCCCCTGACTGTACTTCAAAAACTACAAACATTCTCATTATTTATTGATACTTTATGAATGTGATTTGAATTTCCTAGACAGTTTTAAACATATCTTATTAGGGTTCAAAATTTACAGACCAATTCTCGCTTAACTTTTCAAAAGGACCTAAGTAACATTTTTTTTCATGAATTAATTTGAATAGCGCAATCAATAGCTGTCATGTTAATATGTTGATTGCGATATTCAAATTAATTCATAAAAAAATGTTACTTAGGTCCTTTTGAAAAGTTAAGCGAGAATTCTATACCAACATTTATTCCGCCAGACTATAATGACGTTTTTATACCATTCAAGAGCTTCATTGGTTTTTCATGATTCTTTGAGTTGGTTTAGCATCCCAAATTTACAGATCTTTGCTATGTTTTGCTTACAGAAAAGGGAGCGCAAAAATCAAACCCCAAGCACCGGTCGTGAAAGGACACCGGAGAGAGTCGTAAACACGCAAAATGACATTAGAATACGGATGAGTCGGTGTCGTGTTGGTTCAGTGGATCAGCACCACGGAAGGGCTGCGGCGTGGAAATGATAGTGACAAGGAATGGGTAATAGCATTCCAGCATTAGATCAAAGTTCAACGAACGTACCCCGATGGGCGGAGAGGGAGTAAAAAATCATGAATTTTTGAAAACTACTCATCCTTGCTACCCAGGTAATCGTTTCTTATGCTACGATGGTAGTGGATTCTGTGAAAAATGGTAGGAGTTTATTTTTTAAATGGCTTATTGTATTTTCTTCGTTTGTTTTGTTTCGTTCGATGAAATACATGCAAACAAGCGTTCCCGAATTCGTGAACCAGCTGAAATACACCGTGTTTAAGGGATTTATGTCTTGATGGATTCGGGTAGAGTCCTATACTCCTATAAGCAGAGTGCCGCCAAGTGTCAAAATTGGAACAGGTCTGGTCAGAAATGGTCTGATACAAACAAATGTTCGTTCCAAATGAGCAGGAATCCTGTCAAATGTGGCTCATGGCAGCATGGATTTGCGAACACCGGTTACGTTTTCCAGAACGTTCCCAAAACCGTGGTACAAAACACACTGTAATATTGTTAGTTCACGCTTCATGAACGCTTTTTTGCGTGCAGACCTTGTTATAATATTATTATTATAATCTATAGAGAGTAATAGAATATTGAGACTACAATCTTTTTGACAAGTACATACCTTGATGCCAAAAGTCATACATTTAATTTTGACTGGGAATAATGGGTATGACATTTCGTATCAAGATACCCTTTGGCAAGTAATTTAGCTGGTACAAAGTATGAACAGGCCTTGTTATATAGGGGTTATCACGCGTAGGAGGTTGAGGGTTCGAGGCCCTCCAAGACACGTAGAATCGTTTTTGCAAATTTCATATCAATTTGTCCATTTCGAAACATGTGCACAGCCAGAATGTTTAACAAAAAATAATTTCCGTACGACCGGGTTGTCGAATAATACGCAATTAATTGTAACCACATTACATTCACCATTGCCTTATTGCGGGCAAACGCCTACTTTGAAGAAGGTATCACATCCACCATTGCCCTAATCCGGAGAAGCGCATACTTTTAAAGAAGTAATCACATCCCCCCTTGCCTCAATCCGAGCAAGCGCCTAGTTTTAATGAAGGGATCACATCCTTCATTGCCTTGATTCGGATGAGCATTTTTATGTTTATGGCGAGCACATGGGCCTCAGGGCCCTCCTTAGCCGTGCGGTAAGACACGCGGCTACAAAGCAAGACCATGCTGAGGGTGGCTGGGTTCGATTCCCGGTGCCGGTCTAGGCAATTTTCGGATTGGAAATTGTCTCGACTTCCTTGGACATGAAAGTATCATCGTGCTAGCCTCATGATATACGAATGCAAAAATGGTACCTTGGCTTAGAAACCTCGCAGTTAATAACTGTGGAAGTGCTTAATGATGAACACTAAGCTGCGGGGCGGCAATGTCCCAGTGTGAGGATGTAATGCCAATGAAGAAGAATCCTTCAACCAATGTGCGTATGAATTGATAAAAAATAATTTCCGTTTTCTTTTTGCGGACAAAATATCACAAGTCTTGGTCCGGTTTGGCTGAACCCCGACCATTCATTCAGTCTAAGGCCGAAGTTGCCTGTGCGGTATATAAGAGTCTTCTCCATTCGGCTCGGTCCCTGGCTACATGTCGCCAACCACGCAGTCTACGGAGGGTACGCCAACGTTTTCCACTTGATAGATCCACCTTGCCCGCTGCGCACCTCGCCTTCTTGTGCCCGTAGGATCGTTGTCGAGAACCATTTTCACCGGGTTACTGCCCGACATTCTGGCCACGTGCCCGGCCCAACGCAATCGTTCGATTTTCGCGGAGTGAACGATGGATGGTTCTCCCCGCAGGTCATGCAACTCACCTCCTCAAGGCACCGTCCGCCATCTGCACCCCACCATAGATGGTACGCAGCACTTTCCTTTTGAAAACTCCAAGTGCGCGTTGGTCCTCCACGAGCATCGTCCAGGTCTCGTGTCCGTAGAGGACTACCGGTCTAATGAGCGTTTTGTAGATTGTCAGTTTGGTCCGGCGGCGAACTCTATTCGATCGGAGCGTCTTGCGGAGTCCAAAGTACGTACGATTTCCAGCCACTATGCTCGATTTTCAACACTTTCTGTCTTGTCCAGCAAATCTCCTGCAGCGCCTCGACGTCGAAGTTGTGGGGATGTAATTCATCGTAGATCATCCTGTCGCAACCTGTGAAACCTAGCTGTTCCAAGCTTCCAATCGTGATACTTCATTCGTCGCCTAGGTCTTTGCCGATTATATCGAGTTGTATTATCTGTTATAACCAGGGAATGTAAAGTAACAACATTGTCAATAACAACAACATTGTCCTCTCTTGTAAATGTTGGGACAAACTCAACTCGCAATAAGCGTTTGTTCCAAACTGTAACAGAATAGGACAATGATCGCCTGCCGCGAATTTTGAGATCTAGCCGGGTTTTGATGATGTTTTTGGTAAAATAAGTAGGGGAACCGCTCCTTGAATTCATACCATGTACCCAAATCAATACCATTCGAAAACAAAGAATTGGTGCGCAAATTGTTTTATTTCTCATTTTTGTGAATTTTGTCAGCAGTGAGCACGCCGGATAACAACAAAACACGACACAAATTGAGCCTAAATTACCTGTTTTGCGAATGTTATTGATATAGGAGCATGTTAAAAATAATGGAACAGATACCCTATCAGTTATTAATGTTTAGACATAAACTTAACCATCTGTTTACATGATCTGTGTTTTACTTCTGAAATAGACCAGTTATCGCAGTTTGGAAA
The DNA here is from genome assembly GCF_024139115.2 of Armigeres subalbatus. Lineage (NCBI taxonomy): Eukaryota > Metazoa > Arthropoda > Insecta > Diptera > Culicidae > Armigeres > Armigeres subalbatus. The sequence continues at coordinate 69,417,875 of NC_085141.1, forward strand.
GTTCATAACAATTGCCTCTCCATGTTTGTTGCAAATAAAATGGAACGCAGATGAGGACGACGGGTTATCGTTATTCTGCTTTGCTGCTTGTCTTTCGCATTTTTCAGCGAATTACATTCCTTGCTTATAACTAGTTTTATGAACACAAAAAAAATATGCCATAAGTCCGTTATGCCAAATGACCCTCAATTTTGTCACTTTTTTCAATTATGCCAAATGTCCGTTATGCCTAATGGCGTTAGGCCAATTGACCCGCTCCCGGTGGAGGTTAGTACTCGGATTCTGATGGCTTTTCCGCAAACGGGACCTTTAAGTGGTATTGTTGTGTAGGGGTTATCATACCTATCTAGAGAGTTCGAGTCCCTCCCAGACACGTGGATTCTTTTTCTTAAATTTTCTTATCAATTTGTCCATTTCGAAACATGTGCTGTGCATATGCACCGCCGAGATATTTTACAAAAAAAATGAACAGGCTATTATAGGATGTCGAATGTTCTAGAATAAGTGTCAGGCCTAGAACGCCTTTGGAAATTCTTACTAGAGTTTAAGACTGAGATTGTTTCAGAATTTTATTTTAAAATTATTTGGAAATTCTGGAATTTTTTTTGTTTTGATTTTCTTTCAAAAACTTGGAAGTTTGGAATTTTTCCTCTATTTTTTCTAGTCTATTGGAAAATCCTTAAAAAAACTTATTCTAAAATTTCTCTAAGGCTTCAAACCAAAAATATCTTAAGGAATTACTTTGGGAAATCTACAGGAATTGCTTGCTCCTCCAGAAAATTCCTTTGAAAATTCTTTCTGAAACAGGAATTACATGGAGCAGTTACTGGAGAAATTTTATGCAAAATACCTTAAAGAATTCCTAGAGGAACTTCCGGAGGAATTCCTGGAGGAACTTTCAGAGTAATTCCTACCGGAATTCTTCCGGAAGTTCCTCCAGGAATTTTTTAGGAAACTCCTCCAAAAGTTCCTTCCGGAGGAATTCCTGGAGGAACTTCCGGAGGAATTCCTGGAGGAACTTCCGGAGAAATTCCTGGAGGAACTTCCGGAGAAATTCCTGAAGGAACTTCCGGAGGAATTCCCGGAGGAACTTCCGGAGGAATTCCCGGAAGAACTTCCGGAGGAATTCCCGGAGGAACTTCCGGAGGAATTCCCGGAGGAACTTCCGGAGGAATTCCCGGAGGAACTTCCGGAGGAATCCCCGGAGGAACTTCCGGAGGAATTCCCGGAGGAACTTCCGGAGGAATTCCTGGAGGAACTTCCGGGGGAATTCCTGGAGGAACTTCCGGAGGAATTCCCGGAGGAACTTCCGGAGGAATTCCCGGAGGAACTTCCGGAGGAATTCCCGGAGGAACTTCCGGAGGAATTCCCGGAGGAACTTCCGGAGGAATTTCCGGAGGAATTTCCGGAGGAACTTCCGGAGGAATTCCCGGAGGAACTTCCGGAGGAATACCCGGAGGAACTTCCGGAGGAATTCCCGGAGGAACTTCCGGAGGAATTCCCGGAGGAACTTCCGGAGGAATTCCCGGAGGAACTTCCGGAGGAATTCCCGGAGGAACTTCCGGAGGAATTCCCGGAGGAACTTCCGGAGGAATTCCCGGAGGAACTTCCGGAGGAATCGGAGGAACTTCCGGAGGAATTCCCGGAGGAACTTCCGGAGGAATTCCCGGAGGAACTTCCGGAGGAATTCCCGGAGGAACTTCCGGAGGAATTCGGGGAGGAACTTCCGGAGGAATTCCCGGAGGAACTTCCGGAGGAATTCCCGGAGGAACTTCCGGAGGAATTCCCGGAGGAACTTCCGGAGGAATTCCCGGAGGAACTTCCGGAGGAATTCCCGGAGGAACTTCCGGAGGAATTCCCGGAGGAACTTCCGGAGGAATTCCCGGAGGAACTTCCGCAGGAATTCCCGGAGGAACTTCCGCAGGAATTCCCGGAGGAACTGCCGCAGGAATTCCCGGAGGAACTGCCGCAGGAATTCCCGGAGGAACTTCCGGAGGAACTTCCGGAGGAATTCCCGGAGGAACTTCCGGAGGAATTCCCGGAGGAACTTCCGGAGGAATTCCCGGAGGAACTTCCGGAGGAATTCCCGGAGCAATTCCCGGAGGAACTTCCGGAGGAATTCCCGGAGGAACTTCCGGAGGAATTCCCGGAGGAACTTCCGGAGGAATTCCCGGAGGAACTTCCGGAGGAATTACCGGAGGAACTTCCGGAGGAATTCCCGGAGGAACTTCCGGAGGAATTCCCGGAGGAACTTCCGGAGGAATTCCCGGAGGAACTTCCGGAGGAATTCCCGGAGGAACTTCCGGAGGAATTCCCGGAGGAACTTCCGGAGGAATTCCCGGAAGAACTTCCGGAGGAATTCCCGGAGGAATTTCCGGAGGAATTCCCGGAGGAACTTCCGGAGGAATTCCCGGAGGAACTTCCGGAGGAATTCCCGGAGGAACTTCCGGAGGAATTCCCGGAGGAACTTCCGGAGGAATTCCCGGAGGAACTTCCGGAGGAATTCCCGGAGGAACTTCCGGAGGAATTCCCGGAGGAACTTTTTGGGCGTTAGAGGAATGGTTTCGGGCGTTTTTTGCATATAAAGTATTTCGGCCATAATATCAGAGCCCATAGTCCGATCCGACCAATTTCCAATAGGAGACAATGGGAAAAAAATCTTCATTACTAATGTAATCTTAGAACGGTGTGCAAACTAGCGACTGAAAAACTATTACGATCTTGAGAAGTGGTAAATAAGTAGAGAGAAGTGAGACGGCTCAGTTTTCACCGCTAATTTCTCACTTTTCAAATGACCTATTAGGCCAGTTGTCCTGCTCGGCCAAATGACAGGTTCGGCCAAATGACCTTTTCGTCCGAATGACTTTCGACAAGGCCTAATGGTTTGTTCGGCCTAGTGGCATTCGATCAAATGGCTTTCGGCCAAATGACCTTTCCCCGTTTTAGACATTACTTACTCCTTTGGTACCTTACCTCTTATGGAACGTACACAAGGTCAAGCAGTTTGACTAACATTGACTCCACCTCTCGTTTATTCAAACATCCATCAAGTTTTACCAACAGCGGCACGAACAATCAATTTATTCGACCAACAATATCACACACGAACGACCGAAGCACCAACTCGAGCACCAACCATCAAAAAATATATGGGCGTTTGTGCAACTTCACTACAAATGCTCAAACATGTTCGGCGAACCTTGACTCCACCCCCGACAACTCAAACCAAAATCAAACCGTTTTAATTTTTTCCAACCGAGCCGCCAACTGTCAAATGGTTGTTCGAACAACTTCACACACGTTCAAACAAAGCAGCAATCGAAGCGTTTTCGTGGGGGCGGAGTCAATGTTCGTCGAACTGCTTGACTGGTGTGTACGTTGCATTATACAAGGCACGTTCATAAGGGGCCCCACACACGCTCCGACATGTTGTACAACTTTGACTCCACCCCCAAGTTTGTGCGACCAATTCAGTTTGTACAACCGTCTGACGAACAGTTGGTACAACCAAAACTCCAACAAACGTAACATTTCGTCATTTTCTTTCTGTATATGCTGATGTGTTTGGTGCTTTTTCACGAATACTGAATTGGATGAATTGAATTGGAATGAAATTGGATTGGAGTGCAATTAGATTATATTTGAATTGGAATGGGGTTAGAATTAGATTGGTTGTGGATGGAATTGAACTTTATTGGAACGTGAATGGCATATTATTGGAATTTTAGTGATGATGGATTGGAATGCGATTGATATTCGTTAAGAGTTGAAAGTGGATTTGAATTGTATTGGAATCGGATAGGCACAGTCCATACAGGAATTCATCCGGATGCTCATCCCGGAATTTATCCGGAAGTTTTCCAGAAGTTTTTCCCGGAGTTCCTTCGAAAGATTTTTTTTTGAATTCCTTCAGATGTTCCTTCCGGAATTTGTCCAGAAGTTCCTACAGAAATTTCTCCGGAAGTTCCTCCCAGAATTTATCCGGAAGTAATAGAATAGGATTGTCCCAAGTTCAAGTTCCTCCAAGAATTCCTCCTGAATTCCTCCAACAGTTTTTGCCGGAACTCCTCCAGGAAGTTCCTCCCGGAATTACACCGGAAATTCCTCCAAGAATTGCTGTGGAAGCTCCACCCGGAATTCAACCGGAAGTTCCTCCTGGAATTCCTCCCGGAAATCCAACTGAAGTTTTCTCCCGAAATTTCTCCGGAAGTTCCTCCCAAAATTCCTCCGGAAGTTCCTCCCGAAATTCCTCTGGAACTGCCATAATCTGAAAAAGTGACGTATACGCCATTTTCCAAAAATGGTGTTAACAAGTACTACTCATCGAGCTCTTTAACAGAAAAATGGAAAACATGCATGTTGTAAAATGACGGTTATGACACTTTTCCAGATTACGGCAGGGAAGTTCCTCCCGCAATTCCTTCCGAAATTCCTCCGGAAGTTCCTCCCGCAATTCCTCCGGTAGTTCCTCCCGGAATTTCTCCAAAGTTCCAAATTCAAGTTCCTCTTAAAGTTCTTCCCGGAATTCCTCTGGAATTTTCTCCCGGAATTCCTCCAGAAGTACCTCCAGCAATTCTTCCGGAATTCCTCCAGATATTCCTCTCGGAGTTCCTCCGGAAATTCCTCCCATAGTTCTTCCGCAAATTCCTCAAGGAAATCTTCTGGCAGTTCCTCCAGGTATTCTCCTCATCCCCTGGAAGTTCCTCCAGGAATTTCTCAGAATATTCCTCCCGGAATTCTGAAATTCCTCCAGGAATTCCGAAGTTCCTCCCGGAATTTCTCAAGAAATTCCTCTAGGAATTCCTCAGGATGTTCCTTCTGGATTTCCTCAGGAATTCCTCCGCAAGCCTCTCAAGCAATTCTTCCGTAAGTTCCTCTAGGGATTCCTCCGGAAGTTCCTCCAGGAATACCTCCGGAAATTTCTCCCAGAGTTCCTCCAGAAATTCCTTCCAGGAAATTCTCCGGAAGTTCCTCCAGGAACTCATTCAGAAGTTGCTCTAGGTATTCTTCCGCAAATTCCTTCAGGAATTTCTTCGGAAGTTCCTCCAGGAATTCCCTCGTAAATTACTACGTTGTTCCCTCCGGAACTCCGGAACTCCCCAAGAGGTTGCTCCAGAAATTCCATAGAAAAATCCAGTTATTCAAGGATTTTCTACGGAACTTCCTACAGGAATTCCTCCTCTAAGCTCCTCTAAGAATTTCTCCAGAAGTTACTCCAGGAATTCCACAAAAAGTTCTTCTGGAATTCCTCTGGATGTTCCTTCAGGAACTTCTCCGCAATTTCCTCAAGGAATTCCTTCGGGAGTTTCTCAATAGATTACATCGGAAGTATCTTTAGGAGTTCCTCCATGTATTCCTCTTGGAATTCATCCGGAAGGTCCTCCTTGAGTTCCTTTTGAAAGTCCTCAATGTATTCCTCCGGATTTTTTTTCCCAAAGTTTTTTTCTTTTTCAATCTGTGGATTTTCCATAGGAAATCGAATCCGTCAATGAATTCCACTAAAAATTGCTTAAATATTTCAAGCGTGAATTCTTTCTCAAATTTCCCCGGATTTTTTAAGATATGCTCTTTCGGAAATTCTATCAGTAATTCCGCAATCAATTCCTCTGAGAAGTTCTGCAAAAGTTCTTTTTGGAGTTCCTCCAGAAAATCCCCTAAAACATTTTTTAAATCACTTCTCCAACACAACAAACATTACCTACTCAATCACAGAATTTCCCGCCGAAAATCCCAAAAAAATCTCCATATAGCGGAGGTATTTTAAAATGGTGTTCATATGGAAATTTTCATAAAACATCTGACTCTGAAATTTTTGAATATTATCTTATTTTCTGTTTTATCGCAAAAATCACTTTCTGCTCCTGGATATTCCAGCAGAAGAATTGAAAGCAACAATGTTGTACAACAACACCACAGACAATACAACTTGGTTGATAAGAAAATTATTTCGAGCTTTTTAGTGGAATGTTTTCACCTGTCATAAGACGAGTTTAAACAATCCCATTGAATTCCACCACTTAATTGTATCTTGACAGATACGTATTTCGACCTCAACAGTAAGGCCGTCTTCAGTGTCTCGTACTTGACTCGACTTCGACTTGGTTGTACAACATACGACTCCGCCCACCACAAGTCGGAGCAAAATCAAACAGTTTTGATTTCATCCGACCAACTTTACAACTTTGAAACCGTCCGTCCGACAGTCGTACAACTTGCCCACAGACGATCCGACTTTACTCCGACTCAACCAAATTTCCTGGAGGCGGAGCCAAAGTTGTACAACACGTCGGAGCGTGTGTGGGGCCCCTAACAGAGTAAGGTATCAATACGAAATTAGGTATTATTGAGTTATGTCCCCCTGCTCGGGCAATGGTGCTTTGACGCTTAATTTTTTTTTTTGGTCTTTATTTACATGATTTTTTTTTTTAATTTAATTCATGTTCATACCTGAGTGTTTTCAATTCATAACATCAGTCGTCGCCCCGTAAATCCAAATATCACATGTGCAATTTATTGTCGTCTAGGCAACAAGGACTGGTCAGTTCCTCGAGGCACCCGGAGGTCAGCACTCCGAAGTACAGCAATCAATCACTTCTATTTTGAACACTGGGATATTCTTCATCCTATTTGTTGCAATCGAACCGAACACAAGAAAGAACTTCACAACAAGTCGTCGATTCGAGTTGAGTCGTCCATTTTCTATAAGATTTTTTTTTCTTTTGGTTGGACGCACAGCATCTTGGCACACTCAGGTACGAAAACAGCACAAGAGAACCGTCATAGTTCGGCAAAATGCTCCAATTGCTACAGGTTTTAAATGGCAGGAAAAGCACCATTTCACTTGGTAACGTTTCACTCGCTGCTTCATGCCTCTTCTGCACGGACCAGTTGGTCCGTCCAAAACGAAACAGTTTTGATGTTTGCTCACCCGATTTCTGGCACTGGTACTGGTCTGGATTCTGGTACTGCCAGTTGATTGATGTATTGAGGAATAACGTGGTGGTGTAATTGCGAGCTGTGTGTTATATGGCGAGTGCAGGAGAAGCAGTACATTGTCGAATAAATCAAGAAATTTATTTCTCGATTCGAGAAATAGTTTTCCAGTGAAATGGTATCCACTAGTTGTGAAGATTTTCTTTGAAGTGTACGTTGCATCAAGACTTTCTTGTCTCTGAGGAGTAAATAGAAAGGCTTCAATGCAACTAGCCTCCAATCCTGAAAGAGAGTAAGTAAAAATTCTGCATGAAAGGAAAAGGAAGCGTCTTATCATTAGTGGTGAAATGGCATATCCGTTCTTGCGTATTGCTTTATACTTTCTGCCCTCTATTCTTCGTTTGATTATAGGTACCGTCATCGGGGGTGACTATGGGTCAAATGAGGTTGAGAATGGAACAATGTTTTATCAATTCTCAGAGAACAAGACAACTAAATTATGATAGATATTTCTTAACGGTTTTGTTATTCGACAATTCTTGTTGCATTGAGCATTGAGAGTGATGGCCCTTTATCACTCCCCGATGACGGTACTCAATTTTTAGGATGTTCTTCTTTAACGGAAATGCAAAGAACTTGACGCAATTTTGACTACAGTTAAAGTTTGGCAAATTTATTACATTTTTTTTATGTTGATATAAATATTGGCAAAAACCCCACACCACGGCTGCCTTAAGGTGATTATAGAATGAAGCCCGTGGTGAATTTCAAATTCACCACACGTTTAACTACATACATTTCCACATTTCGTACGGTGCCGAAACTCAAATTATGATTGTTCAGCATAACTAAGCAAACGATCTACCATTATTTCAGCTTCATACGCGTTATGGTTCTTTCATCTCGTGCTCTTGAAAAAAATATTGGAAAAGCACGTGGTTTACAAAATGGCCGATTTCTGGCTTCATTCTATAATCACCTTAATAATAATGGTCCATTTGCTGGAATTCAAAACGACATTTGATATTAACTTTCATATTTTACTTATTGATCTTAAAAAAAAAACAATTAAAAGTCAACGACTTGTTTGGAAGTACAAAATTGTCTATGGAAAACACCTATCATGAAAACGCATTCGCAAAATTAAGTCCCGACCACAACGATAACTGCCGAACGCCGTTGTGTAAGGGACAGTAAACTGCCAGGTTATAACAAATCAAAGCTCCAAAGAAAGTTGGATGTGTCTGTTTAACTTTTACGGCGGATATGTGTCACCGTAACTCAGAGGTGGAAAACTTTTCCAATAAGTTTTCCTCTAGATGTGTTCTGTCAACATCCGTAGGATCATGAGTAGGTGGACGGTTCTTCCGAAATGGGTGCCGTTTGCCAAGCCATCAATGCATTCAATTTAAAGTTTGTGCAAACTTCATCAGCGTAGAATGACACGCGTTCGGTTCGTGTGCTTTAACTAAGTTGTCTGAATGTGATTTCATTTGTCAAATTGATCGATATAATAAAGTTAATTGCAAGGGAATATTCAGAGGGGGCAGCGGGGCCAGTTTCTTCTCCCTAAATAGTGAAATGTTTGAAATAAAAAATCATTTCCATATCCATTCACACTAGAGCTAATTTGGGAACCAATCATGTACAGAAATAGGTGGTTGAAAAGCTTATCAAAAACAAAGTCAATGTCGTTGAAACCCAGGATCCGCAATACATAAAACACTGGGTGCCATTAAATCGGTAGTTGGCATTGCTAACGAAGAGTGCCGCACCATAAAACGGGAATGATGGTCGTCAATAATGGAAATCGGTGCAGGAGGCGTCAATTAGAGTCGGCGCCTGTAATATATTTGTTTTTCAGTTCATATTGGATATATAAAAAAAAATTATATTTTATTCCTGTGAGTTTTTTCAAATAAAATATGTACTTATAACATTTCGTTCTACGAAGGGTTCTGAGAAAAATCCCATATGGGATTCTTAGGATTCCGCTTGAGATTTCAAGAAGCAACCACTCAAGATTCTGAGCAAAATTCGTTCGAGATTCTAAACAGAATACGTCTAGAACTCTGAATAGAATCCGTTTGAGATTCTGAAACGAATCCGTTCGGGACTCTGTACAGAATCTGTTGAGGATTTTAAACAGAATCCGTTTAGAATTCTGAAGAGTATCTGTTCGTGATTCTAAACTGAACTCCGAGTCCGATCGCGGTTCGTAGCAGTATCCTTTCGGAAATCGTTTGAAATGTTGAATAGAGACCGATTAGGGGGCTACGAAATGGTGAGTTGACATCCGGGAAGGAGCGCCTAACATAGCTCTGGTCCTCACAAGTTCTAATACTCACGCTTCCACAGGTCTTCCGATGACAATTGACCGCCAGCTAAGGGTTGCGTACTTAGCTGGTAGGGTAGCCTGAACACTGTTGCCCTTCTGACATCAAGATCTGTTTGGGCGACTGCAATGCGAAGATCGGATCCGACAACTCGAACCATGAGCGCATTATGGGACGCCATGGTTTCGGAGAAATGAGCGAAAACGGAGAGCTGTTCGCAGAATTTTGTGGCAATAACGACATGGTGATCGGGGGATCGCTCTTCTCCCATCGACCGGTTCACAAGGTCACGTGGGTCTCCCGTGACGGCTTTATAGAAAATCAAATCGACCACATCTGCATCAGTCGAAAATGGAAACGGAGCCTTCTTGATGTACGGAATAAACGTAGTACCGAGATCGCGTCTGATCATCACCTCCTCATCGGCGAAATACGCCTGCGTACTGCGCGGATTCGTCAGCAGCAGGAAAGAGTTGAACGACGATTCAACACACGCCGTCTGGAAGATGCCACGGTGAAACGGATCCTTCGTTGAAGAACTGGAGACGCGTGCTGCAGATATTCCGGAAGGTGGCAGCGTGGAAGACCAATGGACCGTCACCAAGAATGCCTTCATCGCCACTAGCGAGAACGATCTGGGCGAACTGCGCACCCAGAGCAAACAATGGATCACCGATGAGACCTGGAGGAAGATAGAGGAGCGAAGCCAAAGCCGCGATAGAGCGATACAAACCAGAGGAGCCAAAGTCTTAGCACGTCAACGATACGCGGCTCTTGAGAAGGAAGTAAAACACTCATGTCGACAAGGGACAAGCGAGCGTGGGCAGACTCTGGCCGACGAAGGAGAGAGAGCCGCAGCAACCGGGGACATTCGCTTCCTCTACGATATCTCACGACGCTTAAGCGGGGCGAAGATTAATGCCTGTGAAAGACGCGAATGATCAGTTATTGACCGACCCAACTTACCAGCTGAAACGCTGGTTCGAGCACTTCGAAAAACTTGTTCAAGTGCCAGCCAGGCCATCACCACCTCGGCATGATCTGATCATGATCCTAGGATCCGTCGTATAACACGCGTCGATACCTAAGCTCCATCACTGCTAGAGATTCAAACAGCCATCCAAAGCATGAAATCGAATAAAGCCCTAGGGGTCGATCGCATATCAGCAGAGACGCTCAATGCTGACCCCATGACATCCGCTCAACTACTGCATCGTTTATTTCGTAATATCTGGGACACTGCAACTTTCCCGGTCGACTGTATGCAAGGTACCTTAGTGAAGGTATCCAAAAAGGGTGACCTGACTGTATGCGATAATTGGCGAGGCATTATGTTGCTGTGTACCGTTCTCAAAGTTCTATGCAAAATTATCCTAGCCCGGATTCAGAATAAGATCGATGCGACTCTCCGGCGGCAGCAGGCCAGATTCCGTGCCTGAAGATCCTGTGTGGACAATATTGTCACGCTCCACACAATTCTGGAGCAGGTCAACGAATTCCAAGAGTACCTTTACTTGGTATTCATTGACTACGAAAAAGCTTTTGACTGTCTCAATCACGAGAATATGTGGGGCGCCCTGAGACGCAAGGGGGTTCCTGAGAAAATCATCGACCTTATCGAGGCACAGTACGAGGCCTTTTCGTGTAGAGTGCTGCACAATGGGGTCCTGTCCGACCCTATCCGGATTGTAGCTGGTGTTAGGCAAGGATGTATTCTATCACCGTTACTGTTCCTCATCGTAATCGACGATATTCTGCTAGGTGCGATTGACCGTGAACCAAACCGCGGGCTGCTATGGCAGCCTACAACCATGGAGCACCCAAACGACTTCGAATTGGATGATGACGTTGCACTCCTCGCGCAACGGCGCTCTGATATGCAGAGTAAGCTCAACGACCTTGCCGAGTGCTCCTCTTCGGCAGGTTTAGTCATCAACGTCAACAAAACCAAATCGTTGGATGTAAACACGGTGACTCCTTCCAGTTTCACAGTAGCCGGGCAACCAGTGGAGAATAAAGAAAAAAGTCAAGGAGTCAAGGAGTTCCAGAGTATGCCAAAGCCGTTCCCCAGCAGATCAGTTGTAAACACCCAGGAGTTCATTAAGAGGATATTGGAATCAGGAAAAATCGGAGAAGAGGACATCATGGTATCATTCGACGTAGCGGCATTGTTCCCAAGCGTTCCAGTGAAGGATGCTCTGAACCTTTTGGAGGATTGGCTACTAGAACAACGGACGGATACAGCATGGCGAGGAAAAGTAAAGATGTATCTCAAGCTTGCAAGGTTATGCATGAATGAGAACTACTTTACATTCCGTGGAAGCTTCTACAAACAAACTAAGGGTGCACCTATGGGAAATCCGCCATCACCGTTTTTGTGCGAATTATTCATGGCGAATTTGGAGGACAACCTAGAGGAACAAGGAGTACTACCCGAGAAATGGTGGAGATACGTGGACAACATTTTCAGCATTATCAACCGAAAAGATCTACCCAGGATTTTGGAAGCAATAAACAACGTGCATAAAGACATCAAATTCACCCATGAGGAGGAAAAGGAAGGTAAATTACCTTTCTTGGATCTACTGGTTATCAAGGGAACAAATGCAACATTAGACTTCCAAATCTACAGGAAACTCACAAACACCATGAGAGTCATCCCATACACATCAAATCATTCGTATCAGCATAAAATGGCAGCTCACCACATGATCCACAGGATGCAGACGATCCCCCTGAGCGAAGAAAGAAAAACGAAGCAGCTACAACACATCATGAAAACAGCGAAGATCAACGGATACAAGGAAAGAACAATACAAGAAATCATCAACAAGAAGCAGAGGAACCTACGGAAAAACGAACTGACAATACTGACACCGATCGATGAACCGCTAAAGAGGGTATCGGTCCCCTATGATCAATTCATTACCCACCAGCTACGCCATCGACTGAGGAAATTCGGCATCGATTTAGTATTCTCCAGCAGAAGCAATCAACTGAAGACACTGTTGGGCTCCACAAAGGATAGAGTAGAAATGTTAAATAAGGCCGGGTTTTATCAAATTAATTGTTCAGTATATGTAGGTCAAACAAAAAGATCGTTAGATGTAAGGTTCAAAGAACATATTGCAGAAGTAAGTAAGGCTAAAAGGGAAACTGATAAGGGATTAAATTATGAGTTTAGGTCTAAGGTAGCTGAACATGTATATCAGGAAAATCATTCAATTACGACATCAAACATTAAAATTTTAAGAAATGTCTCTTCTCCGTGGAAACTTGATGTTGTTGAGAGCTTGGAAATCTACCGACAGGTACAAACGCGGTTGTTGAATAAAAATCAAGGAAATGGTAGCTCCTGGCTCTTCAAGTTTATACCTAAGCATTAAGCGCAACAAGCGAGTAGAAGTAAGCACCGTAGTAAAAGTACCACGTACCACTGAAAACGGCCTTACTGTTGAGGTCGAAATACGTCCCACACACTCCGGCCACACTCTACGTAGGGGCGGATTCGAAATCTGTAAACAAGCATTAGACTGGAACCCAGCGGGACATCGCAGCAGAGGCAGACCTAGAGGCTTAGGGCGGCGAAGCCTCAATAAAGAAATAAAAGAAGTTGACCGAAATCTAAACTGGCAAAAGGTTAAAGCGATAGCATGGCAACGCTCAGGATGGAGATCTTTCAAGTCGGCCCTTTGCACCACCGGAGGTGTACAGGATCCATAAGTAAGACCGATTAGGAATCTGTTTGCGATTCTGAACAATATCGGTTTGGGATTCTGAACAGAATCTGTTTGAAGGTTCTGAACAGAATCTGTTTGTGATTCTGAAAGTAATTCGAATGATAATTTGAATTTTCTGGAAGTGAAAATCCAGCAACATTTCGGTTTATTTTCACTAAAACCTAACCTATTTCTTTTTAAATTAAAAGCAATCTTATTACGAACCAGTTTTTGACATCATTATTTTTACCTGTAGTTCAACCTTTAGTTTCTTTATATCTGCGATTGAATACCAGTTTGCGAGTGCGTGATTTCTCTTGTTTCGGACTGCAGAACGATGACGCGATCGGCCGAAATATTTGTTCTACATTGCGCGGCCGGTAATAAAAATCAGTTCAGTGCGAGATTTCTCTTGTTTCGGACTGCAGAACGATGACGCGATCAGCTGAAATATTTGTTCTGCATTGCGCGGCCGGTAATAAAAATCAGTTCAGTGCGAGATTTCTCTTGAATCGGACTGCAGAACGATGACGCGATCGGCCGAAATATTTGTTCTGCATTACGCGGCAGGTAATAAAAATCAGTTCAGTGCGAGATTTCTCTTGTTTCGGACTGCAGAACGATGACGCGATCGGCCGAATTATTTGTTCTGCATTGCGCGGCCGGTAATAAAAATCAGTTCAGTGCGAGATTTCTCTTGTTTCGGACTGCAGAACGATGACGCGATCAGCTGAATTATTTGTTCTGCATTGCGCGGCCGGTAATAAAAATCAGTTCAGTGCGAGATTTCTCTTGTTTCGGACTGCAGAACGATGACGCGATCGGCCGAATTATTTGTTCTGCATTGCGCGGCCGGTAATAAAAATCAGTTCAGTGCGTGATTTCTCTTGTTTCGGACTGCAGAACGATGACGCGATCGGCCGAAATATTTGTTCTGCATTGCGCGGCCGGTAATAAAAATCAGTTCAGTGCGAGATTTCTCTTGTTTCGGACTGCAGAACGATGACGCGATCGGCCGAAATATTTGTTCTACATTGCGCGGCCGGTAATAAAAATCAGTTCAGTGCGAGGTTTCTCTTGTTTCGGACTGCAGAACGATGACGCGATCAGCTGAAATATTTGTTCTGCATTGCGCGGCCGGTAATAAAAATCAGTTCAGTGCGTGATTTCTCTTGTTTCGGACTGCAGAACGATGACGCGATCGGCTGAAATATTTGTTCTGCATTGCGCGGCCGGTAATAAAAATCAGTTCAGTGCAAGATTTCTCTTGTTTCGGACTGCAGAACGATGACGCGATCGGCCGAAATATTTGTTCTACATTGCGCGGCCGGTAATAAAAATCAGTTCAGTGTGAGATTTCTCTTGTTTCGGACTGCAGAACGATGACGCGATCAGCTGAAATATTTGTTCTGCATTGCGCGGCCGGTAATAAAAATCAGTTCAGTGCGAGATTTCTCTTGTTTCGGACCGCAGAACGATGACGCGATCGGCCGAATTATTTGTTCTGCATTGCGCGGCCGGTAATAAAAATCAGTTCAGTGCGAGATTTCTCTTGTTTCGGACTGCAGAACGATGACGCGATCGGCCGAAATATTTGTTCTACATTGCGCGGCCGGTAATAAAAATCAGTTCAGTGCGTGATTTCTCTTGTTTCGGACTGCAGAACGATGACGCGATCGGCCGAAATATTTGTTCTGCATTGCGCGGCCGGTAATAAAAATCAGTTCAGTGCGAGATTTCTCTTGTTTCGGACTGCAGAACGATGACGCGATCGGCCGAAATATTTGTTCTACATTGCGCGGCCGGTAATCAGAATCAGGTCAGTGCGAGATTTCTCTTGTTTCGGACTGCAGAACGATGACGCGATCAGCTGAAATATTTGTTCTGCATTGCGCGGCCGGTAATAAAAATCAGTTCAGTGCGTGATTTCTCTTGTTTCGGACTGCAGAACGATGACGCGATCGGCTGAAATATTTGTTCTGCATTGCGCGGCCGGTAATAAAAATCAGTTCAGTGCGAGATTTCTCTTGTTTCGGACTGCAGAACGATGACGCGATCGGCCGAAATATTTGTTCTACATTGCGCGGCCGGTAATAAAAATCAGTTCAGTGTGAGATTTCTCTTG
Source organism: Armigeres subalbatus (assembly GCF_024139115.2). NCBI lineage: Eukaryota > Metazoa > Arthropoda > Insecta > Diptera > Culicidae > Armigeres > Armigeres subalbatus. The sequence goes on from NC_085141.1 coordinate 69,432,988, forward strand.
TTTCGGACTGCAGAACGATGACGCGATCAGCTGAAATATTTGTTCTGCATTGCGCGGCCGGTAATAAAAATCAGTTCAGTGCGAGATTTCTCTTGTTTCGGACCGCAGAACGATGACGCGATCGGCCGAATTATTTGTTCGGCTTTGCGCGGCCGGTAATAAAAATCATTTCAGTGCGAGATTTCTCTTGTTTCGGACTGCAGAACGATGACGCGATCGGCCGAAATATTTGTTCTACATTGCGCGGCCGGTAATAAAAATCAGTTCAGTGCGAGATTTCTCTTGTTTCGGACTGCAGAACGATGACGCGATCGGCCGAAATATTTGTTCTGCATTACGCGGCCGGTAATAAAAATCAGTTCAGTGCGAGATTTCTCTTGTTTCGGACTGCAGAACGATGACGCGATCGGCCGAATTATTTGTTCTGCATTGCGCGGCCGGTAATAAAAATCAGATCAGTGCGAGATTTCTCTTGTTTCGGACTGCAGAACGATGACGCGATCGGCCGAAAAATTTGTTCTGCATTGCGCGACCGGTAATAAAAATCAGTTCAGTGCGAGATTTCTCTTGTTTCGGACTGCAGAACGATGACGCTATCGGCCGAAATATTTGTTCTACATTGCGCGGCCGGTAATAAAAATCAGTTCAGTGCGAGATTTCTCTTGTTTCGGACTGCAGAACGATGACGCGATCGGCCGAAATATTTGTTCTGCATTACGCGGCCGGAAATAAAAATCAGTTCAGTGCGAGATTTCTCTTGTTTCGGACTGCAGAACGATGACGCGATCGGCCGAATTATTTGTTCTGCATTGCGCGGCCGGTAATAAAAATCAGATCAGTGCGAGATTTCTCTTGTTTCGGACTGCAGAACGATGACGCGATCGGCCGAAAAATTTGTTCTGCATTGCGCGGCCGGTAATAAAAATCAGTTCAGTGCGTGATTTCTCTTGTTTCGGACTGCAGAACGATGACGCGATTGGCCGAAATATTTGTTCTGCATTGCGCGGCCGGTAATAAAAATCAGTTCAGTGCGAGATTTCTCTTGTTTCGGACTGCAGAACGATGGCGCGATCGGCCGAATTATTTGTTCTGCATTGCGCGGCCGGTATTAAAAATCAGATCAGTGCGAGATTTCTCTTGTTTCGGACTGCAGGACGATGACGCGATCGGCTGAAAAATTTGTTCTGCATTGCGCGGCCGGTAATAAAATTCAGTTCAGTGCGATATTTCTCTTGTTTCGGACTGCAGAACGATGACGCGATCGGCCGAATTATTTGTTCTGCATTGCGCGGCCGGTAATAAAAATCAGATCAGTGCGTGATTTCTCTTGTTTCGGACTGCAGAACGATGACGCGATCGGCCGAAATATTTGTTCTGCATTGCGCGGCCGGTAATAAAAATCAGTTCAGTGCGAGATTTCTCTTGTTTCGGACTGCAGAACGATGACGCGATCGGCCGAATTATTTGTTCTGCATTGCGCGGCCGGTAATAAAAATCAGTTCAGTGCGAGATTTCTCTTGTTTCGGACTGCAGAACGATGACGCGATCGGCCGAAATATTTGTTCTGCATTGCGCAGTGCGAGATTTCTCTTTTTTCGGACTGCAGAACGATCGCGCGATCGGCCGAAATATTTGTTCTGCATTGCGCGGCCGGTAATAAGAGTAGCTATCGAACAAGTAAGTGCAGTGCGTGTTTTAGTCGTCGGGAAAGAAATAAAGTATCCATCTTGTGTTCGATGGCTCATGCGCATGTCGCGCGCGGTCAAAAAAAGCGAGTTCTTCAATAGTTTGCTGTAGCCATCGAACAAGTGAGTACAGAGTGCTGCGCTTCCGTGCGGTCGTCCAAAACGCGAATCTCCTTAGCTTTCATATGCTACCGGGCGTGCATGTTTTTTTAACTTTTAACTCGTATTAATGTCATTTCCCATCCCATAGATCGCATCGCTTACCAAAGTGAATCCAGATAAATTATCCTTTGTAACTAAGACGATATCCTATCCCAAGACAATCGTGGAGATGCAGAGGTATACTCGGTCTCTAGTAGCAACGAGAGTCGGACTAACAATCCTTCCATTCCTATATGACCGTAAGGACGTGGCCGGCGCCGTTATTGACTTTAAATATTTGAGCTCCCGAAACGTGTACATTGAGAATGGGTAGCTAATCCCAAGCCCCATTCATTGTGTTTCTGTACAATTTCGCAAGTTCAGTCAATCACGGAGTAGCAACTACGAATTGTGCGGTCATAATGCTCATGCATCTGCGATTGAATACCAGTTTGCTGTAATCATAAGTTTATCGGCTTTATCGGTCATTTCTTCTCAAAGTATGAGGGAGTAGATAATCGAAAGATAATTGAAAATCATCAGATTGAAAGCCGTTCGCTAGGGCGCGAACAAGTATGAAGCGATAGAGGGTGAAAGGGAGAAAGGAAGACCATCTATTGAACAGCACACAATCGAAGCGTGAATCTCCTTGCCTAACGTCCTGGTTGTGGACGGCTTGGTTAGTGGTATGGAAACCACCGTGGAAATGTTCACGATGTTCGAAATTACCGAGGGATTTCCATCCTCAGCTGTCTTCCGAAAGTTTTCGAGAGCATGGTGCTGGATTTCTTGTACCCGGCGGTACAGCACATAATCGACGTTGACCAGCATGGCTTTGTAAAGAAATGCTCAACGACATCTAATTTGATGAGTCATGTATCTTGGCTAATCGATAATATTGAGAAACGAAAGGATGTTAATACAATTTTGGATTGGTGTGGTAGAAATGGAATGGAAGTTAACGTACAGAAATGTAACGTAATAACCTTCACTCGCCTTCGCTCTCCAATTGCCTTTAACTACTTGATGCAATCCCAGGATTTGGTACGTGTCTCTCAAGTCAAAGACCTGGGCATCATTTTAGAAAGCAAACTACGCTTCGCTGAGCATATTTCATCGGTGACCGCAAAAGCGTATGCTACACTGGGTATGATCAAACGCAACACTCGTGACTTTACCGATATTTACTGCCTTAAGACAAATTAACCGTATCGAGCGAGTACAGAAAGCGTTCATCAGATTCGCTCTCCGAAGACTTCCATGGCAGGATCGACAACAGCTACCACCCTATGAACACCGTTGTGCACTTATAAATCTTCCTACTTTGAGAGAGAGGAGAACCTTGCTCCAAAGGCTCTTCATTTATGACATGCTTGAAGGCAACATCGACTGTCCCGCACTTCTGGAAAGGCTTCGTTTCAACGTTCCCGGAAGGACGACACGCGCCGCAGTGAATTCTTCAGATGCTCAGCACACCGAACGCAAGATGGACAGAACAATCCGCTTGATGCTTGTTGTATTTCTTTTAATAATGTTTATCATTTGTTCGAGTTCCGAATTAGTAGAGATGTTTTCAAGTCGCGATTTAGTTTTCAAGTAAATATGTCGAAGACTGTAAATAAATAAATAAATAAATAAATAAAAATCTCATGAGGCAACCTGCTCCTTGGCATGATGATCATCAAACGGTTAGTCAAAGAAAACGAGGAGTGCTGCGCCCTCAAGGGTACCGGTAATGCTCGAATGAATGTTAAGACCGCAACGGTAGCCAAATGACAGAGGAAGTGGTAAACGCAACCATGCTCAAGTGCACCCACCACCACCTAGTCCCTAGTATGTCGACGCGGATTAACAGACCTTATGGAGAACCAAACTTTGACTTGACCCAGCTCTTAACAGGCCATGAATGCCATAGGTAGTACCTGCACACTTTAGACATGCGGCTTTTTCCACCTGTACCAGAAGTTCAGACGTGACGGCAGAAACGGTTGAACACATTCTGTTCACGTGTCCATGGTACGAAGCAGAGAGAAGTATGAGGTTGGATGCTTACGGAATGGACATTACCACCCATCGTCGGAAGGATTTGCCTGGACGCAGAGCATTGGAATGCTGTTGCAAGAGTGACGACCAGGATGGCCGACATGCTTCTACGAGGTTGGAGTACGGAGCAGCATCAAGCCATCATTGAAGAAGGCGCGCATGAGGTTCGAAGTGCAGAGCCGTGGAAGATAGATGTCGATAATAAAAGGCAGTGCAAGCGCCAGCTACCATCTTCGAAACTATCATAAACTTACAGTGAGCACTTAGTCGCAGAGCATTGTGCAACAGTCGGTTGCGCAGGAACTTCCTCTGTCGGGAAACTTCTCATCGGAGTAGGATAGCTCCGCAGCAGGGGGAATATCCGAGTCGTTCACATTGGGAAAACCGAGTAATTTAAGTCGAGGGACCAATTTCAACCAAGGATGTTATCGATCATTTAGTAATTTGCAATTTTAATAAGTAATTTAGTAAAGTAATTTAGTAAAATTATGACTCATGACATCTCAAAAGTTGGCTCCACGCTGTTCGAAATCCTGGTTACGCCCATGCTTAATTTTAAGGTGGTTGGAAAAGAATCAATTCGTGACCCAAATTAACCGATGCTTGATTAAACAGTTTCTAGTTTAAGCAAAGCTAAACATAAATGAGCTAAGTTATGTGATACTATACTAACAATGTACTTATCTCGCTTCCAATCACAAAATGTGTTAAAGAAATTGTGCAACTGTATTTAATAAGTGTCGTGTTTTATGCGGATTTTGGTATTTACGATTTTTCATATGAAAACTGAGGAGAATTGCATTTTGGACGACCGAATGGACGCGCAGCACTCTGTACTTAATTGACCGATAGCTACTGCAAACTATTGAAGATCGCAGGCTAGCAGACACGCATTCCAGTTCGAGACAGCAACACGTACGGACGTGTTTTTTGCTCGCGCATTTTTTTCGAAGTGTTTTTTCTCGTTCTTTCGCTGTTTACGTTTTCGCTTGTCGCGTTGGCGTTATTTTCTCCCGGACCCGTCATGGGAGACTCGGTGGCCGATTCGGTCGCTGGAAAAGTGCCTAAGCGCACTGCTCTTGGAGGCGCGGGTAACCCCTCCAAGCAGCTTTTGCAAAGCAACGTGTTCTCGCCGTTGCCGCTTGATGACGCCGGCAATCCGCCGAAAAGAGGAAGAAGCAGCAATCGCAGCTGCCGCAGGTGCAACCGGAGCGGAAGGAGAAGTGCCCGCCCGTGTTTGTGAAGGGCGATCCGCCGGATTTACGCCCAAAATTCGCCAGCTGATCGCTAAGGGGCTGAAATGTACTTTTCGGCTCTGCAGCGAGGGCGTGAAAGTGATGCCGGCCAACAGGGACCATCATCAATCCGTCGTGGAGTTCCTCGAGGTCCACAAATATGAGTACTACACTCATGACCACCCCGGCACGAAGCCGCTCAAGGCCTTGCTGCGAGGACTTCACGACATGAAGGAGGAAGAGCTCCAAGCAGAGCTTGAAAGTTGCGGACTGAAGCCAGTAGCCGTCCACAAGATCGCTCGTCACGACAAGGCGAGGAAATATCGCGACCAGCTTTACCTGATCCATCTGGAGCACGGTTCCACTACCTGGAAGGACCTGAAGCTGGTTGGCGTTATAAATTACACCGTCGTTGACTGGGAGCGATATCGGCCAGTGCACCGCGATGTCACGCAATGCACCAACTGCTTCAATTTCGGGCACGGCACCAGAAACTGCCGCATGAAGCCGCGCTGCAACAAGTGTGGCGAACCCCATCCGACTGACGAGTGCGACAAAATGGAGGTGGCCGATCCCAAGTGCGCCAACTGTGGCGACAAACATCGGGCCACCACAAAGGGCTGCCCAAAGCGAGCCGAGTTCCTGGAAATCCGGAAGAAGGCTTCCACCAGGACCATTCCGAAGAAAAACCGTGTTCCTGTAATCAACGAGGTGAACTTTCCAGCTATCCCGGCTCCCCGTCGTGTGATTCCAATACTCCCACCGCTACAGCCGCACAAGCGACTGGCAGCGGCAGCTGCATCGGTCCAAGCTCCAGCATCGTCGGCACCATCCACCAGCGAATGGCCCCGCTTCCTCCTCCTGGGTTCCGTCGGCAGTCGGAAAACGAAGCCGTCCCACCGGAAGAATCTGCCCCGCTGTACACTCCGGAGCAACTGATGCCGATCTTCGCGCAGCTCGCCACTCGACTGCGCGGCTGCAAAACCCGATTCGACCAGGTCTTCACACTTGGCATGTTCATCATTGAAAATGGCTGCTAGGGTGGGCCTGGTCAACTGGAACGCTTGCTCGCTAAAGAGCAAAACAATCGAGCTGAAGGATTTCCTTGAGGAGAAGGAAATAGACGTGGCGTTCATCACCGAAACGCACCTAAAACCGGAGGTGAACATCAACATCCCGGACTTCCGCATCGTGCGACTCGACCGGCCGACCAGGGGAGGTGGTGTGGCCATCGCTCTTCGCTACAACATCAACTGTCGTCTGCTTCCAAGCTTCCAGCTCAGTGTCATCGAGGCCATCGGTGTCGAAATCACCACTTCGGTCGGCACAATCGCGCTCATCGCGGCGTACTGTCCAACGCAAGCCAAAGCCGGCGATGGATCATCGGCTGCCCTTCGGAGGGACATCGTCAAGCTGACGCGGAGGCAAGGCCAGTATATCATTGCCGGCGACTTGAATGCCAAACATCAAGCCTGGGGCAACAGTCGCGGCAATCGAAACGGCACCATCTGGAGCAACGACATGGAGGAAGGCCACTACACGATCCTGAGCCCGGATTCCCCACTCGGCTGAGTCGGTCCGGTGCCCACGCAACGCTCGACCTCTACGTAACAAACCTGAGTGACCACGTCTCGCAGCCGGTTGTATACCAGGAGCTCAGTTCGGATCACTATCCGGTGGTGGCGGAACTGGGCTCCTCGGTCAATCGGCACCAGCAGTTACGGCGGAACTACCACCGAGTGAACTGGCAGCGTTTCCAGCAGTGCGTCGATAACACCGTCGACTACGAGGTGCGTCCGGAGACGCCGGAAAGTATCGACCGCCAGCTGTGCGCTATCGAGGAGGCGATCACGGCGGCCCGAGAGCAACACGTACCGACGGCTCGGCAGGTAAGCAACTCCTTAAACATCGATACACTCACCAAAGATTTGATTCGATTGCGGAATGTCACTCGCAGGCAGTTTCAGCGTACTGGACTGCCTGAGCTTAAGGCACGCTGCAATCGAATCACAAAAATTATCAAGGCCAGAATGGTGGACCTCAAAAATAACGACTTCTCGAATAAGATCCGCACTCTCCCAGATTATGCTAAGCCGTTCTGGAAAATGACCAAAATTCTAAAATCCAAGCCTCGGCCCATTCCACCTTTGATCCCACTAGACAATAATGGCTCGAAGGATCGCTTGATAACTCCTGCAGAGAAGGTCGCTGAAATAGGTCGTCACTTCGTCAGCTCACACAATCTTGGGCAGAACATCGTCAGTCCACACGAAGCAGCCGTCAACGAGCATGCTAACAACATCCATTTGATTCCCAACGACTTCTCGGAGGAGTTGGAGATATCAGCTGACGAATTGACGGCCTATATCAAATCGTCCAAGAACATGAAGGCCCCAGGCTTCGACAGCATCCTGAATCTCGAGCTCAAACACATGAGTGCTCCGTTCTTTGAGCACCTCTCGCTGATCTTTAATCAGTGTCTCCGGCTTAGCTACTTCCCATCGTCCTGGAAGTCAGCGAAAGTCATCCCCATCCGGAAGCCTGGGAAGGATCCTTCCTCCCCCAAAAGTTATCGACCCATCAGCCTTCTCTCAGGGTTATCCAAGCTATTCGAAAAAGCTATTCACCATCGGTTACTTGAGTCTGCCGAAAATCTCAACATCTTACTCGAGGAACAGTTTGGTTTCCGACGCGGTCGGTCAACTGTACACCAACTGACTCGAGTTACCAACGTCGTCAGACGGAACAAGTTTGTCTCAACATCCGCCATGGCCTTACTCGATGTCGAGAAGGCATTTGACAACGTATGGCATGATGGCCTGGTGTACAAACTACAACGCTACAATCTTCCCAGCTACCTGGTGAAAATCATCAACAATTACCTGTCGGCAAGGACATTCCGGGTCTCAATCAGCGGAGCGAGTTCCAATGCGCACAATATCGTTGCTGGTGTCCCCAGGGCAGTTTTCTCGGGCCCCTGCTTTTCAATCTGTTCACCTCCGACATGCCAGAACCTCCAGAAGGCGGCATTCTGTCTCTGTTCGCAGATGACACCTCCATCGTCTACAACGGTAGAGTGATCAGAGCGCTAGTGGCAAAACTCCAACGAGGCCTGGATGCCCTGACAGAGTACCTCACCAGCTGGAAGATCTGTATCAACGCGGCGAAGACCCAGGTCATCATTTTCCCCACTCCAAATCCCTAAACTTGTTCCGCCTGGGGACTGTAAAATCATCCTCAATGGCACGACTGTGGAATGGGCCAATGAGGCCGGCTACCTTGGCTTGACCCTCGACAGCAAGCTTATTTTCAGGCAACAGGTTGACAAAACGGTGACAAAGTGTAACGTCTTGTTGAAACTACTGTACCCTTTGATCAACCGCCGGTCGTCATTGTCCCTGAAAAATAAGCTTGCTGTCTACAAGCAAATCATCCTCCCTGTGATCGAATATGGCATGCCGGTCTGGGAGAGCTGCGCTAAAACCCACCACCTCAAACTTCAACGGGTCCAAAACAAATTCCTGAGGATGATCCTCAACACCCCTCCCAGGACAAGAACATCCGAGGTCCACCGTCTGGCCGGAATAAAAACCTTACATGAACGCTTTGGTGAGTGTAAAGAAAAGTTTAGGGTCCGTTGCTTGCACTCGGACCAAGAAGCGCTTAGGGCGCTAGTTCCAATCTAGGTTATCAAATTTTTATTGTAAATATTAGTGTATATAGTAGTTAGGTTATCAAATTTAAAAAAAAACACACTAGCGCCTCCTGAAGGCCGTCATGATACAATATATTTCAAAAATCAAGTAGAAACATAAAAATAATAATAATAATAATAATTAAAATTGAAGTTGGAGGGCCAAGCCGGCCGATCACTGTACATGTCAAAAATAATTGTTGAACAAAAAATGTGTAAATAAAGAAGAATTTTACTACTACTTACTATTGAAGATCGCACTAGTCTCGACCGGAACCAAGCGCAATACATGCGCATGAGCCACCGAACGTGAAATAGATATTTTATTATTTTCCCGACGAATGAAACACGTACTGCACTTACTATTCAGACTATTCAGAAAACATCCGGAAGTTAAAAGATAAAAACCCCGCTATTTGATCCATTTTTCCAAGTTGTCATTGAAACAATTTTGCGCTTCTGCCGCCGACTAAAAATCATCTGTGAAATTGTCGTCGATAATACTCAAAACGACCCATGGGTTCAATCGAAGGCTCTTCTCCTTATTTTAATGGTTAAATATTATTTCGCAAATTTGAACGATGAAAATTGAATTTTCGACAATAGAGCACATAAAGAAACGCTTCCATCAGCGTAGGAAAAATGAAATTCAATATCTGTAACCATTATGTGCATCATCCCACTACTGACTGGTGGTGAATCGTCTCAGGAGCGGTGCTCTACCCACACGACTATTCCGAACCGATTCATTCTGGTATCGACAAAATACAAATTCTGCTATACGGAACGAGTGCTCCGCCATCGCCGGTCGGGCGGCGGTACCCCTTAGCTAGAGAGTGCATTTGATGGTTATGTTTCGGTTTCATCACCATTTCCATTGTTTCTGAAATGCATCGTTCCGATTGCAGCATACGACGCCCTGCTCTACTATCGGCATACTGTGGGTAATTTGGAAGAAACCGGGACAAGGCATTTTTTTTCCTCTTAATTTTCGTTATTATTATTTTAGATTTTTATTCGTATGTAAACTATTCGTATATGCTGGACAGAGTGTATTTAATTAAGAGTGGCGACACTGTCAGAATTGGAACAAAATTCATCTGTCATTCCCATACAAAATCGTGTTCCAAACGAGCAGGAAACCTGTCAAATGTGGCACATGTCGCCACTCTTAATTACATACACTCTGATGCTGGATAGGATAGGAGACTAAGTACATCAAAATTAAAATTGTCTGGGATAACAATTTCAAGCATCAGATGTTTAATCCACATATTCCATTGGTTTTAGCAGTTGCTTTTTCAAGATGTGTGCAACCGACAGTTTATGGTTCCATAATTGCCACATATATATAGAAGATTAATCTTGACAGCTTTTTGCGGTAAGTTGTCTCGTTGTGCAATGGTTTGATAATACCATCCATGAAAATAATCACTGGTGAAAATACCTCGCGTGGGGGAAAGTGGTCTAGAAAGTATCGATGACTGAATCTGAGAGAAAGACAACTTCCGAATGGGTCCACTTCAGCCTCACACGCAGCCTCACATCCCAGACACGTTCTATTCCTTCTGCTTCGTATCTTTCCATATATTTATCATGTTCTAGCAATCGCTAGAACAGGAAATGGGCTTTCATACTGTTTCCATCTTATGTCTTGTAAATACAACATGACTAGTTCTAGCAGATAACTGTTAGAATTTAGAATTCGCTTCGGCATCCATATAGAACAGCGGTTCTCAACCTTTTTCATGAGTGGTATCTCTTCAGACCTTTGCATTGCTTGAGGTACCCCTTGTTTTTTTTTATGTAAATTGAACTAAAGGCTCACATTTCAAAAAAAAAATCATCGGGTTACAGACGAAACACGCAACACTAGATCCTTGTTTTCGATGGAAAATAAAAATTTTTGATATTTAAAAAAAAATAAATAAAGATTATTAAAATTATATGCCCATTTCTGACATTTTTTTTTATACTCCAAAATATAATAGAAGTGATAATTTTTTATGGATCTTTTAAAAATTAAGTTAATTGAGAATCTAAGAATAAAATACTGCGTCGTGCATCTTGAACCTTCCATAACTCAGCGGGAATATGAATTGTTACAAAGCAGTGACTGGATTGAAGAGGAGTCCCGGTTTGATCTAGTCATTTTCATGCCTAGAGAAGTCAAGTATGTAGCATATTATGTATGTAGTATGTAGGTATTTCGACTATTCATATTATTTTTCATATAGCAAAAATATGATACTGGAGCTATGAAATAATAGTTCCAAATGGTTTAAAATGGTCAGCGTTGTGGCGGTTGAGTGGTATTGTTCCTGGGCTCAACATCAGTCTCCGCTATTGGTTATTTAAGAGACGAAAAACGTTAGATCATGCCTTCTTTTAGATAGAAATGGATCACAATTATAGACTTCTTACCCCAGGCATCTATTGTGAGAATTTTTCGGTTTTTTAGAACCTCATCTGCGCTCTACTTTTTTAGTATGAAGTGTAGGGAAATGACAAACCCTTACGTAATTAGCGCACGGTCTCTATAAGCTCCAGGACTCCCATTTTTAAAAGATCTTGCGTTGCATTCCTTTTTATTAGTATGTCAAAATTAGTGCTCGGTTTGTCTCAAATTTCACTGCTGCGAATTAAAAATTATGAATTAATCAAGATACCGTCGTGCGGGACTTCTTTTGACTCCGGGGGCTACTTTGGATTTTTGATTATCTTAAGAAAATTAAACATAAAAACAAACAGTGGGTAATGTCTGTGACATAACCGCTAAGTGGACGTAGGACTTGACTTGACCATGCCTTTAAGATACATAATATGTCCGAATTTCTCACATCAACTATTTTGGATAAATAATCGGCGTTGCATACCATTCCTTGGCAAAATCTTCTCATCAAACCGACACAGAAATCAAATCTACCTCGAACAAGAATCATCAAAAGAAAATCAGGAGGTATCTGTCCGGTCACGAAATATTAGCCTCGATAGTGGCAACCTTCCCACTGAAGGACTGCCTGAAATAAACCACAAGTTGGCTTAGCAGGGAATGTAGACTGTATCTCAGCCCTCCCACTGAACAGCCTTCTAATCCGTGCGATAGCGACTGAAGGAGAACATTATTTTTAACTCTTAGAGCCTTGAAAAAGGCTGTTTGCTTCGGCTAAGTGCAAAAATAAGAAAACGATCTTTTCAAATAACCGCGAATTTCTAGTGATGGTATAAAAAAGACTGAATGCTCTTCGAGCGAATGCACTTTTCTTTTATACCTTATTTTGAATCTTCTCTGCTCCCCAATTGGTGGGCCAATCAGCTAGTGTCTTGTATCCCGCTTCTTTGTCAGCCAAAGCGTCATCATCATCAACGCGTTCGAGAAGGGCTTCTTCTTTTTTACGCTTGTTGCTCGCTGCTGGCGTCTATTTCCTAACGGGACTTCTCGCTAGATACATGCCAATAAGCCGGGAAAGCGAGCTTAGACTTGCAGTTCAGGTGGGAAGTACGTGTTCTTTTCTGAGACAACATTGTTAGTAGTAGAAGGAAGGAAACACCCGGACATGGGATTTCGGGTGATAAGATTTAGAATTGGTAACATGGGACGATCATTCAGTCACGTTCGCTTTGTGAGCGGTCAGTATCAAACAATGTTTATCTACATATTTTTTTAATCAATGCCAAAAAATCCAACATTTGATGAAAAACCGATTGATAGTTTATTAATGTTTGAGCTGTTATCGGTGTTTTTTTTAACCAATATTTATTTTAAGATTATGTGAGAGATTTGGTCATCTTATGAATCTTTAAAGGCATGGTCAAGCGAAGTCCTCCGTCCACTTCGCGGTTAAATCAGAAAAATTATCCACTGTTAGTTTTGACGCTATTTATGAAAATCACGCATAAAATTTTATCTCTAGAATATTGGATTTGGCACCCAAGTACAATTTCTATCCCGAAGGGTATTGAAAGCATTGATATCGATCTCTATATATTGGCTCTCTGAAGAACCGTTTGTTTTTTGGACATACATGATGAATCATGTGGCTTTTCTTCACCCTGTCTCGGCTCAGCACCGATACCGGCCGGTCTCGGCTCGACTCTGCTGCTGCTGCTGATGTACTGGCTAGGTTTCGGCTGATGATGGTCGCTTCGATGGTGTCGAGCTGAAAAAGCGGTCGGTGCAGACTTCATTCCCTGCTAAAAGGTGTGAGTGCTGTTCAATCGATGATGCGGTTGCTTCGCTTGTCCCGGTCAGAATGAAAGGAAAAAATCGCGTTGCGCTATTTTATGGCTTCTCGGCAGACCCAGCGGCTACTCATTCGCTGGTGTCTGCACCAATCAGAACGTGGTAATGGAATGATGCAAGAATTATGCGGTACCCATATTTATAGGTTCCCTTGATCTCAATGTTTTTCATTGAAAACAGTTTCATGCCTATTGAAACAAGTTTTTCGGGTCTTATCAAGCATGGACATGGAAGGCATACTTGAAATCTGTCATTTGAGGGGCTTATCGCAAAAATTCGTCCACTGAGACGAACGCTATTAATGTTTAAAATCTTTCATAACAGCGTAACGCGGTCGATTTGAATATTTTGAAATGACACCCGGTATAGTTAAGAGAGACGTAAGTCCTACGTCAAAATACATGTTTTACGCTTTGCGTAATCCTCAAATTGTTCATGTCCGGTCATGTCTCGAATACAAGTTTCTATTGTTTTTTGTACGTAGTAACCATACTCAGTGGTAATCAAATGAGATAGTATATTTATTTATTTTTCATTCCGTTATTTTGATTTCTCTCTAGAGCAAATTTCGGTTTTATGCTATGGCAGTTTGTACTTTCATGGAAATATTCGAGAATCTAACGCTGATTATAAAAATTGCCTCGTATTCTCGGAAATATCAGAGCATGCAATGCAAATGATTCTTGTCATATTATGTTCAGGTTCTGACAAAGGCTTGTTGCAAGGTGCGTTTGTCAGTAACAAACTCTGTTGATGACAAAGGGTATATTGTTAGGCGTTGGCGTTGCTCGAATATTGATTCCCTGTCTATGAAACATCGAAAAATCAAAGATGGCGCATATTGGACCATACCTCCCAAAAGTCCCACGCCCAGGCAGATGCACGGTCGAATAGATAAATAGACGGTTTGCATATCAGTAAAATGCTGGTTTCCTTTGTACTTGTCACACTATCGACTGCATCTACAAATCAAAGTTAATTTCAATTAACCGACCCGACAAACACCCGCAGATGCAGCAGCAGCAGCGGAACCAGTTGCATCGGTCCCGTACTCTAGTTACATAATTTCCAATAATCATCGTCCCATAGTGATCATCATAATGGTTTTCGCTTCTTCTGTGACAATTCATTACAAATGACCCTCGTTGGCCATCGAGATTCCAAATCCAAAGTGTTGGTTGGAGGGTCGTCACTGGAATCAGAATTCATCACCATTGGACTCTCTGACGAGTAGATGAAAATTGGAATTTTCTGTAGGGATCCTCTCTTCGGTTAGTTAATCCGCACGATGCACGATTGATAGGACCTAGATAACAAGACGTTGACCAGACACGAAATCGTCACAACGCTTTTATTTATGGTTGATGCAGTATTTGTGTATGTTCGAGCTACGGCCGAAAATGGCTGAAAAATAAAATTTGATATTGATAATATCAAGGAGATATTTATGATCTCAATAGCCTTATGAGTATATCCTACGCTTGATTATGTATAATAGAGTCTTAACATCAGGTGCAGTCGTGTAATACAGAGTAGAGCTATTGAGTCTGGCGGAAAACAGGAAAAAAAATTGCGGAAATATTTTGATAAGAACCTTCAAAGCAAACTCCAGCATACATCCTGAAGAAAATCCTCACAAAAAGGTAACATATCATTCACTTTTCGCTTGGAAATAGCTTGAATGAAATTTTCTTCCTTCAGTATCAAATACTTTGCTCTACGTTTTCCAACAATGGATAAGGTATAAAAAGAAGCAAAACAGATGAATATGAGAAGGTTTAACAATTCAATCCCACGGGAGACTCCTTGTACAATTCTTTTTGTAATTCTTTCGCGACTTTATTGTAAGGATTCCACTAACAATCAAACCATGAATTCATTCTGCGTCAGTAAGGTCCGCACTCCGCAGGTACCTATCAATGTGCCTCCTCAATTTTTAATGCAATTTTCTTGCGCGACTTTCAAAGTCACCGGCAGGAATTGGCTATTTTCTTGTCCTGACTCCTGACTCGCATTACCATCAGCGCGAATTTCCCCCTTTCTTTAAAATTTCTCCCCAAACTGGTGTTCGTTCGGTTGCCCTCTTTCCCGTGACTATCTTCGACAATGGACGGTGGGTTTCATTTTCAAGTGTTGAATTATTAAACGTAGCATACATTTATTTGATTTTTAATTAATTTCTGTTGAAGAAGAAGGAACTACCCAAGTGCCCACTTGTCTTGGAATTGTTCGGCAAAAAAAACCTCGAACGAAAAATCGCGGAATAAAAGAAAAATGAGTTCATTCTTTATTTCAGAAACGAACAAAGTGCAATAAGACGGTCGGTTGGATTTGATGGGCGAGGTAGCTACTACAGCAGCGCACAACCCCTTTCCTTTGGAAGTCGTGTTTCAACCAAAGGATTCTTCGGATCAGTAGGTTTTGAGTACAGCCGCTTGATTCCGACCGAACTGGAGCAACCGACGACAACGGGCGAACCGTTCCTCCGGTGTGGGTTCGTCGAATGTGTTTTTGAAGCGAGAATAAGATTTGCCTTCTTTATGGCTTTCACTGTGCGCCTCGCATTTCCTCCGAGATGCAGCAGCTTTCGGATTCCGCCGATGCCAACCAAAGGAAGCGCTTTTCGAGTAACGAAAACCGGTGGAAGTGGTTAATAGGGAGGGTATGCGCTATCGCAAGATATTTTGCTTTTCGTTATGGTACATACACACACAGTATTTGAATAATTGGCAACATAAGAAGCGACTCATAATTTAAAAATCGTTTTTTTTTTTAATAAAAATATGTATAAGCATTAAATTAAACCCACACTAAAACCCAAATTAAAATGTTTTTTCACGCTATTTTTGTTTTATTTAATTTCCAATCAAATATTTTCTTGATTTAATAAACAAAAAATGTCACAAGTTCATCAATTTTCTTATGAACCATTTATTATTTATGGCATTTTGTTTGCTAACTAAACACATTTATATTTTTATTCGTCGTTAAAATCTTTGAATAAAAAAATCCAATATCGCATATCCCCAGTTCCGAGTTGGAAGATTCAAGTTGCACCAAAGTCAGACAGAAACGTGGTAAAATTGATTTTTCTCACAGCGCACTTTAAAAGGAAATTGAACGCCCAGGCTTTCTGTGCTCAACCCCTCCCCCCCTCGGAGGAGCATTAGCAACAGCAACAGAAGTGGGATGATGGTTTTTCGTGCTTCGGGTTCCCTTTTGGTGGAAGCTATAGGTTGAAAGCTTGTACGACGTTCTTCGAGAGACAGAGAACTCAATTTTGTGAATTGATCCAAGAAAGCAGAACTCCGAACCGTTACGATGATGGTCGGATGCGGTGAAGGCGCGGATAGGTATATGGATTACGAGCTATGTAGTACAAAGCGGCAGACAACTGTAAGGGAGAGGCAAATGCAAGAGAAGTTTGATGCGATGATGCGAGAGATCAAAGCATTATTTACGAATTTGTGAAATAATTTTCAATTTGTGCACCATTCGTAGTGATATGGCAAAGTGGCAAATAAGCAAGCGGTATGGTAATAGCTGAAATACATGTTCATAGAAATGTAAGCTCTAGACGCCTATTTCTGTTGAGTACGAATAAAAAAAGGCTCACTTCTTAACCTGTATTATTGTCGACGCTTTACCATAATAAGATCTATTAAAATTTGAAAAAATAAGAATTATATAATATTCAACCCGATCAACGATGAACGATGTATTCGTGCATCGTTGAATATCCCAGCAGATCCATTGAGCCAATAGGAATTCACTTATTACTTTCACAAGCTATTACAGGCCTTTTCTCAAGAACGTCCTGAAGTTCAAATTATGATCAACCAAGTATTGAACGATGTATCCGTGCATCGTTGAACATCCCACGAAAAATCTTCCATGGAACTTCTGTTCCATATCTCAATATCGACTATATTACATCTCGAGGGTCGACTGTATCACAGACCCTTTTTAATTCTTCAGATCAAATCGTCACTTGAACTAGCCATTGCAGGCCTTAATGGTTCGCTAAACTATCCTGGAAGTCGAATTGCTTGATATAATTATCCAAGTCCGTGTTCCCCCGCCCCCCCAACGAAAACATGATATAAATCACTCTTTCAAATTTTATTTCTTTTTTAGAATCTAGTGAGGGAGTGAAATGTGACGAACTTAAAATTTTTAAATTCACATAAATAAAGAAAAAAAAAAGTAGTCCAAAAAACGCCATAGTTTCGTTGTAGCGTAAAACTGATGCGATGGTTACGGAGGTTGCGGAAACCTGGGATTTTTAACATTCCACACTAACAATTACAAACCTCCCATGACACCTATGAGAGGTCGTAAAGTTCTTTGCGTTCTAAAGCAGCGGTTCTCAACCTGGGGTACATGTACCCTTGGGGGTACCTTCGCTGATCTTAGGGGGAACCTCGGACAAAAATCCATAATGGCGGACATTACAATTTCAATCGGAGCTTATTGATAAAGTTTTGATAATTGTGTATTTTTTTATTTCAAAACATTGTCTACATAACATGCATGGCGTTCAGTAGATCAAAGCCAACAGCGTAAGTAGGGCTGCGGAACAAAAGATTAAACGGACAAATCGTCGAATGATCAAATTTAAAAGATTTTCAATGCAATCTACCTGATCTATACAAAATGTTGAATCATATGTTAGAAACATGCTTTTGAACTAGAATCTAGAATCTAAAGGTTGGGAAGCCTCCGTTTCAGAGGCATGAAGTTTTTTTTTTAGAAAACCTCGGTTGCTTCGTTGTAAGACGATTAGAAACATCCTTCTACACTTCTCGGAAGCCTTCTTCAGAGTAACTCGAATGCCTCCTTTCAAGATGTTCAGAAGCCTTCTTGCAAAACCCGAGCAGCACATGTCAGAAAAAAAATGGTTGCAGCAACTTTTTAGTGACTAAATCTGGTCACAATGAGTTGTCGTAACCCATGTGGAACACGCGTGCTGCTAGGGAAGGTTCGGAAGCTTCCTTTCGCGAGGCCTATGTCTCCTTCCAAGTGGCCCGGAAGCCTCATTTCAAGAGAGCCAGAAGCCTTTTTTCAAAAAGCTCGGATCGATCCTTTCAAGAGGATCGGATTTTTTTTTTTCAAAAAGTTCGAAAGCTTCCTTCTAAGAGGCTCGGTAGGTTATTTTCAAAAGCCTCCTTTCAAGAGGCTTGGAAGCCTTGTTTCAAGAGGCTCGGAAGCCTCCTTTCAAGAGGCTCGGAAGCCTCCTTTCAAGAGGCTCGGAAGCCTCCTTTCAAGAGGCTCGGAAGCCTCCTTTCAAGAGGCTCGGAAGCCTCCTTTCAAGAGGCTCGGAAGCCTCCTTTCAAGAGGCTCGGAAGCCTCCTTTCAAGAGGCTCGGAAGCCTCCTTTCAAGAGGCTCGGAAGCCTCCTTTCAAGAGGCTCGGAAGCCTCCTTTCAAGAGGCTCGGAAGCCTCCTTTCAAGAGGCTCGGAAGCCTCCTTTCAAGAGGCCTGGAAGCCTCCTTTCAAGAGGCTCAGAAGCCTCCTTTCAAGACGCGCCGAAGCCCCCTCTCAAGAGCCTCGCAAGCCTCCTTTCAAGAGGCTCAGAAGCCTCCTTTCAAGAGGCTCAGAAGCCTCCTTTCAAGAGGCTCGGAAGCCTCCTTTCAAGAGGCTCGGAAGCCTCCTTTCAAGAGGCTCGGAAGCCTCCTTTCAAGAGGCTCGGAAGCCTCCTTTCAAGAGGCCCGGAAGCCTCCTTTCAAGAGGCTCAGAAGCCTCCTTTCAGAGGCTCAGAAGCCTCCTTTCAAGAGGCTCAGAAGCCTCCTTTCAAGAGGCTCATAAGCCTCCTTTCAAGAGGCTCAGAAGCCTCCTTTCAAGAGGCTCAGAAGCCTCCTTTTAAGAGGCTCGGAAGCCTTTTTTTCAAGAGGCTCGGAAGCCTCCTTTCAAGAGGCCCGGAAGCCTCCTTTCAAGAGGCCCGGAAGCCTCCTTTCGAGAGGCCCGGAAGCCTCCTTTCAAGAGGCTCGGAAGCCTCCTTTCAAGAGGCTCGGAAGCCTCCTTTCAAGAGGCTCGGAAGCCTCCTTTCAAGAGGCTCGGAAGCCTCCTTTCAAGAGGCTCGGAAGCCTCCTTTCAAGAGGCCTGGAAGCCTCCTTGCAAGAGGCTCGGAAGCCTCCTTTCAAGAGGCTCGGAAGCCTCCTTTCAAGAGGCTCGGAAGCCTCCTTTCAAGAGGCTCGGAAGCCTCCTTTCAAGAGGCTTGGAAGCCTCCTTTCAAGAGGATCGGAAGCCTCCTTTCAAGAGGCTCGGAAGCCTCCTTTCAAGAGGCTTGGAAGCCTCCTTTCAAGAGGCTCGGAAGCCTCTTTTCAAGAGGCCTGGAAGCTTAGTTTCAAGAAGGGGAACCTCAATTAATGCAAAAGTTCGAAGGGGTACCTTTCAAGAAAAAGGTTGAGAACCGCTGTTAGGACAAGCAGCTCGGAATTCAAAACAAAATTCACTCGCCTTTTCAAAGGCACATTACTCAATACGAAAGCATCAACTACTGTCATTTTCATTATTCCACGCATGCTGCAACGCTGCAAAGCTGAAATAATAAAAACAAAAATTGTCCGCTGCCTTCATGAGTGAATTTAGTTTTGGATTATGTTATGCTTGTCCTTAAGTAGGTGTCCAATTAACCATCCTTCCCCTTCTTGAGCATTCGCAAGGAAGTGGTCAGGAAAGATCTCGACTATTGAAGAGTGCATTGCTTTCATCTAAGAGATACCCGGATAAAAATGTACTATTGGTTCAATAGTGTAAACAATTGAATTACCATAAAATGTACGGTATACAATAGGATACATTGTTTCTTGATGGGTGCACAGATTGTATCAACACTAAGGATACAATACATCAACATACTTCTCTAATGTAACGAGCCGTTTGATGTTGTCAAGATTCGTCGCGGCAGTTTAAGGGTTAAAAATTTGAGTAAAATTTTCTTGGCGTATTTCCTAGAAAAAAAAATCGTATTATAACGTAACATTTCGTGCAAAAACAAACTTTTTATAGGAGCTCCACACTGCTGTAATCTGAAAAAGCGACGTATGCGCCATTTTATAACATACATGTTTTGCATCTTTCTGTTAAAGAGTAGGGTAAAATGCCCAATAGTGGACCCCCTAGTAGCGAAATTTTGCTCTTTTTGTCATAAGGAGTAGAAATTTTCAAAATATTAATTCTGCTTGACATCTAATACCAAGTTCTGCATCTCCTCTTCACGATACATACATAAAACACTCAAATACACGACGTTATTCGTTGAAATTTACATTTTAAAGTCTGACTGAATTCGCCCTATAGTAGACCCCCTGGGGGTCCATAATAGGAATTTGCTTCCCTATAGTCGACACTTCATTTGATTTTTA
Organism: Armigeres subalbatus; assembly: GCF_024139115.2. Lineage (NCBI taxonomy): Eukaryota > Metazoa > Arthropoda > Insecta > Diptera > Culicidae > Armigeres > Armigeres subalbatus. Next base: position 69,453,394 of record NC_085141.1, read on the forward strand.
TGTTCCTTTTCGGGACGTTCTTCTTCCCTATAATGGACCCCCCAAAATATTCCTATAATGGACACTTTCGTGTTTATTTTTTATAGAATTGTAAAAAATCATTTAATTTTACTTTCTGTGGCATTTCCATTGCATGTAATTAAATCATAGGACTGTAAGGTAGGTTCTCCCGATGGAATTTCATAACAAAATGTTTACATTGTGCTGTTATAATGAAAAAATGGCTGAAGGGTCCACTATTGGTTGGGGGTCCACTATTGGGCACTTTACCCTACGATGGTTGACACCATGTGAGGTGTTGTATGTGTATATATTAGAGTGGACCGTAGATGTACGGAAAAATGCAAATTTCATCCAATCAGATGAGATCAAGATTTTTAAGTATCTATTATACAAGAAAGACCAAAAACTAAAGTTACCGGGTCAGTAAAGCCAGATGTAGGGCTTTAAATTTTTCCGGGATCCCGAGAAATAAAAATATACGAAACAAATACAAAACAAAACGGCCCTCCTTAGCCGTACGGTAAGACGCACGGATACAAAGCAAGACCATGCTGAGGGAGGCTGGGTTCGATTCCCGGAGCCGGTCTAGGCAATTTTCGGATTGGAAATTGGCTCGATTTCCCTGGGCATAAAAGTATCATCGTGCTAGCCTCATGATATACAAATGCAAAAATGATAACCTGGCTTAGAAACCTCGCAGTTAATAACTGTGGAAGTGCTAAATGAACACTAAGCTGCGAGGCGGCTCTGTCCCAGTGTGGGGATGTAATGCCAATAAGAAGAAGAAGAAGACAAAACAAAACGGAGTATTTTTGTTACATCCCCATAAAACATTTGACAGATGGGAAATTTCCTGATACACCGACGAAGTCGGGTGCCGACGAAACCAACCGATTTTATCACCGACGAAATCGGGTGTAGATGAAAACAACTGTTTTTATCATCGACGAAATTGGGTGTCAGCCAAGGTGTCGACGAAACCAACTGTTTTTATCACCGACATAATCGGGTATTGTGAAAATCAACCTTCACGAATGCCAACTAAATCTGGTGTCGACAAAATCATTGGTATGGATAATATATTTAGTCGGGTGGCTCTTAGACATTATTTAGATCGACGTATCAAACGATGGAGCAAGTAATGTTTTTATAGACGATTCAATCGAGATACTGGTTGATAGATAACAATTGCTTAGTGTTTAGTTTAATTATGAAGCAGTTGTTATTATTGTACCAAGTAGGTACCAATAGGTAAAGTGTGAATATCTTTCACGTAAGTTGCAAAATTTAGTGCAGTACGATGGCAAGTGTGAGTGTGTGTATGTATATGTGTGCGCTAAAAGTGTCGTCCATTTTTTCGGCACTTATTTAATTCACAAGTTTCGACGGGAAATCTTGTTTCCTGAAAATAGCCGGAGCGGACAATGGACTCAGAGGTCATGGCCAAAATAAATCCTGTTATATTATTTTAGTGTGAAATTTGGTAGGTATACCATTTACCATATACAAAAAACGCGCTCAAAAGTCTCGTCAATTTTTGGTTACTTATCTTTAACTGATTTGCTCGCTGCAGGTTGCATTTGATCAGGAATCTTATCCCATTGTTTCCTACGGTAAATTGGCCGCATCAGACTATGGGCTCTGAAGCTATGGCTTGTCATGTCCGGAGGAGACGGCTGCATCCTTGGCTGCATCCGAATCAGCCATCTCCAGCTGCTGCTCGATCTCCCGAGAGGGTATCCCTGGTAGGGTAAACAATCCGCTACTACCATATGGCTATAATATGATTTTCGATTCTATAAACTCATAGAAAAGTCTTTGTCAGATTATGGGGGCTGAATGGAACAATTTTCGAATCCATTCGAATTTCAGACAAGAATCAATCTGTAAGTTCATTTTTTTTTTTTTTTTTCAAATATAGTATTGTGTAAAATTGTTGTGTGTATTCGTATTTAATGTTTATATTAATAAATCAACTTTTCGTTTATTTTCCGTCGGCCGTGCGAAAGGCAATCATCGACGTCAGGAATATGACTATCATCTCTGATGGATCCGACGAATCGTACCTTTCAATACAAGGACCGGGACTAATGCCAACGGCGCGGAGTAGAATCCAGGTATACTGGGAAGTGAAACAGTCCCTGCACTCTCCAGTAAAACTCAACTACCGGCGCTGTCGTTTAAAGTCAATCTATTGAACTAGCTATTAAATGAAAATAAACCACCCTATTTCGTCGGATTGTGTTTGTTTTCTGTTTAAATCATCCGATTTATTACTTATTTTATTAGATCAAAAACAACCGATTTCATCGGGAATCCTCTATGTTCATCAGAATATAATTACTAATCGAGCAATTAACTTGCTTTTCATCAGTCGATTTCGTCAGCTATATTTTATTATTGAATTTAATCAGTTGATTAATCAACCGATTTCGTCGGCTATATCATGCGTCGGCTATATATGTAGAATCGTGCGATTCTCTAGATTTTCATCGGTCGATTTCGTCGGTTTAATAGCTTTTTTGCGCTAGACTACGTTAGCCGATTAATCTGCCAACTAAGTAGCTTCAAATCTGTTGATTTGGTTGACCGATTTAATCTATTGTTTAATCGCTAAACGCCCCTGTAAAGCTCCCATAAGCGTCTGTGCAACAAACAACCGATTCGTCGGATACAAAGTAGGCCGATCCAACCGACGAAAACCGACTAAGTCGGGGGAAAAGTCGGTAGGATGTTTTATGGGGATCATATATGCTGTAACATTTTTATACTGTGTGCCTTAATATGGGGAGAAACGGCTTTGGGATATTTTGCTCTATAATCAGTAGGATTCAAAAAATCAATTAAGGAAACTGCTCCATTTTCTAACTCACTGGACACATATTCATCTCATCACGAAATAAAGAAATATGGCTCACTGCTGAAAAAAATCACAAATAAATGAAACAAATCACCTACCTTTTCATTGATTTTTGCTGTGGGATGAATGTCGGAGCTATGAGATGAAGTCCAGGAGCAGTCACCCTATTTTGAATCATGCCCATATTTTTGTTCAATACGAACAATCTCCTGGTCAAGTTCGAGCGAATTACCGTTTAGATTTATATTACGAGCACTCATACAAATTTTCGGTCTTGAAGGTTCAAATAGATAAACACATTTCAAAAAAATAAATTGTTCCATTTGAAAGCGTAAACAAAGATCTTTTAGACGGGCGCTCCATGGTTGTACTGCAATGGTTGTAGCTAAATATTGAATGATTTTTCAGCCAAATTATGTCTCAATTTCGAAACAACACCAAAATAAAATACCCAACTTGTTCAATGACATCTGTAATCTTTGTTTCTGCTTATTTCTGTGACTTTCTCATACCTTAACGAGAAAAAACAATTGGACAAAAAGTGTGTTTAAGAAGACTAGAGTAAAGAATGCCTATTTAGTCACATGAAAAATCTTACTGTCCGGACCCGGTGGACAGCTACCGGATACAGAAATTCATTTTGCACTTTAGATACATTATATATCTAACAAACCAAATTCGCTATTTAAAATATGTCTAATATTGACCATCTCCACATAATCAGAATGAATTCGATTAAACCTGATATTGTTGATTCAAACCTTTTTAAAGTAGGGCGAAAGATGATTTTTTGACATTTTTGTTCAATTTAATATTTTGTAAAAAGTTTTTAACATGAGAATCTGATATTCCATGAAGGTTAAGGATTTTTCAATAGCTTTCTTTTGTACTAAATAATATGATGGAGGGATCTCTACAAGTGTCCGGTATTGGGAGGTGTCTAGCGCTAGGGGACCCTTTCGGAATTTTCACGCGTGTGCATGCTTCGATATTGCTCAGATTAGTCATATCTATCATTTGGTTTTTCTCATGTGAAATATATCTGGCAGATTTGTGATTTACCGGTTATTATTACAAAAGGATTTTTTTTATTGAATAAGTACAATGTTACTGTTCAAAACAAAAATGTATAGTTAGTTACAAATACACCAAAATGTTTATGTTTTTTGGAGGAGCAAGTTATTGAATAAGGAAGTATTTAACTTTATTCCGCTGATTAACTCGATTGCAGATAAAGTCACTTTGTTGCTAATGCAATGCCAACTGGTAAGCACCCAAGCCACACCACTTAATTCTCAGTAAGTGTAATTTCCCCCTCTGATGATATGCAAAAATTGGAAAAACATTGTAATGCTTTACCAAGACCAAAAGTTCAAAGCAGGAAAGGTTTCACTGATTCGACGTACTTGTCTAAAAATTTCTACCTTAAATATTTGTAATAAAATACAGCGTCATTCAAACCTACAGTTTTATGATTTATTAATATTTCCGCTACGCTTTCATTGAATTTCCTCTTCAAAATCAGTCACCGTTCTATCCGGCACAGGCGTATCCATTCAAGCCCTTCAATTACGGCATAACGGCCTCAATCCATCCCGTCCATCGACACGCAACTCAATTATGCCATTAATACTCATCGGGCTCGTTAGCCCTGACATACATTTATCTGATCTGTTTATCCGCACCTCATCAAATAAGATCCTGCAGCTATCGAAGAGGCTACATACACCTGCTGTTGCATTAATGATGCACCATTGTTCCCGAGGCAAACATCTAATCAACTTGTACACAATCATCCCGATAAATAGTCGTTGTTGCCGATGCTGTCATGTCATCGTGCGATGCGACAGCTGCCGCGCCCTCGAACAAGTGGCATTACACATGGGGTGGCTGCTGCAGCGATTGTCGCGCTAATCCTTCGGTGATGCGAACCCTTCATCATTAACTCTTCCATGCGACTCTAAACGAGCGGATAAATAATAAAACTCAACTACCAATCACCGTATGCGCTCATTGTTCGACAATGAGGATGGTGGTGCATTGCTATGGAACCGTTCATATAACACGTGGTGCAAAATTAAAAAAAATTGAGAACTTGGGGAATTCAAACCATCGTAGCTAATGGACGACGTTATTTTTACGTCAAATAGAAAATTTTCAAATCTGGGTTGAAACTTTCAACTTCGAAACATTTTGATGAAGAAAATTATTTAGAGCTTTTTAGTGAAATGTCTTCACTCACAATTGAACAATCAATAACTACAATGGTCTATATAAGAACGATCATCATCATCATTGTTGGCATTACATCCCTCACTGGGACATTGCCGCTCGCAGCTTCGTGTTCATTAAGCACATCCATATCCCCGTTCCACATCCCGCGAGGTTTCTATACCAAGTTACTATTTTTGCATTTGTATATCATTAGGCAAGGGCCAAAAAATCTCTTTGTACATTTTGGGGCCCCCACAACTGTCAGCCCGGGCCCCCTTCCGGCCCTGCATAAGGGTAATACGATGATACTTTTAAGCCCAGGGAAGTCGAGAAAAGTTCCAACCCGAAAATTTTCTTAGACCGGACCGAGAGTCGAACCTAGCCACACCCGCAGCATGGTTTTGTTTTATTGCGCCGCATCTAAGTAACGATACCAACAATTTTTTAACGCAAAATCAAATTCATCTATGTCAGTTACGTGCGATCCCTAATGCATATTTCTTAAATCTCCTCACATATCGATTCAACTATGTTTCGAATTACTACGAACATCAACCCATATGCCGCTGGCAATTATTCGCGCTGGAAGGCACCTGCCCTACAGTCAACCCATCAAATCAGATCAGTTTTCACCGCAATCTACGAGGGGATAATTCGAGATTGTATCAATATTATAAGCACTCTACCTCCCGACGCCAGGAAGCTAGAGGATTTGTCGTTAGCCGCTGTGCACGGTTGAAGTTGTAAAGGTTAAACTGGCTTCCAGTAGTTTCAAAGTCATGAATGACTTTTTCCGAACATTTCCTTCAGTGCTGCACCCATCACACATAGACCGACCACGCATAACAGCAACACTGTAGCGTCGGATGAACGGTCAAATGTAACCGCCATCAATGCCAAACCGCACACAGGCAAGCCATAATTCATTATCAATTAATTGTGGAACCTTCTACGCATGAGTTACTGTAGTCGGGTTGGATTTCCCAGCGATCATGTAAGTGAACCTAGAGATCGAAACCGCGAATACTTTTAGTAGACTACCCCAATAAAAAAATATTAAACAACAACAAAATGATCTATTATAACAGTAATAAGTAAAACGATATGATTACAATAGAAACTATCGTAAAAATTACAATAAAAATATTTTAAAATTTACAATTACCTGAAAGCTCAGATGTGAATATGTCAAGTATGATAGCTATTAAACACATATGTTTTTTGATTACTTATTCTAAATTGAATTTATTTCATGTGAATAATTTATACTTGAAATAAAGTATGGTGTTACAATACTGTAACAAACTGTACACTGTACAAAATATACTTATTTTATTACCATAAATAATGAAACAAATTACCTTCTGTAAGCACGGTTTACCTCGAAGTTCACTAAGCATTGCCTCACAATAAATTGTAAATCAAAAGCGCGAAAAGGAAATATGTTGAAAATAACAATGACATCAACACAGATAAAATCATGAAAGCAATTTAGAGAATTCGACAATAACCAGGCTGCGTATCTAGGTATTGACAGAATGAATCACAATTAAATGGTGACATCACTTCCTGTTCCATTATTAGCACCAACTCGTGCGGCAACCCGCTGTACTTGTAATATATAATATTATTATTGGAAAATGTGCTTTATTTGTATAACAATACAACTCACCATAAATAAAAAACAAATTCTCGAGCGAAATGATAGGAAGAGGATCAAGAGAGCACAATGTTAGCCATCTACCCCGCGTTTGTGTCCGTGGTGACGAAATCGAGGTGATTGAAGAATACGTGCATTTGGGCTCCCCGATGCATTATAGGGAAAGGGGTGGCCATTAATCGAAACATTTACTATCTCCAATTTGTCTAATTTATATATCATATGAAAGTATATTACCTAGATAAGTAAATCGGAAAATATTGAAGCGCTATGTTTATTCTGTCAAAAGATATGGGCTGGCGAAGTGAAAAAAGATGATAAAAATAAAAAAAATCGTTCCTTACTTTAAAATGTATGTTATGAAGTCAAATTTTCTCCAAATATAAAGTTTTATATACCATTTCAAAGCTTAAAACCTTAGCTTTTTGATAGTTTGGTTTATTTTGCACGCAAAGATTAATATTAAAAAGTTGTAGAAGAAAAACTAGTTGTTGAAAAAAGTTGTAGAAGAAAAAACATGGGGAGGGGTCGTCAAGGCCACTGCGAGTTAGACCGGGACCATCGTCCCTAACCCCTAATCCCAAGGCGTCAAGCGACCCGTGCCGAGGGGATGCATGGCCAGGGGGGTGAAATAATGAGCTGGGCCTTTAACGGAGCCTGTGGGGTACCTGAGCACCCTCCACAGTAATTGTCCCTTACCGCGTCATGCTGGGCTCTGGCGTGGTGGACCTCTTTTCCCGAGCAACTCGTGGGACCAAAATGGAAAACCAAGTCAATTCTTCAATTAGTGGTAGTAGTGTAGGCGACAACCCCTTCGCAAGAGGTGGGTTGTTCAGGTCTCCGCCTAGGAGGCCAGAGGCAATAGTCGGCAGCTCAGTGCGCAGCGCCAGCGTGGGTCACTCAACCTTGCTGTCGGCTAGAAAAACGCCGGTAGGGGTTATTGACGGCCCATGGCTTGTGGAGGCGATGAACCGCAAACGCGATGGGCTTTCGGCCTTCGAGGTGGCGACGGAACAGCTGGACGCCATCATCAACTTTGCGTCATCGAAGCATAATATCAGCAAGGACCTCAAGAGGAGCTTGCAGAAACTTCGAAAGTCGATGCTGGACGCCAAGCTGGAGAGGGCGGTCGGGACGGCCAAGTGTAAACCCGTGAAATCGGTGGAGTCGAGGTCTACGCAGACTGAGGCCCAAGGATTCGCGGACTCGGGCAAGGTCGAATCGACCGAAGGCGTGCCAGCGAAGACGGTGGTACCAAAGTCTACCCAGACTGAGGCTCAAGTATTTGCGGGTACGTCGGGGGATACAGTCTCCAGGGGATGAGCTCCCTGGGGGCCGCTCCAAAACGCGGAGGGTTTCTACCCCGAACAAGGGTAGTGGGGCTGGGAAGCTGAACCCCGGCCAGGTACCTCCAGAACCGAGGGAGGAAGGACCTGGAAAGGTCCGTCCACCCAGGAAAGACGATGGTAAGGGGTTACGGCAGGCTGAGAGTTCTCAGCCGCACCAGACCAGGGAAATAGAGGGGGATGACGCATCCTGGACCCTGGTCAAGAACAAGAGGAAACCGAAGACGTCAAGGGTCGAAAAGAAAGCCCAGGCAAATAAGGGTAGCAAGAAGTCTAGGGTAGGCGCCAATCGCTCCAGCGGCGATGCCCTAGTCATCACGGCGGACGAGGCTAAGTGCTCGGATGTTTTGAAGGCGATGAGGAGTGACGTCAAGCTCGGTGAACTCGGCGCCGACGTACGTCGAATAAGACGTACCCGGATGGGCGAGATGATCCTCGAGCTGAAGCGGGGCGTCTCGTAAAAGGGCGCCACCTACAAGAAGTTGGCGGAGGAAGTCCTAGGCGAGACGGTCAATGTGAGGGCACTCACGACGGAGGTGAATCTAAGGGTTAAAGACCTGGACGAGATCACCAAAGTCGAAGAGCTCGTCACGGCACTGCGGCGACAGTGTGAAGTGGAGACGACCACCGCAGCCGTTCGGCTACGGAAAGGTCCGGCAGGGACGCAGGTAGCATTGGTTCGGCTATCTGCAGCGGACGCCTCCAAGGTAGTCAAGTTAGGGAGCGTCAAAGTGGGATGGTCGGTATGCCCTGTGCGCATATACGAGCAACCCGAAGTTTGCTTCAAGTGCTTGGAACCGGGGCACAAGCAATGGGACTGCAAAGGCCCTGACAGAAGCAATCTCTGCCGACGCTGCGGATTGGAGGGACATAAGGCACAATGCTGCACGAACCCTCCCAATTGTTTGATTTGTTCCAGCAAAGCTGTGAACAGCAAGCACCCGATGGGGGGTTCGATGTGCCCGGCGTTTGAGCGTGCTGCAAAATCAAAGTGCAGGTAACGCAGCTGGCTTGCTCGGCCTCGCCCGAGTGTTTGGTGTGCGCAGGTTTAGAGGAAACGGCGGAACACGTGTTGTTCGTGTGCTCACGTTTTCGCGCAATGCGTGACCACATGCTTGCCACATGTGGTCTGGACACTACCCCGGACAACCTAGTTCGGAGGATGTGTAAAGATGAAGTTGGCTGGAACGCCGTTTTATCGGCTATCGCCCAAATCGTCTCGAAGCTACACAGAAGGTGGCGCGTGGACTCAAAGATGGCTAGTTTAGGCGCAAATAAGAGGTGGTCCAAGGGATCGGAGTCGGCTTTATGGGTCATACCGGTGGTCATGCTCTGTGGTTGAACTCGATCCTTTTATCGAACAAGTGGCCGCGCGAAGAACAGAACGGCGTCGGTCAACCGGGCGGGTTCCGAGCCCGAGGACGGAAAGGGGTCCTCGTCAAGGCTGGGGCAGGCGTAGGCACCGCGTCGGCAAGTCCCTCTGTGTGCTGGCGAATAGGCCCTATCGCAGAAAGGTCAATTTGGGATGCACGCGGCATCATCATTCTTGATACCAGTCGTGCAGAGGGAAGCAGGTGCGAAGTCGACCCTGCCCACCTTCCGAGGACATAGGGCGTGGTAAGGCCACCTGGAAAGCCGGCAATGCGCTGGCACGATACCATGGTGTTCTTCTAAAAAAGCGAGTTACGATGTTCGGTGCTGCAAGGACACGCAGCTAACCTCGAGGGTGCGTTGTGCACTGGTCCCCCTTTCAAGTATTACTTTCTGGTTGTACCGAAGGGACTATGGGCTTGGCGGCAATGGAAACGGTTTAGCGGGTCGGGGATGTAGTTCTACCTCCCTCGTTTGCTGTTGGACGTGATCCATAACCCAGCACTTCCTGGACAACCAAGGATGTCTGTTGAGCAGATTCCCCCTCCATTGTTTAGGAAGAAAAAAAAAACACACACACACACACACATACACACATACATCACCTCAATTCGTCGAGCTGAGTCGATCGGTATATAACACTATGAGTCTCCGGGCCTTCTATAAAAGTTTGTTTTTGGAGCGATCATTACGTATACTTAGTATACGAGAAAAAAATAGCATTTTATACCCCGCTCACCCCTGTCACACTTTTTGTATGAAGTATCTGCCCCTGGTGCGATAGATATCACTGACAAATTCTGGCTATTTTGTTAAATTACACGTTTCACTGATGCCTTCTGAGAAGCCTAATTATCATGCTATAGATTCGCATCCTCGATCAAAATCGACTCCCAACTATTGGAACGACTATTCAATATTCATTTCCTATTGAGTTAAAGCTCTTGAATATTTCATCCAGTCATATGGTTTCCCCCCTCGCCAGCGCCCAATGACGGAGTGCCACAATCAGAATAATGTAAAATTCAACCTCGCCATATCAACTGTCAGTCATACAAACCTGAAACGACCTGTGCACGATAAGTCCCTATTCAAACTGACCCAAACCATCGGACGACACCCAAAATATGAAGCATAATCGACTGAGCCTGGTGGAGTAAAATCACCCTAGTTATTAGTTTGCTGCTATCGGTACCGGTGTTTACATTCGCTACGCGATCAGTTTTTGATTGTTTTTTTTTCGGGCAAAAATAGCAGTTTATAGAAAGTTTTCGGTTCAAACAAGTGACTGATTTCAAAAAGTGATGTTTAATTTGCATTCCATCAACATTTCGGGCTGCTTATGTGCGGAGAAGTGAGTAAAAACTTGATTTTTCCAATGCCCTTTGAGAAGAAGTGAAGTGCAGTGATAACCCCACCAAATCGCGAACGGCTATTAAATTGGCATGAAACTGCTGATTTATGATATAATTCGACCCGAAATTCATAGGACTCTTTAAAGAAACATGTTCATTATCACGGGAAGTAAATACAGGGTGTTCAATAAGTTCGAATACACTTTCAAAAAATGTTTAAAAATTGTAATTAAATTATTTCTTTTCTCGGTTACATTTCATTGAAAGTATTGTTTATAAGGAACGTTTGTAACATTTCTTCTGGAATGAGCTTTATTTTGTACTTCTTCGCGAGCTTCAAACGTTTCTGAAATCCATCGCAAGCGGCACGCACAGTCTGCATGGGCATTTCGTTCCAGATTTTGAGAATTACGTCTTGAACTGGTCCAAGTTACTAACCTTGTATTCGTACAGCTTTAACATAATAAAGGATTACAGACTCAACCTACAATGTTATGGAATTAAATAAACATGATGGAAAATGACATACAACAGAATAATTTTCACTAAAAGGCTACTAAGATGCTGGAATAATAATATACACCGTATCTGTCACTTTAAATCCCCCCTCTTCTGATTAATGGTTCGCGTAAAAAGCTGGATAGTAACACCCACGACCTTTGGATCATTTGCCCTATCAACAATTTCAGCACTGCTTTAGCAACAAAAACTGAGCAGCTTATCCTCGGCATTAGTTTGTTGAGTTTCCATATAATCATGTTGCCAAGCAGTTAATTGAATTGAATTATTTGGTTCAATAGATGGGAAGGTAATTAACCTGGCAAATAGGATTTTCCCGGTAACATGCTTTCCGAATACAAGGCCTGTGGCCTATACTTTATTCACTGACCACAACTTTTGAAATCAATCCCGGTGCTAATTGTTCTACAAACAATCATTGTGACCGTTCCTTGTGCTGTACTCTGGAAAAACCACTTTTCTACATAGAAGGTGAATCGAAAATTAGGTTCGCTCTGTCACCTTTTCGGAAATGCCAGGATCAACATTTGACTCCGTCTTGGTCATCCTTTATCCTTTGCCATGGCGACGGAAATCCATCCAATTGGTCAGCACAAATAAACCAACCCCACAATCCTGTGGAGGTCCATTGTGTCCATTCACTGGGGGTTAGGTCAACAATCCGTCCAACTTTCTAGTTTGGTTATTTGTTTCCGAATCCTAAAATCACTGTGATGCACAGTGGCGGATTGCTTGATACAAATTCGGATATTTATGATTCTGCATCATACCATACATATAGGTAGAGATCAATGATGAAAGAAACCTAAAGCGTTGCTTCAAATGAATTACATATTATGTTACTTCTCACCATGTTTTCGGGAGTAGGTAAAGTTTAGCAATGCTAAAATGAATCAACAAAGTAGAAAACCTCTTCTTTTAAGGGCAATTGTCACACACGGTGTGCCTGTGACGGTTATTAACGAAAAAAAATGTCCATCCATTCTGAACTCGCCTTTCGAAAGATATAATTGTGGGGAATAAAGTGAGTCGGGAAACAGGATTCGTATTTTTGGTTACATTGGATTCACGATAACAATAATGAAATAAACAAAACTATTTTAAAATGACAATAATAAAAAATGATTCATTCATTCATTTATTTAGTTAACATCTAAACAGATAACACTGAATCAACAATTTGACGCCACAATGCACGGTTCGAGGCCGCGTCTCTCCATCCTCGGATACGCCCCACGCTCGCCAAGTCGTTCTGCACCTGGTCTGCCCATCTCGCTCGCTGCGCTCCACGCCGTCTCGTACCTGCCGGATCGGAAGCGAACACCATCTTTGCAGGGTTGCTGTCCGGCATTCTTGCAACATGTCCTGCCCATCGTACCCTTCCGGCTTTAGCTACCTTCTGGATACTGGGTTCGCCGTAGAGTTGGGCGAGCTCATGGTTCATTCTTCGCCGCCACACACCGTCTTCTTGCACACCGCCAAAGATGGTCCTAAGCACCCGTCTCTCGAATACTCCGAGTGCTTGCAAGTCCTCCTCGAGCATTGTCCATGTTTCATGTCCGTAGAGGACTACCGGTCTTATTAACGTCTTGTGCATGACACATTTGGTGCGGTGGCGAATCTTTTTCGACTGCAGTTTCTTCTGGAGCCCGTAGTAGGCCCGACTTCCACAAATGATGCGCCTTCGTATTTCACGACTAACGTTGTTGTCAGCCGTTAGCAAGGATCCGAGGTAGACGAATTCCTCGACCACCTCGAAGGTATCCCCGTCTATCGTAACACTGCTTCCCAGGCGGGCCCTGTCGCGCTCGGTTCCACCCACAAGCATGTACTTTGTCTTTGACGCATTCAGCACCAGTCCAACTTTTGTTGCTTCACGTTTCAGGCGGGTGTACAGTTCTGCCACCTTTGCAAATGTTCGGCCGACAATGTCCATGTCATCCGCGAAGCAAATAAATTGACTGGATCTGTTGAAAATCGTACCCCGGCTGTTACACCCGGCTCTCCGCATGACACCTTCTAGCGCAATGTTGAACAACAGGCACGAAAGTCCATCACCTTGTCTTAGTCCCCGGCGCGATTCGAACGAACTGGAGTGTTCGCCCGAAATCTTCACACAGTTTTGCACACCATCCACCGTTGCTTTGATCAGTCTGGTAAGCTTCCCCAGGGAAGCTGTTCTCGTCCATAATTTTCCATAGCTCTACGCGGTCTATACTGTCGTATGCCGCCTTGAAATCAACAAACAGATGGTGCGTTGGGACCTGGTATTCACGGCATTTTTGAAGGATTTGCCGTACAGTAAAGATCTGGTCCGTTGTCGAGCGGCCGTCAACGAAGCCGGCTTGATAACTTCCCACGAACTCGTTCACTAATGGTGACAGACGACGGAAGATGATCTGGGATATCACTTTGTAGGCGGCATTAAGGATGGTGATCGCTCGAAAGTTCTCACACTCCAGTTTGTCGCCTTTCTTGTAGATGGGGCATATAACCCCTTCCTTCCACTCCTCCGGTAGCTGTTCGGTTTCCCAGATTCTGACTATCAGTTTGTGCAGGCAAGTGGCCAGCTTTTCCGGGCCCATCTTGATGAGCTCAGCTCCGATACCATCCTTACCAGCTGCTTTATTGGTCTTTAGCTGTTGAATGGCATCCTTAACTTCCCTCAAGGTGGGGGCTAGTTGGCTTCCATCGTCCGCTGAACTGACGTAGTCATCTCCTTCGCTGTCTTGACTTTCACTGCCTGTGCTCTCAGCGCCATTCAGATGTTCCTCGTAGTGCTGCTTCCACCTTTCGATCACCACACGTTCGTCCGTCAAGATGCTCCCATCCTTATCCCGGCACATTTCGGCTCGCGGCACGAAGCCTTTGCGGGATGCGTTGAGCTTCTGATAGAACTTGCGTGTATCTTGAGAACGGCACAGCTGTTCCATCTCCTCGCACTCCGCTTCTTCCAGGCGGCGTTTCTTCTCCTGAAAAAGGCGGGTCTGTTGTCTCCGCTTCCGTCTATAACGTTCCACGTTCTGCCGGGTACCTTGCTGCAGCGCGACCGCCCGCGCTGCGTCCTTCTCCTCCAGAATCTGTCTGCACTCTTCGTCGAACCAATCGTTCCGTCGACTTCGACCCGTATACCCGACGTTGTTCTCCGCTGCGTCGTTAATGGCTGCTTTAACTGTACTCCAGCAGTCCTCAAGAGGGGCCCCATCGAGCTCACCCTCTTCCGGCAACGCTGCCTCGAGATGCTGCGCGTATGCAGTGGCGACATCAGGTTGCTTCAGTCGCTCTAGGTCGTACCGCGGCGGTCGTCGGTACCGAACATTGTTGATGACGGATAGTTTTGGGCGCAGTTTAACCATCACCAGATAGTGGTCAGAGTCGATGTTAGCGCCACGATATGTCCTGACGTCGATAATGTCGGAGAAGTGCCGTCCATCAATCAGAACGTGGTCGATTTGTGATTCTGTCTGCAGTGGTGATCTCCAGGTGTACCGATACGGGAGGCTGTGTTGGAAGTAGGTGCTACGAATGGCCATATTCTTGGAGGCGGCGAAATCAATTAGTCGTAGGCCGTTTTCGTTCGTCAGCCGGTGAGCGCTGAACTTTCCAATAGTCGGTCTAAACTCCTCCTCTTGGCCAACCTGAGCGTTCAAATCTCCTATGATGATTTTGACGTCGTGTCTTGGGCAGCTATCGTACTCACGTTCCAGCTGCGCGTAGAATGCGTCCTTATCATCATCAGTGCTTCCGGAGTGTGGGCTATGGACGTTGATTATGCTGAAGTTGAAGAACCGGCCTTTGATCCTCAACCTGCACATTCTTTCATTGATCGGCCACCACCCGATCACGCGCCTTTGCATATCGCCCATCACTATGAAAGCTGTTCCCAGCTCGTGTGTGTTGCCGCAGCTCTGGTAGATGGTATGATTACCTCTAAACGTTCGCACCATTGATCCCTTCCAACAAACCTCCTGCAGCGCTACGATGCCGAATCCACGGTCCTTGAGCACATCGGCGAGTATGCGTGTGCTCCCGATGAAGTTGAGAGATTTGCAGTTCCACGAACCGAGTTTCCAATCGCTTGTCCCTTTTCGTCGCAGTGGTCTTCGCCGATGGTTCCGGTCCGTACTCTCTTGTTGATTGTTCGTTGCTTATGATTTTTTAAAGGCTGGCTTGCAGGGCCTGACACCAAACCCCCTAAATTTCCGGAGGACCATTCCTCCTTATTCCCGGTGGACCATGGTGCACAGTTTCACTTAGAGTCCCTCACTGGCACTCGGACGATGATCAGCCGCCCCCACATGAAGAACAGACGCTGTTGCGAGCCGATCCTGACAAGGAGAACAGCCACTCAGTATGATTAGCACCTCCGGAGAGAAGCAAACCTCCCCTTCCCTGTCAGCATACGACCATAGTTCCCACCGGGGTTGGTTACCCGATCTTCCCTAAGGTTGCTCGTATCCCGGCCAGCACCACGAGGAGGTAGGGATAGGAGTTGCTGGGTAAGAGGCTAAGGACCGCGAAATGGGGTCTATTTTATTCCTTCAGGTACGCGAAGTACCAATGGTACGCTTTACCCAGCATTTGCCGTGCCAAAATGATAACGTATTTGAAATTCAATCGTAGTAGGCATTTGAAATTCCAGCATACTAAGAAGCTAATGAGAAGGCATTTAAAATTCAATCTCAGTAGGCTGACAGGGAATTCTATATTGTTCGAATGAAAATAAACGATGGTGATTCAGTGTTCATTTCTTGGAGCGTAAGCACGCTTTCCAATTTTAGGAGTTCAAGACAAATTTTCCGCTGATTGAAGAGCGAGGATTTGTAAGGTTACGACAATGCCGCGGTCGTTGCTCCCTCCTAGGTAAGAAACTATACTAGATGGATATGCGAAAAAATGGCAAAAAAGTAAGGTAAGCCGTAATATATGAGGCAAAAGAAAATGATAAGCCTCAGAGAAGCAAAATAGCAAAACAAATAGATAAGCTATAGATTGACCATCAGAAGAGAAGCCTCAAACAAGAAACGAAATGGCAAAAAAATAAAGATAAGCCATTATAGGCAAAAGAGAAAGATAAGCCTCAGATGGAAAGACAAAATGGCAAAAAATAATGGTAAGCCATAGAGAAAAATGAAAATCGCATGACAATTTGGCAAAAAAAAGGTAAGCCAAATCACTTCCTCGGTAAAAGACAATGAGAAGTAATTCGAGATTTGGGCAATGTTGTGAAATTATCGAATTTGCAAAAACAAGTGGTATGAGTACAACGTTGAAAGAAGTAATGAGCATTCGAATTACATATTAGGTTGGATATCTCGTTATCAGGAAATATAAGGAAGCATACGTCTGCTACAAAGTTGCTATGCAGCGCTCGTGCTTAAAATATTACCATAGACATCTTGAAATCTGAATGAATTTCTGTTTTCTACAAAGTTGTTTGAGAAGTAAAAAGCATTGTTATGGAATTCAGTTTAGTTCAGAGTTGAACAGGTATGGCGGTTATTGTGTTTAAGGAATTACCTGTTGGGTAAGATATTTCATCATTTTCTAGATATTGAAAAATGGATTAAAAGAGTTATGGTAGCGCTTATTTACATTATCGTCAAGTTGTTCTCTAGGCGCTTGTTTACATTATATACTTCGGAATTAGTAGTTTTTATTCATGTACAATTTTCAAAGCGTTTTATGGGGAATATTGGTACTGAGGTTAGAATGTTAACGAATATCTGATATTGCGGGCAAATCTCTCAAGAAATCTGATTTTGGGTAAAAAAAAATGTTTTACTGTGCTTTTGATGTTTATTATGGCAACCATCTACGGACACGATCTAGAGTTAACCCTCGATGATTCGATTATGAAGGATTGGATATGAATAGGATTTGGATTTGGAACGGATTTGGATTGGATTTGGATCGGATATGGATTGATTTTGGATCGGATTTGAATTGGATTTGGATTGGATTTGTATTGAATTTAGATTGGATTTGGATTGGATTTGGATTGGATTTGGATTTGGATTTGGATTGGATTTGGATTGGGTTTGGATTGGATTGGATTTGGATTGGATTTGGATTGGATTTGGATTGGATTTGGATTGGATTTGGATTGGATTTGGATTGGATTTGGATTGGATTTGGATTGGATTTGGATTGGATTGGATTGGTTTGGATTGGTTTGGATTGGTTTGGTTGGTTTGGATTGGTTTGGATTGGTTTGGATTGGTTTGGATTGGTTTGGATTGGTTTGGATTGGTTTGGATTGGTTTGGTTGGTTGGATTGGTTGGATTGGTTTGGATTGGTTTGGATTGGTTTGGATTGGTTTGGATTGGTTTGGATTGGTTTGGATTGGTTTGGATTGGTTTGGTTGGTTTGGATTGGTTTGGATTGGTTTGGTTGGTTTGGATTGGTTTGGATTGGTTTGGATTGGTTTGGATTGGTTTGGATTGGTTTGGTTGGTTTGGATTGGTTTGGATTGGTTTGGATTGGTTTGGTTGGTTTGGATTGGTTTGGATTGGTTTGGATTGGTTTGGTTGGTTTGGATTGGTTTGGATTGGTTTGGTTGGTTTGGTTGGTTTGGATTGGTTTGGATTGGTTTGGATTGGTTTGGATTGGTTTGGATTGGTTTGGATTGGTTTGGATTGGTTTGGATTGGTTTGGTTGGTTTGGATTGGTTTGGATTGGTTTGGTTGGTTTGGTTGGTTTGGATTGGTTTGGATTGGTTTGGATTGGTTTGGATTGGTTTGGTTGGTTTGGATTGGTTTGGATTGGTTTGGATTGGTTTGGATTGGATTTGGATTGGTTGGATTGGTTTGGATTGGTTTGGATTGGTTTGGATTGGTTTGGATTGGTTTGGATTGGTTTGGATTGGTTTGGATTGGTTTGGATTGGATTGGTTGGTTTGGATTGGTTTTGATTGGTTTGGATTGGTTTGGATTGTTTTGGATCGGTTTGGATTGGTTTGGATTGGTTTGGTTGGTTTAGTTGGTTTGGATTGGTTTGGATTGGTTTGGTTGGTTTGGTTTGGTTTGGATTGGTTTGGATTGGGTTTGGATTGGTTGGTTTGATTGGTTTGGATTGGTTTGGATTGGTTTGGATTGGTTTGGATGGGTTTGGATTGGTTGGTTTGGATTGGTTTGGATTGGTTTGGATTGGTTTGGATTGGTTTGGTTGGTTTGGATGGGTTTGGATTGGTTTGGATTGGTTTGGATTGGTTTGGATTGGTTTGGATTGGTTTGGATTGGTTGGTTTGGATTGGTTTGGATTGGTTGGTTTGGATTGGTTTGGATTGGTTTGGATTGGTTTGGATTGGTTTGGATTGGTTTGGATTGGTTTGGATTGGTTTGGATTGGTTTGGATTGGTTTGGATTGGTTTGGATTGGTTTGGATTGGTTTGGATTGGTTTGGATTGGTTTGGTTGGTTTGGATTGGTTTGGTTGGTTGGATTGGTTTGGATTGGTTTGGATTGGTTTGGATTGGTTTGGTTGGTTTGGATTGGTTTGGTTGGTTTGGATTGGTTTGGATTGGTTTGGATTGGTTTGGATTGGATTGGTTTGGATTGGTTTGGATTGGGATTGGTTTGGATTGGTTTGGAATGGATTTGGATTTAATTTGGTTGGTTTGGATTTGATTTGGTTGGTTTGGATTGGTTTGGATTGGTTGGATTTGATTTGGATTTGATTTGGTTGGTTTGGATTGGTTTGGATTGGTTTGGATTGGTTTGGATTGGTTTGGATTGGATTCGGATTGGATTTGGATTGGTTTGGTTGGTTGGATTGGTTTGGATTGGTTTGGATTGGTTTGGATTGGTTTGGATTGGTTTGGATTGGTTTGGATTGGTTTGGATTGGTTTGGATTGGTTTGGATTGGTTTGGATTGGTTTGGATTGGTTTGGATTGGTTTGGATTGGTTGGATTGGTTTGGATTGGTTGGATTGGTTTGGATTGGTTTGGATTGGATTGGATTGGTTGGATTGGTTTGGTTGGTTTGGATTGGTTTGGATTGGTTTGGATTGGTTTGGATTGGTTTGGATTGGTTGGATTGGTTGGTTTGGATTGGTTTGGATTGGTTTGGATTGGTTTGGATTGGTTTGGATTGGTTTGGATTGGATTTGGATTGGTTTGGATTGGATTTGGATTGGTTTGGATTGGTTTGGATTGGTTTGGATTGGTTTGGATATGATTTGGATTGGATTTGGATTGGATTTGGATTGAATTGGATTGAATTGGATTGGATTTGGATTGGATTTGGATTGAATTGGATTTGGATTGGATTTGGATTGGATTTGGATTGGATTTGGATTGGATTTGGATTGGATTTGGATTGGATTTGGATTGGATTTAGGTTGGATTTGGATTGGATTTGGATTAGATTGGTTTTTTTTCAATGGTTTAGTAAATCAATGGATTCAAACAGAACTATCTGAGCAGTTTCAGGACAGCGTCAGAGCTACAACAAATAAATTCGCAGCTGTAATTAATATAATAATAACTGCGCCGGTATGAAATAAAGAATTCTTGTTTTCGTATTAACAACTCCAACTAATTTGCGTATCGGAAAAAACAGTGATAGAGTAGAAACGGTGAATATTGTGGGGAATAAAGTGAGTCGGGAAACAGGATTCGTATTTTTGGTTACATTGGATTCACGATAACAATAATGAAATAAACATAACTATTTTAAAATGACAATAATAAAAAAATGATAACGTATTTGAAATTCAATCGTAGTAGGCATTTGAAATACCAGCATACTAAGAAGCTAATGAGAAGGCATTTTAAATTCAATCTCAGTAGGCTGACAGGGAATTCTATATTGTTCCAATGAAAATAAACGATGGTGATTAAGTGTTCATTTCTTGGAGCGTAAGCACGCTTTCCAATTTTAGGAGTTCAAGACAAATTTTCCGCTGATTGAAGAGCGAGGATTTGTAAGGTTACGACAATAATATCCAGGCGTCTGCTATGAAAATTTCAAAATATTTCATCTAGGGAATCGAAAGTTATCCAGCTTTCCACGCTCGGTAATGGCGGCTTGTCGGTGTGTAAAAATCAATCGGTCACTGTACTTTTTGACACTAGCTGGAGGAAAACTCACTGGCGAAAAGGCCTTTTTTCCCTTCCCCTCATCCAGGAACGCCAGTGAGCTTTCCTCCAGCTAGTGTCAAACAGTATACAGTGACCGATTGATTTTTACACACCGACAAGCCGCCATTACCGAGCGTGGAAAGCTGGATAGCAGTTGCAAATTTAATGATTTTTGCGTTCGATATTTCACTAATATGCAACCATATATACCGTGAATTTCCTCCTGATTACATCCAAATAAATTATCATCAAATATGCAATTTGCAACCTCAACCAACTATAACCTAAAACCTATTCTTTGAATAATAGAAAAAAAATAACAAAGGATGTTAGAGATAATATTGTTCTAATGTCAATGACAAAATAGACAATACAACCACAATACAGTATTCAAATTACAGAATTATTGCACTTCAATCTCCTAATCATACCAAAGTGTGAATATTGTCTATGACAGACAAGTAACTACACTCTGTATGATGATTCTGCTTTTATTAAATATGATAATAGTTGGTAGCATAGAATACCGCGCTGAAACAATATTGTCTTTCATGGGTACTGGGTAGTTAGTAAGACTAGTAATCAACATTTAAACAACAATGTACATGATTTGTTGTCAGTTATACAACCATCATCCAGTTCGATGCAAGCAGTAGTGGTACGAAAACGAGTTCCGGCTGTGCGGATTTTTGCCGAGCTGCAGAAATAAAAACTAAGTGTGTAGGTCGAAATACGTATATGTAAAAGTAATATGATTTGGTGGAATTGAATGGAATTGTACTAAACTCAGCTTATTTGATGATAATTTATTTGGATGTAATCAGGAGGAAATTCACGGTATATATGCATATTAGTGAAATATCGAGCGCAAAAATCATTAAATTTGTAACTGCTATAACTTTCGATTCCCTAGATGAAATATTTTGAAATTTTCATAGCAGACGTCTGGATATTATATCTTTCGAAAGGCGAGTTCAGAATGGATGGACTTTTTTTTAATTTTTTTAACTTTTCGTTAATAACCGTCACAGGCACACCGTGCACGGATTCCAAACCAGAAAGCGTTTTCAAGGTCGGTCCATTCAAAACGGAAGGCACAACTGTCATTTTTATTATTCCACGCATGTTGTGACGCGGCAAAGCTGGAATAATAAATATGACAGTTGGATTCCGTGAAAATTGTCCTTAAGCTTCTTCGGCATAAAGCGACAGCGTATAGACGACTTCCTTTTCTATGAGATATCCAAACTAGGTTACTATTTCTAAGGCAAGTAAGTAAGCTGAATTGATTTTCAGAACTTTAAAACGGGTTAGGGACAAAAGGTCGAAAGACATAAGGTCGAAAGGTCAAAAGGTCGAAGGACAGAACGTCGAAAGACAAAAGGTCAAAAGACAAAAGGTCGAAGGAACAAATGGTCGAAAAGGACAAAAGGTCGAAACGGACAAAAGGTCGAAAGACAAAAGGTCGAACGGGACAAAAGGTCGAAAGGGAAAAAAGTCGAAAGAAACAAAAGATTAATAAGATCAAAATTACACAATTTTTAACAATTAATTAAAATTCATTCAGTGAGTACAACTAATAGATGGATGTTTGGGTTTTCTAAATATCACATCGATCTGTCAAAATGGCGCATACATTAAATACATCAATGTCCCATTTTGACAGATCGAAGTGACATTTAGAAAACTTTGACATCCATCTATTATTTGCACTCATTAAATGCATTTTATTTAATTGTTAAAAATAGTGAAAAAAGGCATTTTTTTGGCCAACTGTATAGGACAACTCTGTCTCGCGCAATACAAGTTTTATTCATTTCCAAAATCAACAATCTGCTTTATCTCTAACAAAACTATCTAGACATTTATAATATTGTTTTATAGTAATTTCTCCTTCTTTGAAAATGGCTCATTCTTCAACTTTGATTAATGAGATGAGTGTGTTATTATTTCTGCTTGAAGTTAAATGCATAGCACAAACGACGTTTTGTCCTTTTCGACCTTTTGTCTTTTTCGACCTTTTGTACCTTTCGACCTTTTGTCCTTTCGACCTTTTGTCCTTTCGACCTTCTGTCCCTTTCGACGTTTTGTCTTTTCGACCTTTTGTCCTTTCGACCTTTTGTCTTTTCGACCTTTTGTCTTTCGACCTTTTGTCTTTCGACTTTTTGTCCTTTCGACTTTATGTCTTTCGACCTTTTGTCATAGGTTCCTTTAAAACGAAGAACAATTCCGTCATTGTTCGATGAAAAAAATTTCCAACAATGCGTCACTGTGGGTCGTCTTCAGTTCAAAACAGAAAAACCTTGGTATGTGAGGAAGATAAAAAAGTATTTCGCATTCAGAACAGGTCCCTTCCTCGACACAGCTCTCTTCGATACCCTATCTCTTATCATCATTCCGTAAAACAAAAATAGAGTTCGATATGGACCACACTCAAACGGGGGTCTTTCTTAGTTAAATGCACGCATACTAAGCAACATTATGCTGAAGGTGGCTGGGTTCGATTCTTGGTCCGGTTGAGAAAATTTTCGAGTTGGAAATTTTTTCGACTTTTTTAGGCATGACGATATCACCGTGTTTCCCCATAACATGCGAATGCAAATTGGTGCCATGGCTAAATCTTAAAGTTAACTCTGGAAGTGCTCAATGTGCACTAAACCACGAGACAGCACTGTCCCAGTGAGGGATGTAAGGCCAACATAGAAAAAGATGAACCAAACTCCAGGCCTGGTATATCACATCCACACACCACAATGATTTGTTTGAGAATATGCGTTCCGGTTGCCTTTCTGGCCCCAGACCCGTACATATTGTCCTGTCTCGAGTCGTACGGTGAATTTCGTTAGCATTTGGAGTCCATTCTTGCTCGCAAAATCCCCGCAAGGAGTGGCACAAAGACTGATTCACGAGGGACCGATGTGCACGATGTCTTTGGTGGTTGACCTGGTCGACAGGAGAGCAGACCCCAGAGGGTAAACACTGAACGTCACTCGATTCCTGGCACCACACCACATACGAGCTGTGGAATATGGAGACAGGCAATGAGGGCTGAGGTGAACTGTTATTGTGTTTTATGCTTGTTCAAACTAATGTCAAGGATGTTTGATTTTTTTGGTAATTGTTCTTTACGGCTTTGCCCTGTTAGAAGGAAAACAGAGTATAAACGGTAAGAGTTATGTTTAGAGAAAACGTGGAGACAATTAATATGTTAACATATTCAAATGCAATTAATCAATACGAACTATTATTTCCATCCGTTAGATTTGTGGAAATAAATTAGAGATAACGTGACCGGCGTACAGTGGGATGGTTTTGAAAAAAGTGGGTCATTGGCATTATCGGCGAAACTTTTGATTGAAGACTTTTGATGTCTTCTGGAGCGTGTCTTTATTTTTAGAGCTTTTCATTTGAGGAGTAAGAAAACTGACTTAAAAGGGTGAACCCAAAAAATTTTCTTTTTATTTTGTTGCTAAAATTATCAATATTTTATGAAAACATTGGGTAAAAATGATTATTACAAGTCACTTTGCAGAAGACATAAACTTTCTAAACTTTCTTTATAAAGCTAGTACCCTCTGAAAATTCATATTTTTGCTATAACTTCTTCATTTGTACATTTTTACAATGGTCTACAAAGTAGGTGCTTCGAAAGAACATTTTGTCGTAGAATATCCAGGCCTCGTTGGAGTTTTGCCGCTATCGCTCTTATCACTGATTGTAGACGATGGAGGTGTCACCTGCGAAAATAGACAGAATGTCGCTATCCGGAGGTTCTGGCATGTTGGAGGTAAAGAAATTAAGCACCAGGAGCCCCAGAATACCCTGGGGGACGCCTGCGACGATGTCGTGCGCATTGGAACTCGCTCCGTTGAATGAGACCCGGAATGTCCTTTACTTACTTACTTATGGATCCTGTACACCTCCGGTGGTGCAAAGGGCCGACTTGAAAGATCTCCATCCTGAGCGTTGCCCGGCTATCGCCTTAACCTGTTGCCAGGTTAGATCTCGGTCGACTTCTTTTATTTCTTTATTGAGGCTTAGCCGCCATGAGCCTCTGGGTCTGCCTCTGCTGCGATGTCCCGCTGGGTTCCAGTCTAATGCTTGTTTACAGATTTCGTTTCCGCCCCTACGTAGAGTGTGGCCGACCAAGCCCCACTTCCGATTCCGAATTTCTGTTGCTATCGGCCTCTGGTGACAACGACGATGGAGCCCGTTGTTTGAGATCCAGTTGTGAAGCCACCAGGCCCGAATTATATACCGCAGGCATCTGTTAATGAACACCTGCAGCCGTTGAGTGTTCTCCACTGATACACACCATGTTTCGCTAGCGTATAACAGCACAGATTTCACGTTAGAGTTGAAATTTCGTATTTTGGTGCGTTCACTTATCTGCCTGTTTTTCCAAATATTTCTTAAACTCGCAAAGGCAGCCCTTGCTTTCTTGATCAGTGCGCCTATGTCGATCTTGGTACCGCCGTCTGACGCCATTTGGCTACCAAGATATTGGAAACTTTCAACATTCTCCACTGGTTGCCCGGCTAGGCTACTTTGAAACTGGGAGGAGTCACCGTGTTTACATCCAACGATTTGGTTTTGTTGATGTTAATGACTAAACCTGCCGAAGAGGAGCGCTCGGCAAAGTCGTTGAGCCTACTCTGCATATCAGAGCGCCGTTGCGCAAGGAGTGCAACATCATCCGCCAATTCGAAGTCATTTAGGTGCTCCATGGTTATAGGCTGCCATAACAGCCCGCGGTTTGGTTCACGGTCAATCGCACCTACCAGAATCTCGTCGATTACGATGAGGAACAGTAACGGTGATAGAATACATCCTTGCCTCACACCAGCTACGACCCGGATAGGGTCGGACAAGTCCCCATTGTACAGCACTCTACACGAGAAGGCCTCGCACTGTGCCTCGATGAGGCCGATGATTTTCTCAGGAACTCCCTTGCGTCTCAGAGCGCCCCACATATTCTCGTGATTGAGACGGTCGAAAGCTTTTTCGTAGTCAATGAATACCAAGTAAAGGGACTCTTGGAATTCGTTGACCTGCTCCAGAATGATACGGAGCGTGACAATATGGTCCACACAGGATCTTCCGGCACGGAATCCGGCTTGCTGCCGCCGGAGAGTCGCATCGATCTTCTCCTGAATCCGGGCTAGGATAATTTTGCACAGAACTTTGAGAACGGTACACAGCAACATAATGCCTCGCCAGTTATCGCATAAAGTCAGGTCACCCTTTTTGGGCACCTTCACTAAAATACCTTGCATCCAGTCGACCGGGAAAGTTGCGGTGTCCCAGATATTACGAAATAAACGATGCAGTAGTTGAGCGGATGTCATGGGGTCAGCTTTGAGCATCTCGGCTGATATGCGGTCGACCCCTGGGGCTTTATTCGATTTCATGCTTTGGATGCCTGTTTGAATCTCTAGCAGTGATGGAGCTTCGGTATTGACGCGTGTTATACGTCGGATCCTAGGCAGATCATGCCGAGGTGGTGATGGCCTGGCTGGCACTTGAAAAAGTTGTTCGAAGTGCTCGAACCAGCGTTTCAGCTGGTCAGTTGGGTCGGTCAATAACTGACCATTCGAGTCTTTCACAGGCATCGTTGCATTCATCTTCGCCCCGCTTAAGCGGCGTGAGATTTCGTAGAGGAGGCGAATGTCCCCGGTTTCTGCGGCTCTCTCCTTCGTTGGCCTGAGAGTCTGCCCACGCTCGCTTGTCCCGTCGACATGAGCGTTTTACTTCCTTCTCAAGAGCCGCGTATCGTTGACGGGCCAAGACTTTGGCTCCTCTGGTTTTCGATCGCTCTATCGTGGCTTTGGCTTCTCTTCGCTCCTCTATCTTCCTCCAGGTCTCATCGGTGATCCATTATTTTCTCTGGGTGTGTAGTTCGCCCAGATTGTTCTCGCTGGTGGCGATGAAGGCATTCTTGATGGCGGTCCATTGGTCTTCCACGCTGCCACCTTCCGGAATATCTGCAGCACGCGTCTCCAGTTCTTCAACGAAGGACCGTTGCACCGTGGCATCTTCCAGTTGGCGTGTGTTGAATCGTCGTCCAACTCTTTCCTCCTGCCGACGAATCCGCGCAATGCGCAGGCGTATTTCGCCGATGAGGAGGCGATGATCAGACGCGATATCGGCACTACGTTTATTCCGTACATCAAGAAGGCTTCACCCAACCAGCGGATGACAGATTTTAATACAGTTCTGCATACGAACCTTACAGAAACTGTATATTAATTGGGCATATACAATTTTTGTAAGATTTAAATACAATCGTTGTATTGAAATTATACAGATTTGTATTATTTTAATACAATTTCTGTTTAAAAACCTTTCAGATTTGTATATGCCACGTTTTTATACAATAATTGTTAGATCAGTTTCTTGGGTGTTGGTTTCCATTTTCGGCTGATGCAGGTGTGGTCGATTTGACTTTCTGTAAAGCCGTCACGGGAGACTCACGTGACCTTGTGAACCGGTCGATGAGGGGAGAGCGATCCCCCGATCACCATGTCGTTATTACCACAAAATTCTGCGAACAGCTCTCCGTTTTCGCTCATTTCTCCGAGACCATGGTGTCCCATAATGCGCTCATGGTTCGAGTTGTCGGATCCGATCTTCGCATTGAAGTCGCCCAAACAGATCTTGATATCACCCTTCGGAATTCTATCTACGACGGTATTGAGTTGACTGTAGAAGTTCTGTTTGTCTTGCAGATCGGCAGCATCGGTTGGCGCATAACATTGGATTATAGTAAGGTTTCGGACCCGTGTTCTAAATCTGGCAACGATTATCCTTTCACTTATAGGTTTCCACTTCATAAGCGCAGAGTGTGCCTAAGCGCTTAGTAGGAAGCCAACTCCGCGATGCCGGGGAGCGTGTTCACCTTGTAAACCAGAGAATAGCAGAACTTGTCCCTACGGCGTTCTGTGTTCTCCAAAGTTTGGTCAACGGACTTCACTCAGTCCCAGGATCTCAAGCTTCATGCGGCGTGCCTCATTGGCAAGTTGTGCCAATTTATCCTGCTGGGCTAGGGTTGAAATGTATCATGTTCCTATTCGTGTCCGTTGTTTCGCGTCAAGAGTCGTCGCCGTAAAATCAGTCCGTATTCTTTCATTATCGGATTCTCGAACAATTTGATGTTTCGGGAACAGTAGGTTGTTGGCCCAAGGTTCCCTATCCATCGGGATGGAGCTGCCATCTTAGGTATAGCTTCCGGGGAATAGCATTTCATACTCAGCCGCTGGATGCCAGAACAGACGCTGTTGGAGCCGCCCCTCCTTGGTGAACAGACGCTCGGTCAGTCGGGTCAAATTTGTTTAAAGTCCCACCCAACACCAGGAGTAGGCTAGTGCGCTTTGAGCGGCACACGGTCGCTTTGATAGGGCCTGCTTGGGGACACGTGCATCTTTTTTATAGTAGTTCAACAGAACCCACTGTCGAACCCCACCACATCATAGGCAGACCCCACAGGACGCACCCTCTCACTCTAGCTGATGTCAGAAGGACAACAGTGCCCAGACTGCACTACCAGCTAAGTACGCAACCCTTAGCTGGAGGTCAATTGTCATCGGAAGACCCGTGGAAGCGTGAGTATTGGAACTTGCGAGGACCAGAGCTATGTTAGGTGCCCCTTCCCGGATGTCAACTCACCATTTCGCAGCCCCGGAATGTCCTTGCCGACAGATAATTGTTGATGATTTTAACCTTCTGTCTGTGCTCAAAAAAACTTACGTTGTCTGTGCTCTGGGGTCAAATTGACCCCAAATTGAAATTGCTATAACTTTTTTAATGTTTGGCCAATTTTTGATTTATGGGGCTGTTTCGAAAGATAATTTAATCATCTTTCAGGTCGTTACCAAAGATTGACTATTGGTGGGCGGGTACATCGCGGGGAGGGGTTTTAGTGAACAAGGGTATAAAACGAGTGATTTTTCATGATTATTTTACTTATATCCGAAAATCCTTTCCATTTTTAACTGCACCTTTTTTAAAAAGGTTATGCAGGAAGGCATGTGCTCTGGCATGAGGCGTTGATAAGTTTAGAACTCGGCCGCCAGGTGGTGGTATATTTGAATTCATTATTTTGGACTACTTAAGATATTCCGATATATAGAATTCTCCTCAGTGGAAGACGTACTCATTATATTGAGCACCGCTTTGTAGTGCTACACATCCTGAACAATGTTGCCGAATACAACTTGAGTGTAGGTACGAGGGATCTCAAGCTAAAGCAATATTTCATATATGCAAGAATATTGCAAGTACGCTAGCGCCGCCTATTTGTAAATGTCCTAATTATTTATTCCGTCACATGACAGTCCATTCCCACCAGACGAACTTTATTAAAGACGTCATCGTTACAAATTGCAAATTTGTGCAATAAGAATATTTACAATGAGGAAAATTCCATATATCGGAATTACTTGAGTAGTCTAAATTAATGAATTCAAATATACCGCCACCTAGCGAACAAGCTCTAAACTAATCAATACCTCATATCAAAGCACACGCCTTCCTGCATAACCTTTTTGAAAAGGTGCAGTTCAAAATGGGTAGGATTTTCAGATATAAGTAAAATAAGCATGAAAAATCACTGTTTTTGTACCCTTTTTAGGAAAAACCCTCCCCACGATGTACCCGCCCACCTATAGTCAATCTTTGGTAACGACCTGAAAGATGATTAAATTATCTTTCAAAATAGCCCCAAAAATCCAAAATTGGCCAAGCATTAAAAAAGTTATAGCAATTTCAATTTGGGGTCAATTTGACCCCAGAGCACAGACAACGTAAGTTTTTTGAAAAAAGTACACTGTAGCGCATATTTTCAAGATTTTTGAAGTGAATTTGCACCCAGGAGATAGATCTCGGCGAGTTTTACCAAACTACCAAAAATTAGGAGAATCGGTTGAAAATTAAAAAAATGGCAGCCACTCAAAGTGGCCTGGGGTCATATTGACCCCAGAGCACAGACAAAAGGTTAACCAGGTAGCTGGGAAAATTGTCGTGTTGTAGCTTGTACACCAGGACATCATGCCATACATTGTCGAATGCCTTCTCGACATCGTCGTATATTCTAGAGACAGACTTGTTCCGTCTTAGGACGTTGGTAACTCGTGTTAGTTGGTGTACGGTTGATCGACCGCGTCGGAAACCAAACTGTTCCTCGAGCAAGATGTTGTGGTGTTCGACAGACTCAAGTAACCGGCTGTGAATCTCCTTTTCAAACAGCTTCGAAAACCCTTCCTTCCCAGGCTTCCGATGGAGATGGGCAAAATGGATCACTTCGTTGAGCAGATCAGATCTGGGATCATTCAGTCTAATGACCCGGATCATTCATACTGATCGGTTCTTTGGATCAAAACATAGAGAGAATGCAAAATGGTGAAACGGTTGTCATCCAGGACCATAATCTGACCCATACAGACAATAATTTCACCCCTCTCTCGCTCACACACACATATATAACTTGTCTAGAGAACCTACAAAAAACTTTTTATTTTGCCATTTACTTACAAAAGGTTAGATAATTTGTTGATCTGGTGAAACGGATCTTTCAAAAAGAAAGCTTCAAATCATTCAATCACTTCAAAGGTCCAGATCATTTAAATGGTTCCGGATCTGAACGCCCATCTTTAGCTTCCGGATAGGGATGACTTTGGCTAACTTCCAGGACGATGGGAAGTAGCTGAGACGGAGACACTGATTAAGGAGCAGCGAAAGATGCTTGAAGAACGGAGCACTCATATGTTTGAGCTCGAGATTCAGGATGCTGTCGAACCCTGGGGCTGGGGCCTTCATGTTTTTCGATGATTTGATATAAACTGTCAATTCGCCAGTTGTGATCTCCAACTCCTCCGAAAAGTCGTTGGGAATAAGATGGATGTTGTTAGCATGCTCGTGACGGGTGCTTCGTGTGGACTGACGATGTTTTGTCCAAGATTGTGCGAGCCTACGAAGTGACTACCTATTTCGATAATCTTCTCTGCAGGAACTTTCAAGCGATCCTTAGACAGTAATAATGGAATCAAAGGTGAAATGAGCCGAGGCTTAGGTTTTAGAATTTTGGTTAGCTTTCGAACGGCTTAGCACAGTCTGGGAGAGCGCGGATCTAATTGGAAAAATTTCTACGAAGTGACTACCTATTTCGATAATCTTCTCTGCAGGAACTTTCTAGCGATCCTTAGACAGTTCACAGTAATAATGGAATCAAAGGTGAAATGAGCCGAGGCTTAGGTTTTAGAATTTTGGTTAGCTTCTGAACGGCTTAGCACAGTCTGGGAGAGCGCGGATCTAATTGGAAAACATTCTTAGGTCCACCTTTCTGGCCTGGCCTCTATGAGCGAATGCACATTTCTTGTATAAAAAAATTTGGGCCATCTCTGCTTTCTGATTGGCCAACCAATCAACGCACGTCCTGTATTCTCGCTACTCTGTAGCGACATCATAATAGACGCGTTCTTGATGGGGTTCTTCTGCTTCACTCTCGCTGGTGGCGTCCAATTCATGACGGAACCTTCCGCTAACGCAACTTTTCGCTAACGGGACTTTGCAAACCAAGCATACCAAGTCATACATTGCCGTTTGGATGAGAATGCGTGCTTATTTTCAAAATATTGTTGTTAGTAAAAAGGGGACGGAAACTCATTATAAAAAACTAGTAATTCTTAGTCCTACTGAGCACTTATTGCGAGCACCACTCGCATTCATTACAAAATCAAGCAACACTAAGTCTGCTTGTTAAAGATGTTTATTTCCCAATAGAATTTTAGTTTTATGTCTCTATATTTCTGTTTTATAGAGCTTCGTAGCTCAGGCTTCCGGAAAATGTCGTCGAACCATTCCTGGAGCACGATGATGCGCCACATCGTCCCTGACGTCACATGCCGGAACCAGAAGCTGAAATTCCCTGATGCATAAACCTGATTCATAAACATTGTAAACCTAACCTCGAGTCACCACGAGTATGTTGGCTTATATCCTCCTGTTACTAACGTATTAATAAGATGATATCGTTTGAACAAATTACAAGGAACAGTGGCTCCGTAAAGTGTTATACACGGCTGAGCCTACCAAATAAACGAACTTGAAAAAAAGCATTTAAGTTTAAAAATTGGTACTGCAATAAAAAATTACGTTTGATGATAAGGAATCAGCATTATGATAGCTTATACCTTTGCGCTAGTCCGAGTTTTTGAAGGAATAAATTTGCACTGCTCACAAAATATGTATTTTACTATGCACTTACAATTATATGAACAAGTTATTTTATTTATAACATTACCTTGTTACGATTGCTTCTGATTAGTGAGCATTAGACGCTAAAAATTAGCTAATAAGTCCAAAAAACAACAAGCATACC
This sequence comes from Armigeres subalbatus, assembly GCF_024139115.2. Lineage (NCBI taxonomy): Eukaryota > Metazoa > Arthropoda > Insecta > Diptera > Culicidae > Armigeres > Armigeres subalbatus. The sequence continues at coordinate 69,485,180 of NC_085141.1, forward strand.
GTTCTCACCATGCACGCACCAAAACAACTCACACCCGCATCAAAATCAGTAAAGATCATCAGAACATAATTTCTCTCAGTGTTCATTTCGAAAACGAACGGCTCATTCAAACGCACATCCATCACGGCGCAAAAGCCTTTTCGAACAGCGTCCGTCATCGTCTGACAGATCATCGACGATCAGGCAACCCATCCAGAGACAAACGTCACCGTACGAAGCGCCATTCTCTTCGTTTTACCACGCGCGAAAAGTGGGGAAAAAATTTGTTCGCTGCAAATTAGGGCGCTAGGCGCCGTGTTTCATTAACGCCTATTTGAGGCCTAGTGAGTGTATAACGAACGGCGCAAACTAATCATTCGCCGGTTCGTAACAGACGGAAAAAACTGTGTACGCGGAATAGGTAACATCGAGAAAAGCTACTCTGTTGTGCCAATTTGCATAACCAATAATTCCCAACCCACAGAAACAGGCGCGGCAGTAGGCAAAACAGAACAAAATCTCATCCGGTGAACTAAACGCTGTGGGTTGGCTCGATCACTTTCCGTCGGATCACAGGAGTGGAAATCAGTCCCGAAAAAGGCAATAAAACCAAGGTAAGGATGAAAAGAAGAAGCATGTGATGGTCGTCTAACCTCACCATTTTCCGCCCAACACAGATCGTATGCAAGCTCATGCACGGTCACGGCAACGCGGGTAGAATCGACGAGGTCCACGCTACTAGGATAAAAAGCACCCCATCGGGTAAGCATTCCACGACCGATTATGGTGTAACGGCACTAATGATGAATGTGTACCATTCACAGGGTGTTTTTGCCGAGCCAGTCCACGGTCAGGTTGCACGGATTATTTCGTCTAAGCTGTCAGATTATTCCTACCGGACGGGTAGACGGCAAGTACCGGCACAAAGAGCGGGTGGTCGGAAGGGACCAGAAACAGCCCAGCCGGTTGAGAGCATCCTCTTCGACGACGGGGGAGATCCAGTGACTCGGAGGGACCCCATCCAGTAGTTGGTCGCACTGCACGGCCAGAGGGGTCCTCAGCAGAGCACTTTCGAGGCGAGCTGAGGGAAAAATGCGTGCGTGGTGCGGCGGCAGACGTCCGTCCGTAATGAGAAGGTAGTGCCGGGGGACGCCCCGAACACAAGTAGGGTACCGTGAGTACCGAGAAGTACTGTAAGTAGAAAACTGTTAGATTGTAAGAGATGAGGAAAGAAAAGGGAAAGTAGAGAGAATGTAGGAGGAAGAAAGGAAAGGTTGGAAGAAGGGGAAAGACCCTAAATACATGTATGAAAATTTAGATTTGTGGCGTTTTGTTTTGGTTGGTGCTTTGGCCCTCCAGTTTTGTGCATTTTAGTCCGCTTTGGTAGTTCCGCTCTACCCGCTAACCGGAGAACTCGCAATAACCTTCTGAGAAATTAGGTTTTGAACATGTAAACAGCAGATTGAAAAACTAGGTACAGTCGCCTCTCCACATCTCGATATTGAAGGGACCATCGAGATAGGGAGAGATCGAGGAATGGAAGGAAAATTGAAATGGGTACTAGATCCAAAAAAGCTCGTTGCTATGAAAAACGACAACAAAACAAATGTCGTTCCCTGTTGTTGACGTGTTTGTTATTGTTAAAAGATGGTCTAGTAGCCTAAAAATTCGAACATATCGACATAAGGAGAATGAATCCTGAACAAAATATGATCAGAGCACATCGAGATAGAGAGATATCGAGATAGGGAGGTTATCGAGATGTAGAAAGCTCAAATGTATGTAGTTTGAAGGGTCTGAGGAAACCATCGACATAGGGAGAGATATCGAGATATAGAACATCGAGATGTAGAGAGTCGACTGTATTGATTTTTCATTCACTCCATTTTCAGTAACGTAAAAAATAAACTATAATTTGTCCATACATACTCTAGCTTGCTCCAGAATCTACAATGTAACTACTTAATTCAGAAAAAAACTGAAAATCCAGCAGGATTGCCAAATGTGGAGCATATCATGGAAATAAGCAAGCAGGAGTCTGCTGGAAAACTGTCACTCTAGTCTGCGATGCTTCACCACATGCATTTGACTGGCGGCGAATTTTCACGATTGCTTCGATTAATATTTGGCAGCTTTCCGATGTTGTTCATATGGGTAAAACCTACTTCGATACTCTCAAATCACAATTTCAAAATTCACAATTTTTATTAGTACGATACGATTATTCAAAACCTTTTGGGGACAATATAAGGAGCACCAAATTCGAGCTAAAGATTTTTACTTGAAGCAGCATATTATAACTGACTACCTTACGGCTTCTACAAACTATTTATAGTGAATAATGCACCAACCTGCCTGTGAAAGCATCCATAACCAGAGGATGAGGAAAATTTGCCGAACATAAATGTCATTTTGCTTGAGGCTTTTGATGGCTCAAATAAAAGATTCGGCTCTATTATTGTTGTTTTTAACTACTTGGCGTAATAACCAAAAGTAAGCAAGCCAGCTTGTGGCATAATTTTGGTTATAGCTTCAATATATGAAGATTTTCAACGATAAATGTGCTCAACGACAGCATAATAGGGTAAGGATTGAGCCATATGCCCTATCATGAGACGCATAAATTTCGTATTGTTTTTTCCATACGTAATTTCAGTCCCATACGAAGTCATTGTCGGCATTCCATGTAGATTTTTGCCAATGCTTCCATTAACCCAACTCTGGTTAATCAAAATCATTGGAAAATGTTGAATTTTTCATCGATTCTTAGATAAATATACTTTCTGATGACTGAAAAATAAATTGCCATTAGTACCATTGTCCGTTTCAAGTTAACTTGGAGACCATGAAAATGTCATCGCATCAGCATTCCGCCCTTCAGTCTTCCATACCACATCCATTTCAAATTATGTGCATGCTGTTCTACTACGTTTTCGACATCTGCAAGGGTAATCTTCTTTGTAAAGAGAAGAACAGAGGGACATGCAGTAGCAATCGATGCACTTAACTAGCCAACCGTGAAAGTGCATTAAGTCACCACACCACATTCCAATCATTGTTCCTAGGAGTGAGTGGCCGGTCATGTGCTCCAGCGACAGACAGGTCCAATGTTTGCAAGAGCGAAACAAAGTAGGTATTGTCCTGAAAGACACCGAGCTTCGATTTATTCCTGCCTCGTTCAAGTGCATCCAAGCGGCGTGATTCCGAACGAGTAACTACCTGTTGCTTCGATCGATGTTGGCCCATGCCCTTTCTGCGGTACCGTCCTTCTTTAATCTGAGCGGTGCTGGAAACAAACGCTCTTGACCCTTTGTTTCGTGATAAAAAAACTGATTTTTTTTCATTAGCTGTAAATTGTATTTATTCTGCACATACTAATTTGTTGCCCGGAGAGTTCGAAAAAAATAAGAATAATTCACTTAATGGTGATGGTGATTTTCCCTTTGTATATTAAAAGAAGTTGAGAAAAGCAGCTCAGAACGAATCATACATTAGGCTTTTAGCCTTTCTTTCTAGAGTATGGTAAATTTGACAACTTTGTTTGACCAAATTGTGCACAAATTGAAATAGTCATTATCGATAGAAGCAATCTTCACACATTTCAGAGCTACTAATTAATAAAGTTGTTAATATTCGAAGCGATGGCGCACTTATGTGCGACACTCATATACACATTCGTAACACATTGTTTAACATCAGATCAAGTTCATATATTGATTTGATTTTTTTTTAATCAATTTACCTGCATATTTTATCAGAGACCAATATTCCAACTCTCAGCGCTAGGGTTTCACAAGCGTAAATGCGGCTCTGTGCAATGAGAGCTGAATTGGGGCATTTGCAAACCGTCTTTTGCGCGTTATGGAACGTACACACGGTCAAGCAGTTCGACCAACATTGACTCCACCTCCCGTTTATTCAAACATTCATCAATTTTTATCAACACCGACACGAACAATCAATTTATTCGACCAACAATATCACACACGAACGACCGAAGCACCAACTCGAGCACCAACCATCAAAAAATATATGGGGGTTTGTGCAACTTCACTACAAATGCTCAAACATGTTCGGCGAACCTTGACTCCACCCCCGACAACTCAAACCAAAATCAAACCGTTTTAATTTTTTCCAACCGAGCCGCCAACTGTCAAATGGTTGTTCGAACAACTTCACACACGTTCCAACAAAGCAGCAACCGAAGCGTTTTCTTGGGGGTGGAGTCAATGTTCGTCGAACTGCTTGACTGGTGTGTACGTAGCATTATGGCCAGCTGCACTTAAAACCTTAGCCTTAGACCGGTATCGCATTTCAGCTAAATCCAACAACCAGACTGGTATTTGGCCGAGCTACCAGAGAAACGAGTCTCTAATTTGCAGTAATTCAATTCAAAAGATTTTCCATCGTCCGTTTGGAGGAAGCGGTGGATTCTGAGAGCGTCGTGTGTGAGATTTCCGGAACATGTGAGCTCCAAGCCCGTAACAATTTGTTCGGCATTCGTAGATATGCTGTTCCGCTGTTAATGGCCATGGATGGCTTTGTTCAGATTAGTACACATAAAATTTGCTTGTCCTAATAGCAATTATAATTGGTGACTGCGCATAGTGGCAGTTGAATGTGGAAGCTTAAAGAATGAGGCGTGCTAAAACAAGGTTGACATTAATGGGCTCTGAGATAAGCGTGTTGAACATTATTTCGAGCTATGTTTCCCGATGTTTTTTTTGTTTCAAAAATAACTAACGAGACAATTTTAGATTTGGCTCTCAATTTGTAATATTGTATATTTATATGTTGCGACGTTTTTGCCATTCGCGTGCTAACATTGAAACGGGGCTTCCGTCGAGCACAAGTTGACACAATGAAGTATGAACCCGTCACCCGTGACGAAGTACATATCCGCAGTGATGTCTCAAATTATTACCTTTTGTCAACTATGATCAATGAGAATTTCTACATCCAAAGCTCTTGAACGTACAAAGGTTAAACTGAATGATCGGGATAGACAAAATTTTATAAAAAATCGAATGACCATAACTCTGTGAAATTTCAACCCACCCGAGCAACAAATTTGGCATAGACGAGGTTCTGTGACTAATATAGAACCAAATTCTGATTTAAGGTGCTCGCGGATTATACGCTCGGCCCCCTTTGATTTCTAGAAAACCATAACTAACTTACGGTATAAATCAGTTGGTAGCTATAAATATTTGTAAAACCATCATACTATGTGAATGTGGAAGTATTTTTGTATTACAAAATGAAAATAATAGCAAAATATAAAAATTTACAGTTTTGATGTAACTTTTAATGTTTGTTTACTAAACATTCTGGAGCGACTCTAGCATACTGTCCGCAAAACTTGCACTGGAACACTCAGTTAGAGATGTCGCAAATTAATCGATTACTTCGATTAATCGATTCATCGTTGTGATAATCGATTAATTTTGAATCGATTATCACCCAACGATTAATCGATTCAATAATCGAGATGAATCGTGAGTAATCGATTAGTTACTAATCGATTAATCAGAATTTTACGACATCATAAGGATGTCGAAAATTAATTGATTATTTCGATTAATCGATTCATCGTTGTGATAATCGATTAATTTTGAATCGATTACTATACAATGATTAATCGATTCAATAATCGACAAGAATCAAGAGTAATCGATTAGTAACTAATCGATTAATCGGGATTTTACGACATCTCTACACTCAGTCGGGCAACAAAATAACTTTTTTCAGTGGTTAATATGATATAAAATTGTTTCCATCTTCGAAAATGTAACGATTTTCGAAAATATGTTTCACTGGTCAAAACGCCCCAGTGTAGGCACGACAATATGCCCTTACTTACTTACTTTTTATTATGGGTTAGATAAAATACTAATGAAGGGCTATGAAACTATGAAATCCATTTTTTCACGATTTTTCAAAAACGCTTTATTCCGTGTAATATTTTTTCCGTAATATTTCTATAAGACTTCTCACAGGCAATGCATTTGCGACTTATTGGACTACCAAATAACACAAAGTTTCCATAAATTGCGTTGAAAAGTAAAAAGGTATCATAAGTTTGCCTTAGGGGGGGGGGCATATTAAACCGCCTTTACTCTTTGTCATCAACAGAGTTTGTTACTGACAAACACTCCTAGCGACAAACCTTTATCCGAACCCGAATACAATGTGACAAGAATCATTTGCCTTGCATGCTCTTATATTTCCGAAAATACGATGCTAATTTTGTAATCATTGTAATCATTGTTCGCTCGAATATTTCCATAAAAGCAGAAACTATGACAGCATGAAACCGAAATTTGCTCAAGAAATAATGCAAAATAACGGGTTGAAAATGGGGGGCCGTAGCGTAGTTGGCTACACGTTCGCCTTATAAGCGGATGGTCATGGGTTCGATTCCCAGCCCCCTCAACAACCCTTCGTCCAGTATCTGGAAGAATAACACAGCGGATGGTGCTATTGAGATTCGCACGTCCGAATGTGTGAGTGGCGATAAAAGGAAAACAAATACTCCTAGATGGTGCAACTCAGCAAAGATTGGGTAAAAATGAGTATATTTCCATACATTTTTTGACTCTTTTGAAATCATTGTGATGACCCGATCATTTTTGAGGTTATGAGCAGAAGAAAAACAAACATGTTTTTACACATGACAAATTGCACATTAGTGTGCGAGCGCTAAACGTCACTCATCTCTATGTGGGTGTCGGGTTTTCTTCAATTTCAAATGGTTTACCAATTTACTTTTAAATAATTATGTTTGTATTTTTTTTTCAAATTGTTCCTCTTTTCGTTCTCCCTTCACACTTTCCTTCACGACCGATATCTAGAACAATCGTCACAAAACTCCCTGCTATGTTTTCTCTTTCCACCAGCCGCGGCTCTTCTTTCTTCTCTTTTTATTTTTTCACAAAATGCCTCTCTGAGCCCAACACGCTAGAGTATTGTCAAACATTTTGAATATATAATAAATAATTGGCCCTGACGAAAGCGAGAAAACAAAATGGGGGCCGGCTGATGCTTTTTTATTTCACCCAGCAAGGGATATAGGACGTCAATTTTAAAATGCTTATTAAAGCGTTAAAACAGATTTTAGCCTAAAATTGTTCACTTTTTTGGGTTAGAAATTTAATTTACTTTCATATAGGTAACACGAAAGTTGAATTATTTTGATTAAAAAAACATGTGTAGATGAAGAGCCTAACATGTAGTTTTTCAAAATTCTAACCCTACGCATTTGAAAGTTTTCAACATATCACTGTTAATAACATTTTAAAAGCATTTTAAAATATACTTCCTATACTTCACCATGTTGAAAAACAGTGATTTCACGCACACGTCCGTCGCCGCTAGATGGCAACAGCGCGGCTGCGTCAAAGCGAATACTATTGATATCACCCAAGCTACGATGTGTTGCCTATAACTTTCTAGATGCATTAACGCCAATCACCTCAGTTTCTATACTATAACACTGTACCCTACAGTGGGGGACGCTCGTCCAACGCTTGGTCATCAATCAGTAGCTGAGATATCATGTTCTCTTCAGATGTATTCATCAATAACATATCCCGAACATTGGCAACCGAAAAATGGTTCTCACACCGGACTACTCTCGGTGGACTCTTCGAACAGACTAAGCTGGACAGTGCAAGTGCGTGCGATAATGACTTCTACGATGTCGGTAAAGAAGAGATGGATCAATATGCAAGAACAACAATTAGATTACGATAGTGTTAGTAAAAAATAGACGCTGTGCTACTATAAATTAGGGCAGTAGTCAGTATGGTCGGTCAGCTCAGTGATGCCTAACGGGCGAAAGAGCTAAAACAAATAAATCGAATTAAAAAAAAAAACGGGTTGAAAAGTTAGCAACAAGATTGTCTTCTTTTTTGTTGCTGACAAAAATGTTCGAATCTTTGTCATTATTATCTCCGACAAAAACAAAGCTCTGTCGTTGGTTCGCTTTTGTCGCTTGTTTCGCACGTGCATTCCAGAAAAATTGATTCCCTGACGAAAATACGAAAGGTTTTTCGTGACCAAAACATCATCCCATATTGATAATATTGATCTTTGAATGGTGATTCATCAAATATAAAATATTTATAGTATGAGGCTGGGGTTTCAAATCCGGATATAAAACAAAATACAGCCTCAATGCTAACGCAACGATTACAAAAAGTAAGCAAAGAGCCACCCATTACTTGCCGCACGAGGGTCTGACTAATGCCGGTTCTGATAAAATATCAACGACATAAAATCAAAAGCAACGAGGAACAGTAGTTGGATGAAATGTAAACACCTCTCATATAGTAAGTTGTTCCCTCGCTTTTCACAAGGAAGGCAAACCGAGAGATTTCACATTCAGCTTCCAGGTAAGTATCAAATCTGAGCTTACCAACCACCTTTGCTGGCTGAAGTCGTTCCCCGAAGGTTCGGTGCGGTTGTGTTACACAAAGGCCCCTTTTTTTCGCTACCGAATACACTTGCTTCGGTACAGCAGACTATTGATGTTGCTTATGTTGCTAGTGTTACAGCCATTGCTGCCGAACTGTGTGGCTAGTTGCTGTCGGAAGGAAAGAGCAAACTGTTTTCTTATGGAAGCACTTGCAAATGATGAAACAATTTTACAAAGAGAGGGGTTTCATGTTTCTTAAATTGAAATTCGATTGCTCTGCGATAGAAGAGTAAGGTGTTAATTATCATGCAGAACTTATACGATTTCCATGGATTTTCCAATCTGTGTTAAGGGACCACTTGTAAAATGCAAAATTGTAAAATAAAACCCACAGTTCTGAGCAGACGTAGCTGTGTGTTGCCACAGTAAAAAGGAAGCTCTTTTCAAGTAACATATTCTTATTTTATTGAAAATAATACAAAGTATACTTCTGCTTACATTTTTTTTGTAAGCACATTGAAAGGGATAAAAATACTACAGGCTTCTTAATTAAGGTCAGTGTTTGAATAAACAAAAAAGCGAAGGCTAAAACAGATCTGAGGATAATGAGCAGAGAATCCTAGTTTGACTTTTTTTGTTGTCGAAAGAATGTCATTTGAAGCATAAAGATGGAATTGGGTTCTTTTAAATCCTAATTCGGAGGAAAACCGGAAGTTCATCAGAATGGTGAATTCAATAAATTATCCCGAAGTTCCGTTACAGGAGCAACAATTAAAAACAAAGAGAGAAACGTGTAGAGGGGTTGGGTTCTTTTTCGTGGATCACGCGCGGTCGCAAGTAGGTTCCCGTTTATGTCCTTACATATATCAGGCTGTCGCACGTGGCCCTTCCATGATTGGTTCAACTTCTCATAGAACTTTCGTGCGTTATTGACGCGATGCAGTTGTTCGTCTCTTCACAGTCTCGATCTTCCTGCTGGCGCTTTTTCCTCGGAAAAATCGAGTTTTGTCTGTTCCGCGTCCGTTTGTATCGTGTCTCGTTCACCCTTGTGCGGTGTTGCAGCAATCTCGCCCATGCTGCATTCTTCTCTTCCCCTAACTGCTCACATTCACCGTCATACCAGTCGTTTCTTTTATCTGGGGGTATTGTACCTTGTTTGATGGTTGCGGTGTTTCCAATGGCGGATCGAATATCTCTCCAGCCATCGTCAAGAGAAGCTGCTCTTCCGCTGGGAATGCCACTTCTAGCCGCTGCGCTATTCTACCTTGGTGTAGCCGCCCAATGATTGTACCAAGGGTGTATGGAATCAAATCGCAATCGTCTAATTTATTGAAAAGGTTTCTAGAAATTCCTTGGAATGTTTTTTTAAACCTTCCGATTCGAACTTTTTCTTTGTATTCCTTCGGATGCCATCGAGAATTCCATGCTCTCGGAAGTTCTCCAGTTATTCCTCCGGAATTTCCAGCAAGAATACTTTCGGATGACCATTAATTACGTAACGCAAAAATCGGCTATTTTCAACCCCCCCTCCCTCGTATGTCACATTTTTTGTATGAATCATTCAACATTTTTATATGGATTGTCACACTTCAGCCAATACCCCCCCCCCCCTGTGAGCCTTACGAAATTTATGGATACTCCCTTTCCACAATTATAGGATAAAATTACAGGAATTTTTTTTAGTACATAATTTCTTTGATTTTCCTTTGAAAATTTCTTCGGAAATTCTAAGAAGAATCCTTCGGACATTCCTCAAGAAAACCTACAAATTCCAGCAGATTTTTTTATTTTTAATTATTTTAGAAATTCGTTTGGAGATTGATTACAAAATTTCTACGGAGTTTGTTCCAAGAAATCCTTCAGAAATTCTTTTGAGATCTCCTCTCGGAATTCACTTCAGGAAAAAAATTGGAAAATTAAGCCAAGAATTCCTTTTGACATTCGTCTAGAGCAGCGCTGTAAATTAAAATAATCGTACCTCATAGGACAAAATATTAAAAACGGACTTAAAACTAACGGGAACAAAAATTTTCGTTAGTCCGTAAAACTGAGCGCCTTGAAAGGAGGCTTCCGAGCCTCTTGAAAGGAGGCTTCCGAGCCTCTTGAAAGGAGGCTTCCGAGCCTCTTGAAAGGAGGCTTCCGAGCCTCTTGAAAGGAGGCTTCCGAGCCTCTTGAAAGGGAGATCCGAGCCTCTTGAAAGGAGGCTTCCGAGCCTCTTGAAAGGAGGCTTCCGAGCCTCTTGAAAGGAGGCTTCTGAACCTCTTGAAAGGAGGCTTCCGAGCCTCTTGAAAGGAGGCATCCGAGCCTCTTGAAAGGAGGCATCCGAGCCTCTTGAAAGGAGGCTTCCGAGCCTCTTGAAGGAGGCTTTCGAGCCTCTTGAAAGGAGGTTTCCGAGCCTCTTGAAAGGAGGTTTCCGAGCCTCTTGAAAGGAGGCTTCCGATCCTCTTGAAAGGAGGCTTCCGAGCCTCTTGAAAGGAGGCTTCCGAGCCTCTTGAAAGAAGGCTTCCGAGCCTCTTGAAAGGAGGCTTCCGAGCCTCTTGAAAGGAGGCTTCCGAGCCTCTTGAAAGGAGGCTTCCGAGCCTCTTGAAAGGAGGCTTCCGAGCCTCTTGAAAGGAGGCTTCCGAACTTTAATGTCACTCAGATGGATGCATCGGAAACTTAAAATTTCCGATTTTTGTTCAGAAGCATATTCTTAATATCTTATTCAATATTTTGACTCGAGAAGGTAGACTGCATTGAAGAATTTTGATATGTGTTGATTCGACATTTTGTCTTGTTGATCTTTTGTCCCACAGCAATTCATACACTGTGCGAGATAAGGTAGGCAAGATTCAAAAGGCATTACGTCATTACGCATTCTTGAATTAAATTGGATTATCTTCATTTACGAGATTTTCGGCCTTAGGCCGGTTAATCTTGTATTACGCATTATTGTCCAATGCACCCCCAGGGATACATGTTGAGAACCGCTGGTCTAGAGAATCCTTCGAAAAAATTCTCTGGAAAGGACTTAGTAAATTTCTACGGAAATGCCTTCAAAACTTCCTCCAGGAAATCCTTCGGAAATTCTTTCAATAAAACCATATAAAATTTCTTCCGGAATTCCAGGAATTATTCCGGAAATTTTGTTAAACGATTGTATAAATTGGAAGGGTGTTTTCCGACTGGATGGAATGTACTGTTCGGAGGATGGCTTTCTCAGTCTGAAGTATCAAAACGATGGCCCGACGTTTCGGCCGATAGGTTGTGGCCTTTTTCAAGGGTCGACGATAGACTATACGACCCTTGAAAAAGGCCACAACCCATCGGCCGAAACGTCGGGCAAGTAACTAAACCATCGTTTTGATACTTCAGACTGAGAAAGCCATCCTCCGAGCAGTACGATTGTATAAAAATAATACAAATTGTATGAAACTGTATTAAAATAATACAAATCTGTAAGATTTAATTACAACAACTGTATTAAAATCTCCCGAAATTATTCATGCCAAATTATTACACAGTTTCTATATGGTTCTTATGCAGAACTGTATTAGAACCTGCTATCCACTGGTTGGGTGCAGGGATTTTAAAGGCAATCCACCAGGAATTCAAAAAGGAAAATCAATTCGATGGATATGCTCCAGAAAATCTGATGGGAATATTTCATGGATTCCAATGTGAATCTTCTAGAGATTCCGAACGAAATCCTCTAGGAATCCCGACGGGAATATTCCAGGAACTCCGAAATGGAATGTTCCAGGAGTTCCAACAGGAATGTTCCAGGGATTTCGTAGGAAATGTTCCAGGGATGTAGAAGCAAACCGTAGAATATTCCGAAGCAATCTGTAGAGGGGCTTCAAAATAATCCTCCAGGGATTCCGTAAAGAATCCTCCACAGGGAATCCTCCAGAAATGGTGAAGCAAATCGTTGAGATATTCCAAAGGAAATTTTCAAGGGAGTCCGAAGCAAATCATTGAAGGATTCCGAAGTAAATCGTCGAATGATTCCGAAGCATTTCGTCGAGATATTCTGAGGTCAATCGTCAAGGGAGTCCGAACTAAATCTTCCCGGAATTTCTAAGCAAACCGTCGATGTATTCTGAACTTAATCGTCGAATGATCCGAAGCAATTCGTCGAGGAATTTGAAAGTAAATCATCAGGGAGATTCCGATCATCGAGGGATTCTGAAGCTAATCATTGAGGGATTTCGAGGCAAAACGTCGAGAGACTCCGAATTAAATATTCAAGGGATTCCGAACTACAAAACAAACCATCAAAGTATTGTGGAACAAATCGTCAAGGAATTCCGATCAAATCTCTGAATGATTCCAAAACAAATTTTCAATTGACTCCGGAAGAATTCCGAAGAAAACTAACGCGAGATTCTGAAGCAAATCCTCCGTGGGCTATGAAGGGTATCACTCACAGATTCCCAGGGGTTGTCCTCAGCGACACCAGAGGGAATCCAGTGTGAATTCTTCAGGATTCCGGTTGGAATACTTCGATGATTCTGAAAGGAATTCTTCAGAGATTCCAATGTGAATTCTTTTCGGATTTTGATGAGAATCGTTTTCGAACGCTGATGGGGATTGTGGAGATTATCATGCGGCTAAGCAAACGGAAGTCTGTAGATAAACTGTCACTCCAGTACGTGATGGTTGACTACATGTCTTTGACTGCTGGCGAAGTACCACGATTGCTTTGATTGATATTTGGATGGCAGATTTTAATACAGTTCTGCATAAGAACCTTGCAGAAACTGAATAATAATTGGGCATTTACAAAATCTGTATTATTTTAATACAATTCTAGACCAACATTTGAAAAGGGCGTAACAGCCAAAATTTATTCCTTCTAATTCCTCGTCTACATATAAAGCTATATATGTAGACGAAGAATCAGAAGGAATAAATTTTGGCTGTTACGCCCTTTTCAAATGTTGGTCTAGAATTATTGTATTGAAATAATACAGATTTGTATTATTTTAATACAATATTTGTATAAAAATCTTACAGAATTGTATATGGCCAGATTTTATACAATAATTGTCAGATTTGTTTTTTTGGGTGCACCGATTCATATCTCGGACACTTCGAACTCGAACTTCGGACAGCTGTTTTAAATAAAACTTGGAGTGCAAACATTGTTTTTTCTTGATAATTTGTTGCGTACGACAGTCGAATAAACAATTAATTCACAATAACATGGTTAACTATGGTAGAAGTATGTTTAAATTACATTTAAATATGCAGTTCCTTCAAAAAGCCTATTGACAGATTTCAAGCGAAATATTTCAAAAAACTTTTTATACAAAGTCTGGTGTCCGAAGTTTCAATGCGTCCGAAATATGGGTTTGCACGGTAGCTATTGCCTTTCCAAAATTAATATCAATTGCAATTTCACTACCTCACAGGAATCTTTCTCAGAAATCATAAACAAGCTCATTTGTCTTCTATTCATTTCATTATGATAGGGATAGCCCCCCTTGCAACATAATTGTTTTCATGGAAATTTTGTGTTTTTTTTCGTGAAACATTTTTATATCTTTATGGAAAGTACTTCTTCTATAATTTAATTTTTTGCATTTAAAAGTTATTTTTTGTTTGTTTATTTTTGTTTTGGTCGAATAATCAAACGTCATTTAGATCAAATCAGGAAGGACCCACGCGAAAAGTCAAGTTAAATAAAACAACCGAATACCATCCCACATCGATCTTGCAATACATCAGCTGCAGTAAAATAATCTTCTACTATTGCCATAATCGAAGAGGAAGACATTGAGAATTCATTATCGGATTTGTTCTTATCAACTGTACGTTCGTCTCCAGCAAAACCTGAAGGAATGTGACGATTTGTGGGACAGGTAAGACAGTAGCTTTAGAGAATTGTGTAAAGGAGCATTCTGCTGACGAAACTGAATTATTTGTTAGTATTGAAACATCGTGGAATCGTAACGTCGATCCACAATCAAACGAAGGGGGTGAGCAAAAACACAAGGACCCAGAACCATTTCATCCAACTGAGCCAGTTATAACATCAGATAGTAGTAGATAGTAGTTTAGTAGTAGCAGGTTTCAAAAGGGGGGTTGGAGGTTAAGGGACAGTAAGCGAAAAAATATTTGAAGTAATTATTTCGATTGGATTTGTTGTATATGCTATATATTAAAACACATTTCACATACGTTAAACTTATCGTTAGGGTGTGATATTTGTATCAGTGTATCATGCAGCGCTACCAACGTAGAGAGAAAAGGAGTGTTAAGTCGACAGCGTACTTGTTAAGACCCATTTTTGTAAATACACTTCATAGTAAGTCAAACGCTAGGAGTCTTTTAATTCCTATACCACAGCATTATCTTCGGAATTCCCTTCTGAAGATCTAGAACAAAATCTTGGAATATCCTTGCAATTTCCCTAGAAATTTCTTCTAAATTTAAACCAGGTTTATTCCGAAAATTCCTTCAAGAATTGCTTTGAACACTAATCTAGAAATTTACTTATAAATACATTTAGACCTTCGGATATCCCTTAGTATTTCTTTCGGAAATCTCTTCAGAGATTCATACAGAAATTCTTATAGAAATCTTTCAAAAAATACTTCAAGAGTTCCTTCGGAAATTTCATCGGGAAATTCCTTTCCTTCCTTCCTGATGTGATATCGAGTCGGGGTCGATGGTGCAAGTGCTGCCAGTTTTTATTGAACGTTGAAACATACAATGTCATATTATGTCAATGTCATATTATCTTCTTCTTTTTATAATTTTAATATTCACTCCGAAATATCAAGAACATAATCCTTGAATTTTCAAGGTCTTCTAACTGTTCGTTGACTGTTCGTGTTGATAACGAACTGTTTTTTTTTTCCTGTTCGGGTGTGCCACTGCGACCAATTACATATTAGATCTATTGTAGCGTTACCCGTATCCTTAGTGTTTAAGTGCATGTCGAATTACCCCAGTGCTATTGAGAAGCAATGCAGTATCGGTTTCGATACAGTTGTTGTTTTGTTTTCTCAAGACCACCATGACAAGGTCCCGCTATTTAGACCCTTCATAGAGAGCAATCCCATTGAAGGCGCGCCCCTTATCAATAGGAAATCAATCCTTTCTTGAGAAAACAGAACAGTAATACTGTTTTTGGCCCTGCATCGGAGCCCTAGCCACATCCTTGTCTTGCTTCTAGAATATCACCAGTGAAACTCTTAAAACCCGGGATTTAGCTCTGTCTACAAGACCTTTTCAAGCAAGAGAATTTGTTCAGTAATAAGAACTTCCGTGTGTTCCTCTCACTACCATTGTTCACCAGTTCAAGAAGAGTTAGTACGTATTTAAGGACATAGTTGGAAGAGTACCAAGATGGCAGTCAATATGGCACCGGACCTTCCACGGATCAACCCCACACCTCCCGCACTCCTCTCCCACCAACATTCGAATGCATCGAACAGCATCGAACAAAAGTTTAATATTCAGATTACTAACCTGTTCACAGTATATTTATGTACTTCCCGTGATAATTAACATGTTTCTTCAAAAAGTCCTATGCATTTCGGCTCGAAATATAGCCTAAACCAGCAGTTTCGTGCCAATTTAACTGCCGTCCGCGATTTTTTTGGTTTATCACTGCACTTCACTTCTTCTCAAAGGGCATTGAAAAAATCATTTTTTCACACACTTCTCCGCACATGAGCACCCCGAAATGTTGATGGAATGCAAATGAAACATCACTTTATGAAATCAGTCACTTGTTTGACGCGAAAACTTAATATAAACTGCTATTTTTGTTCGAAAAAAAAAACGACTAAAAACTGATCGCGGAGCGAATGTAAACACCGGTACCGATAGCAGCAAACTAATAAACAGGGTGGCTCAAAACTGATTTTGCTCCGCCGCGCTCAGTCGGTTATGTTTCATATTTTGGGTGTCGTTCGCTGGTTTAGGTTGGTTTGAATAGGGGCTTACCGTGCTCGAGTCGTTTCAGGTTTGTATGGCAGTTGATATGGCGAGGTTGAATTTTACATTATTCTGATTGTGGCACTCCGTGATTGGGCGCTGGTGAGGGGAAGACCATATGACTGGATGAAATTCAAGGGCTTTAACTCCTTAGACAATGCATATTAAATGGACGTTCCAATAGTTGGGAGTCGATTTTAATCGAGGTTGCAAATCTTTAGCATGATAATAAAGCCCCAAATACAATGTCGGCGGAACAGAAACGGAAACGGCAAATTTGACAGTTAGCCCATATATTTTCCGTCAAATTTGCCGTTTCCGTTCCGCTGACATTGTGTTTGTGTAATTCAACAAAATAGCAAGATTTTTTCTGTGATACATATCTATCTCACCAGGAGCAGATACTTCATACAAAAAGTGTGACATGGGGGTGAGCGGAGTATAAAATGCTATTTCAACGGATCTTTCCTAAGGTGCGTTCAGTGAAGTTTCTGGAATGTTGCTTTCAGCTATGTGGGTTCTCTTTTCACCAGCGTTTGGAGGGGAGAAGCTATAGCCAGTGTAATGAATGGTTTAGTTTCCCATAATAGTTTTCATACAAACTTAAATCGTTCAAACTTGTTCTCAATCAGTTTTTGTTCAAATCGGCTTTTGGAGGACACTCGGAGCATGGGACAGAATCAAGTGAGCGTGGTGGAGCTGGGTCGTTTTTTGAACCACCCTACTAATATTCTTTGTTTTTTCATAAATACGACACCAATACTACTACAGTATATGACAGTTTGTATTGTACCAATACTTTCAAAGCTTTGTTTTGGTATTCAACCCACCTTCACCTTAAACCCCTAACTCGATTTTTCCAGCAGTCAGTTCAGCCTAGGACCGGGTACCGAGGTTTTTTAACTAATTGCTTGAAAAGTTGTTTCCGCTGCATACAGTTTAGCCTCAAACAAGAGGAATTCGAGTCTCTCAACTGTCTGCAAGGTAACATTAATTATGTTTTATCAGTGGCGTCGCGTGGAATAATTGGG
This sequence comes from Armigeres subalbatus, assembly GCF_024139115.2. NCBI lineage: Eukaryota > Metazoa > Arthropoda > Insecta > Diptera > Culicidae > Armigeres > Armigeres subalbatus. The sequence goes on from NC_085141.1 coordinate 69,502,541, forward strand.
AACCTGTTCAAAAATGTTCAACAATCAAATACCATTCTTAATAACCCTTCAGCACGTGCGCGGTTTGGCGCCACTCGTCGCTAGCACGCTTTGTTGCCAAAGGCAACGTTCTTGCAACAAATGGTGCCCTACCAAATAACTATGACTGGCGTCACCAGTGACCATCGGAAAAATATCTTTACAAAGCTCACTTTTCGTTGTTGGCCGTTAGCAAGGGAAAAGCATCATGCAACCATTTGATAACCAATAAGTTTTCATTAAAAGAGTAAGGTTATGCACATCATTACAGCTATATTGGAGCCACATATGAGACATCCTCGAAATATATGAACTTGAACAAACAATATTGAAATAGAAGAGAACTACGTTCAAATAATTATGCTGAACCAAGCTGCTCCCCACGAACTAAGTCAAATATGTAACTGTTGTTACTACTGGCATTCGTATCATCTGTAGTTTTGTATTCCGCGCATAGTTGAACGACAGAAGAATATGTCTTTTGCTCGTTCAAATTTGAAGTTGAACGAGTTGCAACGAAATGTGAGAAGACGTCGATATTATGCTCGCAGTGTGTTGCAGGACTTCGTTCCCAAACAGACGAATAGAGAGAAAATTTTCCTCACAATTCTCTCTCATATTTTCTTCTTCGTTCACGTCGTAAACTTGAACGAACTGCGACGCCGTTTCGTTGCATCGCTTCGTGTTCTACATGTAGGCGGGCAGAGACAAAAAAACACGTGTTTTGATGCAGGAGTGTATTTTTGTGCATTGGTAGGATACAAACAACCAAACGCCTGAATACAAAAAGGAAAGCTACATGTTTGCCTATGTTTCAAATGTGTTGACTGGTTCAGAAACAAAATTGAACGTAGCTGTTGCAACAGCTCTCTGTTTTCTGCCAACCGGTGCAACTATGTTTTTGAACACAAGATCAAAATATAATCTTCATTAGTTGGCCTACCTGTGCAATGAACAGGTTGAACAGGCCGACCAGACGCCACTGTGTTTTATTTCTGAGACTGCTGTTGGTAGCGAGGACTAAATACGATGAATCCTTAATTACCACAACTTATTGCCCTAGCTAGAAAAATGGATTAGGCTATGGCTCTGTTTGGTAGATCTTACACCGCAACACACTACGTCAAAGTGATCTACCGTGTTACAATATTGTATTCAATATTGTAATCTCGATCGTTCAGGATTTCCGCAACCCATCCTCTGGTCCAAATGGAATTAGTTTCTGGTTTCAACTGAATGTAAACATCCTGTCCTCGTTCTAGTGTCGGCAGCGATTGTGATTTTCGATCGTGATAGAATTTAGATTTGATTTTTCTCGATTCCATCTGATTGGCTGCGTCTACACCACGTATCTTTAGTTATCCGATGGAACTGGGCAGAGTCCTCGAAGATACCTTCCCATAATTGTCTGTGCCGGTGAATAGCCATCATCTTACGGTGTATTACGCTATTCTAGAAGCGCCAACCAAAAATGTTTTTGGCTATTTTGATTGCCGATTCCGCTTTACCGTTCGATTCGTGATGATACGGTGCACTTGTTGTATGCACGACTTCGTAGATCCTCATGAATGTTTGCCATCCAACGCCGAGGAATTGTTTGACAGCATCCGTAATCGCTCTTCGTGGAATTCCTAGCCTGGTGAAAAACTACTTTGTGCAATCAATCAAATTTTTTGTTGCTTGACTGATCAGAATGTTGACCTCAAAATAATTTGAAAAGTGGTCCCCTGTCACGAGAATCAACAACTTTTTATCGTCATAGGACACTTCTCCAATATCCATGGATACGATCTCGAATGGATATGTAGCTGTTTGACTAGATTGCATCGGTTCGCACTATTGATATCCCTTAAACCGGTTACAAATGTCACAAGCTTTCACAAAGTTTTGCAGATGGTCGTTCATATTGGGCCAATAGACGACACTCCGAGCTTTACTGTTCACCCTGGTGGCTGTAATGTAACAGGTTGGGCACGGTCTTTCGACTAGCAGTGGGGATGACTATGCGATCTCGACGAAGGATGATCCCGTCTTGCACAAGCTCATGTCGAAAAGCGAAATATGGTTCCGTGCAATCTGTTATCTTTGACTTATCGCTGGGCCAGCCACTCATGATGTAGAATTTCAGGATATGCAAAATTTCGTAACGGCATCTTGTATGCAGAGCGTTAATGAATAAAGCTTCCAATGAATGATTAAACTGGTTATGATTAAATCATTGAACTCTATGATTAAAGATTATGATTTATGATTTATTAATTTTTGACAATGATTAATGATTATGATTAACGATTAAAATATTTTTTCAATGATTAACGATTATGATTAATGAATAAAACGTTTGGAATATGATTAACGATTACTGATCGTGATTAAATGTTGACACAACATGTGTTTGATTAATGATTAACGATCGATATGATTAATGATTAATTATTATGAATAATTAAATTGAATGATTGATTTGCATAATGGTCAATAGTCATGTAACCTTTCTTCCAAACTTGGTTATTGAAAGGTATAAATATTATATGATTATGATTAAAGATTAATGAATAAAAGCGATGTATGTCATGATTAAAATTGATGATTAATGAATAAACTCTAAACAATTATGAATATGATTAGTGATTAATGATTGAATGTAAAAATCCATGATTGATGATTAGTGATAATCATAATTTTAAATCATATTTTTTGTGTGATTATGATTAATGAATAATGATTAAATAACCCGTTATTCATTAATCATGATTAAATCTATGATAAATCACTAATGCTCTACTTGTATGTCTACTTCCTCCAAAGTATTCACAGACTCTATATTCTGCCAAAGCTCGTTCCATCGTCAGTTGAATGCGTATCTATATTTCTGGATAGAGTGTCTGCTAACACCAACTTGCAACCCTTAACGTATTTGATTTCCAAATGATATCGTTGAAGACTGAGCATCATTTGTTTGATATGATTTGGCGCAGATGCCAACGGTTTCCTGAATATGGTCTTCATAGGATGGTGATCTGATTACACGATGATCCTTTTTCCTCCGAACAGGTACTGGTCAAATCGTTTACACGCAAAGAGAATTGCCAGAGTCTCCTTTTCAATTCGCGCGTATCGCCGTTTTGTAGCTGACAAAATTCGAGATGCAAAAAGTATCGGCTGTCCCGGTTGTAGTAAAACTGCGCCCAGTGCATATCCGCTCGCGTCGCATTGAATTACGGTTTGACTCTCTGGGTCAAAATACTTCAATGACGATATGCTGGTTATCTTTTGCTTCAGCTTATTGAAGGACGCTTCTTCCTCTTTCCCCAAGCCCACCGGTCACTGTTGAGCAGGTTCCGCAAAGGTACGCTCGCATCCGACAGGTGAGGAATAAACTTTGCCATGTACGCCATGAACCGATGCAGTTCAGCCACATTCTTCGGCTCCGGCATCGCTTGTATTGCAGATGTTTTCATTGGAACAGGTTTTAAGCCTTCTTTGGACAGTATATGTCCTAAAAATCGTACTTTCGACTGCTACAGATTCATTTTACTTCATTTTAGCTTTATTCCTGTCAATTTTCTGTTGTTATTTGCCAGAGATTCTCCTTGTTTTGGCTCGTCCGAAGCAAAGAATGTCATCAGCGAGTACTTTTATACCGTCCAGTCCATGCAGCGCTTCCTGGAATTTGTGCTAAGATTTCAGGTGCACACGACAGATCAAACGGTAGCCCCTTCCAGATGTATCTACCTTTCGGCGTCCAAAACGCGGTTAATCTGCTGCTACTTTCTGTCAGTTCTACGTGCCAGAATCTGTTTCTGACATCCAGCGTCGAAAATAATCGGTTGTAATCTTCTTCTTCATGACATTATTGACTTCTTCCGCATTCGTAATGTAATCCGACGATTCACTATCACTTTCCTCGATGTAATCCACTTTTCTTGTGTGATTTCTCTTCTGCCTATGCGATTCTGCATATTTGGACGCTTCCTTGTCCGGTGGCTTAATCCGGCAGACTAGAGCATAGTGGCATGTCACACCATTCGCGGAACACTCTTCACGACTGCCCATTCGATGGTCATCTCGCCCACAATACTTGCACTTTTGCTTCGATCCATATCTCGATTTGTCCATATTGCACTTTGCTAGTATTACGAATCTGCATCCGATTTGCGTGGTTCTTCTTTCCCATTCATGGCCACCGTACTATCGTCCACCAACTTCTGTGCCCGGCATGCATCAATCGCGCCAGGCAATGTTAAGTTTACCGTCCTCAATAATTTTTTACGCGTATCATTCGATCGGATTCCCACCACAATGCGATCACGAATCATTGAGTCCTTCAGATCTCCAAAGTTACATGTTACTGCTAACTTCCTCAACCCAGAGTCTATTATATAGAGCTACGCAAAGAGGATCTTCTTACACTTTTTCTGAGTGATGCTCTTGTTATTCTGTTGCCAATTTTCACTTTTGTTCAACCCTTCAAGTGACTTCACGGGAGCGTTCACTTCTAAAGCTTTTTAATTCGATAACCTAGTCACCCACAGAGTGCAAACACGTGAGTTCTTGTTGCTACTTTATTGGGGAATGTATTGACGTTTTTTGAAGCTGTTTCTAGATAAAATCTAATACATTTCAATTCATGCGTTTTAATTCGTCATAATAATCATTAGGCGATAACAATACTTCCGCCTCACCAACAAGCATTTGTTTACTTTTCTCGATAGGTAGACGGTTTGACAGTTCAATAGGTGGATTTGGCTTCACACTTTGCGCAACTCTATATATAATAGACTCTGTCTCAACCTACTCGCAAACTGGTTCACAGCTTCGTTTTCACTCTGCACTGCCGTATTAAAAACGAAACGTTTGTAGGTTCTATTAGTCTGAGGTAAGGAGTATGCCTCTAGCGCATCCAATATATCTTCGGGTGTCTCTTGTTCTGCAGCGGGAAGCAGAGTATCGAGCAACTTTACTGCATCTAAGCCCATGAAATTCTTTAGAAGGGCCACCTTCGCGTTGTCTGGCTTCTCTTCAATTGCTGAAGCCAACACGAAGATATCCTATCACTGCTTAAAATCTCGGAACGACTCTGCGAGATTTTCACTCAAATTTAGAAATTTCGGTGGATGAACACCAACAACACTCATGTTGACGTTTTTCTTCACTTTCCGTCTATCGCGCACTACTTTACCGACACACGAAGATCAGTTTTCTCGTGATCTTCTTTTTCCTATTTGAAGACGACGCTAGGTTTCTATTCGCGAATGCTTTCTTAATCCGCGATTCCTGTGTTATCTTCCACCTATTGGCACTCGAAACTACGTCTATCGTGGTTTATCCGAGCTTTCGCCTATTTTTTTCACGGCTTTACTACGCGAAAAAAAAAATCCACCACTTCTAACACCATGCTTTGATATCGAGTCGGGGTCGATGGTGCAAGTGCTGCAAGTATTTATTGAACGTTGAATGCTGCAAGTATTTATTGAACGTTGAAACATTCATTTTCAATCAATGTCATAACACTTCCGTACGAAAAATACCGAAACCCATACGAAAATACCTTTTCGACTTTCTATTTCATTCTTTTATAAATTTCCGCAAATAAAATCTACCAACTTTTTCGGAATAACTTCTGCAGGAGAGTTTTGTTTGGTTTTGTTTGGCAAATGCAAAAAAAAAGTTTAAATTGAATTTCCGGATGAATTTACAAGAAAATATCAAAGAAAAACCTAAAAAAAAATTCAGAATGAATCCTCGAACAAGTTTTTAAGGAAAACTTGAAAGATTTTGGGTAAAATGTTGCAAAGGTATTTACGAAGGAATTTCCAGAAGAATTTACGAAGGAATTAAAAAAACTTATAGTTAAATCTAAGAAATTCTAGGAATATCAGTTTTTTAGAATGATTTTGACGTACACCCAAAAAACTAATCTGGCAATTATTGTGTAAAATCTTGACATATACAATTATGTAAGCTATTGATACAGATATTGTATTAAAATAATACAAATCTGTAAGCTTTCAATACAACAATTATATTAAAATCGTCCGAAATTGTATAAGGTACACTGGGGGAAGTGGAAAAAGGGGGTAAGTGTAAAAAGCGACTCGAAAAATTGGAATTGTACATTCTTTACAGTTTTTACCACACCATAACATTATGCAAGAATATACTTTGATGCTCACACTAATAATATGTTGAAATTTGTATAATACATATACTAACACTGTTAACGCTTGAACTGTAATTTTAGGTTTCGCGAAAAGTTGATTTTTGCATTCCTAAAATCAATTCTTATTTGCACCAATTGTCCTTTTTTCAAGTGAATTTATATCACAGATGACCGTTACAATACAATTAAACTAATCCCATTCAATTTGTAGTGGTTTGTACCAAGAAAGCAAAGAATTCAAAGATTTTACACTTACCCCAGGTATCAAACACTGCGGGGGAAGTGGATAATGTTCTAATTACGCAATTTTTTTCTTCCCTCCAGGGTTTATTTCGATATCTGTGAGTCTTAATATGTTCCTTCTTTGTTATTATTGTGATTCCAGTGGTGATTGAACTAATATAAATGAGAAAATGCCTGATTAATCCACCTATCGGTATTGATGCCTTTCATATGTTTTACATATGAAAAAAATGTATAAGAAATTGAAAATAGCACTGATAGGTATATATATTGCATAATTCCAATTAATTTTTATTCATAACAAGTTTCACCGTTGAATGCAATTTTTTTGCGAAAAAAATGGTTAAGAACAAGAGCTTAATAATAGCTGATTATTTTGTACGTGCTTTGCGCACACACATACATACAAATACGCACATACAGACATCATCTCAATTCGTTAAAATAAGTTGATTAGTTTATAACCCTGTAAGTCCCATTTTTCATTTAAAAAGTTTATCTTTGGGGCGAACATATAGATTTTATCTACACTTAGTGTTCGAGAAGGCAAAACCAGCCCTCCCCCTCCACAAAAGATACTCAGAGCAATTATCGTATTGATTTTAGTTATAAGTAACTACTCATCACTATGGAAGGTCAAGGTAACATGGGTTTTCCACTTAACCCATCCCACGAGGGTAAGTGGAAAAACAACTCCTAATTTTAAAATCTATTTCCATGAATTTCAAGCGACCAAAATGGTATGAATTACCGCACAGTTGGTGCAAAATTGACTGTTTTTGATAGCCCATTTTGATTGAACGCATTTAGATCATTTAAACTGGTTTTACACTAATTCAAACATGCACTATCGATTTTTCCTTTTCCACTTCCCCCAGTGTACCTTAATGCTAAATTTTTATACAGTTTCTGTAATGTTCTTATCAGGGATTGAATCCTGAAGAGAAAGTACATGTCTCTCACTTATCATCTCTGTATACATATACGATATGTAGCATACCGCGAGAGACTTTTTTTCGCAAGCTGTTATGATAGATAACAGATTCGGGAGGCTATACCCAGACAACCACACATCGCATAAGAATGTACGATTAAAATCGTTTACCGATCCAAATTTCATCAAAATCGCATTGTTGTGCGAAGCTCATCAGTTTATTTATAAACTTTCCCACACAGTAGGCTATTTTGCGAGTTTATTCCAGCTTCATATGTTGACATCGCATATTCCTGCAAACAAACTCAAGCGAAATCGGATTATCTGTCAAACAGAGTTTGTTATCACAAACTACATCGCAATATATAACGAACAAACTTGCATAAAAATCGTGCATATCGCATACACTGCCGTTCAACGTCGGATAAGAAATACACATATATCGCCTCTACTTTTGTACGCAAAAAGCGTTTTCGCGACTGGTAAGCGATGAAATTGTGTGCATAGGCATCGCATAACAGAAAAACAATTCTATTATGCATGCATTCTGGTTGTCTGGGTACTCCATGATAAATTTCTTTTAGGAAGCTCCAAATGCGGGGATTAACCAACACGGGAGGAGCAAAAACAAAGAGATAATTACCATTTTTCTGTGGGGGCTGCTTATCCGATTCTATTTATCGCACTTGTATACAAGTTTGATAAATTTGCCTCTCTTTTATCGTTGTTCGTTATCTATTGAGAGCGATTTCTGCAAAACCTGGTTCTTATGCAGAACAGTATTAAAATCTGTCATCCACTGGTTGGGTGTATATAATTGAGATTTGAGGGAAAATATTCGATTTGGCTGGTCACATGCTCCATCGTGCCCCAGCTTAACTACGCCAGTGATAATTATCTTCAGAATTCGTTGGTGGCCACAAAAATAATCTGCTCCGCTGAAACCTTTACCTAATGCAACTGTAAGTCGATATAAAAGCCAACAAGCGTTATTTGTAGTCAGATTCCTCAGCAGTTGTCTGTGTTGTTTACTATCCGATTGTCGATACCACCAAATTCGCGTAGGGGTGATTTTCAATGCAAAAAGCGTGGGCTAGTTGCACTATATTTCATCCAAGTTTAATATTGCTGATGCAGCCACAAAACAAAAAAATAGACCAATCTACGATGTGAAAACAAATCGCACAATAATGCACCGAAGTTCTGAATAAGATACCAAAGTTGTCGTCAACAGAACTTTTGCAGAACAGACCTCGAAATAAAAGTTATATTAGTGTACCGATCATAAAATTTCAGTATCTTTTTCGGAATGCATCAAATATGCCCCTGAGGACTATTCTGATGGTTGTAATATCATTGTGGTCTCGATAGAATCATGCAAGCAACTTTGTGGAAGAGAAAAGTGTTCGCTCAAGTCACCACTAAAGTAATGAATCTCCCAAGTATTCGCCAAACACCACATAGGGGGAACCACTCAGCACTAACCGCTCGTTACTCAAGCTCCAGACCAGCCACAACGCAATTCTTTCCCACACTGCATTGGGACTCTTAATAAAGCACACCGGGGCAGCTTGGAAGTGCAGAGCCAAGTGGAAACAGCACATTCACGTGACCTCGGTGTACCCAACTAAGTGGAATCCCAGTTTCGGTCGAGATTCAATTGTTTCGCTGCTCAGATTCCTTCTGCACTTTGTTCCGGTAGCATAATTTATCTCGTTTCTCAAATAAATCGTCCTCCAGCAGAACATCCCCAACCCGGCACAGCTGGTAAAGCGACGGAAGAGGTAAGTTCAACAAGGAACGGCAGTCCTTCTCACCCGACGAACGATTGGGAACTCTCAAAGCGATAAAAATCTCAGCTCATTTCTTACCGTTAGCGTAGACAGAAACTGATTCCGGAAAAGGGTCCTTAGAAATGGTTGTCCAGCTTCGTGTACGAATTGAGTTACGCATTTACATAACTGAGGAAAGGAATGGATCGACTTCGAGTTCTTTGACAATTTGTTTATAGTTAAAATGAATAAAATTCAGTTGGATTTACGTTTAATAAAACTAAATAATAGCCCCACCGGCACCCTTTCTGGCAACGCAATTGTTATTGCCTCCCCACAAAACCACCCCAGCCAAGGGATGGACGACACTATTAAAACAAAATGCTTCATCTCAGGAACAATCGAACAGTATCCGGATGACCAATCGGATCTGGCTGAGGAGATGTTGGAAACACGGTGCTGCTCAGGCCCGGTGGAAATAAGCGAGAGTGAAAAGGACCGGACCGGATGGATTTGGAAATCGTTTTCCAATCGGTTCTTGCTGCTGGATTTCGGACCCATTATCCGGAAGCTTGTTGAACGAGCGTCCTCGATGACTTGCCACTTTGCCGCTCGAATCGAAAACGAAAGATAACCATCGCAATTACTGAGAGAAAATTGTTTATGCGACCTTCCGTTCTGTGTGTGTGCTTGTTTGACCTTTTTCTTCGGGAGTACCACGCGTGCGAGGTCCCAACTGGCTCATCCAAAGTGATGAAGTGCTTCCTGGACATTCAGCCACCGGTCAAGACGTCGAGTGCTGCTTTATCCGGTTCCGAGCTGAGGAAATTGATAAATCACGATCGGTGGAGAAGATTTGGGCAATCAAACCGTGAGACAAACGGACTGCTGAAATCGGGTCGAATCGATGATAAATCGATTTGGGATGGACTCGCTTTCTGCTGTGTATTTTTCTTCTAGAAGGGTCAGATTGGAATCAGGATAAGAAACATAGCATCCAATTTGGGAGCCGCTTGGGTGAAGCTAACCGGATTTCGTTTATCACTCGGACATATCAGTTCGAGGAGATGGAATTGAAAGTTGGATGATGTGTTGAAAAAGGGTGAGATATTTGAAATGCAAATTTGTTTGATAAGGAAAAAACATTTCGAGAAAATGAAGCAACATATTTGTGACTAACTTTGAACAATAGATGACCTATCACGGAAACAATGAAAAAGGGGCACCCAAATCGGTTTGGTCATCCCAGATGAAATACTATTTGAAGTTGTATCGCATTCGAATTTTAAAATTATCCTTGCACACATTTGGATTACGATAAAGGCAGAAAAGGAAAATTATACTCTCGTATTCATCTGATTCACAATGAAAACTACAAACGCTAATGATTGTGTGCAAAATATAGAGGGATGATGCGTTTGTTTGTCTGTGGTTGTACTCTAATGCAAACTCTTTTTTTTAATGGGAAAACCACACTTTAGAAAGGCCATGAGACAACTACACGTTGGTAGTTTGTGCCCAGACTAAAACAATTGCAAATCTCCGACCACACGACTCTTCTCTAGGCGCTTCATTATTCAAGATCCATTAATCGGATTACGTGTGTGTTCCGATTCCAAATGTATTGTTTCAAACGACCTCATTTCAGAGGGTTGCCCACGGACCGTTCCAATATCCATAATTGATGTTGGATGTAGAAAACACAATACGCCTCGGTTTTTCGTGCGCGCCATCCTACAACACATGCACACCGACAAACCCACAGCCGTGGACATTAGAGAACAATTTTATAGCTCTCGTGATTGTAGACAATTTTATCGGGCTAGTCAGTTGTTGTCATTCTATGCAAACTATGTGTGTTTAGGATGCCCCGGTCCGTTGTAGAGCTCGTCGTCGTTGCCGGCGTCATCATCAGTATCGTCGCTTGAACGAACAAACGTGTAACAGCAGTTGAGCCGTTGTTGTTGGGTTTCAATGACTGAGCAGGCTGAAAAGACGTCTGGACCATAAAAACGTCTCCGCTTGACAGTACGGCTTCGGGTTCGAGCTCTCTCCCCTGGCAGGGGCACTTATTCAGGTCTAAATGATGATGTTATCTTTCTCCGGATGAGTTTCAGCCTGTGGCCAAGCTTGGCCATTTTGATGATAACCGGCAGAGTGGAATTGGGGCGAAGGTTACCGATGAACTTTTGATCCCTAATCCGGCATTAGCTCACCGATGATAGCATGTAATTATTTGGTATCAAAGGTGGCTTATGTTTGCAGAGGAGATAGGCAGTGTGAGTGAGCCGGTTTTGAGTTTATTCTAGGATTTGCCCTGTTTGCTCTGGATGAAGAGCTTTGCTGGTATTGATGGACTATGAAGCTGAATTTGTTGATCCGGAACAATGGGCATTTCTCATTGTTTTTGTATTTTGTCTTTCTCTTTCACCAACGGTTATCAATCTGGGGTACATGTACCCCTTGGGGTACTTGCGCCGGGCCCAGGGGGTACCTATGATAAATATGCGTATTGGCGGATTAATTACGGTTTTAATAATATGGTATTTTATATTTCAAGGCGATTAGTAGATCATGGCCCATTAAATCCTGCCCTCCACAACCAGCACAGTGCATGAAGGGCTGTGCTGCCCATGATTTCATAGTTGACGTATCAACCATTCGAAATTTCAGAAAATTTGTTTTATTGCGCCTTAACTAGGATGATTTAACCACTGCAACATGGATACGTTGCTGGCTCCAAACCCCATTTCAGTGCTTACACGGTTAGAAAAAAGTACCTAATTTTAGGTACTTTTTTTCTCTTGCATCTCCTTCCCTCTTCCCTTTGTTGTCATAAAAGGAAGAGCAAAACCACTCAACAAGGGCATTAAAGTGTGGGAACCCAACGTTGAGTAATCTCATGTTTTCAAGAGTTGAGTAAAATTTACATAACTTTTGAATAGTTTCTATTTAAAATTAAGTATATTTTACTTAATATTAAGTGAATTTCACTTAATTTTAAGAAAAAATTGCTTAATTTTGGGTTCCCATACTGAACCCCCGATTTGAGTGAAAAGTACATAATATTAGGTACTTTTTTCTAACCGTGTACGAGATGAAATGTTTGAATCTGCGTTGCTTGTCCCTGAATTTTTCGAAATACATGCGAAAGTGCAATGGTTGTTACGTCAACTATGAAATCATGGGCAGTGTGAGATAAAGACAAAATATCAAAAGGACAAAACCTCAAATGAACAAATATAAAAAAATCTTCTATGCAATCTACCTGATTGACAATGTTGAATAATATGTTGAGAATATATTTCTTTACTAATATCTTGAGCCTCCAGTTGAGCGACATGCAGTTTTTTTTTCCAAAAGCTCAGTTGCTTCGTTGCAAGAGAATTGGAGCACCCTTCTACGCTTCTCGGAAGCCTCCTTCCAAGCATCTCGAAGGACTCCTTTCAAGAGGCTCGAAGGACTGCTTTCAAGAGGCTCGGAGGACTCCTTTCAAGAAGTTCTAAAGCCTTTTCTCAAGTGGTTCGAAAGCCCTATATATCTTTCAGGTTTTTTCTTTAAACTTTCTTTTCTCTTTTCGTTTTACTTAAAAAGCTTAGGAAGGCACTTTTAAGACGCTCGGAAGACAACATGTTGGAAGCCTAGGCTTTTAAGATGCTCGGAAACCTAGTTTCATTTCAAGAGGCCCAAAAGCCTAATTTCAAGGGGGCCTGAAAGCCTAATATCAAGAGGTCCAGAAGCCTTCTTTTAAGCTTTTTTCTTTAAACTTTCTTTTTTTATTATCTCCTTCTTTTAGAAGTATCAGAAACCTTTTTTTAACAAGCTTGGAAAGCTGCTTACAAGAGGCTCGGAGGCCTCATTTGAGAGGTTTGTAAACCTTCTTTCAAGTGGTTTGGAAGCCTCGTTTCAAAAGACTCGGAAGCCCTCCTTTAAAGAGGCTCGGTATTATTCTTTGAAGAGGCTTGAAAACGTACTTCAGAAAGGCTCAGAAGTGTCCTTTAAAGATACTCGGAGGCCTTCTTTATAGTGACTCGAAAGTTGCCATTCAATAGGCTCGTAAGCCTCGGAAATCCTCTCTTAAAGTGGTTCGGAAGCATTATTTCAAGAGGCTTAAAAACCTTATTTTAAAAAGATTGGAAGACACTTTTCACAAGACTCGCGAGGCGCCTTTTAAAAGGCTCGGAAGCCTCATTTTAAGAGGCTCAGAACGCTCCCTTCAAGAGGCTCGGAAGCTTCCTTTCGAGTGGCTCGGAAGCTTCCTTTCAAAAGTCTCGGAATTCTTTTTTCAAGCGTCCATTCAAGATACTCCAAAGCCTCCTTTTAAGTGGCTCGAAAGCCGCCTTTCAAGAGGCTCGGAAAGCTTCTTTTAAGAAGTTAGGAAGTCATTTTTTAAAGAGACTCGAAAACCTCCCATCAAGAGACTTACAATGTTTTTTTAAAGGCTTGAAAGCGTATTTTCAAGAGGCTCAGGCTCCTTTCAAGATTCTCAAAAGCCAAAATCCTCCTTTCAAGTGGCTTGGCAGCCTTCCATAAAGAGGCCCGAGTGTGTGTGTGTGTGTGTGTGTGTGTACTAACTAACCCCCACTATCTGGCAGTTATGCTATGGAAGAAAGCTGTCTGTTAAAACAGTCAGATTTAATCCGGGAGTTAGAAAGTGCTAGCTCTACTGCAGCTCCAGTGACCCATTTCAGAATGCCTGGTATTTCATGTCCACTCCGAGGTCACTATCACTAACAGTAAGCCCCGCCTGGTTATGCCACCGTTTATCGAATGGATAAGGGTGCCATAATCAAACTTCCGGATTCAAAATAAATTATCTTGAATCTGGCGCGCATATAGTTCATTGCATTATATTATATTTTTTGTTGAATAGATGTTTCTTACCGTTTTTATGTTTCTCACTTTTATACCTTTAAATCTTCATGTTTCATCTTATCCATCGTTCCGGTTTTTTTTTTCATCCACTGGTTAATTTCACTGAAATAGTTTTCTTTTATCTTTGATTAAGTTGGTTGAAAAGGCAGGAATTAATAAAACGGTGTACAATTTCATACGAATTCTAAATATTAATGTTAACGAAGATTGAAATATTTAAATACATAATGTATACAGTTCACTGAGTTTATCGCTCTATTCCATAACATTCATCTTCAAATATTTGAGTTTAGTTATTGTCTATTAACCATTTATACACAAAGTACCTACATTACAAATAACACTGTGATACTCAATAAGTCGAGTCAAGTACGAGACACTGAAGACGGCCTTACTGTTGATGTCGAAATACGTATCTGTCAAGATACAATTACACACTTAGTTTTTATTTCTGCAGCTCGGCAAAAATCCGCACAGCCGTGCGTCAGCAAAATAAAAAACTGATATTCCAGCAAAAATGGCGTTTGTTAGCTGATTTTCGGCAAAATATTTACTGATTTTCAGCAATTTTGACAGAAATCTCGGCAAAAATCATGTTTGCTGGGGCACGGCTGTGCGAATCTCGGTAAAAGTTCAACATTTTGCTGAGATCCCGGTAAAAAAAAATAAGTGTGTAAGTGGTGGAATTCAATGGGATTGTATAAATTCGTCTTATGACAAGTGAAGACATTCCACTAAAAAGCTCAAAATAATTTTCTTACCATTAAGTCTTTTTCCCCACCATTCTCTTCCCTCGGCTGCGAAATTCAGCCTCTGACTGAAATTTAGCAACTCTACCCCTTTAATGAGTTATGCCGCTGAGCCTTAATAACTTTGTTCATTTCTTACCAGAACGAAAGAGATGACATATAAAAAGTACCCTTAAATTAATTCCCCTGTGAAGAAAATTGCAATTTAACCGTTTGTTTGAAAAACTGCATATGTATATGTTGTCCAAAATGAGACTTTTATATATTCAGAATCCTCGCCCAAAAATAAGTTTTCTGACAAAAAACCGAATTGTATGAAATTTGTTTTTGTTTGTTTGAGAAACTACATATGTACGCGCACTTTGGAGAGCGATTATGAAGCACTGTTCGCTGTTTCTGAACTAAAAGTGACTCGGGTATTGAGTTTTGTCTAGAACTACTGATCTGTATCGAAAAAATCAAAAAATTCTGTGCCAATTTGTCCAAAACCAGTTTTTTGTTGTTTTTTCGGAATTGTAAAAAATGAATATATTCAGTTTCTCAAACAAATGATTCAATTGTTCTCCAGATTCTAAATGTAAAAATGCTGCGCTTCTAACGGATATTAGTGTAACCTGGTTGCACATACAACTTCAAATCACGTTCACTTTCCACCTTGTAAAAATGTTACAGTTAACTGTTTAGCAAAAGGTTTTCAATTAAATAATGACGGTAATTCAATCAAAAATTGCTTTTTTGATGCGTTGAGCTCACTGTTGTGGATGTGGATGTAGTTTCTTGAAATTGTGTTACTGATGGGGAACAACAGTGCTAAATCAGTAATGTTTTGAATAGCTTATCTAAACATTGTAATTATAATGTTAAACAACATTATATAGAAAAAAAATATTTTTTTTTACGTTCATAAGCATATATCGGTGCTTCCTACTTACCTAACTCTAATAAATATAGCGAATGCATAATACTAATACAGTGATTACTGTAGATATTATAGTACATATGATGAATGTGAACATACGTTGGATTAAAAACATCTACAACCATATAGGCGTTCCAAACTTCATGTAAAATCATCGTATTTTCTAAATAACGAATCAGTCACCTAACCTTTCGTTCATTTGTTCAGCTGTGGTAGTTATGGAACTTTTCCGGACATTCAAACATGAAACATTTATTACAACTAAACTAACATTTTCTTAACTCGGTTCTACCAAAGCAAACTATTTGAGATTATGAAATTCAAATTTGTTTTGTATAAGTGTTAGGTATGATAAAATTTCAAAGAGAATTTCCGCTTATTTCTAAAATGATCAGAGATGAGCCTGCCCGGTGCTGCATGCCTCTTGAATAAAGACAATAAATAAAATAATAAAATGATGGTTTCGTGCTCGCAAAGTGTTAAATAATTCTGGAGACATGGAGATATGTAGATAAGGAAACCTATTGTATAAAGTTGCAAAATGGAAAAAATCTTACAAAATGTCAGCTTATCGCTCATCACCATCAACTGATTCCAATTTGAGCTTTTTTTTCATCCTTACGACCGTTGACACCTTTGCAGCTGGAACTTTTTCGTCTGAAAGCACTATCGAAGACCTGATTGTACATTGAACATTACGGAGGCTTGTCTATTTTGTAATTTTCATATTCCATAGCTTGTTAAATCAAATGTTTGGCAGATCGATAAAATTTCACTAAAACCAAAAGGAAATTTGTGGCATCGAAAAATATTAGCTGCCATCCGCACGCGCTGACTACTTCGATCTCGCCTTCCATAAAAAGGCCCGAGTAGTCTAAAACTAGGATAGGATGTGCCAAGTAGTCAGTAAAAATCGTACCGATTTGCTGTCACAATCGTACCGGTTGCTGATTGGTTGAAAATGACAATCGATTACTTCGATTGGTGGCGGCGCGTTTTTTGTAGGGCAGCATGTTGTTAGTTTGGCCGTGTTGCAGATTTGGAAAGTTGTTTTTAAGCAAAATACGTAAATGTTTTAGTTCCAGTTTTTTGGTAAAAAATAAATTTATATCGAAATGCAAATGCCATATAAATTATTCTCAAGGGTTGTAATGGTTTAAAACTGTTGATTTTAAGCATTTTCATTCACCTTTTTGTCTTTTACGATCTTAAAGTCATATATTTATTAGCGCAAACTTCTCTCTATTAGTCTTTCGCTTCTCTTACATAAATAATGGAGAGAACGGAAAGAAAAACATCAAGTTTTGATATATGATATTTGGAAATTTTGTACCAAATTAATTTGGCTGCACTGGCGACCACCTCGTCAGACCAACCGACTAAAAAACAACAAGGCAGTCTCAATTGAGTTGTCACATCCTATCCTAGGTCTAAAATAGCTCAATAATATCAAATGTTGATAAAATAGCAAAATGAGATATGGACATGATTGATATAAGAGATAAAAGATCAGACGACAATACCAATAATTTGCACTAAAATATCATTAGGAAATTAAGAAGTGATCAATATCATGTGCCATTAGTTTGACCTTATTCATGGCATATTTTGATATTTAAATGAAATTTCGGTGCAAATTTTTGATATTGTTGCCTGTTCTTTTATCTTATATATAAAAATGAAATGGTCTGTGTTCGTATCCGCATAACTCGAAAACGGCTGGATGGATTTTTTTCATTTCTTCTGCAGAAACATTCGTTATAGTTTCCGACGGGTTTATATTATATTTCCTAATGCGAAAATTACGAGTAAAGTTGAGCAAACCGTGAAAAACTAAAATTGTGATTCCTATGCGAACTTTGCATGGGCAGTTCGGAACGCACATTCTCGCCTACTATGCAGGACAACGTCTGCCGGGTCAACTAGTATCTTATATCAATCAAATCCATATCATGTTTTGTTATTCTATGGCTAGTGGCTAGTGGCTCGAAAACCGCCTTTCAAGAGCTTCGGAAAGCTTCTTTCAAAAGTCTTGGAAGTTACATTTTCAAGAGGCTCAGAAACCTCCCATCAAGAGACTAGGAATATTTTTTAAAAGCCTTGGAAGCGTATTTTCAAGAGGCTGTTTAAAGTGACTCGAAAACCGCCTTTCAAGAGGCTCGAAAGCCTCTCTTTCAGAAGCTCGAAAGGTTCTTTTCAAGAGACGCGGAATCCTACTTTCAAGAGGCTCGGAAGCTTTCAATAGTCAAAAAAGTTCTGTAGGAAGCTCGATACGTGAACGATAGATCTATCTGATAGTGACGCACAGATTCGACAATACAATTGTGTTTTACGAATAGGATCTGTCAGCTTCGCAACTATGTAATTCTATTGCCCCTTTCAGAGCTGGGTGTTTCTGTGGGTACTAAAGATGAATCGTCGGAAGCCATAACAGCCGTGATAATTTGTGTTTTTTTGGGCAAACTGCCCGGAGAACAACTGAATCAAGAAGTCAAATAGTTGCTCCCAGTTAAATAGTTTAGTTTGGTTTCCACCCGCGATGGAAGCGTACGTGGCAAAGTGAGGAGAACTTCAAGAATTAATTACACACAGTCCTCGATGATTTTTCGCTAAGCTTCCACCATTTGGAATAAATTTTTCAGCATTGCCACTGCTACCCACGCCTTCGTGCTGCTGTGTCCGCCCCGCTGCATCAAATTTTGTCAAACCGCTATTTGCGGAATCCCGATCAGAATGGCTTTCTTGTATTCAATAAATAAAGCCCGTTAGCCCCGCCCCTTTGTGATCTAATATGGGTGTAAATATAATGTGCACTAGAGTGGGGCGCAGTTGTATGGAAAAACGCAAACTTCGTCCAATCAAGTGAGATCAAGGTTTTTCTGAATCGTTTTGGTACCCCAATCAACTGTGCAAAATATGGGCTCGATTGGTTGCGACCTCACATGCCGCATCGCGTTTTAAATTTACATGGAGATTAGTATGGGAAAACGTACATTTTTACATGTTCGCTATTAGCGGCTTCAATTTATCATCAATCACGTGACCCAATACGTTAGCGTATAGTCTGAAAGATGCCGACAGACTTTGCCGAAGAAGGTACGTAGCTGGAAGGTCTACAAAAAATGTTATTACGTTTCGAAAATTGATTGTTCAAACCATATGCAAGAAATCAATGTTTCTGCCAGCACTACCGAACGACCTATGAATATCGAATGGCAAAACCCATCTTCCTTCTTGTCGGATTTTTTTCTTTGTGAAATGATTCCGGATAGGTCCCATTAGCTCTACAGCCCTATAAGATCAATTATTTTGAAAAAACACTCAGTTAAATTATTGGTCTACGTAGTTCGGCAGTGCTGGCAGAACAAACGATTTTTTGCATATGGTTTGAACACTCAATCTTCGAAGCGTTATAACTTTTTTCGTGGACGTTCCAGCAACGTGCCTTCTTCGGCAAAGTTTTACGGCATCCTTTGGGTTATACTTTAACGCAATGTACCACTTGGTTTACGATGAACTGAAACCTCCAGCAGTAGAAATGTAAAAATATACGTTCTCCCATACTAATTTCCATACAAACTTCAAACGCGATGCGGAAAGCGAGGAAGCAACCAATCGGTCCCAAATTCTGCACAGTTGTTCAGAACCCAGAATGGCTTCGAAAAACCATTGATTTGAAAAAATGACGCCCCACTCTAATGTGCACTCATAACGATTAATGAAGAGGCGGAGATAATGGAATTACTTCATTAGATATAAGAAAGCTGGTTTTAGGCGCGCGCAAGCCATTTTGATCGGGATTCCGTAGACAACGGACCGTTCGGAGAATGTTATTTGCCTAGGAAGTGGCAAGCGGGAAAAAATGTGAAAAATAAATAAATAGATTTTTTTGTTGAATATCTTGGCTGTGCATATGCACAGCATATGTTTCGAAAATGGACAAATTGATATGAAATTTGCGAAAAAGAATCCACGTGTCTTGGAGGGACTCGAACCCTCAACCTCCTACTCTCTAGATAGGCGTGATAACCCCTACGTAGTTTTCGTACGGCCGAGTTGCCGAATAATACGCAATTAATTGTAATCAAGTGTCGGTCTTTCACCGTCATTAGTCGTCTGAGTACACGCGACCGCTTACGTTAAGGCAATCAAACTCATCAAATGCTTTAGCCAAGCAAGCCTTTGGCACAGCAGAGTGCGATTGAATTCGCATTCTATACCGTCCCGCCCAGACAGTTCCTGGGGGGCATGGAGTGCGATCCTCTCGTTTAATAAACAATGTGCACTCGCGTGGCTGTGGGTATACAATAGTAAAGCACATGTGGAGATTGGACAAATCAAGCATCCGAAAGATATTCAATTTGCAAAGAAGAGCTAACCGCGGTGGAGGTTGGTACTCGGATTCTGATGGCTTTTCCGCAAACGTGACCTTTAAGTGGTCTTGTTGTGTAGGGGTTATCACGCCTATCTAGAGAGTAGGAGGTTGAGGGTTCGAGTCCCTCCAAGACACGTGGATTCTTTTTCGCAAATTTCATATCAATTTGTCCATTTTCGAAACATATGCTGTGCATATGCACAGCCAAGATATTTAACAAAAAAATAGTTTTCGTACGGCCGAGTTGCCGAATAATACGCAATTAAATAAATAGAGATTTAAAAAATTAGGGTTTTCGTAAAACAAATCAAAACAAGGCACGTTACATTTTTTAGCGACCAATCCTAGTTGAAAAACGCATCATAAGTGAAAAAAAATGTTGTTTTGCACTTTTTCCCAAGCAATTTTGTAAAAAAAATCAAAAACCAAATATACAAGGAAGGCAAAGCATTTTTCACGCTAATCACGCCATAATCTAACACATGAGATTCAAAATAATTATTACCAATGGGAAAAAGCATATCTTTGTCGTCATTTTTCAACTAATTATAACTGAAAATCCATCTTACACTCGAAACTTACGATCTGTTCGTAAAAAAACCCATTCTCACATTGACATTACAATTTTTATGGCTCAAATTCATTTGGGGGATTACTAGGTAGTAAATATAGTCACCACATGGGAAATAATAAGTAGAGCTCTTAAAACAGAAAAACATATAATTTATTGGTGGCCATATAGTTTTTTTGTACTTATTTATTTAATAGGCTCAAACGCCCGAAGGCTTCACGGAGCCGAGAATCATGGATAATATATTAAAAAACAATTTAACAATTTTAATTTTTCTTAAAATCGCTTTTGAATTTTTTCTCCGAAGATTGTAATGTGCCA